>NW_026622874.1:35243972-35909805 GCF_023065955.2 Ursus arctos
TGGGGGCTCCTGGGTGGCTCAGTCAGTTAGGTGTCTGCCTTTGGCCCGAGGTCATAATCCCAAGGTCCTGGGATCAGGCTCCTTGCTCATTGGGGAGCCTGCTTCTCCCTCTCCCTCTGCCTGCTGCTCCCCCTGCTTATGCTCGCTCTCTCTCTGTCAAATAAATTAATAAAATCTTTTTTTAAAAAATAAAAATGTAATTATGTACTAGGGAAAGAAGCTAATCAGAAAAGCGACAGACTGAATGACTTCAACTATATGACATTCTGGAAAAAGCAAAGCTATAGAGACTGTAAAAAGATCAGTGGCTGCCAAGGTTAATGGTGAGGGAGGGAGGGATGAATAGGGGGTGCAGAGAGGATTTTTAGGGCCCTGAAAATTTACTATATGGTACTATAATGATGAATACATGTCATTTATACATTTGTCCAAAGCCATAGAACGTACAATACCAAGGGTGAACCCTAACGTAAACTAGGAACTTTGGGTGATAATGATGTGTCAATGTAGGTTCGTGAATTGTAACAAAAGTACCACTATGGTGGGGGATGGGGCAAGCCATGCATATATGGGGGCAAGGGCTTCCTCAGTCTTCTGTGCACCCAGCACTGCTCTAAAAAAATAGTCTTAAGAAAAAAAAGTAACAATGTGGTGGTAAATTCCCTGCCACTGGAAATGTTCTTTATGGAAGTTAAATAACTCTCAGGAAGTTCAGAAGATTTTCATGCATTAGTTGACAGGTTGGACTATGTGTGTGTGTGTGTGTGTACACGTGTGTGTACACACGTTCTGTTTCGAGTCAGAGATACTTTGAAAAAGAAAACAAATATGAAAGGAGTACTAGATCAAGTGGGACTAGTTTATATTCTATGAACTGAAGATAATTTTATAGAGTTCCTATCTAAAATTTCAAAATCCTACTCATCCCCTGACATTTCATGTCCTTCTTCCTTGATTTATTTTTTTTTTTACACCTTCCTATCTCACATACTGTATATGTATTTTTCATGTTTACCCTGTTTGTTATTTTTCTTCCCTGCCAGAATTTTTTTTTTTTGAGGGTAGGGATTATCATCTGTTTAGTTTGCCACTGTATCCCCAGTATATAGAACAGTGGCTAGCATGAATGGCTCAATATAGTATTTGTTGAATAGAATAGATGTCTGCAAGCTTACCATCGGTATCACCTACTTATGTGAAGACAATCAATGATTATGTGACTATTGTGTGATTGAAAACTTATTTTGACTTTTTTAATTACAGAAGGCTTTACGACCGGATATGGGCTATAATACATTAGCCAACTTTCGAATAGAAAAGAAAATTGGTCGCGGGCAATTTAGTGAAGTTTATAGAGCAGCCTGTCTCTTGGATGGAGTACCAGTAGCTTTAAAAAAAGTGCAGGTAAGATGATTTTAATTATGTAAATCAATGTAAAATTATACTATATAAATAATAGAGGAAAGTATGTCCTGAATGATTAGATAGTGACATTCTTAAGTTGAGAATGCTAGAAAGGAATAAAAATTATACTTTAAAAGCTTGAACTGAGTGTAGTACACAGTGGAAATTAATTTTTAATTTTAATATTACTTCTAGGCTTTAAAAATTTAGCTGGTTTTATTCACCCAGATTTAGTAGTGACTGGAATGATGCTAGAAAAGCTTTTACAACTCTGGATTTTAAGAGGCAGGTTTGAGTTCTCACCACTTGCTCCTAACTGGACAGGTAACTCTCAGTTGCAGCTATAAGTCTCACAATAGGAAAATAGACTTTGCAAAATGTATTGCCTAGAGTTAGTAAGTGGCAGTCAAGGTTAGGATGGGGTATTAAATTAATGTGGAGAACCACACTGGCAATAAATGAAGGAAGAGTGAAGTTAACTTTATTTATTGGAAAATTAAAAAAAGAATGAAGTGGGTTGATTAAATTAGAAGATTGATGACCTGTTTAAAATTCCATCTTGTATTTGTATCATTCTAGAATCAGCTTTGCTCTCCAATCCTGACTTTTTTGTTTCCCTCAGATTCATTTTTCTTGTTCTAGCGCCTCTTACCAAGTCTTACCCTAACCCTAGTGGACTAGTCCCACCGCTCTACCCTGCAGTGTACTTGGCAGAGCTCTGAAAGTTTCATTTGCCCTAACAAGTCTAGAAAGTCTAATTTCACTTGCCCTCTGGTCTAGAAAGTACTTGTCTTTCTGTCTCAGAGTATGTTTGACATCATACAGTTTTGCTTCCCTTTTTTCAGATAAGGTAGTTATTGTTCACACCTGCCCACAGACTTCCTATTTTATACTCTGCAACCCTGATAATCTTTTCTCTGTAGTGACCTGTGAGACCAAAGTTTCATCAATTTTTTTTCTGTGACTTCTTAAAGGATCAGTGTAGTTGTCATAGTCATTACAGAGATGAACAGTTTTCACTTAGTTTTTAAGGAAATATTAAATGTTTATAAAAGACGTTATGTGGTATATACGATATGAAGAGTAATAGAAATGCCCTCGCATCCAGCACCCAGCTTAAGAAATAAAACATGAGAAAAATTTTTGATCTAAATCCGCCACTCCCTTCCCTCATTGGTAACCATGTCTGGAATTCTGTGCTTAACATTCCTTTGCGTTTCTTTATCGTTTTCCCCACATCTGTATAAATTTCTAAATAAATCTGTTGTTTGCTTTGCATTTTTGGAGCTTTATGTCAGTGTCGTCACATGTTGGTGCGTGTGGCTGCACATTAACCTTTTCAGTGCTATATCGTATTCAGTTGTTCTTGTCACATGTCTCTTGCTGTTTGGATTGTTTATAAGTTGTTTACTATGGTAAACAGTACTGCTGTGCTAGTCTTATGTGTCTTGCAAGCGTCTTATGTGACATGCAAGCATTTCTCTGTTGTCTGGGCCTAAGAATGGAAATGATGAGCCACAGGGGATGCGCGTGGTTGGTTCTTATTTTCCATAGTTGAATCGGTTGACTTTCTCACCGGCAGCATATAAGAGTAGCAGTCTTCTCTCGTTTAATATGCCACTTACAGCTTAAGAAAATATAGTAGAGATTGCAGATATTAACGTTCATGAAGCAGATGACTTTTGGAAGGATGATTCCCTTACAAAAGAACTCTGAACCTTTTTTAACATGTATTTATGAAATTTCTACTGTGCATTACTAGGCACCGAGGGAAGTAGAAGGAAGCTAGTCATATTATTCCTGCATTCAGAGGAAGAAGAGTCTTTGTAGAAAAATTAAATGTTAAGCCCTGTGTCACGGACTCCTGATTTAAATGGGAGGTTACAGAATGGAGATGTCAGTTTGAGCTGTTGGTGGAATCGAAACATAGGTCTAGCTATCAGTGTGAGACCAGATTCTGGAGCGCACTGAAACCAGGAACAGGAATTTGAAGAATAAGAAAGTAAGGGTTTACTATGGATCCTCAAGTAGAGTAATAATCTTCAAAATTCGTTCTTTTTAAAGTAAAATTACAAACCTAGCACACAGAACGGACTGGAAAGAAGTCAGCTGCCTATTTGCTGCAGGTAGTGAATGCCAGAGGACAGATGGATTGAGAAATTACTTGGAGGCCTCGAGGCTTCTCAGCTTCCTACTCCAGCTTCCAGCTGATTCTGAGTGTAGAGAAAGAGAGAGGGCTCCATCCTGTCTGTATTTTTCTTCCTTTTGATTGGAAATTTGATTGGAAATTTGAAAGGACCGGAGTTAATTTGGGCGATTATACTTCCATTCAGGATGAGATGCATCCTCTCACGGCTCCCATTTTGCACCGTGATAAACCTCAGACCACCATCTCCTGCCGTGTGGAGTCAGCCTGTCCTCTTGGATGAGATCGTCCTTCTCTGCTTTGTAAAGCCTTGATACTGTAGCATCTTCCAGTCTAAACGTAGCTTCTTTATAGAAGAGAGAGATGCTGTTGTGAAGATATTTGTAGCTGATTTAATTGGGGAATGGTGCCTTAAACCTTTGTGAGGAGACGTGTGTTTGCATTTCAGACACGGTATTGATTTCTGTGATGTCTTACACTTGTGCTGGACAGTGAATCCTGTGCTTCCTCCTTAACAAGATCTCTGTAGCTTAAAATGAAAATGTTTAACAATACTGTTAACCAGACTGTCTTCCTTTCTGAGGAATCTTAGCCCTTCTTCAAAAAATGCATAAAGAATCAGATACCAGGTTTCCTCATGTATCTTGTTCCTGGTCTGAAGATCTGTATTACTGTTCCTAGCTCCTCTGGAATCTTTCCTGGATACTGTGCTGGGGTTCATAGGCTGGTCATAGGCTGAAGTGCTGCTTTTACAGTTCATTTGTCTGCTTACGTATCATTAAGGAGCCACCGTAGAGTTACCATCCAGATTCCTCAGCGTAGTTTTCAAGGCATTTCTTTACTTTGTCCCACACTGTCAAGTTTCACTTTTTCAAGACCTTTTAAAAAAAAGTGTCCTAAGCTCTGGTGACTTTCCTGTAGGTTTGCCTGTTACCTGTGTGTGGATAGAAGAGTGTGTGTCCTGAATGCACGTTACTTCTTTGAAATCGTAAAGAGATCTGAGAGCCTACGGTATATGGCAACATTAACCAATCTTTTTGAAAAATGTACCCACATCTCATCATGATTCATTTGCCAAAATTAAGATGATGCCTTAACTGATGTAACATTTTTGAAATTCCATGTACCACCTTTGCTTCCTGTCTCTCCCTGTTTCCCTTCTTACTGCTCATTCACTCATTCCACCTCGTGTTACTATATGGATCACCGCGTATTCGGTGGTCAGTGTGGAAGGCTTTGGGAATACTAAGATAAACAACAGGACTCATGGGATTCCAGTAGAAGTGCAACAGAGACACATCTGAAATCACAAGATAGGCACTGTATGAGAGCAGCCTCCAGGAACATGGATGAGAGGGAGATTGGGATAAGTCTTCACAGAGGATGTGAACTGGGTCTCAGAAGCTCAGTTCTTTGTGTTGGAAGACTGTCAAAGAATTGTTTTGATCTGGTACATGTAGTCTCTATTTTATTATGCTTAGTTCGTTGATTAGAGCTATGTAATTGGAATTGATTTTTATTTTATCAGTCTTATGACACGGTACTATAATATGAATTTTAGGTCTCACTGTGTCTCAGTTCTTTGATCTTTGTTACCCTAATTTTCTAATAGTAGGTGAAATATTTTGACCTTAGTTCTCTTTGCTTAGTCTTAAGTTATATGTCCGGATAACACTGTTTTCCTATGGGACAATCATTGTCAGAGACATTTATTAGAATGGAAAGTACTTTTGCATAGTATTAACAAAGATAAGGTGATGATAATGTGTTTCGTTCAAATTCACCTTTTCGATACACAGGTTATCTCAAAACAACTTTCTGAAAGGACAAATATTCTTTGATGTTTATTACTTTTATTTGATTATTATAATAAAACATTCATCAAGAAAATCACTTTTTAAAGTATAGTTAAAGTATATTGAGTTTAACTTGCTTTCTTTTTACATATGTTGATTTTAGTTTCTAGATTCTGCATGTATTCATACATTAGAAATTGGGATTGCATGCATTTAGAAATTTGTGAGCAATGATAACTTCTTCTATGATGCATAGAGATTAGAATACATTCATAAACCCCAAAGCTATACATCCAGTCTCTATTTCAGTGTTCAGTGTGATTACTGAATTCATCCTGCAGTTTTTATCCGCTTCATTATTTCATCTCTGTAGATTTCCTTTGAACCTTCCAATAGTTGTTTGGACAAATGAAAAATAAGAAGCATTTGTAAGAATAATCTATATATTATATATTTTTTAAAATTGGAGAATAATTTAGTAATTAATGTTAGTTTACTTGTTAAGGAGACAGGCTTTTATCTTAAAAATGAAAGCTTCTTAATTTTATTTATTGTACTTGGAATTTTATTTTAGGCATTTCTTCGGCATATAAGAAATAGAGAATATTTTTAGTTTTATTGACGGTTTAGAGAAGAGGGCATTTTAATTAACAACATTTTAGGGTTATAATGAATTACCACACATGGCATAAATAGATTATCAACATTAAAATATTTAAATGAGACAGTGAACATCAATGAAAAAATTTAGTCCTTTGGCCTTCTTTGATGTTTCACATTGTTTGTTTGTTTTTTTTTAGCATCTTACGGCCACATAGGGTTGTTTTATGCTAACACAAGTTTTGAGGTTATGGGTTTATCTTAAAAATTTTAAATGGTAAAGTAGTCCAGTGGCCAAGCCCGGTGAATAAATATAGTTGAAGTAACTTTTTATTTATGCTGTTGAAGATTTTTGATATGCTGATTTACTATTTACTGAGGACCTACTATGTGGCAGACACTGTACTCGACGCTGAGATACAATTGAGTTCAGTATTTCTGGTAGGGGGGATAGAGAGTAATTATAGCTAGAAAGGAAGTGACTATCATGTGACAGGAGAGACAAATTAGGTAGGGGGAAGGAGGGCTTCTCTGAGGATGTGAAATTTAAGCTGAAGTGGAGGATAAGGAGTCAGCCATCTGAACAGCAGGAAGAAGAGGATTCCAGGTGTAGAGAACAGCCTTGAACAACAGGATTGACTTAGAATATACTAAAAACACATTGTGACCCCCATAAATAGAGTGAGGAAGAGAAGTAACAGGGGGTTACAGAGTGTGGCAGGAACCAGAATTTGAGTGTTTTGTTTGTAGGCCATGAAGAGAGCCCTATGTTGTGTTATAAGGGTAATGAATAGCCATAGGAGGAGTTTAAGCAGGTGATAATAAAATCTGGTCTGTTTTTTAAAGACTTCACAGACTGTTGTGTACAATGTGGATTCACCCTCTTCGGCACACAGCGATAATAAGGACATTATTAATTGAAAAAATGTTTAGCTATTAAATAAATAGCATTATTGCTTAAGTTTTGCCCCCCACCCACCCCAGCTCAATCTCTCTACTCTCCACTCTCCTTCAGAGTGCCTCTCGATTTAGTCAGAGAAGTGCTGGTGGTAGAGACTTCAGTTATTTGGATGTTAACTTGTTCAGCGATTGTGATTTGTATCCAGAAGACATCACAGCCCTTCTGCTATGGATTTTCCACCCCCCTCATCCATCCTCTATCCCCTCAAATAAAAGAGAGAGGCTCTGTAAGGGAAAGTCTGCCTACCAGTCAGCAAGTAGGAGAACCAGAAATTTGCAGGCTGATAGCAAAAATATTCCTTAAAGCTTCTCTTCCCTCACTTCAACAATGGTTAGGGGACGGTCTGTACAGGCATCGGTTGGTTGGAATAAAGGGATGGAAGCATCGTTTGGGCACTGGGTCAAGAGGGGGCAAGAACACTGGGATGAAGAATGGCATAATCCAGGGGTTGACTGGGTTTGTCACATGGAATACAGGGACTCAATTTAGGACCAAGTTGCTCAGTTCATTTATTCAGGCTCTGTAAAGCTGGGGAGGCCCAGGAGATAATTTGGTTAAGATTTTCATTTATATAAGATTTATTTAAAGTGATATATATCAGGTTTTTCAAACTTTCTAGTATACATTTTTAAGTACTTTCATTGCTACATTTTAAGTGTTTTTTCTTCTAACAGAATGACATATGCCTTTTCAAGGACATTTTTATTAACTTACTTGAAGGCCTCTTTTTCCTCTTAAAGATACCCTTTTCAGTTTCATTAGTCACGAGTAATTTTTTGGCAAGATTTAGAGATGACAAAAGAAAACTTATAAAATGATTCAGAAAGTACCAAGAACTTATTAGCCAACACTTGCTTGCCTAAATGCTGTTATTAATTTTGCTCTTACCAAGTATACAGTAAGTTAAAAACCCAAAGAAACTTTGGTAGAGCCCAGAAAGATGCCTTCTGAAGATAAGTTTGTAAATAGTCTAAGAAAAATATTTTTACAGAATCTAGACTTTTTTTCCCTTATGTATTGTCTTTTCTTGTTCATGAAATCAGACAGTCTTGAATCTATGTCTGGGATGATTTACTCTAAAGATAGAGTTTTTATTTTTGTCTTGACTTGCTGGCTAAGAGAAAAAGAAAGATAAGATACTGCTGAATTCCTAATTAAATGTATTTATAAATGTATTTGGTTCAGAATTTAGTTTTGCTTCAAATGCGCCAGCAGTACTTACCTCTCAGTGACTGAGGAAAGACTTTGCTACTACTGAGAATTCAAAATAAAAGTTAATTTGTAACACTAAATTATTTAATTATAAGTTGAATTAGAACTTTTTAAAAAAGATTGTATTTATTTATTCGAGAGAGTGAGAGAGAGCATGAGCAGGGGGAGGAGCAGAGGGAGACTCCCCACTGAGCAGGAAGCGCAATGCAGGGCTCCGTCCCAGGAGCCCCAGATCATGACCTGAGCTGAAGGCAGACGCTTAACCAACTGAGACACCCAGGCACCCCAGAAATTTGTGATTTCTATGGAGCACACTTCTGTCTTGGTGTTTTATATCTAGTTAGGGTTTTGTAAAGCTCTCGTATATATCTTTCTCTCATCTCATTCACTTGCTTTTGCTTTTTAAATATTTTTCCTATCATGGAGACATTGATTATTGGGAGATTAAATTGATACGTATCTCCAAGTTTGTGATTTTCTTCATTTTGGTCACTAGTACCAGAATTATCCTTTCTCTTTCTCCTTAAAGTTTTCGGGAATTCCTCAAGGTCAAAGACATTTAAAATTTTGTACTTCCCTGCATTTCTTTGAATTATCTCAAGTCCATTGTGACTAGTAAGCCCTGAGAATAGCATTAGCATTCATGATTTGCAGGGAATCCGTTACTTCTCTTGCCACTTTGATTTTTAAGCATAAATTGTGTATGTGTGTGTACGTGTGTGTGTGTATTTCATAACTAATATCAAGCTCAAAATTTTGTTTACATTTTTATTATTATTTAACATGTTATATTCGTAATATTCGTATATTTTCATCATATTTGTAGTAGTAATTGTTCGTAATATTTGTAATATTCGTAATTTTTCCAGCATCATTTGGCAGTTTGGGGAATGGGTAGCTTTTCTATATGAAATTGCTAGGTGTGAAGCTTATTCTTTAAAGTAATGATCTTTGATTTTACTTATTTCTATAAAAAATCCTTGTGAAATGTATTATACTTTCCTGCATGTGTAAATTCTGCATATATAACCCCTGCCAGCCATACTCCACCTCGTTGAGGTTCTCACATCACTTTGTATAAGCAGCACTGATTAGATTGTGTGTTCGTGTTATGTGTTCCAGTCTGCACTCTGCATCTGACAGTGTGCAAACTTTCTTATTTGTATCTATAACAAAATCTAATAACACGTTGACAGCATGGTTTTGTGAATGAAAGAAAGCGAGAGCATGAACAGGTTCTGTTATTTATGTTAATCGTCTATGTGTACAACAAAACTATGATGCCCTTGAAGAGGTTTGTGTTTATATAGGGTTTTTCCTTCAGCAGGTAGTGTTACACTGTTTGTGCTTTAATGCTGGGAGTTGTTCTTCGTTTTTTACCCCTGCAATTAGTATCCATTTATAGCTAATATAGTCTCTCATTTTACCAAAGTTTGATATATATGAGGGCTTGATGTTTGCAAAAAATTTCTTAGTAGATATTTTATATAAACTTTGTGATGGCGATTTGCGACTCATAGGCCTTTCTTTCTCTTTCTTTCTTTCTTTCTTTCTTTCTTTCTTTCTTTCTCTCTCTCTCTCTCTCTCTCTCTCTCTCTCTCTTTCTTTCTTTCTTTCTTTCTTTCTTTCTTTCTTTCTTTCTTTCTCGTTCTGTTCTGTTCTGAAATCATAGTAGTCAATGCAAGTTGACCATTGTCAAGATAATTAGAATTACTACTAATGGAGAAGCGTGAAGCCACGCTCTCTAATACATGTATTAGCACACACATTTCTTTTTCTATTATTTGAATGAAGTGGAAGGAAATTTGATGCCACCTAGTTTATCTCGCTCTCTTTGTAAACCATTACAGGGAGAAGTGCCTGGGTAGCTTAGTTGATTGTGGGTCTGGCTCTTGGTTTTGGCTCAGGTTGTGATCTCGGTCTTGGGATCGAGCCCTGCATCAGGCTCTGCATTCAGCTGGGAGTCAGCTTGAGATTCTCTCTCTTTCCCCCCCTCTCCTGCCCCTCCCCCTCTTGTACACACCTGCATACTCTCTCTCTCTCAAATAAGTAAATCTTTTTTTTTTTAAAGCCCATTGAATAGGATAGGATTCTGTATTTTTAAAGATCTTAACAATATGCATTTCTTAGCTATTTCACATTAGAAATTGAAAAACATAAATGATAGTCAAAATTTTCGTTAGAAAATTAAATAAGTAAAGTTGAAGACTGCATAGAAATAGGAGGAGTATTTTGCTGTAGTGTTAGGTGAAAATGCATATATACCATATTGCACCCCGCTGCTCTTTTCACTTTCTGACACACATACATTTGTACAAGAAATGGAAGGGAGTGAGGAAAAGCTAAAATTCTTTTTTTTTTTTAAAGCTAAAATTCTTTAAGGAAGTGAGTTTATGGATTTTTTTTTTTGCTTAAAAAGTTTTATTTATACTTTTTTTTTAATAAGGGGAAGATTAGAACTAATATTTGTAGGGATATGTAGAATGTTACTGAGCAAAAGTTACGTATTATGAGTTGTAATTATACCCCTGTATTCTGTATTTCCTTTTATGCCTTAGGTATGTGTTGTTTCTGGCTGGCAGAATCTTATAATTTCTTCAAAGTTCAGTTTTAATGTTACCCACTCTTCACACAAGGATTCCTTCTTTAGATTTCTCATGCTGCACTTTGCACACACATGTATTTTACTACTTATTAGCTAGTTGTATGTGTGTTAGACTTCACAACACCCTGGGGCATTGAAGAAAATGCAGACTCTGGAGCTAGAATGATCTGGATTTGAGTCCTTGTTCTGTCACTTACTAGTTTTATGACCATCGGTATATATTTAGCCTCTCTGAGCCTGAGACCTCATTCTAAACTGGAGCCGGTACTACCTACTCTGTAAGAACATGGGGAAGATTATAGCAACATCTGTATGTAAAGAGACTACACCCTCTGGCAGGTGTTCAGTAATTTCTTCTTGAATCAAAAAGACTTGGATCATGCCACTCCTTTCAAGTTACACACCTGCTTTTCCTGGAATATATCAGCTGTCTGAATCAGGAAGACATGATCAAGTTGATGACTATAAATGTCATTAAAGTTGTTTTGTTACGTGTTCAGGGTTTTATTCAGCTCATAGTAGTAACCTTACCCAGGTATTTTCTACAATATTTAGCATATTGATTTTTTAATTTATTGTTTATTTTCCATACACTTAGAACATTGAGAGAGTTCTTTGTTTTCAGAGGCATCCTAAACATCCCCTTGATTACATTCTTTATTTTTATGTTTTTCACATTAGATCAGTATTTCTCAACCTTTTCTTCATTATCACCCCCAAGGAGCCTTTTTAGACTTTTTTTCCTAATTACCCCCCTCCCTTATGAAATTTTAATTCCACAGATAAGAGCATATCTGTTTATGTGTTGTGTGTATGTCTGTGCGTTATCGTTGGTAAGACTTTCTCACACCTCTCTCCAAAGAACCAATTTTTATCTCCTTAAAGTGCTATCATCCCTGTCAAGGTGTGCGTTAGACCTTTAAACATGATTTGATTGTATATAATGGTTCAGAGCTTGGGATATAGTTGGGTAACTCTGAGAGTGAATTCTGGCTGCTCTATTAATTAGCTGTGTGAACTTTTGTCAGTTTCTTAAGCTTTCTAAACCTGCTTTGTCTCATCTGTAAAATGGGAATACTAATGTTGTTGTCTTCTTAAGGATTAAATGACAGTTAAATGAGGTAGTTAATGCAATATGTTTAGCACATATTAATTGTTGAATATATATTAGCTCTCATTTTATTATATTATGACCACAGTACAGTATCCATTCTGTTTCGTTTGAACCTAAGACTTGAAATATCTAGCAGTTCTCTTTTCTCATTTTTAGAAAAGATTTTATTTATTTGAGAGAGAAAAAGCAGGAGTAAGGGGAGGGGCAGAGGGAGAGGTAGAAGCAGGCTCCCCGCTGAGCAGGGAGCCCGACCCAGGGCTCAATCCCAGGACCCCGAGATCATGACCTGAGCCGAGGCAGACATTTAACCTACTGAGCCACCCAGGAGCCCCTCTTTTCTCATTTTTAATACTGACTGCCTTTGGAAGGAAAAATGTAAACTCTAGAGGTAACATGAGATTAAATACCTATAGTTCACATAGCTCCTAAAAAGCTAATCGGGAAGAAAATTTCTTGGTATGTATGTAATTATATGTAAAGTATTATAATGTGTTTACATGGTGTCTTGAACCATAGATTATTATTTTATTAAATAATTCTGGATTCTCTTTTTAGATATTTGATTTAATGGATGCCAAAGCACGTGCTGATTGTATCAAAGAAATAGATCTCCTTAAGGTAAATAAATAAACTACTGACTATTTTAAACATAGATGAGCATGTTGATAAAAGTGATTTATGAAAATATTACACTTACAAGCAAAAAGATTTTTAAAACTTAACTTATGCCACACTGGTTTTAAGCAACATTATACAAATTTGTATCTCAGTATATGGAAGAATGTAGTTATTTTTTGGATTCATTGTAAAATAATTTAATCAGATCATTTGGTAGGATTAGCTCTCCTCCCCTGCCTTTGATTCAAACTAGGAAATAGATAAAATTGGCAAAAAACATTGAAGAATTTTTTTCTGGACTGTCCCAGTTAGACATATTCTAAAGATTAAGTAACATAAATGCATATTAGTGTTGTCTCAAGATGTAATATATTGGGAATGTGGACTGATCCAAATGGGCACATGCTTTTTATAATATTTCTATATCCTTTTTCCAGATTTAGAAAGGATGATGTAAAGAGTGTGTCAGAATTAGCTTTTCAGTTTTTCATCCACTCAAAGAATATGACTGAAATTTCAGTTATCTCTGCACTGCTTTTATTATAGTAAAATTTCCTTTGAGGAATGCTGTAGCTTATGGTGTATTTTTAACCGTTAGATAAGACTTGGATGTTTTTTATGCCATACATTTTTGTTTGTGCCTAAAATGAATACAATTTATCAAAAAAAGATAAGAGTAAGATCAAAGTGAACCATGCTTTCCATCTGTTCTGTTAGTTGTAGTTATTTCCTGGGCCATGAAGTAACTGCTTTAAAAATATATATAAATTGTTATTAGAGAAATAATATATTATCATAGAAGATGTGGAGGAAAAACCTGTAAGTAGAAAGAAAAGAAGAAAATCATGCATATACCTTCTGGGAGAATTCTTGAATAATTTTCTTTGAGAAACTATTTGTCTTATGTTAACTTGTTTAAAGATTAAACAGAAAACAGATTGTACGAAAGGATTGTCAGTGTGTAGAGACTGATGCATATATTTCTATAAGGTGCAGTTTTTCTTAGGATCATTTAATGCACCAACCCCATAGGTAAAACTCAGTAGGTTCTATACTATTTCATGTAAAAGCTATGTCGTAGATAGAATATAGTAGATGTCCTTTTATTTTGTTTTGTTTTAAACCACTGGCTTCAGTTATATGAGGATTAGGCCAGCTTCAAAATAGGAGTAAAAAGGAATACTTTATTTGCCATTGAGTGACCTTAAATGACAGTTCCCATTTTGAAGGATATAATTTTTAGCAATTGGTGCTATAATTCTGCCATTCATTTATATGTATATATTTATTGGATATAGCAATATATACTTAAAAAATTTTAAGTGTGTAATTTACTCTTTCTAATAAAGGAGTATTAAAATTAATTGGTATCTAATATTACTTTCAATAATTATAATACCTGTTTCAAAATTCTCAAAAGAAAAATATACTCTCATGTTAAGATTTCTATACTTAAAAATGAAATGCAGTAATTAAGTTTATTCTTAAGAAACTATAAGTGATTCCTGGGAATTTACAATAAGAAAACTTTTTGGTGCCTGTTTTTTTTTGTGTGTGTGTATGTGTGTTTCCATCAGCAACTCAACCATCCAAATGTAATTAAATATTATGCATCATTCATTGAAGATAATGAACTTAACATAGTTTTGGAATTAGCTGATGCTGGTGATCTATCCAGAATGATAAAGGTAAGGTTTTGTTTTTAAACTAAGTATTTATTTTTTTCTGATAGAATTGCCCTTTAAACATATAGGTATATCAGATATTTTAAAGACCTCAGTGAAATACTTTAAGATATGTATGGTAGATATGTAATGAATGAAAGATAGTAGTGATAATTATGATAATGAAGCTGGTTTACCTGGTAAAGCTCACTCTGCTCAACTGAGATGTGTGGACACTCTGAAACCAACTTGGAAATAGACCAACAGATTTGTTTTCTGTAAGCTGAAGTTCAGATTTTGCAACTTGATTTTTCTGAGCAGACCACCCTTGATCCTGTATCTCTGAACATCAGAGGGGTCAGAAAGAGATTTAGAGAATCCTGACCTGTTCCTGGGAGGGATTCATTAAAGAATAAAGTGGGCTTTGCATTCAAACCTTGCACATCAAACTCTAATTCAACCACTTTAAAGTTTATTTAACTTTCTTTTCCAAGAGCATATTAATTGGGTTTAAGTTCAGCGGCAAGTTATAGAAACCCCCAATTTACTGTGTTCTAAAAACTGCTTGTCCTTAGGCAAGTTACTTCTGTGTACCACAGTTTCTCAAAAGTGAAAGAATAATAGAACCTATTTCATAGGATTGTTGTAAATGATTAATTATTTGCCATTTATTAAGACCTAAGAACCATCTCACACATAGTAAGACTGTGCAGATGGAAGCTACTGCTGTATTATTATTGTTATTAATTATATTTCTCTGTTACATAAAATTCTGGAGCTGATATGGCAGCTCTGATGTGTCAAATTCTCAGAAACCAAGCCTATTTGCAGCTGATCAAGTCACCTCTCTGAGGCAGGAAAGGACACAGGGTACTTGCTGGCTGTATCTTGAGGCATGTTACTGGATACTGCCACACAACCTTTTAGCTTCATCCCTTTGGCCAGAATTTAGTCTTACGAATACATGTAGCTGCAAGGGAGGCTGGAATATGTAGTCTTCATTTGGCCGGTCATGGGCCCACTGAACAACTTCTGTTACTCAGGAAGACATGTTGAACAGGGTGGAAATCAGTGAAGACCAACTAAATGAGAAAAGCAAGGCTCTTTACTCGGGGCTTGCTATAGCAAGGGAGTCAAGCACTGTCATTAATGTTTTGACAGAGATTCACAGACAGGCAGAGGAATAGGAAATCTTTATAATGGGAAAATAAGCCTTTACGACCCGATTAGAGGCTGTTGGCATGAAGTAGCTTTACATGAGCAACTTAGAAGTGGGGCATCTCACCTGACTTTCTCTGATTGGTCCTAAGTTGGAAGCAGGGACAAAAATGAGGGAAGCTGTCAGTTATTCATCAAGTCCTGGGCATTTGGGGCTGATTGTTACAGTTATTGCTCAGCTTCCTGGATTGTCACTAGAGATGGCAATCTGGCTTCCTGCACACCTGACGTAGCGGGCTGGCGTCCTGGGTTGTTTGTTATGGATAAAGATTGGGTTCCTGGTCAGGTTGCTGAAGGTTGTGGTTCAAAGTTCTGTTTTGATATGATATGGGCATTGTCTGTATGTTCAGTCTCTCGACAGATATTGGAGCACAGCCAGTAATCTCTGCCTAATGGAGTTATTGTAAGGTGTTCTTAAAAACAATGTTAGATGCTTGTATACATTACCATATTTACTCTTCAAAAAGATTCTGGGAGTAAATTTGACACAGAGAAGATAACCATCATTACTGGTAAATAGAAGAACTGATGTTTGAAATTAGGGTTTGTCTGAGGCAAAATTTCATGTTTTCCTTTAGTGGCATATTAAGATTTTTATATCGCAGAACTCCCTTGAAAAATCAGATGAAAACCCTTGACCATCTCCCCAGAGAGATTTGATGCATACACACTTTGCCTTCCACCATTAAGCCTTCACAGATTTTCTGATCAAGGTGCTCACTGGTTCTCTGGCAGTAGCTAGGAACCCTGCTCTCTGGTGCGAGCGCCTTGTCAGCCGGGTCAACTCTCCTGTCACTTAACTTCTCTTAGGCTTATTTGCCTCATCTGTAAGATGGAGGCAGTTTTGAGATTGCTTGCTAAATTATAAAAATACTACATAACAAGGAGGTAATATTTTTATTATCACAGTATGCTGTCGAGCTGACTGTTTAAAGTCCCGTGGTGAGAGTGACTCACTTCTAATCGGTTGTCTGATTTTCTGTTTTAGGGACTTCCCAACACTAGTACAATCTTTGCAAATTAATGAACACACACACACACACACACACACACAAAATTGTGGTTTCAATTTTAAAAAGAAATGCAAATGCACAAATGCAGAATTTATAAAACAGCTGTCTATCAAGATGAGACATAGAAAAGCAAATGTAAATAGTCCTTACAAGAGAGACAACTAATATACAATTCTTAGCTTGAACTTTAAGTGCAAGAGTTATTTAAATACTTAGCGTAGGAAGCAAAGAGCAAATCTTCATTGGGCAAATACCAGCTGAAGTCAGATAAAAAACAGTTTCAGTTATCAGGTCTTGCCCCTGATTCAGAGATTGATGATTTCGGGTTTTGATTCTCTCCCAGAGTTTTTTGCTGTTTTCCAGTCTAGTTTTCTTGCTTTGCTATACTGTTTCTCCTCACCTAGAGGTTGCTGTCCCTGGCCCATTGCCAAGGCATGCCTGAGCCCATAACATTTACCTTGGAAGAATACTCTTCTCCTTTCACCACTTGAGAAAACTAGGGCAAGATCAGAGTGCTTTAAGCCCTGTGATCTGCATCTTTAGTGGATTCGGGTGTCTTAGACCAGTGAGGGAGGAAAAGTTTGTCAGTGTATTTTTATATTTATTGTGGTGATGAACTCAGCTCCCTTATTTAAATGGCTCTTGCCATCAGCTGACATTTTCAAGGAATTTTTTTTTTTTATCGACTGACCCAGTGGATATAGTAAGATCCATTCAGAACAACAGATACTGTGTTTGGTAATGAATAGTAATGTACTGTTATAGAATTGATAATTATACTCTTAAGATATCCTTGGGGATTCTGACTAAAATTTGAAGATATCTATCATGTAAAAGATTACTCAGGAAACTATTTTAAAAAAATAAAAGATATCAAGTGATTGCTACTAAGTTATATGTTTATAGAGCAATTTATTGTACTTCAGTAGAACTGAAGTAGTTCTTCAGAGAATTGGTAATACCATCCTTCCTTCCTGTCTAGTAGACATTATTGTATAAACCTTTAATGATCCTTTCCTTTACTGTAGGTACCCTTAGTCTACCTCATCAAGATATAAGAGATTCTGGGTCAGATTTCCCAAATCCTCTTGGAGCTCTTCTAAAGGTGGAAGGTTATATTGCCAAACCTGTAGATCCTAGAATAGTGTCAGCATAATGGCCGTAAAGTTATTCCAGTGTCCATAAAAGAAAGTTGGACTAAGAAGTTTCACACGAGTAGACTATTACTATATCTGGTTACATTTATGTATGTCTTTTATGATAAATAAAGAAGGACAATGAGGAGAGAGGGGTGTTGCTGTTTTAAGTAAGGTGATGGAAGAAGACCATCCTGACTTAAGTCTGACTTAAGACCCCCACCTCCACCTGCCTTTTCCTTCTTTCTGTCCTGTTCTGTTTTTTCTTTGCAGACACTCACTCAACTCCTGACCCTGTCCCCAACACCACAAGAAATGGCTCTTGAATGACCTCTGTCATTAAATCCAGTGGACTTCATCCAGTACTCACTCTGCTTGATCTCTCAAGCTGCATTTGGCTCTGCTTTTCATACCCTCCTTCTTAAAATACTCCCCACTGGCTTATTGCGTCCCATCGTGCCTTGGTTTCCTTTCTGCCTTTCCGGATGCTCTGCTTCTTCTTAACTGAGTCATTCTCTTCTCTAGGCCCTTCATGATGGGGTTTTAAAAGTTGCAGTCCTGGCTTTTTCCCCCCTTTTTGCTATACTCTCTTCGTAGTTGATGTCATTCATGCCTGTGGATTCAGTTACTTTCAGTATGCCTGTTTTCTAATTTTTTATCTTTAGTCTGGAGCTTTCTTTTAATTCTGAATTCATGTTAGCTCAGCACCTCTGTAAAGAATTTCATGATCTTCCCCAGACTACCCTCCTCCCACGCTTCCTAACTCAGAGTTCAGCACCCCTCTGCTCAGTCGTGCACGCTGGCGTCCAGGACTCTTCGACACTTCTGTCTCCTTACCTCCCAGTTCAGTCTGTCACCAAGTTGAGTTTATTTTTCTCTTAAATGACTTTCAAATATTCCACCCAGCTCTGTTTCCATTTTCTTTCCCTGTATTGTGAAGTACCATCATCTCTTACCTGGAGAGCAGGAGCTTTTAAACTAGTCTTCTACCATCCAGCACCCATTTCTCAACTCTGCTTCTCCAATAGTCTTTAAGAGAGGTGAAAAAGGAGTTTAAAAAGAGAAAAGAAAAGAAAAGAAAAGAAAAACCTCTTTTTAAATCCTTGTCAATTTTCCCATTGATGGTAAAGATGTTTGTCAAGATTTACTAAACCTGTGTGATCCAGAATTTAAGCTCTCAGAGGGTAGAATCTTTGTTTTGTAACCTCACATATCCCTAGTGCTTAGGACAGTGCCCTGCACAGAGCAGATTCTCAACAAATATCTGCTGTAGAAGGTGTAGACATCTTCAGTTTCTGGGGAGCTGTCTGGCTCATAGTAGGAACTCAGGAAACACGTGGTCAATGAGTGCATTAAAGGTGATTATCTCCTTCCTTCCTTCCTTCTTTCCTCCCTCCCCCCTTCCTGCCTGCCTGCCTGCCTTCCTTCCTTCCTAGTTGATTCTTTTTATCTCTGTTATGCTTCTCTGTTCCAGGGCCAGTAGGTGAATATGGGTGGTGGTTTCTTGCTGTTTCACTCTGGTCTCACAGGAAGTTGCTGAGATACTGAGCAGTATGCTGGCAAGAGAGTGTTTTGAGCTGATACAGGAAGGGTATTTTTTTTTCCCTAAGGAATTCAAAAATTCTTTTCTAAACATTCTTATTTGTGCTCTAAGCTATTATTTATAAAAGGAGACTACATTAAAAAAAAAAGTCATTGGAACTTCTTTTATGAGGGAACATGACGGTGACTTAATGCTTTATAAAGGACAGCAGTAGATACTTGAATTGTGAGAAAATGATTCATTTCTTTATAGTAAGTAATATTGTGAATCATAGTGCATCACAACAATATATTTCAGTGTCTCAAGTCTTCAGCTTAATTGGGGTAGAAGAGGAAATATAGCTCCTGGTCTGTATTACAGAAATGAACCTCTGGATAGCATTGCATCAAAGATTTTTACAAGTAAATAATTAATTGGTTTAGAGCAAGCTGACAAATATAATTAAGCAATTTATAGTTGAAATATTCAGTATTTCTCTAATTAGTGACAAAGGAATACCTGAGGCTGTGGTCAGATGAAATACTTCCCAGATGAGTTTTAGGATAAAAGGAAATCTAGAATTTTTCATCATATATTTCTTTATCATCAGTAATCAGAATTTTAAAGGAAAATAGACTCTTAAAGAGATTTCAGTTTATCAAGTTGTGATTTATATACTAGCTATTTTCTTTATCATACCCTAAACTGGACCAGTAGATGCTCCATTTTGCAGTATGCCTTATTAAATACTGTTCATTTCACTCTTTGAACATCAAGAAACAAATTTGGTGATAGAAAGAAACTGTAGAGAAGATGAAAGACAAATCTCAGGAAGGTATAAACAAAAGCTTTGTGGTTTTTTTTTTTTTTTTAGCTTGTTAATAGAAATACTGCTAAAATGTGTTTCAAATTTTCATAGCCCATTTTTTGAATGTATAGTTTATTGATTGAACTATTTATAATTTCTTATATTTATAATTACCTCTTAGAAAGTCAGTTTGAGACAAAAGAAAAAAAGTGCATATCTTTAACATTATATTTGTAAAAACCTTTATTTTGCTAAAATGTCAATAAAATACAATATAATCCAATGTAATAAATCTCTTAGGGGGAACTTAGAAGTTTGTTATCTGCCAAAAGATTTTCATACCACAGCACACTGGCTCAGAAGTAAGTCAACATTATACTTGGAAATTTTTTTTAGTGAAATATGAATTGCTGATTTAAATGGGTATCTATTTTGTGTCAAGAGTTTGGCACAATTCCAAATAATAAGTTAAGGCTATCTCTTTTTTCCCCCAGTTTTATTGAGATACAATTAACCTACATCACTGTAAGTGTAAGGTATACAACATTATGGTTTGATATATATATACATATATGTATATATATATAGTGAAATGATTACTGCAATAAGTTAGGATCTGTCATCTCAAACAGATACAATAAGAAGTCTTGTGATGGCAACTCTTAGGATTTACTCTTATAACAACTTTCCTGTATATCATTCACTAGTATTATTTGGAGTCATCATGTTGTACATTCCATCCTAATACTTATTTATGTTGTAACTGAAAGTTTGTACCTCTGACCACCTTCCTCCACTCCCCGCTTTGCCCACCCTCTGTCTCTGGAGAGCATAAATCTGGTCTCTTTTTATGAGTCTGTGTGTGTGTGTGTGTGTGTGTGTGTGTGTGTTAAGTTCCACATATAAGTGAAATCATACAACATTTTCCTTTTTCTAACTTATTTCACTTAGCATAATGCCCTCAAGGTTCACCCCGTTATTGCAAATGACAGGTTTTCCTTGTTTTTTTAAATGGCTGAATAATGTTCTATTGTGTGTATATATATACACATACTACGAGTTCTTTTTTCCATTCATCCGTCAGTGGTCATTTATGTGGTTTCCATGTCTTGGGTATTGTAAATAATGCTGCTGTGAACATAGGGGTGCTAGATATCTTTTTGAGCTAGTTTTTTTTTTCTTCCTGTATTCCCAGAAGTGGGATCGCTGGATCATGTGGTAATTCCATTTTTAATTTTTTAGGGATACTCCTTACTGTTTTCCATAGTGGTTGTACCAGTTTACAGCCCCACCAACACTGTACAAGAGTTCCATGCCAGCATTTTTTATCTTTTGTTGTTTTTGGTGATGGCCATTCTGACAGGCACGAGGCAATATCTCATTGTGATTTTGATTTGCATTTCTCTAATGACTAGTGTTGTTGAGCATCTTTTCATGTACCTCTTGGCCATTCATATATCTTCTTCGGAAAAATGTCTATTTAGGTCTTTGCCCATTTTTTAATTGCATGATTATTATTACTATTTGCTATTGAGATATATTAGTTCTTTATATGTTTTGGATATTAAGTCCTTATCAGATCTATGGTTTGGAAAAATTTTTTTCACATTCCATAGGTTGCCTTTTTGTGTTGTTGATCATTTCTTCTGAAGCTTTTTAGTTTAATACGGTGACACTTGTTTATTTTGTTGTTGTGGCAGCTTATGCTTTAGGTGTCCTTTCTGAACATTTGCTGCCAAGACCCATGTCAAGGAGGTTTTTTCCTTTTTTTTAGGAATTTTGTGGTTTTCATCATTTCCTTCTAGTTTCATTCTTTCACATGTGAATATCCACTTTCCTCAGCACCATTTATTGAGGAGACTGTTTTTTCTCCACTGAGTATTCTTAGCTCCCTTGTCCAATATTAGTTGACTGTACATGCTTGGGTTTATTTCTGGGCTCTCAATTCTGTTTTACTGATCTGTTTCTTTTTATGACAGTACCATACTATTTTGATTACTACAGCTTTATAGTATAGCTTGAAATCAAGAAGTGTGATGTCTGCCACTTTGTTATTCTTTCTTAGGATTGCTTTGGCTTTGCTATTTGGGGTCTTTTGTGGTTCTGTTTAAGTTTTAGAATTGTTTTTTCTACTTCCATAAAAAAATGCCATCGGAATCCTGATAGGGATTGCCTTGAATCTGTAGATAGCTTTTGGTAGTATTGACATTTAAACAATTTAAAATTCTTCCAACTCTGAACACAGGATGCTTTTCCATTTATTTTAGTGCCTCCTTTGATTTCTTTCATCAATGTCTTATCATTTTTAGAGTAGAAAACTCCTTGGTTAAATTTATTCCTAAAATTTTTTTGTGTTTTATTGGTTTTGATGCTATAGAATCATTTCCTTTATTTCTTTTTCAGATAACTTATTGTTAGTATATAGAAACACTACTGATTTTAGTACATTAATTTTGTTTCCTGTAACTTTACTGAATTCATTGATTAGAATTAACATGTTTTTGGTTGAGTCTTTAGGATTTTCTGTGTATATAAAATCAAGTCATCTACAAATAGAGTTTTACTCCTTCCTTTCCAATTCTGATACCTTTTATTTCTTTTCTCTTGTGTGTTTGCTCTGGCAAGGACTACTACAATGTTGAATAAGAGTGATGAGAGTAGGGGCGCCTGGGTAGCGCAGTCGCTGAAGCGTCTGCCTTCCGCTCGGGGCGTGGTCCCGGCGTTCCGGGATCGAGTCCCACATCGGGCTCCTCTGCTGGGAGCCTGCTTCTTCCTCTCTCGCTCGCCTGCTCTGTTCCCTCTCTCTCTGGCTGTCTCTCTGTCGCATAAATAAATGAAATCTTTAAAAAAAAAAAAAAAGAGTGATGAGAGTAGGCATCTCTGTCTTTTTCCTGATCTGGGCTAACTTTTCTTAATATATGTAGATAATATGCTGTCTTCTTGAATATGCAACTTGTATTTTCTGCATTGTTACCACTTGTATGGCATTCTCTTTAAATTTGGTAGAAAGCTTAAGACTCCTTTATACACACATAAAGTTAATTTTATATGTTGATTTTTACTGTGTTTAGAAATTCACTTTGTATTTTTCTTTTACTGCCAATTATCACAAAGTTATCAACTTAAAACAACACAAATATATTATCTCACAGTTTCTGTGGGTCAGTGAGTTCATATACTAGTTAGTGGGTTTTCTGCTCAAGGTCTTATAAGACTGAAATCAAGGTGCCAGCTGGGGCTGTGATTTCATCTGAGAGTAAGGGTTTTCTTCCATGTTTGCTGGTTGGTTAAAAGAATTCAGTTCCTGGCAGTTACATGACTAAAGTCCCTACTGTCTTTGTGGTTATCAGCTAGGGACCATCCTTGGGTCTTAGAGGTCTCCTGCTGTTCCCTGCCACATGGCCCTCTCCATACCCTGGCAGTTTTTTCCCTTGAGGTCTGCAGTCCAGTCTCTCTGGCTTTGAATCTCTACCTTTTTTGAAGGGCTTACTGGGTTAGGCCAGGCCTACCCATGATAATCTCCTTTTTGGTTAACTCAAAAGCAGCCTTAATTACATCAGCAAAATCCTTCTGCCATATAAGACAACGTGATAGAGGAATAATAATTCATCATATTCACAACTCAACTTATACTCAAGGGGAGGGAATTACATACCAGAGCTTGGGGATTTGGGGGGGTGAGGTTTGTCCTAGAATTCTGCATACCACAGGCTTTGATAAATTAGCTAAAATATTAACAGTGTTTTAAAGATAATTATTATCTCCGAATATTAGAACTTATAAATCTTGTTCCCCTTTTTGGTGTGGTGGTTTTTTACATTTGCAGACACATTTTTATTTGTACTTATCCAAATTTAGAGGCTGGACTGGAAATAAAATCACTTTGAAGTGTCTTTTACACTTTTGACCTTTGAGTCCTTAAAGCAATAAAATCTTCCCAGTAGTACCATCTGTCTTGGATAACTCTGATTTATAGTTTATGAGGACACCTACACTTTCCATTTCAGCATCTGGCATAAAATGTGTAGTCCAAGCCAGGCAACCATGAGAATTGCCAGTGATTCCAGTGTGGTCTGTTTCCCTCTGAGTCTTCTGTATAAGATTGTTGTCTATGTTATATATGACCTTACAATTATTTAGAAGTTTAAGGTTGCAAATCAATGGCACTATCTGAAAAAAATCCATACAGAGTTGAATATTATATGCATAGGTATATGTACATAGTTACCTACTCATAATGCATGAACAACCATGTGTTTGTATATCCATCTAGATTTATGTCTATATTGGTATGTATGTGTAGGTGTGTTATACAGAATTATTTGTATAAAAGCAGTGTTGCTGATAAAATATCACCTGGGTTTTCTTTGATACTGAAGTAACTTCATAGTAAAGTCATATAGAACTTAGGGATTTTAATAAATTAAAAATTATGTATCCTAATGACCATTATATAGTTCTGTGAGCATAACTAAAAGGTGATATACAACTTTTGAACTGTATTTAGTTGGGAAAATTAGAAGATACATTTTCAAAGGACATCTTGCTCTTTACATTTATGGTAATACTGATCTAAAGCTGCCTTTTAAAAATCATGTAACATCACAAGCAGCAGTACTGGTAGCTATAAATAGTTAAGTAGAGAAGAGATACAGACTCCTGTCTTTTTTTTTTTTTTTTCCTAAATGGATTTCTACCAAGAGACTTTTACTGTCTCATTATTGTTCTGCTGTGTTTCCCTTGTCCATTAAGAATATTGAAATATCTTTCCAGCTATCCTACCAATGCCTGGCAAAAGAGAACCAGAAAGAATGTATTAAAGAGGCAAATGTTTCCGTTTATCTTTGTGACCTTGTGTCTTCCTGAAGATTGACTTTCTGCTTTTGTGTATCACTCTTTCTGTCTCTAGTACTCACATGCAGCAAAGAAAACGGCTTAAAGATTTCCAAGTATCTTCTCTATTATTTTTAACATGGAAGCTTCTCTTAAAAATTATCCACATTTCAGCAATGCAGGGATTATTCCTTGTAGTAATTCTGATGCATTCATATATTTTTTATTGATTTTTTTTATGTCCTTAGTTTCCTCAATATCAATGTGCTAATGTTCAGAAGGCAACTTCTTTGGGGGAAAAACATTGTGACTTTATAGGAGCTTATTTTTCTTGTTTGTTACATAACTCAAGGATTTTTTTCCCCCCAAGGCTTAATTGCTCAGAGAAAAGTCTTTACCCTTTCTACCCTAAGATGAAACATATTTCAGCTTCCTTAATAACCCATACAATTTTGATATGGGAGAATGAATAGATTATATTGATATTCTATTAAATTATAATCTAGAAACAGCTGAATACTCTTAGTGGGTTTTCCGACATTACACAAAAGGAAAAAGACAAGGGAGCTTGCATGGGAAATATGTTATCAAAGTAGATAAACTCAGATGCCGGTGATAAGTATTTTCAGTGGTCTCATGGCTGCCAGTCCCATTCCACTTCACACCTTCTAGAGTGACTTCAGATTGCTGAATTTTATTCAGAGTGCCAAGAGTGAAAATATTCACATGCTGCAAATTAGTATTACAAACCAAAATTCTAATGGAGACACAACTATTTTACCCATTTATGTAATTCTCAGAATTATGTATAGCAAGTATTTGTGCGGTTTAGTCTGTTGAGACTTCCTTATACCTTCAGAGGAAAGATGTTTCTGCAGAAAGATTAATATATAATACAAATCGCACTTAGAACCATCACTTACGCTTTCAGAAGCATCCTCTCCTTTCGATCACCTAGTCGCTGTGCATTGAATTTCTTTGAAACAACCACTGCAAAAATGTAGTCTTATGAAAATGCATTATAATTACAGAGATATGTTTGGGAACATAACATCCCTTCTGATGGTAAATGTTTGACCTATTGCAAGTTTCTCTAACTACCTGTCATCTCATGTGAAGATCATTTATAGTATTAACTGGACCTATGGGGATCTCTGAGGTATTACTATTATTATTATTATTTGCTTTGTCTTTATTAACTGGAGGTTTAAAGAATAGGATGTACCAGTAAAGTAGCATTATTTTTATGTGTGAAAATGTGCCAAGCAGGCATTTCTTTAAGTTTTATTTGTACCTGAGATTGTAGAACCATAGATTCTATTTTAGAGGCATTGGGGACCTTATAGCTCATCTCCAGACTCTGTTCAATATAGGAGAGGAAATTGAGGCCTGCCAAGGTTAAGTGGCATGCTCAAGGTAACACAGCCAGTTATGTCAAGGCTCGTAATCAGGTCTTTATAAAAGGTGATAATAACAGATTATGTTAGTGGCACGTTAAACATCTGACAACATTCCTAAGCAGGAAATATATCCTTATATTTAGCATAAATTATTTACTTCTTCTTGTTGGATACTTGGAAGAGATGGAGCTGGTGCTTGTAGTTCTAGTTCTCTTGTTACTTCATTATTTCTCATTATTTAATTATCTTTTTTCCTACTCTTCTGCAGGAATGCCTTGCATACCTTTTTGTTTTTGTTTTAACTGCAGCAGTACATTTCTAAAAGATTCTGTGCATATTGTTCCCAGGAGCAGCTATATAATTGTGGGTCCTTCATTGTAAAATAGTTAAGAATTTCAGGATGGCAACAACAGAGCATTAAACTAAATACAGTGCCCTGCATGACTACACAGCTTGCATGCTCATGAAACCAGCCCTGGTTGTTCTAGATGTTTTGTCTGAAACTTTCTTCTTTAAAGAATAACATTCCAAACTGTGGACTTAAAAATTTTGATATACCATGGAGATTATTTTTTTTAGTAAAACAAGAATATAATTTTCTGTGTTTTCTCCGTGGATGAGTTTATTATAGGTAATATCATTGAAGCTTTTCCCAAAATTTCTTGAGTAGGAACATTAGAATTGCAAAACTTAGAAATAAGTAATGCATATGTTCCATTTGGAGTGATGGTCTAGAGTGCAGGAACCAGGTGATCCAGTTCAGTCCAAAAAATGGTCCTTACATATTCAGTTGTCCACTATATAATTGGATTTGGTCTTGGGTATTTAATTTGGAGAAGGGTGTTAGATGATTTTTTTTTAAAGGTGTGACTATTTTCCAGCATCTTCAAATGGAAGCAGCTTGCCTTAGCTGTCCTCTTTTATATTAACATATATGTATATACATCGCTTAAGTGGCAGTGTGAATATATTTTACCAGGTATGCTGAATTTCACCTAAGAGAAGCGCTGGTAATCTCTTTACACATAAGTGAGGATGTAATATATTCTCATGTTTTATATGTACGTTGACTAGCTTTTTGATACATCTGTTTCTTGAATTTGAATAATGTTCAGTGTTAGTAAATAGGTTTTTAGAATAAACAGAATTTGAAGCTTTGCAGAGTGAAAAGACTAGCCTGGTTTTTTCAAAAAAAGACTAAATAGAAGTTTCCAAGTGATCAGGTATACCTGAGTGCCAATTTCTGCCTCTTTATAAATTTTTAGATATTTTATTTTCAGGTAAAAAAAAACTTGAAATTCTGTTTCATAACATAAATATAGTAAAGTGCCATATTGTACAATCTTCCTTTTCACATAAATGTTTATTGAGACCTTTAAAAAATTTGGCTACATTATTTCTTGCTTTATTAAAAACTTATTGCATGACAAATATTTGTGCATTTTTAATTTCTGTATGTTGGCATTAGATTTTAATCTAGTGCCAAATAGTAATATAGGGCTGTCTTTTTTAGAGAAGAGCAGGATTTTTTAACAGTAATGCTATTTGACTAAAGAATTAACAGATATGTGTATATTAGAACACATCTCAAGAGAAGATCCTTTTTTTTTTTAATACTTTAGCATTATGAAAGTTTCTGTCCTGTAATGGTAATATAAATTTTACCAGTAGTAAAAAGAATTCAGATTTTCATTGCCTTTTTTTTTGTTCATCCTCTCTTTAAGAGATGGCCAACAGTGCCACCATCAGAACAGACATGCTTTTCTCATCATAAGTATTGGTTTTGTAAAAACAAAAAAATCAAAACCCAAAAAAACCCTACACTTAAGAAGTGGTAGAAAACTGCATGTGGTGAAACAGATAAAACATATTGTGAGATACCAATGACATGATGAAACTGCCCCTGATTTCTTTTATGATCAAATCAAGTTCATAAAATTATTCTTCAGAAACCTGTTATTAATTTGGACACTTATGTTTTTGCCAGGTCATTCTGTCTAGGTAGCATTATATTGATGTCAATTTATTGTCTTCATCTTTAATTTGTTGTTCAAAGAGACAGGCTCAAAGAATATAAAAACATGAAAATGATCAGACTGTCTTGGTCTGATAACATTGTCCCTAATGTGCATTTTGAGGGCCATTTTTTCATTCTGGCCCTCATTTTTCATTTTTCATTCATTCATTGAAATTTCATTTCAATTCATATATATGATTTATTTTTTTAAATAATGAGACCTTAAAAGTAAGCTGCCAAATTAATCATAATTATGATTTCAGAATCTATATTAAAGCATAAAATTTTTCTTTCATGGTCTGATGCTTACATGATGCAGTATATTTATTTTTGAATGAAAAGAAACCTGGTCCCCATATTCCTGTTGACATCAAACAGTCTTCTGATATGCTAATCCAGCATCAGGGAGAGCACATAGACAGGCTTTATTTGGACTCATTCCAAATCTGAAAGAAAATTATATCTATCGAACTGATTTTGCAGCATGGCCCCCTTAGAATGAAAAGTGATGTTGACATAGTCTGCAATTAAAAATACTTAATATTGAAACATGATATAGGAGGTTTTCAGCATTTTAATAATACCCTGATTTGCTTTTTAATTACCTGGTCATCTAATTGTTATTTGCTTTTTGCTACTGATGTTAATAGCCATTGAAATTACTAAGTTCATTTCCGTAGTATGTGTTATAAGAAATGTTAACCTAAAGTTATTGGCTTTTCCTTAAACGTTTATCCTTTTGGTATTTGAGTACATATGTGACAGTAGGTATAATCTTTTGCTAAGTATGAAATAGGGATATCAGCAGATTTCCCTGCGTTGTTTTTCCTTTCAGCCTGCCCTCAGATGGTCACAGGGATAAAAAATTGACAGAGAAACTTGTTTTGGAGTTACCCGAATTATAGTTTCTCCATTTTCAGTAACAAATCAAATCAGTTGAATTTCTAAAAACATTTCCAGATAAAATGCACTATAGTAGATATTTAAATGTTGATATCTGTTAATAACTATTTGTATATGTAAAAAGTTAAAATTATCAGAAAATGCCACAAAAACCTGTTTAAATGTAGTATTTCATGTTGGTCATTTATAAATATTGTTAAATAAGAAACCGGTTGCATTTTTGTTTTAGACAAATAATTTTTATATAATAAATCTTAATGAATTTTAGGAAACTAAGAACTTTGTTCTTGAAGGAAGTATATTCTTCTAGCAAATTTAATGTAGGAAAATGGGCATAAATATATTACCTCTGTTTTTGCAGTTCTTTTTGTGATTGCTTTCTTATGCACGATGGCCACTCTTTCCCAGCTAGTTTGTTGGTGCTCAGCTTTTTGCTTGGACCTTTCTATAATGCTTTTCTTCCATGAAGTTTGGTTTCACCCACCCAAAGTACAGGTTTGACTTCTAATGTGCAATAGAAATATTCATGAAAACTTTTTACATAAATCTCTTTAATTTTTAATAAATTAACTGATATTTCAAATCACCAAGGTGGTTCAATATTTAAAAGGAATTCTATAGTGAAACCTTCTGTCAGGAGAAGAATTGTCTTTTAACGACCATAATTACCTTCAGGTTTCCAGACTATTTTATTCTCGGTTTTCGTAAAATGAAATTTGACATCATCCTTTTAGGATAGGAAATTATTTTACATAGATGCTAACTTTTTGAAATATTGGACATCACAGAGATGTAGCATTAAATGGTCTGTGCTAACTTGAGAAATAATAGTGAGAAATTTAAGCTAATATGTCAGGTAAAATTCTTGGAATCATCTCGCTGTGGGAAATCGTACGCTTTTTAGTTGGCGATAGATAGATAAAAGTGTTTTTCTGACTTAAGGCATTTTGCATGTCAGAATCTAGTCTTAAGATATTTTAATTCCTAATAATTCTAATTTTTAATTTTTTAAAAAGCATTTTAAGAAACAAAAGAGGCTAATTCCTGAAAGGACTGTTTGGAAGTACTTTGTTCAACTCTGCAGTGCGTTGGAACACATGCATTCTCGACGAGTCATGCATAGAGGTAGGATAAAAATCACAAATACTTTCTAATGTTGTTTAAAATGGTGCAAGTTATTAGGCAATTTAAGAATAAAAACCTTCTAGTCATGGCATAGTATCATGCTTTCTCTGCTAATTTATTTCCAAATTAGCATTTACTAGGATGAAAAACCTTTAAGTAAAGCCCTACTTGTTTTAAATAAGAATGAGAATTAGTTATCATTCGGCTTGCCTCTTCTGAGCATCTTACTGATTATGTTGGTAACTTAAGAAAAGATGCAGGAAAGCAGTTGACTATGCATAAGGAAGATTCCTCTTTCAAAGAAACAGTGTATATTAGGGCCACTTCGTTTCTTAATTTTTAACATTAGCTCTTAATATATTCTTGATTGTCAGTCCAATAGTTGGGCAGGGCATGTAAAGATGACCTCACTTAGGAATTGATCCTCTGATTTTGGGGTGTGAAAAATTTCAATACGGTTTTTTAAGCAATTATGATTTCTGAGATCATCTAAATAAATAATTATGTTCATAATAGAGTTATGATTTTATATTTTATGTAAATGTATCAATATATCAGTGTTTAATAAGATATTTAATATTGATATAAAACAGACATAAATTTATTTTGTGCTTTGAATTCCACAAAAGTTTATTTGAAAATGAATTTTAAATGAAAATTAGTAGCAGTTTCCATCATGCTGCATTGATGATTATTTCTCTGTTAGGGGACTGAGAACTCAGAAATAATGAAGATATATCAAAATTATTCAAAATAAAGCAATTGGGTCAAAATTCAAACTGACTTTCTTTCATTTTTAAGATAGATTTTAAATTCTGCCATGAAAAGTATTTTAATCCCTTGAAAATACCTAAGCTGACATCATCTTTCACCTGATTCCTTCATCTGTTCACAGATATAAAACCCGCTAATGTGTTCATTACAGCCACTGGAGTGGTCAAACTTGGAGATCTTGGGCTTGGTCGGTTTTTCAGCTCCAAAACCACAGCTGCACATTCTTTAGGTAAGAGACACAGTATAATTTCATTCAGTTATCATGTGCCTGCATGTGTGTGTGTGTGTGTGTGTGTGTGTGTGTGTGTGGTGAAAAACAACATAAGGGATGTACTAATTATATGCCAGCTCTTACATTCTAAATACGACTATTTTTAAAATCATCAGACCCTGAGTAGATCCCTGTAACTCTGTATTAGACATAATGTGTCCATTCACATGACAGTTGGATACTTCTGTTAATTTGACCCCAGGTAGACATTTGGTTAAAAAAAAATGCTAATAAACAAACTTGGTTTTAACAGTTGCCGTGGAGCATTCCTTTCATTCTTCATTTAACAATATTGAGATAATATGGAGATAATATGATGATTAAACCATATCTTGAAAGAGGACTTCACCTATTTAAAAATACCATAGTAATTTGTAAATGTTGATTTATTAAACTGATACGTGTAGTTGTGATTACTGCAGAGGGGAAAACCTAAAGACAGTCTATAACTAATGAGGAAAATATTCTCCTAAATTATATAGAAGATATCTGCAGTTTACATTCTAGAACTAATAATACAGCAGTGTCCCTTATATCTAAAATAAAACTGAATGTAGCTTTTACAACATTATATTAACAATGGAAAGAAAGTTGTCCACTTTAGAAACAATGGAAATTACTAGAAAGAAATAATTTTTTAATCAAATAACCTGAAGAGAGTGACAGAGCTTCTCTTAAAACTCTTCACATCACATTTTGTTCTTGTAAAAATAAAACTTAGATAAAATGGTGACAACCAGAATAAAATAAGAATTAAGATAAAAATAAGTTGACTTTAATTTAATAGTGCCCCATCTTTGGCGTCATAATTTCATTGAAAACCATTAAATTTTTTGGTAAAACTGTGTTTAAATGTGAAATAAAAAACTTTAAAATGGCCTGATGAAGAATAAGTGAGTTACACTAAATAGTGCAGCAGTGAAACGAGCATCTGGATTAGTCGACTAGACTTTTTAAAGTTTTTCCAGCTTTGTTAGTAAGACTCTGTGTAGCCTTGAACCTGTCATTTAATTTTTTTATGTCTAGAACAGTATCTGACACATAAGTTAGGTACCCGAACACTGTTTGCTGAATGACAAAATATGGGATCCTGGGTTAAAGAGTGGTAGAAAGATAATACTTTACCCTTTTCGCAGAGTTTTAATTTTGTCAAATATTTTAAGAAAATAAAGTTTCAAGTGATGTCGAGTAATATCGAGTAATACTGTCTTATTCCCTTTCACTTTACATTTATTTTTAGGAAGCATTACACATTTTTCTAGTTAAGAGGATTTGATATGAAATTCTATGAGAAATGCATAAATTTTAGTAGCTTTTCACAAGATTTATTTGGAAATTACAACTCTTACAATGCAGATAATAGAAGATTTCTATGAAGAAAATGTAGACTATTATGTCAGTGTCATGTCTCACAGTAAAAGTAACATGTTTTCACTTTGTTACTCACCTGAATGTCTTAACAGCATTCTGTCACTTGTTTACCTAGAAATGCTAAGTTACACTTACAGACACACACGCGTGCGCGCGCGCGCACACACACACACACCTGCACATACCCATGCTCATGCACACATGTGTATTTTTTAAATGCTGCTTTGCAGACTGTCACTCTGAGCATACTGTAGTCACCTGACTCTAAGGATCCAGCAAATGAAACTAAGATCTTAACAGTTTTGCAAATGGACTTCTTTAGCTTGCCTGCCACTGCCTCGTATGAAAGTTCTAAACAGGGTTGACAAACATGCATCTTCAAGTTTAGGTGATGCGTTAGTCCAAATTACGTGATACAGAGAGTAAATTCATTAAGAAATTCTATAACATAAGGTTTTATCTAAATCAGTTTATGTAGGGTTATGTAGTTTTATGTATATATGTAAGTATATGTGTATGTACATAAAATAAAGGGGGATACACATAATTACAAAACATTCTAAGATACTACCTGTAGTATAGCCAGTGAGGAAGTAGCAACGAGACACTTTCTTTGATGAATGAATCGGTAGAAAAAGAATTTCTTTCGCAAGTATTTTTTCCCATATTATTTTGAGAAAAAAATATTATTATTTTTTTTAAAGATTTTATTTATTCATTTGAGACAGAGAGATAACATGACAGGGGGAGAGACAGGGGGAGAGGGAGAAGCAGACTCCCTGCTGAGCCAGGAGCCAGATGTGGGGCTCGATCCCAGGACCCTGGGATCATGACCTGGGCTGAAGGCAGATGCTTAACCATCTGAGCCACCCAGGCGCCCCGAGAAAAAAATATTCTTAAAATAAGAAAATTTCTTTTTTTCCTGCTTGTCTTCTCTGCAAAGTAGATTTTGATGTCTGAAACTAACGTTCAGTAAGCAAAGGGTAGTGAACATCAAGAATTAAAGGTTGAAATCTGGCCTACCATGGCGAGGTGGACCCAGTAAAAAACCTATTTAGAAGGATCAGGAAAAATTCTCTGCTAATAAAGAATATAAAATAACAAGGACATAAATCCTGACACAGACTTAGTTTGTTGACTTTTGTTACTTTTAAATTATTGCCCTCATATGTTATTGTCATGTATTTTTATTTTTAAGAGCAAATTGGTAAGGTTACTTCTAAGAGTTGGTTACAAAAAGCAATTGAAAATGTGGCACCTATACGAATTAATTTTGCTTGTAGAAAATATGATAAAATTATAGATTTTATTCTGTGTTGATTTGTTTTCTGATTTTACTGAGGATAATATCTCTAGGGCATGATTTATCCCTAGAGCAGGTCTAAATTTTAATGAAACTACAAATAAGTGAGATCTATATGTAGTTCATACAGTTTACGTTAAATGAAGTTGATCTTGGAGCCCAATTTCATTCAACTGTGTAAAGATGTTTTTAGGAGTTTAATTCAAAAAGGCAAAAATTAATAGGATTTTAAAACATCTTGTTACAGTTATACACTTACATTTTCTTTTTTCCAAGATATATATTATTATTCAGAAGTGAAATAAAGGATACTGTTTCTACTTATTTTGATTCATTAATAGGAACCCACACTTCCAAAATTTTTGTATTTTTAACAGTCCTTAAAAGATTGGCAAGCCTTTGAATCTTTCAGTTGTCTATTCATTTTGCATCACTTATTTGTATTATTTCATTTCGTGATCAAATCAACATGCAGTAAAATCTATAGTTCTCTCACATTTTCTGTAGCAAATAAATTGTACAGGTGGTCACATTTTGTAGTGTTTCCAGAACCATTTTTCTTAATTAAAAGTATGTCAATAAGGAATAGGATAATTTCTTGAAAACAAGCTTAAAAATTACAAATACAGAATCTGATGTTCCTGGATGTTCAAACCACGTTCAAATCCTCAGAATTGAAAAAAAAAAAAAAATCTCAGAGGCCTTCACTTTTTCTTCTACTTCCTCCCTGCTCCCACCACATACAGAGAATCACAATCTTTCTCTTTTCTATTCCCTCTTAATCCATAGTGGCTTTATGTTTAAACTAGGAAAATATTCTCTTGTTTCTAGTGTTTTTTAAAAAATCAACTATATATATTCCCAGCAGAGTTATCTTCCTAAAAGAGGTCATCTGATTATGTCACTTTCCCCCAAATCCTTGATGGTTCCCTGTTCCCTAAAGGATATCATGCAAAGTCCTTAGCTGAGTAGTTCGGGTCCTCTAGAGTTTGATGTCCTCCGTAACTTTCCATTGTTGCCATTGACTGCACAGCCCTCCCTCATTATGTGCCAGCCGTGTTTTTCCTCTTGCTTTGTTCTGAATATGAGAAATAGCATGATGTTTTGGAGAGAATGGAGGACATCTGGATTTACATGTCCATTGTTCTGTAGGACTTTGATCAAGCTATTTATTAACTTTCTAACTTTTCAATTTCCAATTTATAAAAATAGAAGTGTGGATAATAACTATTCTATGTTGTGCCCTAATCTCTAATAAAACAATTATCTCTAATAATACATGAACATAAAGGTGTTTTCGTTCACCGTAATGTGCAGTTAAGTTGATTAGGTGGACATGACGCTGGTGTTGGTGGTGAAGATGTAGAAAAAGGAAGGGGGGGAAAAGGAGAAGGAATTCATGTACTGTTTATTATTCTGTTAAAATACCTGAATTGAATCATTTAAAAGACAGTTTTAATACCTTTCTTATGCATGTGCTATTCTAGGGACCAGGAACAAGCCTCAACGAGACCAGTCGTCTTCATAGATCTGATCTTATGGGGGGAAGGAATAGATAATCATCGTATGTCTTTGTATTTTTTATTTGTTAGCCATGTGACAGAGCATGCCTAGGAGGAGAATTATGTTAGAAGGGACATGGTCAGATAAGGCCTCTGCGAGGAGGTGGTGATGTTTGAACTGAGATCAGGATGGAGAAGAACCAGCTACACAGGGAACAATGTCTCGGGCTGATGGAAGAGCAGTTTACACAAAGAGGCCGACTCAGGATAAGCTCTGTCTGTAGAAAGTTTGCTGGAGCGGGGTGAAGGAAGAGTCTTAGCCAGATGTGGGAAAAGTTCACATTTCATTCCAAGTGCGGTGGCGAGCTTCTGCAAGGCTATGGTGGGAGAACAACATGACGTGCTATGAAGACTGAAGCCATGAGCCTCTTTTGTCTTCTTCAGGATAATCATGCCCAGTGTAGTCTGCTGTTTTCAGGTTCTTCTGTGTCCGGTGGTTGCCCCCCTTTGTCTTTGAGTGTCTCTCAGGATATGCTACCCAAAGCTGAGCAGAGATACCGTATGAACTCATTAGCCCATAGAACAGAAAGTTCGTTGCTGCCTATACTCTATGATCTAGACAGTTCCTGTGTTTTTGTCCCCTTCCTCTTTTTGTACATGAATTTATGTTAAGTCCGATCTTCATTTAGTGCTTTCGTATTGATTTGGACGGAGGGTGTTGCTAGGGAGACTAATTGTAGAATTATATATAACCCTGTGAATCTTACCATTTTTTTTATATTGTCAACCTTATAAATGTTATAGGTGTTAGAAAATCTGTTATATATATATGTATGTATATATATCATACATATATGTATGATATATATACATATATGTATATATATGTATGTATATGTCTATTTCTTAAAATTTAAATGAGGACACATCTCTCTCCCTTAACTCAAACTTCTTGACAGTCTAGGTAAGTGGCTTTTAAATTTCTTCACAATGACCCCAGCAACATTGTGACCCCACAGGAACGTAACCATATATAATTAAAGCAAAAGTTTCATGTAATGGTGTTTTAACATTACAACTATGTTGTCTGCTCTATTTTATTTTCCTGAAAGTAATGCTAGTTGCAACCCACTAAACTGATTTTACAACTCATTAATTTGTAATGACCTGCAATTTGGAAAACACTGGTCTGTGTTTACAATGCTTTTTTTCTTTCTTTTTTTTTTAAAGATTTTATTTATTAATTTTGAGAGAGAGCATGAGCATGAGCTGGGGGGGTGGACAGAGGGAGAAGAAGAACAGACTCCCCACTGAGCAGGGAGCCTGACACGGGGATTGATCCCAGGACCCTGAGATCGTGACCTGAGCTTCTAATAAAGGCAGATGCTTAACCATCTGAGCCACCCAGGCTCCCCTACAATATTTTCATGCTGTTCCATTTATTTAAAGACAAATTCCCCCTTTTCTGCCTACTTTTAGACATTGTCCTGACTTGCTGCTTGGCTGTTAGGTCAGTTGATCAATCATAAATTCGTCATTTACAGTGTTTTCTGTGTTTCTGGGGGTGGGTAATAACATGCATGGTGGCTCTGTACAATTTGTAAGTCATTCCGTTCCCTAAGACCCTTCCCGAGATATGGGAACTGTGGGTATGGGTTATTCCCCTTCTAGAGTCACAAGAACTGAGGCACAGAGTGGTAAATGGACTGTGGCTAGAAGATAGTGAGTGGGTCTGTGGCTTCCTACTCCTGGCTTACTCTCCCAACAAAACTGATTTTTTCACCATATCAGTACCTCGTGGCATGTTCTCCTACTCTATTAATGTTGTCTTATTTGTTGTTTTTATTTCCATCTGCAGTTACCTTCTTCTGTTCTGTACATTGCCTAGCAACTCACATATGAGAGCAGAGTTTGCCCTCTCTCCTGGGCTTGACTGCTCTTGATGCTCCTAGATTAAGAAATAAACAGGAAAATACCTCTTGGATATTGAGGTCTTTCTTCACAGCCATTATGTCTACCGGTAACTTTGGCTAATATTACTGAGGAAGTGGCTCTTCTAAACTGAAAACTACAATTGGACCAAAACCTGTGAAATAGGAACATGGCAGTCAGGGTATATTTTTCTCACGTCACAAAATACAGAATATACTTTTGTTACACTTCTTTCTTAACTTCCTCTAAAGTCTCTGTTCAGCAGATGTTCTGACCCAGAGGCAACTTGCTAAGGGATCAAGTATCTTTACCTTTGAATATTTACAAATACAGGAGAATACACAGAATAATTTTTATGTATTCCAAATATATGATTTTTAGTAAAATCCTCATACTACCCTTATTTCTTATAATAATGACCCAGAGGAATCCTCTACTGCTATGAGATAGCAACAGCAGTAAGAAGGAATATGTATATAGCATTGTATAATTTACAAGCAGTTTTAAGGCACATTTTCTCCTTGTTCCTCAATGTTCTCTAGGTAGAGTGGCTGTTATAAAGTAGGAAACTGAGATCCTCTAATACTGAACCTGACCTCCACTCCTCTACCATCCCTAGAATTCCTGATCTTTACTTTATATAACTTTTCTTTTCTCATTAGGACTTCTTATCTTCCCATATGCTATAAAATGTATTTGTTATGCTTTGTACTTTTTGTCTCTCTCCTCCAGCTAAAATTTAACCTTCCTGAAGAAAGGGATCTTTGTGGTTTTGGTTTCCTGATGTGGTCCAAACACCTGGAAGAAGGCAGGGCACATAATAGATAATAAGTATTGATTAAATGATGGATGGGCGTAGAGACAGGCTACACATGAAAGGATGGATTTAACTGAGTGTACCAGTAAGTGTGGGTTAGATTATGCTGCAGTAAGGAGCAATACCAAAACCTCCGTTACTTGGCACTAAAGCATATTCTGTCTGGTCACCCAGAGCCCACTTTGGGCCTGTATGGCTCTCTAGGGTAGCTGCCCTCTCTCCGTCCATGTGGCGACGTGGCGTTTCAGGCAGCTTCAGTCTTGTGTTATCTTCATATCAACATAAGTTTTTGCGATCTCATGAGGGTGAGAGAACACGCCAGTCACTCACTCACTGGCTCTGAATTAAACCCATTCTACTTCTTTGTAACACGGATTATGCCCATTCATGTTTTATTGTCCAACACAAGTGTCAGGCCTTACCTATCTCAAGGGAGTGGGGTAGCGTAATTCTTCCCTGTGTTAAGGAAGAGGAGAACCAGAAATAATAAATGTGAGCATTGTCCATGCCATGAGGTAAAGCAAAAATTACCTGATTTATTTTTTCTATTGTTTGTTTTGTGTTCTTTCCCTACTTCTTTATTTTTGTGATGTATTCGTTGCTGTTGCAACTAAAGCATAATTAACTCTCTCAATGGGCATGTGTGGTAGTCGTGAATGAAGAAGGTAGCCATAGATAGCCTTAGGGAATTGCTGTCGATCTGAAAGGAAATTCTGAGCAGAGATTAATGTTAGGATTGGGATTAGGATTATTTTTCTTTCAGAGAAATTACTTTTAAAATCAGAATAATTCGTGAGGTTTACCAGAGTATTGATCCCTTGTGACTTTTCTCTTGATCAGTAAGTTAATCCCTGCTGGACGCATTTGTGACAGGGACCTTATTTTGGTCAACTTAAAAAATTTATAATAAAAACTATTACTTATCAAACTTCAAATACCAACTATAGATTAAGTGCCATGTAGCACATGAACTGTTTTCTGTTGTATATCTCTAATTTGACATTAAGGTAGTTGTGATTACCTAGATTAGTCATATCAGTTAATGAACAAGCCAGCGTTCATTTAAATTACAAAAGACCATAATTTATTCTTTCACTCTTCTTATGGTAAATGTATTGGCTTCTCCTACTTCCCCCCTCCACACCTCCTCTAAAAAACTCCCCAAAACATAACTCATCCCATCCCAAAATAATCCAGTGAACTCTTAGGGGTCAAACATTTTTCAAACCGTATATGCTTCTTTCTTTAGCCCCCACTGCCTAGTGTAGTTCTTGATACATAATTGGTTCTCAGCGCCTTGAATTGAATATTCCACTCTCCCATGCAATGCATGAATCATTAACACATTTGTATTTGTTTTCTATTACTGTCCTAATAAATTACCATAAATTTAGTGGCTTAAACCCTTCTTTTCCATCTCTACAGCCAAAGATGGTGGGTGGAATCCCTCTCACACTTCAAATCTCTCCTGCCCTTTCCCTTGCATCTCTCACTGATAATCTAGGGTAATCTGTTTTAAAATCCATCATCTTACCTGCAAAGTCACTTTTGCCAGGTAACATAGCATATACAGGTGTGACACCGGAGGGCAAAGATTAATGGGACCAGAATTCTGCTTACCACACTACTTTAGTAGACTTCATGGAGAGTTTGTTGTATCTTCTTTTAAAGACTTGGTAAGGTGAAGTTACAAGTCGGAGGTTTAATGAAAGTTTGCATTAAACTAAGCACTTTATTTTTTGGACAGATATTTTGACATAAAACTTCACATGTTTATTACAGACCTTTTTAGGTGTTTTATTGCATTGTGATGTACATGTGCTTTTTAGGGAAGAATATACCATACTTGGCATAATATAAATTTTGCAGACAAGTTCTCTTTATCATTATTGTTAGTGTATTGGCACTTTTTTGTTTTGTTTCGTGTTTTTTTTTTTTTAACAAATGTTTATTTAATTCTCAAGGGACTTCTCTCCTCAGTTCCAGTCCTTTTTTTTTTTTTAAGATTTTATTTATTTGACAGAGAGAGAGGGAGACAAAGTACAAGCAGGGGGAGCAACAGGCAGAGGGAAAGGGAAAAGCAGGCTGCCTGCTGAGCAAGGAGCCCAATGCAGGACTCAATCTCAGGACCCTGGGATCATGACCTGAGCTGAAGGCAGACGCTTAATTGATTGGGCCACCCAGGTGTCCCTCCAGTCCTGCTTCTTTTTTTTTTTTTTTTTTTTTTAAAGATTTTATTTATTTATTCGACAGAGATAGAGACAGCCAGCGAGAGAGGGAACACAAGCAGGGGGAGTGGAAGAGGAAGAAGCAGGCTCATAGCAGAGGAGCCTGATGTGGGGCTCGATCCCGTAACGCCGGGATCACGCCCTGAGCTGAAGGCAGACGCTTAACCGCTGTGCCACCCAGGCGCCCCTCCAGTCCTGCTTCTTAAGTGGCTTACTCCTTCATGGACTAGAATATAGGAGATAACAAGTAATTTTAACAAAACTTAATTAGAAAAGCTAATCTGCTATAAAATCTAAACATATTATATACTCCAAAGGTGTATATAAGTAATTGGGGGTAGTTAGCTGCTATTTAAGCAAATCTGTTTGCATCAGAGTTGTATTTATTATACACAATGAAGTGTTTCCTGTCTGATTGCTGGAAAGGAGAAAAACAAATGAGAACAGTTAGATCAATAATGTTCCAATATCCATTTTGCTTTCTTTCATAATGTCCCCCAGAAGAGGAAGGATGGAGAATTTTTGTTTTGCATGTACGTGTGTGAATTTAGCTATTACGTGTGTTTGTTGTACATCCTGAAAATGGTATAGGTTAAAAAGAAAAAAAAAGCTAACTAGGACTCTCTAATACTGATCCTTGTGCTAGGTAATATTTGAAACCCCTTGGGGGGAAATTGTTGTTTTGTTGTTGTTATAAGATAGTTTGAACTCCTCTATACCTTCCACAGTGAGACAAATGGTTCTCAGATTTTGTGATATTACCAGAAGAGTAAATGCATGGCCATCACTCAAACCAGATATCAGAATTTTCACACTGGAGTCTCTTGAGTGTACAATTCATGTTCCCCACACTATTTCCAAGTGTGATATAGCTTCTGATTTCAACTTGGGAAATTAGTGTTCTTGAACCAGGCATTAAAACAGTTTCATTTTTGGTGCCAGGTGCCACCTGTGGTCACATACTGGTTTTTCCCACACCTTTCCCTAGCACCTCTCTGTGGATCTTTCTTTGGCTTATTCCCCTTCATAATCCAAGGTAGTCTGGGGCCATAAAGGCAGCATATGTTCAGTCAGTGCTATAGGCTACTTTCACTGATTTATTTTTAGCTTTCAGTCCTTTCTAGACTTAAATAATGGCTTTAGGAAGAAGCTATTATCTAATTTTAAACAGTGCACATTTAACCTCTCCGTCACCGTATCAAGTATGTATTTAAAACAATCAGAATAGCTCAAAGTAGCATCATTTCCACATGCAGCCTGTTGAACCCAGACCCTTACTCCTGGCTTTTCTTACGTACATCCTGACTTTTAGAAGATTTCTCTGTTTCTTAATTTGGAAGGATACAGAATTTCACAGTGGTCAGTTTTAATGGAATAACCATCTATTTAAATGCAAGGGACAGAACTACCTGGTTTGAATTCCAAGTCCACAGTTTACCCACTTTGCGATTTTTGGCAAATTAGCTGAACTCCCAAAGCGTCTTCTCTTTAAAACAAGGTAACAGTAGTAACATCTCCTGAAGCTACTTCATGATAGTCATTTCACTAGTACATGAGCCCATGAGGTCAGGACTTAATCTGTTTACTTCTCTCTCCCCAGCACCTAGAACAGTGTGTGCCCGGTAGTAGGGACCTTGCTTAAACATGTGTTAAAAGTTCAGCCAGAGAATACATGTAATGCATTTAACACAGTGCCTAGAGCAGAGTAACAGTAACAATACAATTTCCTGGGTTTTTCTCCCTCTGCATTATTAAAGCTCTTAAAGGTCATCAGGTGCACTTAAAAGATGACAAATTTTATTCTAGAATTGTCTTTTGCAGAAAAAATACTAGTCTACCGCTCAGCCGTTCTGTTTTAACCTTAGATAATACTCCTTACAATACATTGGGCCTCTCTCTTTTAAGTCTGCCAACATAATTTGTGGGCTGACTTAAGGGTATGAAGGAGAGAATGAAAATTAATTCTTATTCCCCGAAGTTGTGTGTATCTGTATATTTTTTTAAATCAAACTGAGGTATAAGATGACTCATGTCCTTTTAATGTTCCCACCAAGGCAGGTTCAAAGCTTCTTTTCTGCAGTTTGCTTTAATTCTAAGAGAGGAAAAAAAAAAAAAAAAGCAACATTTCTAAACTGAATTTGCTTGTTTGTACTCTCTGACCTAAAACACTTTGCTCGGCTGTCCTATGTAATAGTTTAAAAAAGGAATATATTACTTTTTCCATTTCACTTTCCATATGGATTTTTGTAGGGTTTTTATGAGTGCTGCAGAATTTAGAGCTAAGTGATCTCAGAAATTATCTCCTCTTTCTCATCCCTGCATCTTAAGAGGTGAGGAAAGTGAGTAATAAGAGAAGTTAAGTGGTCCTAGCTAGTTAATGAGGTAAGATGTGAAACAGAGTTCCTGACCTTTGACCGGTTTTGCCCTGCCTTCCTTGTTTAAAACAAACAAAATGAAACAAAAAAACAGCAACCCACTCTAACCATATAAACAGATGCCTCAGTAGTGCTATTGTTTTTCTCAAATCAAGTCTTTGCAGATATTGTACTACTAAATGTTGAAAAAATTCTGCGTATGACTTGTTCTGATAAAAGGGAAGATATGAATTAATTTAGTCATATATTCCATAATAACATGTTAGCAGAATTTTTTAACTCTCTTAAACATAATGTAGAACTTCTGAAAATCAGTCTTTTTGTTCAGGATAAATTTTAGAATCTATGTATTGTTAATAGAGTATACAAAGTGTAAAACCTTTCTCATAGCTAGAATAAGTCAACTAATGCAATTAAAATTTGTTTCTATTTGAATGATTGTCTTCCTATAGTTTAAAGAATGGCCAGATAACATTTTCAGTTGTTAGCAATTTCCCCCTACTATCAGCCTTTCTCTGTTTTTTTATGATGTTAAGCATCCATTTCTTACTCACTTTCATGCATATCAAAAGGTTAAAATGGCATAAATATGCTATAGTACAATACATTCCCATTTTAGCTACAGCCATAAATTCTCGAAAGATTAGTGAAATTACGCAACCTGCCGTCTCCATGCCCCTCAGTACATAGTAATTTGCGTGATCGTTTTAATGTCTAATCATATCACTCTACAACTCTCCCTTTTCTTGTATAGCTGTTAAAAGAAGTCACAACATTCTTGAGACAGTAGTAATAATAGACACAGCTGTCGTGGATTTTTAAAAAAGGCTTTTAGGAAATAATTATGTATCCATTAAGTTTGAAATGTGGAAGACCTATCATTGCATTTAAATTTATTTCAGATTTTCCTGAGCAATTTAAACTTTTTGACCTCTCTGTTAGGTAGAGAGGAAGGATGAGTCCGCTAATGTGATGGGGCTCAACCCCTCTGCTCAGTGTCAGTCAGTAGAAGAGCCCTTGTCCACAATGGAGGCGCACTTTAGGGCTCATGTAATAGGGAGCAAGTGGGAACTCCCTCTTAGGCTGTACTCAGCAGTTAATTATGAATCAATCCAATTACTAATTGTAGCACAGGATGCAAACTTTCTCCTCTTCCTACATAATGACTCTTTTGGAAATGTGTCAGTCAAAAAGGTGAGTAGCATCCTCAGATTTACATTTTAATATATATTCAATAGGTATATAATTTAAATATTAAAATAAAATGTGCATATTTAGCATAAGGAAGTTTGTTATTTATAAAATGAAGAAGAATCGGTGTCTAAATTTACAGTATCCACGTTAACCCAATATACCACTTTTTGTCATGACCTCCAGCAGCTCATTAGAAAAGGCTTTTCTTCGCATTAAAATGTTTTACGATGTGAGTTCAGCTTAGTGGAATCCCTCATCCTTCTTTTCCTCTGCTTCCTTCACTTGCGGGTCGTCCGTGGGCTCAGTTGTGTTGCAGTTAAGGTGTTATGCTGGGGCTAATCTCTGTAAAATGCTAGCATTTGTTCTTTTTTTTCCCTATCATCAATCTTTCACACTCATATCAAACCCCTAATGTAACAGCAGGTTTCCCAGAGCTACTGGTTAAAATTACCTTTGCTTTTGGTAAACTGAACCTTCAAGCCTCAGTGTTTTCAGTCGCCCCCTGTGGATTCCGTGAAGCCTCTCTCTGCACATTCCTCACTGCCAGTCACTTGTTTTATGTCCTGAAACCAGGAGCCTGTGCAGAGCCCCCTGATTGTTGCAGCTGCACCCACCACCCTTCCTTAGATGGAGAAAGGGTGTACATGCCTCCAGTAATCAGTGTCGCGTGTGCAAACTACAAGGGAAAGTGGTGGGAACTCCCCAAGCTAGAGAGCTTGTGTTTATGTTACCTGATAACAGTTCAGATTGTTTAAAATCCTAGCTCTTTCTGAAAGTTTCTTGGCTTTTGTGACCCTGACAGAGATTGGCAGATTTACTTGTCTTCGAAGTAAATGCTACACTGAAATAATTTATTTCTTAAGGTTTGTCTTACTAATTGCCTGTGTGAATAGTTACTGTTTTGTTTAAATTTATTTTATCGTCCTGTGTGCCTGTTCTTTCTTCACTTCTCCACTTCCATAAATACTTCCCCTTTGTCCATTACTGACTAGGACTATCCCCATTATTAGTAAAAATGGATTCCAATATAGATAGGATTTCTTGCGAATACGCGGTTCACGATGTTTTCACCTTCAGCGCAGTATAGTTTCCACACACAACTATTAGGTTATTCTTTTGGAAAACTGACTCCTGCCTTTGAGGATAATGCTTTGATTGTTGGTGTGACTCTTCCTGTTCCCTGTTCAGTACTGGGAGTTACAGTCTCATTAAGACTTACACTAAATAAATATCTGGGGAGTTCTTGAAAATTAGTAGAAAAAGGAGATGCCCTTCTCTCCGTGAGTAGCAGCATATTTTTGGTAGGTTTTGCCTCAAGCAGGTAAAATTCCAAAATGTTGTTCTCAAACTTTGATTCCCTGTCTGGCAAAAAGCCTTAGGCTAATGGTGGTGAAATAGCCATCTAAATTTGAAATTTAAGATATTCCCTTTGAAAGTCGTTTAAGTATTTTTACCCTTCAAAATATAACATACATGCTTTGCCTATTTTTAAATATTTAGTAAATTTTAAATTTTAATCTATCACATTATCATTTATTATGTTAGCCTTTTCTAAAATGGCCATAAAAAAGAAAAACAAGTATGAGCACTTCAAAAGAAACAAAAATAAAAATTATCTAGAGTATTTTGTCTTTAAAAAAGTCTCAGTAGGATAACTCAGACATTTTTCCAGAGATGTCAGTGACCTTTCACATGTTATTATATGATCCTTTGATGTACAAAAGTCTGTTGTATTCTTTCTAAAATGGTAGTAAGTAGGGTACTGAAATCACTTAAAATTTTAAAAGCTACAACTGTGTTCTAAGGATTATTTCTATTAAAGTTAATGAGCATGATTTATTTATACACACTACTGAATTGTTATAAATTAATGTTTATATTTAAGTAAATGATTATATGATCGTGCTTAATTGTTTGGGGTATGCAAGCCATATTTTTTCAAAATAAAGAAATGAAGCCAGTGTGAATCACTTAAGTAAATTTTCTTGTTAGAATTCCTTGTTTTTCCTTTAGTGAAGGTCCCAAGATCCTCCCTGAATCCATCAAAAGTTTAACTCACCACACCCTTTTTAATATGGGATGGATGTCGATGTGCTGCTTAAGGGTCAGGGAGCAGAGGAAATTAAAGAGTTTTAAGTATTGGCAAAAACAATTTCCTGATTCTAATGAATGATTTTGGTGACATAGTTTAATCTAGAGTATTGTGTGTAAAATTTCTTACCTCAGCTGCATCTTCATTTTTATACTCCTCTTGTTTGGTTTGGTTTGTTTTTTGCAGTGGGTACACCTTATTACATGTCTCCAGAGAGAATACATGAAAATGGATACAACTTCAAATCTGACATCTGGTCTCTTGGCTGTCTACTGTATGAGGTAGGTAATGTTGATAAAGTCCACATAGTGATGTATTTTTTATTACTGTAATATATTTCCTCTATCCTTATAGTATACACTTATTTTTTTCTGGATGGTGTTTAAGAATTAGCTTTTTAATTAGGAAGGGTTAATTCGTTGACTTAGTAACTGCTTTTATAATGGTAACTATGCATTCCTGCACATTTACTTCCTCTAATATTTTTAAATTGTTTCCTTTTAGTGAGAATTTTATTATAAAAATGTTTTTAATATTAATATGATGTTATCCTGCATATCTTATTTATAAAAATGTACATTTGAATATCTGTAAGGTAACTTGCTTATCCATGCAGAGCAGGAGAGGTATAATGGAATGGATTAAAAACATGAAAGCATGGTAAATATCTTTTTCAATATTTCTTTTGCTCTTACATAGAGTAATTTAGCTTTAAGGATAGTAGGTAAATAGATAATTTTTCTAGGTTACCACTTAATTTCATTTCCATGAGTAACAGTTGTATTGGTAAAGCTTAGTGAAATACTCTCTCTCCTGTTCTACTGGTGATAATTTATCAAAAGGAAAATGGAATCATCTACGTACATCCTCTAACAAATATTTCAATGTAGTAATTTGGATGGGTAGAAAAAAAGCATATTATATAAAAGCACATTTTACGTCCATGTTATAGAGTAATGGTATCAAAAAGCACTCAAGACTAGTGACTTACGTAAATTTATTTTTTAATGAAATGATAATTCTCCTAGTGATACAAGCTTTAAGTCAGAGCTGCTAATTAAAGCTTAGTCTACATCTGAGTAACTATTTTAATAAAATAAAATGAAGGAAAATAATACATGGAATCATTTTCATGTTTTTTAATGTATACAAAAGAAATCTAAAGTGGATAGATAGAAACCAATATATTTCTTACTCTATATTTTGTGTTTCCTGTCCTCCTGACTTAAATGAAATATATCATGAGATCATTTATTTTAATTGCCCAACCATTACTTGGCAGTAGAGCATTAGAAGGCTTATTTTTTTAATGTGTATCATGAGCTTTAATTATTATATTATGGTTTACAGATTCATATTTCCTTAATTTAAGGAACCAGAGATTATTTTGTTCTTCCTAGTGAAGTGACTAATGACCACTTTAAAAGAACAGATTTTTAAATGTTCTTAAATAACATTCCTAGGATAATTTTTATTATGAAAAATTATGAATTTGTGATATGACAAAACATGTTTAGGTATGCCCAGGAGATTAAAAGAGATTATGCTCACTATATTATATTCTTTTACTAATTTGCTACAATGCTGAGATTTGATTATACTAAATTACTAAATATTTAAAAGTCACTTTGTACATTTTTAAATATTTTTTATTTATTTAGGTAACGTTAGGTTCCTCAGGCCATAGTCTAATATTATCAAAATGGCATTTTCCTTTTAAACACTTGAAAGTAAACAGCAAATTGGTTTGCACTAATAAGATGAAATTTAGCAATGAAAAAGAAAAAGTTCAATTAAGGTAATGAATGTTTTTTGAGAAGTTTGCAAATTCTTTTAGGGCCACTGGATTCTTATGTCAAAACTGAAATAATTCTTCACATTCTGGATTTGCCTTTGAGAGGCCGTGTCCCATTTTTATGTGTGTTTAAAATGACCACCAAAATAGAAATTATTTCTTTGGACACCCTTACATCCATGAATTTATGTGTTGTGGATGATTTTGAGTTAAAGTATTTATCATGATAATGTTAGTTTTCATCTCAGTGAATTTTCTCGGTTCCTCTATGCTAGTCATGTGGAAGAACTAAAATTTTTCTAAAGATTTAATTTACCTTTATGTTCTATCTCCTTCCAGTTATGTTTCAATACGATGTTAACAGAAATACCCAGCAACTTAGCCTTAAAAAATTGGCCACAACCTCTCATGGACATTTTATATTATATCCCTCTAAGAATTTACTATTAACAATGAAGGAGTGGGAAGGTTTTTTGAAAATGTATTTTAAACTCAGAAAATTAGACTTTCAAATATTCCTGAAACCTCAAAAAAAAAAAAAAAAAACTAGCAGTACAGTTTTAATTGATATGCAACAAAGTAGACTTTACTAATTAAAATCAAGATGCTGTGCTTTTGCTACACGGACCTTTACATGGAAAAGTAGGTTTTACACATTTCCTTTATTGTTCAGCGCAGCAATTGCATCCTTACAGGGTTGTAGGTTGGTGGCTTACAGTTCAAAAAAAAAGAGAGCTGCCACCAGCCCCGAAGACAGACAGTGGGCTTTCGTCCCTCCAACACCCCCAGAATACTAATCAGGAAAGTCAGACCCTGGAGGTCAGGGAGCAAGTCAATCATTCTAGCGATCGTCTCAGTGTGGAGGATCAAATTAGCCTGAAAAATTCAGCTGCTGGGAGGAGAGGGCGAGCAGCTGTCAGGGGCAGCATCGAGATGCACTAATGAACCAGATGAATAGTGCAAAAGCTTGAAAATAAAAACAGGACAGTTGACATTTTTCATCTGTCAAAGCAGGAGATGCATGAAAATATACTATTCCTGTTTTAACTCCTTAGGGGACATTCAGATTTTTTTTTTTAACACTCTGCAGTATTGAGACAAAAAGTACTGTAATGAACTCCTAGCATATGATAATGAATGTATGTACATTTATGTAGGGTTTTTGGAAACATGGAAAGACTATAGTTATATATACAGTGTATTTTTTAAGGTGGCCTTTATAATACTCTGTCATAAAATGTCCTTGCATTTTAAACAAAACAAAACAAAAACATGTCATTACTGATAGCTTCTCTTCTAGAAATTTCCTCTCAGATGGAGTGTTTTACATGTTTAGAGCCATTTATATTGTTTTTACTTTTCTCTCATGTGGAACAGCCATTCCTGAGGTGGTTTTATATAGGTGTATGTAGGTTTCATATAAAATGTAAGCTAAGTAAAACCATGTCAAGCTACTTTGCAGGTTTGATTTCCAGTGCCATCCCCTCCTCGTTTAAGGCTCTGAAGGAGTTAAAGCTCTGTCTGGAGCACCAGAAGACAGATGAGAGCCATTTTCAGCTTGTCCTGTCCCCACTGACGCTCACTGAGTAGCACAGCATGGACTAGCGTGTTTCACACACACTCTGCCTGTCTGGGGAATGTACACATTGTCCTTCCAAAATCAAACTTATTAGCACATGTAGAAAAGGGTGACTGACTTTGGGGCAGCCTCGCACTCCGTGTTGTATTCTCGCTGCTGCGGTTCAAAGATTTAGAAGGTTTTGAACAGGATGCGAACATTTTAAATTGAATTTTTTAGTTTGTAACCCTACTTACCACACTACTTGCTTGCACTTTAAATGTCAAGTTAGAACCTTGTCTTAAAATAAATTTAAATTCAATAATGTCTTTTTTAAAGTTGATCATTCTTTGAGTCTTTTTTTTTTTCTGCATAGAAATCTCATTCGGATGCCTTGAAGTAGCGGCTATGACTCAGAGCTTTTGAACATGTTAGTGTTTTTGAAACGTTATCAAAAGAAAAGAAGTTCTAGTTCATCGTAAACCACTTCAGGGTCACTTACAGCATGCAGATTGAAAACACTTTTTTTTTCCCCTCAAAATAACCCTTCCCTACAGGAACTATCATGTTGTGTAAAATGCTATACATTCTACTCCCTAAACCATAGCTTAGATTATTATTCATTTTCAATTTCTGTTTCATTTTAGTGATATTTCGACCATTGCGTGGTTGATATATACCATTGATGTCCGTTTGGTCATGAGATATATTACTTATTTTTATGGCATTATATTCATGAAGAGTTTTAAGTCACTCTGTGGTCTTTTTCTTATTACTTTATGTCATATGTGTATGTATATATACGTGTGTGTGTGTGTATAAATATAAATATGTGCTAACCGTTTCTCCCTTTTAGGGAATTTTAAATATTGAAAAAAATACCAAAAATTGAAGATTTTTAGAACTTACCGAATAATTCTCAGAAAGGAATATTCATAAAAATCAAAATGCCCAGATAACTTTTTAAAAAGTATTTGTAATTATTTTCTACCCGAGTGTAATATACTTGATGAAATCACCTTTAAAAGTTACCATGTAACTATATCAGTTTCATTGGGAGCATTTTACAGATGGCTGCATTACAGAGTCCTTTCTATGGTGACAAAATGAATTTGTACTCGCTGTGTAAGAAGATAGAACAGTGTGACTACCCTCCTCTTCCTTCAGATCACTATTCAGAGGAAGTAAGTCATTTTTCAGCCCATGTGTTTGTCTGTTGTTCATTTTGCTAACGTTTGCATTTTATTAAGATTTTTTTTTCTGTCCAGAAACACAAATGACGAGTATGGTGGCAGAATTAGCACTTTACATTCTGTTTTCCTTCTCTTGGAGACTTACTGTTTAAAGAGTTGACGCTGCAGTTCCTAATGTGGAGTGGAGCAGAGCACAGCATGTGGTGTGGAATTGGTCACTTGTGAAATTGGTCACTTCCTAGGTGTGAGGAGAAGGAGAGCTGACTTTGCAGCCTTCTGAACACGGCGAAGGGCAGAATTCATGCTCAGACCCCAGCTCGAGTTGACCAGCATGTCTGGTGCCTTTTTTGATAAGGCCACCCCTCATTCTCACAGCCTCTGAACAACCACTGTAACTTTCTGCTTTGGCAGAACTTCCCTCTCATCCGTGTTTTCCAAAATGTGAAACATCCATCTCTTAGCTCTGTGTCTCTCTACCTTGTTCTTTCAGCTTTACCCTCCCTCCCTTGACCATGCCTGTCCTGTCAGTGCCTCACTATTGCAATCAGATTCCTATGGGAAATGTTTTGAGGTTACCATTAGCAGACATGTTAAAATGTATATTGGATGGGATTGAACATTTTAGAAGACTCTACTATATAAAAACCTGGGTCTGAATCCTTGCTTGCTTGGTAACCCATTGAAATGAGGTGTTTTGGCTCTACCCAACATACGGTTTCTTATTGAACAAAACATCTCCCGTTTAAGCCCAGTACATTGTGATTTTGCCAGTATTTAAGGAGGAGGTAGGCAGAAGAGCAGTATCTTGGGTTAACTAAATGTGTTCACATAACTCTTTTTGGAAAGCTTACTGGGGAATCTACCCAGAGAAAACACTGTCTTGAGTTAGGACATCTCACCCTCTCATGAGCAACAGATTTTTCGCCCAAGGGAGATGGCAAGGAGCAAAGGAAAAATATAAAACAATTATAACATTCACTTATTAGCTAGTCTTGTCACTCTTTCTCTGTTGAAATAAATAGCAATCGGTTTGAGTTTTATATAAGGAAAATTGAGTCAGTGTAACTTGAATAATAAATATCTCTAAAGAATTTTTACCATACAGAAAGCACTTGAGGCCCTAGAATGTTATAAGTACCTTTTTTTCTGTGGTTTTGATACTAATAATCAATGATGCCTGTTTTTGTTGTTGTTGTTGTTTGTTTCATAGCCTTTGTATTCAGGTAATTAAACTAAACTCTTATGAGGCAATGATAATTTAGAAGCCTTATCTTCATTTGATGTTAATGCTATTATGTTAGCCATTTTTAATTACTATTTTGGGTATAGAATATAAATATGGCATTTCACAAAACCAACTTCAGAACTCCAGGCCTGGAAATACAGTAGGGTGTGAACAATAATGCAAAATGATGGCAAGAATGTCAGGGGCCGCTCTTTGTTGTGTCATTCATGCTGTCTTCTTTTTTCCATGAAGCGCATGAATATTTCACATATCTGCATCCTCATCCCCTATTCTTCTTGACTAATTTTCAGACTGTCTGAATTTGCATTTCACATGGTAGCTGATTAGGAGATGCCGAGTGCAGCAGTGAAGCCGCAGCAGGCGGTTACCATGGTGACCTTCAGCAGGATTTTAATGATGATACCACTAGTGGTTCGTTGAAGTCGGCCTGCCTGCAGGGCTACTTCACTGCAGCTAAGTGTGAAGTTGGATATGCGGATTCTCAGCCAAGGGGCAAATATCAAAGTCTGGCCCAGATAGAAGGTCTTAGAGTTGGGAGAGGAAAATAAGATTCCACTTTTTACTTCACTCTGTAGAGTTACCAGTTTCGAAAAGAGATATAAAGCAAAACACGTTCTATGGCAGACTTTCCAGAAAAGACAGGACATGCAGCTCCTCATATTGGTAAAAATCCGGCCTTGTGCTGTGGGGAAATAGAAGGCTATACCACTAGGTAAACACGGAAACTAAATTGTACGACAGAAATGGAGGTATGAAAAATACAGGCTAATAACGTGACTTTAATCTGTTCGGTTGTGTAGAAAAGTTCTCAGAACAAGAGCTTTGAAATGCAGATGTGCTAATAAATATTTTCTCTCCTTACGCAGGAACTCTGTAAAATAATTATTCAGAATTTGTGGGAGCAAAAAACCTGAACAGATTCAATGCTGCCATACTTGAGGGGAATCTTAAATATTTCCTTATATAGTAGGCTTTTTCGATCTTTTCAAAGTTCAAATTGCCATTTAATTTTTTAGCATGGCGGAAGATAGGAAACAACGAAAAGTGAAGTATAAAGTTTTTAAACAGCGAACTTTCACTAAGTGTTGATTTTACAGCTAAAATGGTAGCAGTCTCTGTAACTGTTTGAAGAATGAAAAAATTAAGCAAATTAATGTCCCACTAAATATCTATTTGAAAACTTCTCAAATTGAGTTAGCTTACTGCTAAATTTTTAAGGCTACTGCCTGAAGAGATTTAGAAGGGAACATTTCATGAAAATAGTAGCTATGCCCCCAACCAGCTTTGATCAATAGGGTTAAGGAACTCTATAAGATTTATTTCTAGGTATAGTCATTCCAATTAGAAGAAGAGTTTAAAAGCTTGGGAGTTTTTTTATTTCTTATATTCTGAAAAAATACAGATACACTTAAGCGTTACAAACCAAAAATGAGAAATAGTGTCCTTTGGAAAAATAAGCCTATATGTCAAATCTTTCCTTTTGAATTATGCTGTTGTTATTATTATGCTCAAAGGATTGGGATTCTAGGTTGAAATATGTCAGCTGTACATGAATGATATTAGGATATGTATATTTTGTAGCTTACTAAAATGTTTTTGTTTATGACAGTATCTTTTGGTGTTCAGTATTCTTTCTTTTTCCAGTAATGATCTCATCCATGTATCAGTGGGGAACTACTGTACTTAACCCTAAAAATCTTGAATTGAAAAGATAGGTATTTTTCCTTAAATATCTCTTAAGTTTAGTTAAACTTGGTATTATTAGTGATGGTGCAATTAACATCTGTGAAGCCAACATTTATTGAACATTTACTGTGTACAAAGAATTATGACTCAAAAGTCCCTTTGTAATCTGATCCAAGTTTCTCTCTCCAGACTTATGGATTATGGGAGACCCTTTTCTTACCTTCACTCTATCAGTGTAGGTTCTACTAAAAGTTCCATGAATTTCCATGATTTTATGGATGCTGTTTCCTCTTTCTGAAACATCCCTTCCCCTGTTCTTTACCAGGCAAACTTCTCTCTTTGAAGAAAAGCTTGGGCATCATCTTCTGCCTGAAGTTATCCTGCTCCCTTTTCTTCTCTCCCCACATTCCCCCACCCCGCCTTGGCAGTACACTGCATGTCAGTTGTTTCTTTGCGCGCGCACACACACACACACACACACACACACCCAACCTCTCACCCCTGTCTAGTTCCTGCCCCTGAGGAACAGTAACTGCTTTTTATTTGTGTATCTGTAGGGCCTGGCATATTAAAAATGTTCAGTGATTGATTAAGGAAATGAGGAAGTGAAAGAGTGAGATTGCCGTAGTAAATGAAAAAAAAAATGCACCAATTATTTGACTACTGAATGAATGCGGGAAACTTCTCCAAAGAACTCTCCATTCAGTAAAGGTAGAAAATTACTCAAAAGACAGGCCAGAAGCTATGATGATTTTATTTTAATGATATTACCCACTATATGACTTTCCATTCTTACCAGCAAGCAGCATCATTTCTGGAATGCCCAGTGTCCATTTCCTGGAAAATAAGACAAACAGATCTTTTCCTTCAATTTCAGTATTTAATTTCTTTGAGAGTCACAGGAGTGGTCATCAAAAGTATGCATTTTCAAGGTGCCTGGGTGGCTCAGTGGGTTAAGACTCTGCCTTCAGCTCAGGTCATGATCCCAGGGTCCTGGGATCAAGCCCCACATCGGGCTCCCTGCACAGTGAGGAGCCTGCTTCTCCCTCTCCCTCTGCCTGCTGCTTCCCCTGCTTGTGCTTTCTCTCTCTCTCTCCATCAAATAAATAAATAAAATCTTTTTTTAAAATGCATGCATTTTCACTGTTGTTCACTAAATTATCTGATGACTCGTAAGTTGAAAAAAAAAGTGAATAGTTATACTGACAATTATTTAGAAAGTACAGAATGCAACTCTATACGAAGTTCTTTTTAGCCAACATATTTTTTGAAAATCTGAGCATTAACATCATGCAGAGTATAGAGTCGGTCTCTTTCAATAGTTTTTATTTATTGTAAAAAATTCCTAATTGAAATAGAGAAGACATGAGAAAGATTGAATAGAAATGTACCTTGGTGGTTGCTTTTGGCAGATCTGTCTTCATTTTAGGTTTGAACAGAGAAATTTGAATGGAAGCTCTGAAGTTGAGTCAAGAGTTTGTAGACGGAAGTGAAAAATGGAAATAAGTAGGGGAGAATAGGGTGATCTTGGTTTGAGAAAAAAGAAATTAAACTGAGGATTTGAAAAAACAATGCTTTGTGTGAAAAAGAAATTCAGTACCTATAGCGCATTGGTGAGAGGGTTAAAAGCTCTTTAATGAAGTCAGCTCTATTATAGCAGAGTGCTCGTTGATCTGAACTGATTGCCATAGCAGACCCTGATCTGTTTAGGGGTCATTGTAAGTTCATTGTAAATAAGAAAAACTTTTGTAGGACACGATATCCATGGTTGTCTTCTAATTATATTTTTGAGAACTTGCTAATTCAGTAGGTCATCTTCATTTTATTCCTGGAGAAACCAAAAGGTAATTTGGGAAATAAAATTATTGAGCCAGTAATCAATTTTCAGATTATTTAATGCTTCTCTTGTTGAGCATTAAATGTGTTCGTTTTGTCACTTTATATCTCCAGCTCACAGATCGAAAGGTATCTGTTTTTATTAAAAATCAATGAATGGGACTACTTCTCAAGTGCACAATTATCTTCTTAAATATCAACCTAAAAGGTCACATCCAATCAAAGAACTAATGGAGAATGAATGAACTGTCATAAAGTTTTACCTCATAAATAGTGAACTTTTTTTTACTTTAACTGCTCCCCCCCTTTTTAAGAGAAATGGAAGGCAAGAGTGGGGAGGGTTTTGTTCTGTGTTTCTGTCTTCCCAGAAATACTTAAGTGGTGCTTTACTTAAATGCATTAATTAAGAATTTCTAGCACCATTTTCGTTATTCTTAAGACAAGAAAAGTATTGATTTTTCCAGAGTAATTTAAATACAAGGATTAAAGAGCACCGTGCTTTTTCTATGCTTGATGATCTATGAATAACAAAATAATAATAATAAATTTTTAGTTGAACTAAACAGACTTCAGATATTTTCAGGTTCTTGTAGAGTATAAATATATTTACATGGTTTTAAATAAAATTGGAATACTGATTTTTTTTCAGCTGTAAAAATCACAATTTTTTTTTAAAGCCACATTAAGAACTTTCCCGTTAAAGAAATAAGGGCGGTGGCATTCTTCCCATTTCACACATGAGCAGATAGAGAGCCAGGTAGTGCCAGAGCCACTCCTAGACTCCAGCGCGCCTCCACTTCATGGCATCCCACTGCTTACGCTACAGGATCACACAGCCTGAGGTGAACTGTCAGGTGTTGTGTGAATGAGCATTTCATGATTCCTTTCCACTGTTAGATTTAGCAGTCCTTCATCTTTCTTTTCTCTGTTCTCACCCACCATGTTTACCGGGAATCTCCTTCCCTCTGCCTTGTGCTAACTGGGGGGTGCTCGGGGGGAGTGTCACGTAATAATGAAAGGAAAGAATGAGGAAGCTATTTGCAGAAGGGTAGCATTATTCTTACATATTAGAGTATGTAGACACTGCAAGTGTTTCCAGTAAATCAGATATATTGATCCATAATCTGCTAATTAAAAAATGTGATAGTTTGTCACAATTTTACTAAGATACAATTTATTTTCCAAAAGGCTACCCTTAAAGAAAGAGGACTGCTAAATGAATAATTTAGAAATTACAACTGAATTTTTTACCTTTTTTTTTTTTAAAGACTTTATTTATTTGAGAGAGAGAGCATGAGCAAGGGAAGAGCAGAGGGAGAGGGACAAGCAGACGTGGGGCTGTATCCCAGGATCCTGAGATCATGACCCGACCTGAAATCAAGAGTCAGACGCTTAATGGACTGATTCACCCGGGCAGCTACCCAACATTTATAAGTAATTTTTGTTTATATTTAAATTCAGAGTATGTTTGGGACACCTGGGTGGCTCAGTCAGTTAAGCATCTGCCTTAGGATCAGGTCATGATCTCTGAGTCTTGGGATCGAGCCCCACATCAGGCTCCCTGCTCAGAGGAGAGTCTGCTTCCTCTGTCACTGCCCCTCCCCCTGCCTCATGCTCTCTCTCTCTCTCAAACAAAAATAAAATCTTTAAAAAAGAAAATTGAGAATATGTTTAAAGAAGCTTATTATGAAATTTGAGTCATTAACAAAAACATGACCTCTGATTTAGTCATAAAAGAACTACTTTGTGTATATAAGGGAAAACCCGAAAGTGTCGGGTTAAATGCAGATTATTTTTGCATATTTTGAAGTTAAACTAAGTTTAGTAAGCTTTTTTAATTCATTTGAGCAGTCTGAATAGTTCTATTTTATAGTTGCTAGATTTGCAGATTTTAATAGGACTAAATAAATTCCCTGGAGTTGTTAGTTGAAACTAACCAGTGTTATTTAAATTGATGCTGGAAGAGTCTTCCTAATATACTATCCCAAGAATATTTAAATGAGAGTTGTTAAATTAAATGGCACAATTAATGTTTGGAGCTAAATCTGTTTTCACAAATATTTCTGTACTTCTTATAATCATGTAATCCAATGCTAAGTGAGATGGGACTACTTATAGTACTAAATATGTAACTGTGCCATTATTTATTAAGATTAATTTAACATTGGATATTATCTCAAACACTGTGAATAATATTTGATTTTCCTTCTTAAAAATGGGTTTAGTAAGTTAGATATTCTCATCACTTATAATATCAATTGACCACCTTACTTAGCGTTGCCATGTAAGATTATATCTTTAAGCTTCAAATGCTCCATTTTTGTTTAAAAAATATATTTAAGTAGGCCCTTTGTTCACTTATGCTTCTGAAGTGACACTGGGGACTTGCTCCTTGAAGACAGGAATCCAAAACGGTGCCCTATATTTCACATATCCTGTGGGATCCTATAAAACCATGTAACTTTCTGTAAGACTTTCACAGTTTTCAAAAGACACACTGAATGATCTTCAGTTGTGAAATATAGACATTACATTACCTTATCTCTGTGTAAGATTGCTTTCTTTTTCCTTTTCCCTCACCCCCAAGTCAATCACTAGTGACGCTTTGGTGTACAAGTTGGATACGCCTAATCATTTTGTATAAATATCTAAAGCTCCGAAATATAGTGTACTTTAATGTATTAGACCCACTTTGGGGTGCTAAAATGTGTCCTTGGGTAGATGGAAATTGGGTATATCTGGGAGGCTGATATAACATAATTGGTCTCAGAGGGATTAAGATGGGGGGTGAAAAAGAAACAGTACCAATAGCACCAGTCTTTATTATTCTGTTGAGAATTGTGTTAGTGACCTAAAGCTATAATGCACAAAGAGCCCTATTGTTATTACCTGTACGTGACTGAACTTGATACGTAATTGGGTTATCGCCCTGACAACAATGACTGTTAACATTCTCTTCTTTTTAATATTTCTGGTACTTACCCATATGCTTTGATATTTCTTTCAAATAATATAGATCAATATATATTAGTATATTAGTATTTTCTCCACTTTATTGAAAACAAATATAGTCATTAATTTCCATATGACTTTATGATTTCATAATCCTTTAGAAATGTTATAGAGAATTCATTTTATTTTTCCTATATGCTTTTTCTCATTTAAATGTTTCTGTATTGCTTTTTAAATTTCCCTTAAGCATCTGAATTAAGCAGTTTTTTTCTTCTTTGGTTTTGTAAAGGCTTTTGCATATTCAGACCTCTATTTTGCCTTATTTTTATCTTGTTATATAAAACAATTAAAAAAAAACAAAGTACATGTTTTTACAAACGTGTTAAGTAATGCAAACTAATTAAATTTTTTGACATAACATAAACCATGAAATGTTTCTTTACTTCTATTTCTTTTTTATCAAAGTTGTAATATCTACTGATTTTGGCATTATTTCTATAATTTGAAGGAATAAATGGAAAACTAATTCCCTCAATTCGAACACAAAAATTTTTTTTGAGCAAGTTGCCTAAAACTGTCATTAGAAATTGAAGCCTGACATACAGGAATATATAGAAAATTCTTAAAAGTTATTGTATAAGCATGTTTTCCTCAAACATGGTTAATAACATAGTACTTAGAATTTTTGTGGACTATTAGATAAATGTTAAAGGTTTTTAACTTCTTTTCTTCCAGAGGCTTATAGGAACTTTTTAAAAAATATAAAGACTAACATTGAGGGAAATCTCTAAGATAATTATCACATTCTGATTATTTAATATCTGACTTTCTGATAGAAAAATTAGAGACATTTTTTATAATTCATCAAGTCACTTATGTAAGTTTATAATCTGGCATAAAAAAATCATTCCATGTTAAAATTCAACTACATTTTGTTTGGAGGGAGTTACTGTCACTTTAATGAATGAGTCAGGTTAGAAATAACATTAAAATTGTCACTCAAACCATGTAATACTAATCTTAATATTTTTGTGTCATCATTTAAATGTATCTCTGATGGATAAAGTAGGCCTGTGTCTCATTGTGAGTTTTATAGAGCCCTAGAGAAAATTGTTGGGTTTGCTCTTTTTATCAGAGTTGGCCTAGGAAAGATGAAGACTGATCAATTAATTTAGAAACTAGATGAGCCAGTGTTAGAGCTAGTATTCTTTAGAGAATGAAATAATCTAAAACTGTCTTTGTCTATCTGGAAGGTCTCCCACCCTTGTGCAGAGGCGGCTGTGAGGGAACCTGCAGACCAGGATTTTTAGGATTTTTCTTGGGCAGTATTATAAGACAGTAACTTTAAAAGCCCAGACTCTGAGGCTAGACTACTTCAGTTCAAATCCAGGCTGTCCTCTTTCCTGCCTTTGCAACCTTGGGAATGTTTTCCTCTGTAAAATGTCATAGCAGTGCCTACCCCAAAGAGTTGCTACGAAGTCTGAATTGTTAAGCCATGTAGAAGTGTGTAGAATCGTGCCTGATTCATGATAAGGACTCAGTAAATACCAGCTTTTAGGAAATGGTTTTCTCTCTGCTGTGGCTCTGGAAATAACATATAGTTAAAGCCCCAGAGTTACCGTATAGAGCATGAAGATTGGACCGTGTGGAACATGTTTTTCACTGGGAGCCTGAGGAAACTAACTACTGGTTGTATAGAGCATCTCCCCCTAAGGAACGTGGCCCCAGACGTGTCTTCTGGCTGCAAAAAGTGAAACTAGGAATAATCAAAGGAACCTGTTATGGGTAGTTATTTAACAACTTAAAATTTTGAGGGGCGCCTGGGTGGCGCAGTCGTTAAGCGTCTGCCTTCGGCTCAGGGCGTGATCCCAGGGTCCTGGGATCGAGCCCCCACATCAGGCTCCCTGCTCCACTGGGAGCCTGCTTCTTCCTCTCCCACTCCCCCTGCTTGTGTTCCCTCTCTCGCTGGCTGTCTTTCTCTCTCTGTCAAATAATAAATTAAAAAAAAAATTTTGAAACTATCTGGCAAAAGTAAGAGTTTTTCCTCTTCCTCTATTTAATGACTTTTCAACTCTTTCTACTGTCTCTTAATGTTCCTGCTTTCTGATATGTAGTGACAATGTTATCCTCCTAGTCATACAGCAGGAGCACAAATAAGTGCCATGTAAAAGTGAAACTGTATTTTGTATACATTCGAAGAAGGCAGGGTGAGATGTGACCTTATTTATATAACTTGAATTGTTATCTGGTATGACAAGAGACCATTCATAGATCCATATAAATTTTTATTTTTAAACCAAATTATTAAGTTAAAGGCATAAGACTTAGTCCATGGCTGTTTGTAACATGAAAGTAAGTTTTATGTTGTGATTTTCTTCCCTTTACATCGCCAAAGACTGTTGTAGCTGATTTTTCCTCCACTACATTAATGAGTCTATTTAGATTATCTTTAGAACAACCAGTAGTTACCTCATATATATCAAGGAAAACTGCATCCAGTTAAGAATGCAGGTCTATGTAAATCTCCCATTTTGTGTTACAATCTGCCTTTTTTTTCAAAAAGGATTTGAGATAACTTACAATAAAAGACATGACTTGGGGCACCTGGGTGGCTCAGTCAGTTAAGCGTCTGCCTTTGGCTCAGGTCATGATCCCAGGGTCCTGGGATTGAGTCCTGCATCTGGCTCCCTACTCAGCAGGGAGTCTGCTTCTCCCTCTCCCTCTGCCCCTGCACCCACTTATGTGCTCTCTCTTTCTCTCAAATAAGATCTTTTTAAAAAAATTTAAAAAGTAAAATAAAAAAGACATGACTTAACAAGTTATTAAAATAGAAATGGAAATACAAATTCAAAACCAAGGATAAATGAGAAAGTAAGCACATCTTACTGGCCAGCAGAGTTCCCATGGTTGAGCTGTTCATCTAGTTATTGCTTCCTTTCTGTCAGGGCTCAAAGGGAAACAGTGGGCAAATTGTTTCTGTTTTTAAGGAGGAACTATACCAGTTCCCCAGAGAAGACAAAGTTGTCTCCCACTAAATTATAATTGAAATATCTTCTGTAAGGATCTGTGAGTAATGTACCAGGCAGTGTCTTTAGTAGCAACTGTACAGAAAACACCTACGTGATGTTTGATAAAAGCTAAAAGCAAGGGGCGCCTGGGTGGCACAGCGGTTAAGTGTCTGCCTTCGGCTCAGGGCGTGATCCCGGCGTTATGGGATCGAGCCCCACATCAGGCTCCTCCGCTATGAGCTTGCTTCTTCCTCTCCTACTCCCCCTGCTTGTGTTCCCTCTCTCGCTGGCTGTCTCTGTCTCTGTCGAATAAATAAATAAAATCTTTAAAAAAAAAAAAAAGCTAAAAGCAAGCATTAAAGCGTGGTTTTGGAAAGGCGATTTGGCAGCAGGATGAGCCATTGTGCTCCCATGATGTAGCTTCCGGTGGCCTGTTTTGATTAAGGGGTAGAGCTAAGATTATCCAAAGTTATAAAGATGAATCTTATCTTATGCAGGATCTTCCCTAAATTTTCATTCCGTAGCAGGAGTTTGATAGGAGCTATGTAGCACAACTTTCAGTACTCTTTGAACATTCAGATTTTTTCAATATTCAGTACACTGTTAAACATGCTTGGACAAGGACTTAAGAGATGGATTCTATTCTGCTGATCTGCTTAAGGGAAAACAAACAGCAAGTCAGCGTTGACACCGTGGATTAAAGCTGGGGCATCTCACCACTGTGTTCATTGGATGGAAGTCAGAACAACCTCTGAGTATTTGAATAAAGTACCTGAGATGCTACCTTCTCTACTCTGTGATGGCCACCACATAACTAGTATTTTCTGTCGATACTAGTAACACATCTCTCTTGATTGGAACTCAGATAATACCTCAGACTAAGTTATATCCCTCTACAGTGGTAATGATTTGAAATTCAACCAGTTAGTGTTACTGAGAAATCATTATGCATGCAGAGCTATATTAGGCGTCATGAGGAGTTCAAACCAAAAGGCTAAGTTCGATAAAAGTAAGCAAGCTCTCAACAATGGGAAGTGGAAGAGGCCTGCATTAAAAATCAGATGACTTGGGTTCCAGTTCAGGTTTCACCATTAATTTTTTAATTGGTTCTGAGTTTTTTTCCTCTGTAAATTGAGATTGTTATGAGGGATTACACTACTTTAAAAATAAAAGGATATGGAAGATTTTGTAAAATATTAAATCCTATATAAATACAGGATTTTTTAAAATCCAGAATGATACCCACCGTTAAGTAAGACTAAATTAACACATGAATATTTAAGAGAACCATACAGTGCAAAATTATGTTCAGTATAGATTAATAACTTTTCACTAAAGCTGTCTCCTTTATCTTCATGATCTTGATATGGGTAGAGTCAAAATACCGTTTAATATAGAATTCAGTTATCTAGATATAGATACAGAATTAAACCCCAAATTCAGGAATTCACAGTTCTACCCAAATTGTAATATGTCAGTACCTCAAATACCTTTAAAACTTAGTGTCCCTTTTGCCCTTGCGAAGTCACTCTTCTTTGTCACCTACTTCTGTTAATGGACACAATGTCCTTTCACATACCCTGGCAAAAACTTCTGATGCACAATATCTCTTGCCTGAAATCTTAAAGGAATTTTATTGAGCGCTCTGCTGGCATTGCTCTTTCTTTGACTATTCCAAGACAAGACGGACTGAAGTGCACTTTTAATGACCTCTCCCTCCTGGCTTAAGTACTAACTTCCTGTTGCCTATAGCAGTAGATTCTAAACCCCTTAAGCTCTTGCGTTGTTTAGCCTCAGTTTACCATTTCATCCCTGTTGCTTGCTCCCCAGTCCTGCAGAAGTACTAGCCATTGCTTTCACACACCTCACACTTCCTTTGGGTCAGCATCTTTGTTCAGTCTGTTACCTCTGCTTAGAATCTTCCCTTACCCTTTTATATGTCAAAATTGTGTTCATGCTTCGGACCTTCAGTCAGTTGCCACCACCACAAAACCATTCCATTTTCTCTCACTCAGAAGTTACCCATTCATTCTTTGATTTAACATGTCAGTGAACACTTACTGTTCATATAATAGCCATCCTCCCAGTCTTTCAGTTTAATGGGAGAACACAAATATTAAATGAAGTACAATAAAGTGTTATAGAGTCTTTAATTAAAGCACGTGAACACCTGAAACTAATATAATGTTAATGTCAGTTATACCTCAAAAAAAAAAATATGTGAAGGGTATGATGGAGGGCAAATAGAAAATATTAGGTTCTGGGGGTGCCTGGGTGGCTCAGTCGATTAAGCGTCCATCTCATGATCTCAGCTCAGGTCTTAATCTCAGGGCCGCGAGTTCAAGTCCCAGGGTGGGCATCATGCCATGAATTAAGTATTATATATAATATTTACTTATTTATAGATATAATAATTATTAATTAAACTAATATATAATAATATATGTATTTTAAGTTGTGCATGGCAATAGAGTTGTTAAGAAAGGCTTTAGAGAATGAGTAGGTAACAGGCAAGAGAATAGGGGATTTTGAGGCAGGTTTTATAAGCAGAGAAGCAACATACATAAAGATTCAGGGCATAAAACAGTTCCACGAACACAGAACTGAACGCTTTGTTATGGTTAGAGTGTAGAGTGGGGCTGGAGGGAGTAGGGGTTTGGGGCTAAATATGAGGCTGGAAAGGTAAGCAAGAGCCAGATGTTAGAAGCCCATAATATACCATGCTAATGGTTAGACTTTCTAGAGGGCAGTGGGGAGCCATTGAAATGCTTAATGCTGAAGTGTGGTCAGCTTGGTGTTTACAGGCAGTGCTAGGGAGATTGGAAGAAACTGGAGGTAAAACTGTCAGTTGGAAGATTATCCCTTGAGTGTAAGCAGTGAAGCCTAAGGCAAGAAGAAATACAGTCAGGAAACAATAAGACTTGGTTGATGATTGTTAGGCCATGGGGAGGAAGTGTGAGGAAGTGTCTCTTATGAATTTCAGATTTCTGGCTTGAGAAATTGGAGGCACTGCCAAGATAGAACTGGTTTTGGGGGGAAAATAATAAGATCTCAGTTCCGAACATGTTTAATATGAGGTATTCATAGATAGATATGTTCAGAAGCCAGGTGAAAATATGTGAATAGAGCCCATGAAGAGATCTGTCCTAAAGATACATATGTGTGTGTGTTCCTCAGTGTATTGTGTTGGTGGTTATTAAAGCCATGGGGGTAAGTAAAGTTGTGTAGCATAAGAAGGTAGAGGGAGAAGATAAAAGAGATAAGGAAAGAAATGGACCTCAGAACACACTGACAATAGAGGGACTGCCAGAGGAAGAAGCTAAACCTACAAAGGAAAGAAAAGTCAGAGAAGGGAGAGGAGAAGCCAGTATGGTGTCTTGGGGCCAGGGGAGGGGGCAACTCCCAGCAAGGCTGTGATCAGAAGCATCAGCGATGCAGAAAGATCGAGTAAGAGACAGAGAAGAGTTGGTTAGATTTAGCAAATGGGAAATACTGCTAACCTCTGCCAAAGCAATTTCAGTGCAGTACTGTTGGGGGGCGGAGGAGATGAAAAAGTGATTACAGTTGGCTTATATAAGTAGATTAAGGAAGTTGATAGAGTAAGTGTAGTGGGCCCTTTTTTTTTTCCCCATCCCAAAGAAATTTGGCTGTAGAGCAAATACATTAGATGAGGCAGTGGTTAGGAAGAGAAACGACTATAGTTATAGACTATGATCTATGATGAAGGAATCAGCAAATGAGGAGAGGTTGAAAATATAGAAGAGTAATAACAGACTGAATATTCACTCTTTAAACATTCCTAGCCAACTATATCTCAGGTACTGATGTATAATGGTATATAATGTATCATCTCTTGGATACCAGTGATAGAATTGAGAGTAGTAGAAGAAAAATACTCTTATGCTAGAACAGAGATGTATGGATCAGATATTGATAGGTTAGGTTGAAATACTGAGGAAAGTTTAAACCTAACAGTCTTGATTTTTCTCTGTGAGGTAGGAGGCAAGGTCCTGGGTGAGAAAGAATTGAGGGCAGTGCCTACAGAGTAGTGAAGGTTGACATTAGCCATTGTGGGAAATGGAGTTTATCAGGCAAAACATTTGAATTAAGGAACAGCTTTTAAGGGCCAGCTGCAGTTGGAATCATGAGTCTGGTGAGTCCAGACTCTATGGAGTCTACGATTTTCTCCAGCAGTCCTTCACATCCTGGTAGAGAACCAAAGAAAACAATTGTCAGGGTCGATATTGGGAAAAGACAAAGAAGTGATTAAAGGATTGTGCTTTGAGGTCTAGCCTGGAAATGAAGGACGTAAGCCCAGAAGCAGATGATTGATGAGGAGGAGAGGTATTGGAAATGGTCTCAGATCAAAGCACAGCCATACGGGGAGACAAGTGTGAGAGCCCTGGAAGGACAGAAGCTTGTGCCCACATTTCCTATGTGACACAGGACATTGTAAGGCTTAGGCTGTGCCCCTGGGAGGCAGAGACTAAAATGGAATGAAAGTGAAGATTTGGGCCAGGTAATCAAGAAGTTTGTTGCAGATAGAGGATCCAGACGGGCGTCACAGTGACCAGAAAGGTGATTGACGTAACAGGGATGAAGAATAATGTCAAGCTGGATGTCCTCAGTGAATGAGGTGGAACAACTCGGAGTTAGGTAGATGGAAGGAAAAAGAGGAAAATAATGATTGTCTCTTCTGGGCGGTCATCTACAGCCTTTTTGCCTCTAAGTATCTCAGAAATACCTCTTGAGATACCTATCACTTTGTAGTTTATAATAGAATTAATTATATGATTTCCTCAGTCTCACAATTCTATCTTTGTCAGTCTTTCTTCTCCCACTAGACTGTAAGCGGTACAAAGGCAGGTACCATGTATATTTCATTTATTGCTTTATCCTTACTACTTAATAAACTGGCACATAATAAATGCTCAGTAAGATTTTATTGAATGAATGGAGACGGGAGAGGCAGAAAGAAAAGAAGTGTCAGATTGTCATGAGTCATTCTCTCACTTCCCATCCTGGACAATAAGCCTTCCTTTCTGGGCTGGTTCTTTACCCTCATTTACCCTCAGTGCCCTCAAATGCCAGCATAGTGATCGACTCTAGATGAGTGAGAACTGCTACTCAAGCATATTTTAATTTTATAGGATCTTATTTTCATATTTTATTAATTTGTTTATTAGATAACAATTTAGGAAAAAATTATCAGTGGATTATTTGACTCATAAATATACTGAGGTATGCATATTTCATATCGTATGTAATTGTATACTACGTGACCTGTTAGAAACTTCTTTGGAAAAGATTAATCTTTATGACACAATGAACTACACTTCAGAGGGAGACCGAACCACATAAGAAAGGAAAAAGCAAACTCGGTATGGCCCTGGCTCTGTCTACTGTAGCCTGATTCTCCTGTCCGTCCTTAGGAAGGCTGTCCTGAAGGAGGGGTTAAAAAAGCAGGGCTCAGCCACCATCCCCACTCCCTCTCCATTTACTGCATTCTTTACTTCTCCCCCTCTTTATTGCACCTGGTTCTCATCTTCCACTTTGGAGAGCCAGAGAATCTTTGTCCTCTTCAACTAAGCTTATATCATCTGTTTTTAATCTTGGGCACTTTCTCCTCTGGGCAGGAGAACTTGAGGACCATCTGCTACAGTACATTGGAAGTTTCACCCAATTGTGACCTATTAGGCTGGAAAGATATGGCTTCTGGACCGATTTGAAGGATGTGGTAGTTTTATTCGGTCAAAAATTGCTGTTCCATCTACTTGTATTCTGGTTAAATAGAATGAATTTTTGTACCATGGTTATCTTTTTCTGTCATCTTTTCTGCTTCCTTTGTCCTTTTTATCTCTAAACAAAATATCTGACAAATAGGTGACCTGTTAGAACACATTATCTTTTTAAATACAAGTATCCTTATAAATGCTTTTCCTGCTGTTTTCTGTATTGTGTATAATTGGATGTATTTGTTTTTATTTTAATGGGTAAAATGCCAACCTCTTTCTGATTTAAATTTCTCTTGGATCGCCATAATAAAATGCCTTGTGTAATGCTCTTCCCCTTAAGGATTTTTAATGCTATTATCTGCTGCACTGCAAGGAATATAAATTGAAATCCTCAGACCCTGGCAGTGGGTATAATATTACCATTAACATTTACTACATGCTAATAACAGGACAGAAAGAATTAATGCAAGTTTTCAAAATATCTAAATTATTCCTCAAGACATACTTACAAAGCCAAAGAATCTGGCTCTTCCTCTTGATTTGGCTTATCGTCTGTGGAAGACCAGGTACAGTGTTACGAAGACACATGGTGTCATAAACTGATGGCAGTTGGGATTGAGAATGAAATCCCATGTACTTCTACTCAGTGGCTCTAGGACCAGATGGAAGAATTTTTTTTTTTTTTAATTTATGGAGGTGCGCTCATTTTCTGTAATGTAAATAAGTAAGTAAACTTCAGCTCTCTCTAGAAAGTGAAAATGCTAATACTCCTTCATGCAGTTTGAGGATTGGGGTACTGTTCGTAATTTACCTTGCTTATAATTTATTATTCTTAGTTTAGAAGAGTGCTTTTTCTTTAATATGAAACTAATAAAAATGTTTTACATTTATATAAAATGATGTATGAGAAGTGCATATGATAGCAATCTATCCTATGCCTCATATAAATTTAGATCTATAGATCTATAGATATATAGTATATAATTATGAAAATTTAAACTTACTATCAAGGCTAATGTAGTACATTCTAGATCAAATAATAAATGTGTATGTATCTACAGTCAATTTGGAGCCTATAGATATATAGTATATAATTATGAAAATTTAACTTTACTATCTTTAACTTTATTAAATTTAAACTTACTATCAAGGCTAATGTAGTACATTCTAGATGGAATAAATGTGTATGTATCTATAGTTAATTTGAAGCCTTAGAGCTAAAAGCCTGTTGTCCTTCATGACTATTGTCTTAGGATAAACTTCTTTGAAAAATAGTAAAATTTTAAAGCCTCCAATTGTAGACAATACTTTTTGCTTAACATTAATACTCACCAATGACTATACATACTTCTTAGACTTTGCAACTGATTGTAAAATCATTGACAACAGTCATATATATCCTTTTTTACTAAGTTTTTTCATTCCAATTCCAGTAGAGTTAGCATACAGTGTTCTGTTGGTTTCAGGTGTACACTGTAGTGATTGAACAGTTCTGTACCTTACTCAGTGCTCAGTGTAAGTGCGCTCTTTAATCCCCCCTCACCGATTTTGCCCATCCCCCCGCCCACCTCCCCGTCAGTATTCTCTAGAGTTAAGAGTTTGTTTCTTCGTTTGTCTCTTTTTTTTCCTTTGCTCATTTGTTTTGATTCCCAAATTCCACATATGAGTACTTAGTCAGAAAATGTACTTTCCTTGTCAATCTATATCTAGTCAGAATATTTTTAATAACTAACTGAAAGGGTTTTTTAAAGCATATCGTATTTTCTTTCTCTGTAGCTACGACAGTTAGTGAATATGTGCATCAACCCAGATCCAGAGAAGCGACCAGACATCACCTACGTTTACGACGTAGCCAAGAGGATGCATGCGTGCACCGCAAGCAGCTAAATACGCGGAAGACGATGAAGAACGTAACCAAAATAATTTAAAGTATTTTTGTGCAAATCATACCTCCCCGTTTTTGTCTGGGTGTTAAGATGAATCTTTCAGAGCTAATGTGCTTTGAATCCTTAACCAGTTTTCATATAAGCTTCATTTTGTACCAGTTTAAGTCACCTTCCTGTAAACCCCAAATGACTTTGGATAGTCAGCATGTTAGGAGAGTAAATGAAACTTAATGGTTTTTAATGGCTAAAGGTTTTTAGAATTATTTAGTTTTTTTTTTTTCTGATAAATTGTGTTCAGATAGACTCTCAGTGCCAAATATGGAAGGTGCAGTTTGGCACTCATCGAGACAGACTTGTAACCTGAGGAAAACTATCTGAACATGTGACTTGTTTGCTTTTTCGTCATTTATGGACATTTGAGATTGACACAATTGTGAACTTTTGTGATTATTTTATTTTTAAAAGTTTGAAGTATGTGTTTTAGTTCTTAGCATTGTAGTTTTCAAATATAATTCTTAAGATAAATGTAGACATAAACTATTTGAGGAGACACTTAAAATTCTTAGCTTATACATTCAAAATGCAACTCTTAAATGTGAAAAAATTGGGGGACAAAATGTGAGTCAGACACTGAAGAGTTCTTTGCTTTATTTTGTTTTGTTTTAATATCTCTGATAGTCTCTTTCATTAAAATGGTATAAATGAATCCGTTTAAAAAATGGTTAAGGATTTGTTTGGCTGGTGTGACAGTAATTTTGAAAGTTGCACATTGCCCGAGGCTTTTTTTGTGTTTTTATTATTGTTTGTACATTTGAAAAAATCTTTGAATAATCTTACAGTACTATATTTCGAGCTCTTTCTAAATTTAAATTCTCTCTTCATAATGTACACTAGAGTGTATGCATATGTTTTTATTCATAGATTTTGTTGAAGTTCTGATTGGCCCCCTTCAGAAATTTGTTTGTATTCTTCAAGTTACTTTCTTATTTATGTTATATGTGCATTTTATCCATTATGTTTCAGATTTTCTGAGAACATAATACCCTTTAAAAAATATTTGGTATACCAACACTTTTCCTGGATTAAAAACATTTTTTTTTAACTTTTTAAAATTTGGGCCACCCTGTATGCGTGTATTTTGTCTTGTTAGAGAGGAAGAAAGGATGTGTGTTGTCGTGTACCTGTGAATGTTGACACAGTTTCAGTTCATTTGACAAGGTTGTAATTTTAGAATATGTTTAAAGCAATGAAAACTGGCCATTACCACAGCCAGAATTTTTATGAGATTAGCATTTCTGTTGAGAAGCTTTTAAGTAAAGTACTGTATTCATGCATGAAGATGACAGAGATGGTAACGCTTCATTTAGTTTAAGGAAATGGGCAGAGTTTCGTAAATGCTGTTGTGGAGATATGTTTTCCCCCAATGCCTTCATGTTAGTCGTGACCAGTTCCTCACAGAATCGTGAAAGCCAAAAAAGGCCGAGTGGCAGTTGCCGTTCAGGGACGCCATGCCACCCTGTAACCCTGGGATGGATAATCCTGCCAACGTGAAAACCTCATGTTCGGAGAATACCTACCTTTAGCTTATGTAACTCCTGGTTTTGTTCTCTCATATAAGTATTTTCCTTACAATCATTTGAATACTTTCAAGTCATTTGTAAACTTCAAAAATGGCTTATAAAGGGCAAAAGCATAAACTTTTTTCCCCCCCACAATGTAATCAGTTATGGTATCTGAAGGGTAATTTTATCGTGGGATAGACAGAGGACACCTGGGTGGTCCTTTAAATGAGGGCCGGATACATTGTTTTTTCCAGATTCCAGTTACTTACAGCTTTTACACTGAGCATCCATAGATTTGTCTCCAGAAGTATGAGTAAGTAGAATTATGTTTGTTGACCATTAGTGTCATGTTCATTTTATTATAATATAATTGAGAGGAAATTGTTCTGTAGTTGGAACAGATAATCTTCTTTTTCTTGCAATCTATAAAAATACATGAATCTAAAAAAAATTCATTTGCTTAACCCCTCATAGTGACTTTTAAGCAAAGATTTAAGCTTTTCTTTACAGTGAATCTCTCTGCTAGAAGGAAATAGCTGGGAAGAATTTAATGATCAGGGTAATCCATTATCATTTTCTACATGTGGAAACTTTTTGTTTTGGATATTGTATCTTTTTCCTATCTAAGTGTTCATATTTTTTCCTGAAGAAACCACTGTGTAAACAACAAATTTTAATTTTGAATGAGACCATTTCAGAGAATCATGAAGATGATTAGAAGTTTTAATTTTTATAATCACCTATGAAATATTCTCTTTATATTTCTGTTTATAAGTAAATTTTGTACTGATTAAGACATTTGAATTGAATTGGTTAATAGTAAAATGAAAGGTACATCTAATTCTAAACCTTATTTAGACATTGGTACCAGTTCCCCAGAGGAAAATGTGGGGTAACTTTGTTTTGTATGCTGAGGTTTAGAAGTGGTGGATAAAGGGTATCCCTATATAAATAAAGTGCTCAACAATGTGCAATGATTGTAAATTTAGTAAGATATTACAGCCATTTCATGAATGCTTTACCATTTTATATAGTACCTATTACAAAACACCTTTCTTGTATCAATATACTTCAGGTGTTGCTGTTAACATTTACATGATATTTATTTTAACCAAAATGTTATTCATATTAAATGTTTTTTCTTTAAAATGAATGTATTATGTTTATAACCCACAAATGCGTAATTATTCCTATGCCTCATATTTCAATAGTACTGTAATATGAACTTCTTTTGTGAAATACTTTTATTTTGTTATGCTTCAAATACACATACTAAAAAGATTCTGTTGTTAGCTTTGAAAATTGTATAATATCCTAATATAAATAAAAATATAAAATTAAAAAATGGGTACAATAAAATTTTCATGTATCTGTGATTTTTCCCCCCTAAAGTCTGCCATTGTTTATTTCACTTAATAACTTAACCTACAGAAGAAACAGTTCTTGTTCATTTGCATGACTTTACCATTTTGGGAGAAGCCTAAGAATTGAAACAGTTGAGGGTGATAATGGAGCTCGCTAAGAAGTAGCTTAATAAATGTGCATTAAACTCAGGTACATCTTTACAAGTTCCTACTCTCTTCAGTACATCACTTTCTGTCTTTGAGTAAGAAAAGTCTTCTCAAGTAATAAAAGTATGAGTCCAGAATTGAGGCAACAGATTCCATTCCTGTGACTGTAATATGCTGCTAACAATATCAGAAATAGTTTGAATGTTTTTTTCACATAAAAAGTGAAGATTACTTTCTACATCTGGAAAGGTTGAGGCTAAAAGATCTTGATGGGGTAAAATCCTCCGGGCTGATGGTAGAATGATGGATTACCCTTCACATCAGGATCACACTTCCCCCCCTACTGTGGGGAAGAATAGCTAATTTTATAACCTCTGATTTGTATGGAAGAACCTTTAGTCTGTGTGTATGTGTGTGCACAAACACGTACACACACACACACACACACACACACACATGTAATTGTATAGTAATAGTAAATTTTAGCCACAAGAAAGTGTTTGACTAGTTAAAAATTTATTTCAAAAGTATGTTTGTTAATTAGAAAAGTCAGTCCTGGGCATATATGTTTAATGTATTATTAATTGGTGCAGCTATATTTACCACCGAGTTGGTACAAAAGGATGACAACTGCAATGAAACCCTTAATCAGAAAACTTCCATGGAGTTGTTACATTATCTGTTTTTAATTACACGTAGGTCTCTAATACAATTAATGACGAACTAAAACAGACTCATCAGATTAATTACCAGAGAAAGATGCAAAAGTTTGCAATGTGTATTTTGTCTTTGAGAGGTTTATTTGAAGGAGTTTCAGGTTTTCTTACCCATTTCTTTTTCACTTGGGTCTCTAATTCTAATTTTAAACCTTAGAAGATAAAAATAAAGTAAAAGGAAATTTTAAAGTTAGGCTTTGTGACTAGGGGTTTTTTATAAGTACGTTGTTCTCACTGTGTTAAAATGCAAAATCTTTTCTACTCCTTTCTAGAAGCATAATCCTATGGATAAATGATGCAATTTCTCTAGTCCTTTTTCAAGTGTTAGAAGGATTATAAATTCCTAACTCCACAAGAGAATTACAATACCTTTTATAAAGGACTGAATATGATGCCCGGTACCAAGTGGGTGCTTGTTTGACAGAGCTATCGTCGGGCAGTGTTGTAGTGTAGAAAAGAATGCACGTACATCTTCTTTGGCTATAGCTCCATCTATTTCTGCTTTTTTCTCTCCATTCTGGTGCCACTGCACTGTTTTTTTAAAGACCCCGAGCTCTTTCTCACCTTAGGGCCAATACAGCTTAAATAGCTCTTCCGTTTGGAGGGAAAAAAATCCTACCAATCTTTCATGACTGACATTAAATGTACTTTTTCAGGAGCCACCCAGACCGCATCCTGTCATTTTCCTTTTGGCCCTTAACCAGCTGTAGCCAAATGATTACTTGTGTGATTGTTTACTTTCAATCTCCCTGCTTGAGCCTAAACTCTAGAGGGACTCTAGATGGACGTGCAAAACTTAACACAATGCCTTATGGGTAGTCATGCAACTTATTTTTGTTGAAATAATAAATGGACATTTTAATGCTGTAAGTGGAGCAGAGCACTTCGGGGGACTGTGCAGAGGTGCAAAACCAGCAGAAATCAGGAAAGGCGAGGGCAAGTGAGGGGATAAGAGAAGCAAACACAAGCTAAACTAGCAGAAAAAATTTTAAGTCACAAGTTGCTGTAAATGACAAAGAAGTCGAAGATAATAGGGATTGACACCTGTCTCCTGGACTTCCTGAGGAGGGCATGGTAATACAGGTTTGGTAGGAGACTGGAGTGGGAAACAAATTCAGGTAAAAATAGGAGTGATGATGGCAGATGAAGGAAAAATAGAGGGTAACCAGAGGAGTCATAGCTCAAGTTTTAAGATAAAACGAACTTAAAATGGTTTGAATGAGGAGAAGTAGCACGTGGAGAATAAACAAGATATTGGACAGGGGATACAGACGGTGATAAGAAAAAGGATTTATCCTCTAAGCCCACAAATATTTACAGTGTATCCTCATATATTAGATCCTATATTATTAGTCTTGAGCAAAATGTTCCTTGTTTTCACGGATTTAAAAATCAAGTGAGGAAGAAACACAGCTACAGAAATAGAAATACATAAATGCAAATTGTTATGGGTGGTATGGAGGAAAAGAGACACTGAGGAGGAGACATTGAAGTAAAATGACCTAAAGGATGAAAAGGAGTCAGCCAAAGAACAAACAAGGGGAAGAGCCTGCTTGCTACCTGAGAAGCAACAGATGAGAGCGCGTGAGTTGGGATGGAGGAATGCAAGGTAGATTTAGAGATGTATATTTTCTCTATATTTGTAATAATCAGTAATTAAGGGTAATAATGTAATAGTAATGTAATCAGTAATATAAAAATTCATAATAGGAATGATAAAATACTTAGAAATAATTGAGCAAGAAACATGTAGAACGTATATGAAGGAAATTATAAAATCTTGTTGAAAAATCAAGTACTCTGTAATATTAGTAATGTAGTGTCTATCTGAATCTCACCTTTTTTTGGAACCAGATAAAACGATGTCAAAGATTTTCATATGGAAAAATAAATCTATAAAAATAGCTAAGAACATTTTAAAAATAGGCTATTCTTGACTTATCAAGTATTAAAACTTCCCGTGAAGCTACTTTAATTAAGCAATGTGGTATAATTAGAGGAACAAGGGAGTAGAACGGTAGAACAAAGTAAGGTCAAATACACCGAGAAGTATTACAGGAACTTGATATATGAAAGGAAAGGTTGGTTAAGTGACCCACTCTTAATTTCCGTTTGGGTCATAATCTCAGTGTCCTGGGATTGAGTCCTGTGTCGGACTCCGTGCTCAGCGGGGTGTCAGCTTGAGATTCTCTCCCTCTCCCTCTCTGGCGTGCGTGCTGTCTCTCTCTCTCTCTAAAATAAATAAATCGTAGGGGCGCCCGGGTGGCACGGCGGTTGAGCGTCTGCCTTCGGCTCAGGGCGTGATCCCGGCGTTATGGGATCGAGCCCCACATCAGGCTCCTCCGCTATGAGCCTGCTTCTTCCTCTCCCACTCCCCCTGCTTGTGTTCCCTCTCTCGCTGGCTGTCTCTATCTCTGTCAAATAAATAAAATCTTTAAAAAATAAATAAATAAATAAACAAATAAATAAATCGTTAAAAACAAACTATAAGGTATATATGTTTGTGTACATTCATTTGAACATGGAGAAAGGTGAGGAAGAACACAAACTAAAATAACTTTAGTTACCGTATGAGTGTGGACGACAAAGCCAGTTAAGCTAATATAGTTAAGTTCTCATACCTCTTTATATTTTTCTTTTGTTCAGTACAAAAGCATGGACAGTTTTTCCTACTTAAAATAACTTTTATGTTGAGTCTAGATCTCTTTTTTTAACTTTAATTTGCAAATAATCACAAAAAATTGCAAGATTAGTACAAAGAACTCCTTTAGAATTTTTCACCCGAATTTCTGAGATGTTAATATTTTGCCACATTTGCTTTATTATTTTTAAATCTCTGTAAATATATAGATTTTTTTCTGAGCCAACTGAAAGTAAGTTGCAAACATGATGCCTGTTACCTCCAAATATTTGTCACTTTCCTAAAAAAGACCCTCTCCTACAGAACCACAGTACAACCATATAATCAGGAAAGCCATATTCATTACTATTATCTAACCTACAAATCCCATGCAAACTTCAAACAATTGCTCTTTATAGCAAAAATTATTTTTTTAAATTTTCATCCAGGATCTAAGCAGTAAGTTGCATTAGTTGCTATGCCTCTCTAGTCACCTTCAGTGGAGAACAGTTCTTCAGTCTATTCTTTATCTTTCATGACCTTGACATTTTTTAAAAGTACAAACCAGTTATTTTATTGAATGACCTTCAATTCGGGTTTGCCTGATGTTTTCTCATGAAACGGAATACTCCTGAAGCAAAGCTGAGTTTATCTGCATACAACATACCAGGAAGCGAGAATGTCAATTTGTCCGTTACTGTTGGTGCAAACTGTGATCCCTTGAGTTGGTGACCTTAATTCTAAAGTTACTGTTTTTTCCTTTGTAATTAATAGTATGTAGTAGGCAGATACTTCGAGAATAGGTAAATACCAGGTTTTTCAACAGACTTTCCCTGCTAATTTTAGCATCCGCTGATTATTCTTGCCTCTTTTAATTATTACTTTGATGGTTGCCAGATGATGACTTTCCAATTCTGTCATTCCTTCTACATTTACTAGTTGACATGCTACTGTAAGGAGTAACTTATCCTCCAAATTATTTTTGTATTCCTTTATCAAATTTTAACTCTTCTCTCACAATGAGAAACCTGGCTCACACTCCCAATGTTTGCTTATTCCCACTCTTTGTAATCGGTTTGCTGATCCCACCAACTGCCTCTTTGGCTCTGACGGCCTCCTCCTGTCCAGGCTCCTGGACTTCCGCCACCTTCTCTGTCCCTGCTGTAAATGTCACCTGTGTGAAACCGGTTGTCGCGGTAATGGCTGGAGTAGAAGACAGTCTGAGAGTTTGTGGGGCTGGCAATAAAAGTGTCCACACAGAAGTCTAATTAGAGGACTTTTCTCCTTGCTATCGTCCACACTCAGCGAGAGTCCAGAGCTGACTACACTCGGGTGGGTCACTTTGATTTGCAAGGGATTTGGCTGAATGAAATTCTTCATTGAAAGACTGTACTGTGAGGGTTCAGGAAGGACTGTGACCCGTCCAAGCGAAGCATGAGGAAACAGGAGGACAGGGAAGGGACTGGGAAGTACAGAGAATAAATGTCTCCGCGGTTTCGCCTAAAGCTGGGATGAAGTACCTGGCAGAGAGACACTTAACACTTTTTCAACAAACGGATGAATGCCTGACATACTGAAAGCCTCTGCCAATCAAATTTGCCTGGTTAACAGTGCACAAGGAATATGTATTATCGACTAACGCGTATATTTTTCTTTATCATTTACTTATATATCCTCGACAGCCTGAAATGTATGTTCGAATACCTCAATCATCGTGTATGTGTTTGGTGCTGTCGGCTATTTAAACAATGCAATTCTTCATTTCCTACTTTTTAAAAGATTTATTTATTTATTTATTTGAGAGAGAGAACACCCGGCCGGGGTGGGGGGGAAGGGGGACGGGACAGAGGAAGAGAGGGAGAAGCAGACTCCCTGCCTAGCGGGAGCCTGATGTGGTCTCATGACCCTGAGACCATGAACTGAGACAAAATCAGATTTGGAAGCTTAACTGTCTGAGCTCTGCAGGCACGCCGTAATGCATTTTTTAATGAAAATGAAGTAAATTGGGTAATCAGAAGACCCTTCTCCATTTTAATGGTTGTATGAGTCCTGGATCCAGAAAAATAAAATTCATTTCTTATATACCTTGCAGTTATCAAGTATTAAAATTGAGGCTGAGGGACACCTGGGTGGCTCAGTCATTAAGCGTCTGCCTTCGGCTCGGGTCACGATCCCAAGGTCCTGGGATTGAGCCCCGCTTCAGGCTCCCTGCTCGTGCGGAAGCCTGCTTCTCCCTCTCCCACTCCCCCTGCTTGTGTTCCCTCTCTCACTGTATCTCTCCTCTGTCAAATAAATAAAATCTTTAAAAAACAAACAAGCAAATAAACAAGTTTAAAAAATGAAGCTGAAATCAAATCCTTGTTTTACCCAGCCTTTCCTGACATTCCTAACCGTTAGCATATACTCTGTGAACACACCGTATTTCTCTTTTATAGCATGTGTCACTCTTACAATGAAATAATCTGTCTTTATTTTGTGTCTGCTTTTCATGCAAAGTTATAAGCTCCCTAATTAGCTGAGGCAATGTCTGTCATGATTATTGGTACGTCCTCAGTGCTAAGCAAAGCACCTAGAACATAGTAAGTACCCAATAAATACTCGTGGAATGAATATTTACATACAAGGACTCATTTATATGTATTTTTTTAATATCCCTGCAAGTTTGATGTCATTGTCCCCATTTAGCAGTTGAAAAAACTGAGGCCCAGACAAGATAAAGTGTTTTCCCAAGGTCACTGAGTCAGATTTTATTTTAGTTCTTCTGCTCAAAGTCTTATGCTATCATGTTGACTATAGAGGAATCTTCTGCGGAAATCCAGAATTGCATGAAAGAACTAAAATATAGATGAGTTAAGACATTTGTTGTATTCTTTATTGTCCTTCTCTTATTTGGGGCTTGCTGGCAGGGAGGAAAGCCTGCTCACATATGTGTGTCAGACGCAGCCCTTGATTAATGAATGACCTGGGGGTGGAGAAGTGGTGGTTTTAACACTGGGCTAGCGGAACAGGGCATTGAGAAGAAAGCTCAGTCAGGCACTTCGTTATCATTCCGTGAAGACCTCTGTTAATGGTGACCAGAGAGATAGAAAAATGGAGTGTATTTACACTTAGCCTGTACTCACTAGTGCCAGGTGTAATACTTAGACATATCCCTTATCTTAATTTTTTTTTTTAAGATTTTATTTATTTATTCGACAGAGAGAGATACAGCCAGCGACAGAGGGAACACAAGCAGTGGGAGTGGGAGAGGAAGAAGCAGGCTCCCAGCAGAGGAGCCTGATGTGGGGCTCGATCCCATAACGCCAGGATCCCGCCCTGAGCCGAAGGCAGACGCTTAACCGCTGTGCCACCCAGGCGCCCCCCTTATCTTAATTTTTTTTAAAGTTGTCTCAATTATGTAAGTAGTTGTCAATATTACCTTCAATTTTAACACATTATCAAATTAAGCTCAAAATGTTGACTTGTCCAAGGTCACACCACCTGGACGTGGTGGGAGAAAGTCATCACCTGTCCATGATACACTCAAAGCAAATATTTGTGGGAAAAATCAATGCATGAAAAAATTTTAGGAAGACAAGAAAAAGGGGGATTTGGGAAAGAGTATTGGATGTTGATAAAAATTTCAGGGAATTGATTCATATAAAAGGACAATGGCTCTCAAGTGTTGATTGTGCCTTTGTGAGTTCCCATTCTATTCCACTAAGATTGTAAAAACAGGTATGATTCTCTACTATTTTACTCATTATAATAGGGTTGTTTTGAAGACAGGTCTGTTTTAGCAATTTGCCAGATATCTAGTGAAGAATGGATTTATCCTACTGCCTGAAAACAAGCATAATGCATTTTTTATCAGCTATAAGGTGGATTATGATGTAGAAACCTGAAATACACGTGCATGCTATAGATACCACCTGAATCCCTCAACTGAGGTTGCATTGTGTTAACGTTGCAGAGAAATCATGCCTTAATTTTAATCTCACCAACACTTAGAAACAAAGTCTTTAAAAGGACATAACTGCCTCATAATTTTACTTGCAAACACAAAGGCAGTTCAAGGAAATTCAAGAAAATTTAAACATGACACAGATATTCAGAGTTAGGACCGTCACTTCTATTTTCCTTTTTACTCTCAAGCGTATGCCAGATACAGCATTTGGGAGAGGAGCCCTGCTGAGGCTCCCCCATAATAATGAGGCAATAATGAGATAAATTAGGTGTAAATCACATCAGTGGAGTTTTTACCTGCTTCTATTGATTTGTCAAAACACTTTATCAGGGAAAAGCACAAACGAAAACAACTATTTTCTCTCTGTAACTGAGACGGCGTGCTTTGGGGTGGGTGTTTGGCGACAGAGTCTGAGAGCTCCTTGACTATAAAGCTCTCTTAGCGATTCTCCCGGAGTTCTGTGAACCAGACAGCCTTGCACAATCTCTTTCTATCATGCTTTCCTCTGTGTTCTGTGCAAGGCTCTCTTCCAGTGAAGGATTTAAAGCCAGCTCTTATGTACACAAAAATCAGATTTCTATCTTTGTGCCGCAAAATGAAGCAATTATTTTTGTCTTCCAATGGATTCCGCTTCCTCTGCATTGGCCCCAGAGCTACCCACTGTTGTCAGCAAGGCGGTGACACGGTGTAAGCTTCATTAAATAGAGCCCCGCTGATACTGACCATTGATCCAGCAGCTAGCTCAGGTGCATTTGGCCACAATATTTTCTCCCTCTGCTCTTTACTTCTCTCCAGGGATAACCAATCAGAGGAAACGACCCTCATGCCTAGTGTTTTGAGAAGCAGAGAGCAGTTTGATTTCAATTGCCAACCTGTCCACTAGCTTGGTAAATCACATTTCAATCTCCTAAGGGCAAAAAGAACATGGAGCTTGCTTGTGTGTGTGTCTCAATGTGTGTGTGTGTGTGTGTGTGTGTGTGTGTGTGTGTGTGTTTGTGCGTGCACCCATTGTACTCTAAGATCTGGTCTTTCCATAGGTTAAACCACAGGAATTCACCCGGTAACTGAAAAATGAGGAATTCAAAAAGTATTTGCTCTTTAGAAGTGGGGTTAGTGTTCTTTAAACATACCAGTATTCCTTAAAATGTAGGATTACAGGTCTAACGCTGGCTGTGTAACACGAGCCAACATAAATTTGATCCACATCATTACAGAAACCATGTTCTCCTTTTTGTGTATATTTGATGGCAAAGCGTGAAGAAGGAGATATATCTATATGTCTATATCTATGTAGATATAGAGTGACTATATAGATATAGATATGTAGACTATACAGATGTAGATATAGATAGATACAGATATATAGATATATTTGTATCTCTGCTAAGTCATCAACCTAGGAATCTAATTTCTTTCAATAAAATTTCAAAGAAAAGCCCCTTTCCTCAAATGTGTTCTGTGAGAACTCCAGTAATGAAAACAAATCTAGATGCTAATCTTACCGCAATGCATATAGGACAGCCAGAAATGAAAAAGCTAGTACTACGCCGGCTTACCTTGAGCTTTACACACTTTATCCTTTCTCTTGAATATACCGTCTACTCAAATAAGCCAAAGACATTGTCTCCTGAGTGTTTCACAGGCATACCCAGCTGAACTACACACATCGGTCAACTCTTGCTTTTTATGCAGGTTGATTCACTGGTTTGTGTCTTTAGAGGATCAAACTAGTTCCAAATTTTATATGACGATACTTTTCAGGATATGTTATTCCACTTTTAAAGAACCTAGAGATTCTTCAATAATATTTCTTTTAAAACACTAAGAACAAGCTGCTGTTCAAAATCCTTGTCTCTCTGTGTTGTAAATAAACCCCAAAGCTGCTCCGGTTATAGAAGGAATAGAAATAATACGTAATTCAGCAGTTCCTTTAGAAATCCTCCCCCCCCCCCCATATTGTTCCCTCCCTGGATACTAAGCGTTTTGTAAGTACATTCATAAAATGGAAACTGAATTTCGTGTATGTTTCACATCTCATGTGATATCACACATCTGGCATCCCACCTAATTCAATCATCCACCTACGTCATTACAAGGGATTAAACTTGGTCATTCTTCCTACGTTTCTCTGTACCTACTATTTGGTGATGTTTTGAATCCTCACTCTTGATGATGTAAATAATATTTATGTAATTAAAATTTTTATCTTTTTAAGTCCTATGTGGCTGTCCTTTGATTTAACTCAAATGTAATCTACAACATGATTTGGGAGAGCAGCTAACAGAATATTAAGTTGTTTTTCCCCTAGAAATAACTAGTATTTTTAAAGTTTTATTTTAATTCTGGCTATGAAGATAAGAGACCTTGATCACTGCAATGAAAGATCAGTCTGTACTATATTAATGGTCAATACATTAGGAAGTTAACCCTCAGAAAATTCCTCCATGCTCTGCTAATGGAAGCTGTTTTCTTCACTAAGTCAGTAACAGGAAGTACAACCATGAATTACAAAGTGACTTCATACCTTCAAAGACATTTTTCTGTTATTTTAGTTTACATTAATCACTAGTCATCACTCAGGCTGGTGATTCTCACCTGAAAAGATTTCCCCCCCAGAGGGCACTCGCAATGTCTTAAAGACACTTTTGATTGTCAAAACTAGGAGTGGGGGGGTTGGAGTGGGGAGAACATACTACCGGATTGAGTGGGTTAATGCCAGAGATGCTGCTAAATGTTGTAATGCACAGCACAGCCCTTAACGATAAAGAATTGTCTTACCCCAAATGTCAATAACGTTGAGGTGAAGACATCCTCATGGACACCAGAGAGGCATCATGGAATGGTGGAAAGTGGAAACTAAGTTGGATTCCTACATGAAGATGTGTCTGTAGAGGTTATCAGAGTCAGAGCAGTTAATTATATGATATAGAGTGGTTCCTCTACTTGTCCTTGAAACAAAATTGTCTTTTATTTTATTAAAGTCAGATAGAAAGCTCATTCTCTTAAGTTTACCATCTATAAGGACCTTTGTCTCCTTTCTAATTTATCTTCGGATAAATTGGGATACATTCCTACAAAGAGACATGGTATGGTTGAGAATGCTAATTTTCAGCAAAAAGTTAAAAATAACCAGATATTTCAATTTTTTGTCTCTCCAGCTAACAGCTGAATAAGCAATAGTATCTTTGTCCATTTGTAACCTACCTTTCATTCCTGTGAGTTATTGGTGACAACCAAAAAAGAAGGTATCTTATTTCTCGGGAAATGGCATCCACTTTAGTATTTTGCATTAAATCCAGTGGAAAATATAAATTTGAGGTCAAATAATGAAAAGATGTGCTTCATTTCTTAAGTTGTTTGTGACCTGAAATCAATTAATGTATTATAAGTATATACGCAGTTATATTTCTGTGTAGTGGTTGACGAATAACCAATTTACTAAACTAGACAAGTGTTGGCAGTCATCTGTATTTAATTCCACATGTCACTTGTTTTTATTACCTCTGCCAAGTTAGTTGTTGGCTATTCATCCCACTCATCGCCTCTGGCAGTTTTTACTAAACAATATTATAGATTTGTTTACCATTTTTAAAATTAGTTTTTGAGGGATGCCTGGGTGGCTCAGTCGTTTAAGTGGCTGCCTTTGGCTCGGGTCATGATCCCAGGGTCTTGGGATCAAGCCCCATATCAGGCTCCCTGATCAGTGAGGAGTCTGCTTCTCCCTCCCCTCTACTGCTTCCCCTGATTGTGCTCTCTCTCTCAAATAAATAAATAAATCTCTAAAAAAAATAAAATTAGTTTTTGAGTACTACTTTATCTCAGTAGTAAAACATTCTGAAGTTACTTACACAAATACAGTATATTTTTGTCAAGAGCGCATTTTGTAGGTAGGAAAGGCCAATTCAGAAATTATCTATTCTTATGATTCAGAATATGGTTTGCGCATTTAATATAGATGGTAATACAGTAGAAGTGCCTTAACGAGATGGTCCCTCTCTACCTTGTACTTATTTGCACTTGTCAGTGGGTTTGGAACCCTGCACATACTAGACCATAGCCTCGTTAGGGCAGAAACAGAGTATACTTTGTACACTGTTGCTCTAGTATTTAGTTTGGTGCTGGGCCAAGATGGAACTCTATAAATACTGTGTTCATTTATTGTTTGCTGAAAATGAGCTCGAGCTTGATGGTTTAAATACTACAGATGTATTATCTTACGGTCCTATAGGTCAGCAGTCTCACATGTATGTCATGGGTCTAAACCTGAGGTCTCAGGGGGTCTGCTATTCTGCAGGCTCTAGGAGAATCTGATGCCTTCTTTTTTCTTCTTCAGTGGCTGCCTACTTTCCTCGGTGAGTGGCCCCTTCCTCCATCTTTAAAAGCCCAAAATGGTACATAGAGTCCTTCTCACGCTGCCATCTCTCTGCAGCTGGGAAAGTCTTTCTGTTTTTAAGGACTCATGTGATTAGACTGGGCCCACCTGGATAATCCAAGAAAATCTCCCTATATCAAACTCCTTAATCTTAATCACAACGACAAAGTCTCTCTTACCACGTAACGTTACATATTCACAAGTTCCAAGGACTAGGGCATGGACATCCTTGAGAACCTACCACAGTGTTTGTCAGATGAAAAACATTCCTGCGATTGCCTCATTAATTTTCATCACCGAATCCAGTCAGCTACTTCAGACCATCTGGGAAGCACCACTTACCACCTCAGCTGAACACCACTTCCAATGGGCATTTCTGCCAATCTTCCTGAGAATTCCTTGCTTCAATGAGTCTTGTTCCCTCTTTTTCTGTGTACCTCTGTTAATCATCACTCTGCCAGGTCACTGGTCTACCATTAAGGGTCACTGTCACCAATAAATGGGGATAGGGAGAATCTTCCAAGTGCCAGAGCTTCAAAGGGATTTGTGACAAAATGGGAGAAAAGGGGAGGAAAGAGAGAATGCCCCACTCTCCCCATTTTGAGCTGTACATGGTGAAAGGCATAACAGAGCTGTGTTGTTGGCGTCCATGTACAGGGTTTCGAGTAAATAGTATTGTTGGTATTTATTTATGGCTCTGTAGAACCCTGACTGGATCATGGTCAGAATCAAGTTATAAACACAAAAAAGTGCTGTCAAGCTTAATAAATAGATCAATTTGTTGTGTTTGATTCTTCTTTTTCTGACAGTGAGATTTTTTTTTTCTTTTACTGGAAAAATAGATTTTTGGTTGTATCTGGACAGGTGCATATACAAGCTTAGGCTCATGTGTGGACCTTACCACTTTGGGTCATTCGGCTTTCCTGCCCTTAGCAGATTACAAGCAACAAATGTTATTGTTTGGTACTGGACACAAGTATAACAGCAAAAACAAGGAATGACAGTTTATTTTCAAAAATATTTGCTGGGTAAGGATTAAATTCTAAGCTTTGTTCTTGGTTCTAAGGATATAAAAATGAGAAGAAAAAATGGATTTTGACAAACAGCTGGATTTATTAAAAAGACAAAGTCTAAAGAAAGCCAAAAGTAGAATTCCAAGAGCACAGCCCTCAGACAAGGACAGTAGGCTAAAGCTGGAGATGTCTTTTGAGTCTCTTTCATCATTACATACCATCATAAAGAAAAGTTAGATCATTATTCCATGCACTATTGCTCAGTAATAATAAAAGCAAATATTACTGCTGAGTATCGCTTATACGCCAGAAACTGTCCTAAGCACATTTATTCCTTACAACAATCCTACGAAGCAATTGGTGTTATTATCCCATTTTACATATGAGGAAATTGATAAAGGTGAACAGAAGGGTTAAGTGTCATGCCTGACGGTAAACAGATGGGAAGCAACAGAGCTAGGATTTGAACTCAGACGTTCTAGGACTAGACTCAACACCCCTAAGCACCGTGCAACACTCTCAGAAAATGTGTGATGAATTTCAAAAAGGATCTCATGAAATGATTAGAGTAAAAAGAAATGTCATTACTTCATGGTAATTCATAGAGCTGGATACATGTAGGATGAGTGCTCTTTTCTGTATACAATATGCTTCAGTTTTTGAAAAAGATGCTATCATGGTACCTAAAAGGCTAAAAATCTAAGTTATCTGAAAAATCTTTGGAAAAACACATATTTTCCTGATGGTGTTATTGAACCCTATTTATTCACAAGCAGATGGATGGGGTGGGAATCAGGAGAGGTACCGGGATAGGCAGTTCTTCCTTGAGGAAGAAGGAACTTCCAGTGGGCAGGAAGACCCTGAATTAGTCATGCCTTTTTCGTCTCTGTATTTCTAACACTGAGAGCTGGGGGTCTTGCTGACCCTAGATGGACTGCTCCTTTTATTGTTAGCCAGTTTTTAGAGATAGCAAATGACTCATCAGCTAGGGTGACTTTCATATGCAAACTAACCAATCCAGAGCCATAACCCCCCAAACATCCTCGTCACTCTGGGGCCAGCATTCCCTGCTCCAATCATCTCCTCGTTGAATATCAGACAACTAGGGACAACCTCTACACCCACTGAAATCACTCAAACTAGCCAATCTTAAATCTGCTTAGCTGTTTACCCTGCCTCTTCCAATCTTTCCTGAAAAAGCCACGATTAAGCTTCTTGCTCAGGGTTCCATCTTCACCCCTCACCGCCCCCAGAGCTTCCCTGTGTGGCCCTTGCATGGCCACGGGGTGGGGGTGGGGGTCACCTGCAGGAGAGTTCCCCCTTCTCCTGAGAACTTCGAATAACAAATTATCTTTCCAATGGCAGGAATCGCCTAATCTGTTGACCTCACCATGCCTGATTTGTAGTAAACTGTGAATTTTAAAACAGAGTCTCCCTCTGTTCAGTATTTCAAATCCATTTTTTTTAAATCCATGACATACTTGGGTAGGTAAGTTTCTTATAAACTAAATTCAACATTTTTTGAGAACCTATTATAAACAAGTTAGTTCTAGACATTATAGACATTTCAAATGGGTAAGGCATGGTGTCCTTGGCAAGGGATCTATTTTCAACCACAGGACATATCATACATTGATCATGTACATTAAAAGAAAGAATGCGTGTGCTATTTAAGTGGGTCAAATGAAAAGCTGAACTGAGCCTCAAGAGTTATGGGGCATTTTGAGAAATGAACATGATTTCGGGCAGAAGAAACACCATTAATTTTAATTGAACTCTACAAAGGTCCAGAGACAAGAAGACAGAAATCTTGACTATTTTCACTGAATAGAAGCCTGGGGTCCCTGCCTGGGAGAAGTGCGAATCACAGAGATAGAGGGAGAAGCTTTGGAAGACCTTAGCTAAGGAATGAAGATGAAGTTCAGGAAAACATTTAGGTGCCAGTTGAAACGTAAACGGGCTATATAATTATGAATTATATACGACTAGGGTGAAATATTGGTAAGGGAGAAAACTTTGTCTGTCTTCGTTTCGTAGCCAGAGACAGGTGTATAGTAAGTCGAACTCCATCCCCACAACTCTACGGAACCCTGTTGCTAGCTGCCAACACTGAATATTGGAGCAGATTTTTTGGCAGGAAGTGCCATGTCTCTCTCTGGGAGAACATCTCCCTCTTCATTTTTTATTTACTGGTGCAAGGCCATGGTTTCTCCCTCCTGCCCCCATTCTTCATGAAAAATTAACTTCAGGTTAAACTCAAGTATATTTATTTATTTCCAAAGAAAGAATTCTTTAGAGGATGAGATTTTACATCTTTAAAATTAAAATGGCAAGTGGGACTTAGGCATAAAGCATAACCCTACAGAAAAAAAAAAAAAAAAAAAGCTTAGTTGTATAAGCAGCAGCCATTTGCTCCTGTGGTTCCTTTATTCTAAACCTTCTGATAGCCACGGGCTGGCAGAGTTCTCGGCAACAATCAAAAATGATTGTTTACTTGGTTGAATAACCTGACAACATATAAAACTAAAAAGTTACTGCTAGAAATGCTATCTTCCCCAAATCCAAAAGAGAGCCAAAGATTTGCTGGCAAACAAGTCTGGTTGTCGAGACGCTTGCACACCCTCTCTCCCGTGTGATCAGCGATCACCGCGGTTCTGGCCCTCGCCTTCCTCCCAGGCAGGCAATGTCAGAGCCCATCATGACATCCCCCTCACTGCGCTATGTTGCTAAATCATCCTGTACTCAGCCACAGGGAATAGGGAAAGAAATAACGAAGCTCCCGAAGAAAGAAATGCTTTTCTACCCGTCTACCCTCCTCAGCTGTTTGAGCCAGCATGGAAAGGAGGTTTTGAAGTGACTGTATACCAAATTGCAATAAACAAACAGAAGAAACTTTATTGATTTCCTTATTCTTTGAAGAGCTAAGAAGCAGTATAGGAAATTGTGAAACAGCGATATCACAGAGCTCAATAAGGCCGCTCTTAGAGCAGAACCAAACAGACGAGGGAATTTACAGATCACCTGCTGCCCAGAGACTACTGGGCTTTGTGTGTGTGTTTCTGAATACAGAGAAGTTGAGCAAACGGGCATTCATCTTTAGCCTTGCTGGGGAGGAGGCTGCAATGGGCCTTATTTCTTCTTTGATACTTTCACGCATTTATATCGAAGGTGCCATGCTGGTGATTGGCGTTCTGAAGAACAGCCCACGAGCCAAAGTCAGCCTCCCCTTATTACAGACACATTTTTTTGGGATCGGTGTCTCTGAAGAATCTTTTCGTTTTGAAAGGAAATCAAGTGGTTTGCCAAATATTCCACTACACATTATACTCTTTTCTAAAGCGTGGAGACTTCTGCGGTGATGAAGCTCATTGGCGTCAATCCCTTAAATTTACAGATGTAATCTCATTGCTTGGGGTATCATCAGGAGACAGGGTCTGAAGCAGAGTCTACGGGATCAGATCACACATTTTGTTAAATTGTTACTAAAAATGACTGGCTTCCAGAATCGCAGGTTCATAAATTGCACTTTACAGGACTCTCAATTATTGTCTTCCTATCTACTCCGAAAGCCCTATGAAGATGAAATGCAATATTTCATCTCTGACATTTAATCTATGAGGATGTCCTTAGAGATCTATTATGTCTTTAAAATAATTTACGTACATTCTTTAATGATTGTGCTATGCCGAAGGTGTTATCAAAATGCTTTGGGTTTTATAAATAGGTTCAATGGGAAAGTCAGAGTAAAACTTTTATCGTTAGGAGTTACTATAGACTTAATCAGAAAAAATAGACCCCCAATTCAGATGGTTACCCATATTCTCAAAGTGTTACTAATATACGGATGTCATCCTTTTTATCATTAGTTAAACGTTTCCAATGGGCTATATGGAAGGAGCATGGTTTTGGGGTGGGACAAGCTTGGCTTTTTCTTCTTCCTCTGTCACCAAGAACTATTTAGCTTGGGTCATTTCTCTGAGCCTCATTTTCTTCATCTCTAAAGTAGGGAATCAAAAATCCCTAACTCACAGTTTGGTTGTGAAGGTAACACAAGCCCTTTGCCCAGTAGTTGTTATATCACTGGTAAAGCTGGAAACCTGTTTGCTTTCAAATTAGGTCAACCAGATCACAATCAACTTGCCTCCCCTTCTCAGATTCTTTACTATGTACTATTCTGGGGACTAAGTCCACATGAAGTTTCTACATTGGTCTCCAAACTCAGTCTCAGGACAATCTGTGAGCAGTTATCCCATCCACAGAGGGTGACTGTGTTCTGTAGTATTTCAGTAGGAGAAGAGCACAGAAGTGACATGGGTCTTTAGCAACTGCTGAAACGACCGTATCGTTCACATCTAGGAGGTGACAATTACCAGCATCCTCAAAGTACAAAACCAACCCCTTAGATGAGATTTCGAAATACTTGGGTGCAACCTTAGCACCCTCAGCACACAAAGCCAGTGTTTACGGGTCATGAGGCAGCCACTCGGCCACTCTCTGCTTAGGTTTTGATCATGAGCCACTGAGGGTGCGTTTAATAAGTAAAGATTAGTAATGGCGGTGACTGTTGGACCAAGGACTGAGGAAACCAATAAACGAAAATGAGTCGACATGAAAGAAACTTGTCAACATATCCAAATGTGAACTCATTAATCATACTCCCAAACCCAGCATTCTACCTTTTGTCTCGGTAGCATTTAATAATGCCAACATCTCTTAGCTAGAAATGTCATCATCCTCAACTGCTCTCTCCTCAAATCCCCACATTATTTACCTCCTGCCCTTACATTTTCTTGCAGAAATATCCTACTGTTGTAAGTTTGGCAAAAACAAAAAACACAACACAACAAAACAAAAAAGCCCCACATGATTCTGGTAATATATTGTTCAGTCCCTTCACAGACTTTGGAAGCTTCAGCTTTAATAACTTCATGAAAAATGTGCCACTGGTGACAAACATCCAAATACTGACTTTCTCAGGGGCCTGTCGGAGCACACCGACTGCTGAATTTTACAACCTTGGAGATTTGATGTCACTCCCCCCCACTCCCAGCTAGTGCTTGCCCCTGGTGGTCTACCTCACTGTCCCCTGCTGTGGTGATCTCTTCACTGACTCGATAGTCCTCATGGATAGGGCAGGGATCCTGTAAGACACGATGCCGTCCTTACTGTCCACTTGACCACTAGATCCCTTCATGGAACTGTCTGGAGTGTGACAGCTGTCCTGGCCCAGCCTCCCTCTCCACTCTCTCTCTCACTCTCTTTTATTGTTTTCTTTGTTCACGTAAGCGCAGGGCACAGATGAACAAAACCCATTACAAGTTCAACCAGCAAAGAATGCCAATCTCTTCTTCTTGCAGACATTTTAATTTTCCCCAATCGCTCTCTTGTGCTTTGGAGGAGGGGGAAAGAGAAGCACCTGTCAGAACACTCTACCAGACCGAACACTTGTAACTCAGGTGGTTCTTTCCTTCTTTCCTCAAACTTTCTCTCAAGAATTTAAGAGCTGAGGGTGGGAGCAGGGAACAGCATTGACTGCAGTAGGGCTCATTCTTAGCACATCCTTGAAGTGGAATCTGTCTCCAGTTGTTGGTGTTTATCTCAGGATGTGTCTTTCATTTGCGGATCTTAGTTGCCAATCGCAAAATAATAGAAGAAGATAATTTATAAGCCAGAGTCTCATTTTCAGCCCGATTTAGTACATTACTCAAGAATTTATAGACCCGTCACTTTCCATAATTTGTTCTACTTTCTGTCCATGCTACAGATCTCTCTTCTTTCCTACCCTCTGCTCTCCTCTCTCTCCACTTTCTTCCACTTCTCTCTCTTTATGTCTTCTTCCTTTAAGATAGGCCATTTTGCATTCCAAGGAGCTCCTTAGTTTAAAAAAAAAAAAACTTAAATATCATATGGTCCAGTTATTTTCATACTGAGCAGTTACTGACAGCTCTCCTATCCTGATAAATATCTTTAAGAGAATCCTTTCTGGACCTCCACCATGCTGAGCAAACCCCTGATCCAGCCGTCTCTCAGCTGCCTTTAATAAGTAGCCCCTCATTAAATCATTCTCTATCTCAAAGCTTTTACAAATATCTCTATTTTCCTGTATTATCCTTGATCCTTCCCTGTCCAATGGCACACAGTTTGCCACTTGCATTCATATTTCTAACTTCACTGCCCTTTGGTTGCTGAACACTCATGGGGTAAGCATAGCTAAGGTACTTTTACATTGGATAACCTTTTATTTGTTGGGAGAGATGGAGTCACACTTTAATAGGTAGTAGTCTTTGGAAGGCGATGTTTATTCACGACCACAGGCTGATTTAGTAAAATATCACATGTGGCTAAAGCACTTGCTTCATATAAAAAACCCAAAGAAAAGAAAATAACCCTCTCCAAAACCCCACCACACACATGCCCCCCCAGTCCTAAAAAGACAATAACAAAAATTCACACTGTGTATGCATAATGAGACTACAGTAATGGAATGGGTGGATTATTCAGGAAAAAATATCTATTTTTGATGTTTAAGAATCCTGTGTGGTGTAGAATCATAAAAGAGCAGGGAGAGAACGGAGAATCCCCTGAAGTAAGTCTGTCTTATTGACTGACAGACTGAATCAATGGCAAATAGATTCTTTAAACTTTTAAAGTTTCCCAGTCAAAGATGAAAATTAAGTACAAACAGTCTAATTTGTACCATTCTTAAATTTTAAGACACAAGAAAAATGACTTCACAAAAAGGTGCTCCCTTGTCAAATATCTTCAATGTGGATTATAACGCTTTTTAATTTGAAATGAGACTTTTTAGTCTAATCTGTCAAGTCTTGCAGGCTCAAATACGTTGGTATCTTATGCAGCTAACATAATGGAGCAACTTGGATTAATCTTCAGTTAAAAGAATAACTGAGCCAGCATATCTATTCATGGTCTTTTAGTTAAGGTTGATGTGTAAGCCTTGATGTTATTCAAAACCAGTTTGTTCCTGTTTCCACTTGATGTTATTCTCAAAGCTCTCAGCTGCCCTGTGCCTCTTAAGTCTCAACCTGTAAGCCATTCCTGCTGTTTGTCAGCTTTGGTTTTTAACTCTTCTGTTCTCCCAGTACTTACTCCATTGCTTGCAGTAATAGTGCGCAAACACTGATTTTTATAGGACCATGCATTGGTTATTAACATATGAAAATTCTGGGTTTCTAAGCCATATATCCCCTGGCCATATTGTTCTAAGTGTATATATAATCATACATAGGTGTATGTGAAAAGGAAGATGAGAGTTTAAGTAAAACCAATAGTGGGTCCAAATTTATAGCACAGTTAGATCACATAGTCTTGAATATTTTTAATCTTATTCAGTGTGTTGGTTGAGAGCTACCAACCATCAGAATTTAACAGATTAGTCTTTTGCAAGAGTTAATAACTTGATCCAGAAAAATTGATCCCCTCCCCCACCAGGGAAGCTACTAGATTCTTTCTGCAGAAATAATACGTTATTGCCAATTTATGTCCCGCCTCCTCCTCCCAGGTGTCCTGAGATAGATGAATCCCCAACTTTGAGTAGTTTTCCAAGTTCCCTGGTCGTAGAGTTAAATTTGCATCTGAGTTTTAGGTTAGAATTTTCATATAACTGAAACAATTTGGCACGACCGCAAGCCTATATAAGCATCTTTGTCTGTATCAAAAAAGGAATCCCTGTCCTCAAGACATTTTCTTTTCATCTGTCAGAAATTGTTATAATATACTAATTGATTTAGAACAAGACTCTTTACTGCCACCTACTGGAAAAAATATAATAAATATGCAAATCTATAACCAAATGGCACACAACACAACTGCTTATGGGGGCCCTGACGTGAGGCTTGAAAACCCGTTCTTTTTAGAATGAAGTTTAAATTTGCTTGTTAATAAACAGGACTGTAACAAGATCTAAGATCTTTGTTTTTGTGAGTTGGTCTCAGTGCAGATTATAGTTTTGCTGACGGAACATTGTATTTACATAACGATTAGAAGTTTTAGTTTTGAGTCTTTTGCTTTAGGTTTTGTTCTGTTTTGTTTTCCTGCGGCTTTAAGGTTGTTTTTTTTTTTTAAGCATTAGTATGTAAATACCTATCTAAATAATGCTTGATTTTAAATGTATGGGAGTATTAAAACATCACATTTAATTTGGCAAATTACATGACCAGTCGAGGGTCAATCCAAGTTTGGGTGGGCCTGAAACTTGTATATTTTTGGGAAACTTAAATAGAAATGTATAAAATTATCAATATATTGGGGAGCCTGGGTGGCTCAGATGGTTAAGGGTCTGCCATTGGCTCAGGTCGTGATCTCCAGGTCCTGTGATCGAGCCCCATGTTGGGCTCACAGCTCAGCGGGGAGTCTGCTTCTTCCTCTCCCTCTGCCTCTCCCCTGCTTGTACTCTCTCTGTCTCTCTCTCTCAAATGAATAAATAAAATCTTTAAAAAAAATTATCAGTATAGAGTTAAACACAAATGTGAATATGTATCCAGAATTGAATGAAGAACATAAAATAAATACAAAATTGTATTTTTTTGAAACTTTAATAGTTTTATTTGGCAAAGAGAAGCCTAAGAATTTTTAAAAAAACATTTCCAGAGAGAACAACATCCTTTCACCATAAAATAAATCTGTGTGATTTGGGAGGACAAATTTCAAATGTATATTTTTTGATATATGTGCCAATTTTACAATTAATACAAAAAAGATAAAGCTGGTTGAAATATTCAAAAAATGTAAAAACCACTACAGGCAACGTGACTACAGAATCTTGCTGTATAAATACTTATATCAAATTCTGCCCGAAATACACAATATAGTAAATTTTAGTTCCTCAAGTTAGTTCCTTCACTGCCGGCTGCCTTTGCCATTTGCAACTGTCTCCATTCCGACCTCCTCTTTAAGATGTTGATACAATCCAGCTCTGTTACTAACAGAGTTCAAACGTCCAACAAATTCCTGATGTTTTCTGCCACTGGCGGTATCGATTCTATCACTCCACAGAGATAATAAGGACACTGGCCCTTTTGAAAAACAAAATTTTAACATGTTGACAAATACCACCACCACCGAATCCAGAAGAACCACACTATTTTTTATTAATTAGCTGCTTGGATACTCTTGATTTTCCTCTTCAACAGACAAACCTTTGTCACAATTCTAATTGAGAAAATAGATAATTTGGTCTTTTTTCTTACATCGTTTTTAAAACTTCTTTATCATTGTTAGATGAAATGCGTAGAACATGGGATTTCACAGATAAAGGTTTTTGCTGTCTGTATACTGCTACAGGCTTGTGCCCTACGAACAAAAGAATTCTGAGGGATTCTATTTCGTTTTAATCCCATCAAAAGAGAAAAATAATAAGCATGGTGGTTTCTAATTGTATATGATTCGTTATCAAGTAATAAAGACAACTTCCATTGTGACTAAGTAACTTATGAGGGCTGAATCTTCTATGTCCGTGGTGGATGACTGCAAGAAATCGCCACAGATTTGCTTGCCTTTGTGTATTTTACACCTTGTGTCTTCGCCTCTCCTGGCTCACTCGCTTTCAGTACTGGCTGCCAAAATTCCCATTTTGCATGGTGATATTTGGCCATGTACCTTTGGGTTACAACCTTCAGTGAATAGGCACGGTGAGTTCTGAAAGCCGTTTCTATAAGAATGATTGGCAGTCAGTCAACTAAACATGGAAGCGACTGAAAGCCACATAAGTATATCTAGTCACTCCACAAACTACCACCTGGGCCACTCTTTTGACACCATTTTATTTTTTATTTATTTATTTATTTATTTATTTATTTATTCATTTATTTATTTAATTAATTTGACAGAGATAGACAGCCAGCGAGAGAGGGAACACAAGCAGGGGGAGTGGGAGAGGAAGAAGCAGGCTCCCAGTGGAGGAGCCCGATGTGGGGCTCGATCCCAGGACTCCAAGATCACACCCTGAGCCAAAGGCAGACGCTCAATGACTGAGCCACCCAGGCACCCCGACACCATTTTATTGATTGGACTTGATGAGAGGAATTAGAAACTACTTGAAATGCCTTACTCAAACAGATGTGAATGAGAGGGCGGAACCCCACCAAAGTCCAGGCTCTTACCACCTCAGGAAAGTTCCCAAGGGTCTGATGGTCTGGAGCATGCCAAGACATCCTCTCCAAAGCGAAAAACAAGTTGCTGGACCTCACACCATCTCGACAAACAGGAGCCTTTCTGAATTTTGGAGGCAGTGGCTGCCACGTTTGAATGTGCTCCTTCAACCCATCTAAAGAGTCGTTCACGGAGCTGCCAGTTTTGAGCGGACAGCGAGGAAGGAAACTTGAGTCCGGCTGTTGTAGAGCTCTTCGTCCACAAAAGGGAACTGCTTCCACAGGGGGACGCGGCCATTCTGCCACTGAACTGGAGGGTGAAATGGACACGTGGCCATTTGGGGCCCCTGATGCCCCAACTAACTGGCATACAAGAATGGGTTCATTTTCTAGCTGAAGTGATTATACCTGTCTAGCCAGGACCACTTAGGTGGCTGCTACAGAACGGGGCAACGTGGGCGGTCTGGAATCCACAGGATGCCCTTAGTACTTCCGTACCCTACAGTCCGGGGCCATGGAAGACCAGAGCAACAACAACAACAAAAAGGCGGGGCAACTAAGTGCTCAGACCTTTAGGGAATGAAGGTTTGCCTCACTCCACCAGGTGATGAACCCAGCACGGCTGAGGCTCAGAAGGCAAGGGAAATAGAGAGTAGATTTGGAAGAAAGAAGCCAGAGCTAGCAACTGCGACCCCACAGACAATTACAGAAACAAGGACTGTGGCAGCTTTCTAGATTTTCTCTTCTTTACATGTGCATGTTAATGGGCAGGTACCTATCTTTTTTTTTTTTTTTTTTTCTTCTCCTTTCCATTTTGACTTTATATACAGGTTGCTAAATGTTAATTTTATAGTTTAGTCTTTAGGTAATGGAATTTGCACTGGAATTGGGACTGAATATGAGCAATAATTAATAGGCAGCGATGGATACCATGACTATCGGGACCACGGTTCTCATTTTGAGGAAGGAGTGAGAACATCTTTATGTATAGGCAGCTTGTTTTAGGTAGAAATATAGTGTTGTTTTGTTGATGTACAGGAATTCAAATATGGGGGCAAAACAAGTGCGTATAGAAGCTGAATAGCCAAAGGGTTGACTGTGGTAGTTACCTATTTATTACTTCTCAGCTCCAAATTATTGCCTGCTTTATAAAAATGAATCTGGGCCCTTTATTTCTATTTTACTGATGCCAGCTGGCACAACATTAGACTTTGTCAGTAGAGGGTGCTGGAGAGACGTTATAGCAAGAAAGGGTTTTGCTTCCTGTTTCTGGTGGGCTCCCTGGGCCCTTGCCTTAGTGCTCAGCTCTTGGGGTGCAAAGGACTCTGCCTATTGGGCTCCGGGAGCTCTCCTGCAGTGCACAGTGACCAGCAACACCCAGCAGTTAGTGGCTTCCCCAGATTCTCCTCCAGCAGTTAATGGCTTCCCTCCCCTAGGGTGGTTCCATAGTGGAGTGCTTCTAGCAAGATTCTTTCCCATAACAGCCTGGCAATTTCTTGTACGTTTCTTGTATGCACCATGATGACTTCTCTGCCGTTCAGGGCACCACAAGCAGGCCCTTTCCAGCAACATCCAGATCTCAGTTACGGAAGGCTCTTCCTTGGGCACTCTATCGCAGCCCTAGGGGTAGCGGTTGTTCCTTGTATCTGCCATGCCTATATTTTTTAGGGTTTTCTTTCTTACTGGCCAATCTCTTTTCATTCCATTCCACTTTTACAGTTAATAATTCCTTATATTAAGTCTTCCCACTTTGACCCAGACTGATACTCCAAATTAAATTAACTTTTAACTTTTAAGTGTAATTAACACCTTAACTTCCCCTCAGCGGTCTAGTAAAAATGCCCACAGCCCCTCCATGCCATCTCCCTCGAAAGTGAAAAGAAGAAGGAAAAATTGGAGTAGACATCCTGGCAAATCAGTGTGGCGTTTCACCAAGTCCTATAAAAAAGCAAAAGTTGCCTTTCTGACTGTTCACCCATCACCTCTATTACCATTTCTTTTCTTTTCTTTTTTTCCTGGATCTTTTCCAATGAAGAAATCAGGACCATCTCATGTTTTCATTTGAAAATTCTCAATCTTCAGAATTTTTTTCCCTGAGAAAAGTATTTTACTCTTGAGGTTTGCCTGCCCTGGGGAGTGTTGTTGATAGGGAAGCATTCTGTATGCCTCTGCAAATCTGTTGTCGTAATGCCAACAAATCTCTCCCAGGTTTGAAAACATACCAGTTAGGTATTGAAAGTTAGAATGCCATGAATGGCTTACATGTCTTCTTGGGTAAGTGAAAAATAATTACCATTAGTTAATAAACATATATATTTGGACAGAAATTTATTTAAAATACATTTTCGCCTAAAGATTTATAAATCCTAAAGTACAGGAATTTATTCATTAAATATGGAGCTTTAGTGGCAGTTGTCAACATCCCTTGTTGAAATTCATGGTTTCTTTCTGTACTTCTCACTTCTACCTTTTGCCATTTACCCTTACTATTTTTATTCATTCTTTTAACTGAACAATCCAGAACACATACTCCAACCTTTCATCAAACTGTGGCTGAATCCAGCCCTTTCCCTCTCCACCCACTTAAGCAAGTTCAAACACTATTCTGACTGACATCTTTTATTCCCCAAGGCTGACATCAGCAAATGAAAAAAAGAAGTATCTTTGGGCAATGTTTATTAGTTACCAAAATGTATAGGTGTTGACAATAATGTTTACGAAAAGTACTCCTTTAATTATAGTCACACAATGATTGAATACTGTGCAAACATCCAAATATAGTACTGTTTTTTGTTGGGCAAATTTTAAAATATTTTGTGTTTACTTTTAAGAGAGCACAGACTCTGTTTCCTAATTCTTTTGTGTATTATAAGCCATAGATATTTAGATGATGACATGAAAGTGAGCAGTTTGAGAAATGGATCTGTGCTCAGTTTGGTTGCTTGAATGTTTTCCCAGACTTTACTCCCAATCTAATTTCAAGAGGCTTTGCTCTCAAAAATTTCAGAAGCTGAGGACAGATCAGTGGTGGAAAACAAGAAATGCCCCCTCCTTATATGGCGAAGCCATGTCAGGCACATGGGACAAGAACCAAACAGAAGGGAAAATGATTTATTTTATTACATAATGTTTAGGGTCTGGTTCTTGTTACCTTGCAGTTTAGAAAGGACCGCATTGATTTGACTGAGGTAAATACATCAATGAAAACTTGAGAGAGAGCTGAAGGGGATGGATACTTTTTAATTAGGACTGTGTGGATGGTTCAAACTCTGAATTATTCCATGCCCTTATACCAGTTACCTAGAAATGAATACTGCTACTTGTATGCATGGAAATGACCAAAAGATTTGCCTCATTAATGAAAATAATCTGTGGTCATTTTCACAAATTGTTTAAGTATTTTTTCTGTAATAACCACAAAAATCAAGAATTGCAGTAGAAGAGAGAAGTATTAAATATTAAAAAAAATTTTCACAAGTAAGTTAAATCTTAATTTACTTAGAGGGTTAAGAAATTCTTTTCTTTTAGAGATCTTGCAGAGTTGTGAGGATTAGAAAAATATGTAAAGTACACAAGGCAAGCTCAACAACTTCACTGCTAAGATAGTATTAAATGAGTGGATGAGAATAGAAGAAAGAAGAAAAGTTTGGATGATATTAGAGTGAAGGAAATGATTATGTGATTAGTTTTTTTATTAAGATTTTATCTATTTATTTGAGAGAGAGAGAGAGGGAGAAAGAGAACAAGCAGGGGGGAGGGGTAGAGGGAGAGGGATAAGCAGACTCCCCATTGAGCAGGGAACCCAACACGGGACTTGATCCCAAGACCCTGGGATCACTCCCTGAGCCCAAGGCGGACGCTCAGCCGACTGAGGAACCCAGGCACCCCAGTTATGTGATTCTTGTATATGCAATAAATAGTCCATTTACAAGCATTTTAGAAAAAGTCTTTTCAAAAATTGAATAAATTCAACATGTAACATTGTGCAAGGTTAAGGTACGGCATGTTATTTTGATACATTTATATTTTGTAATATCATTGCCGATGTAGAAATATTTATCACATTGCATCATTATAGTTTAATGTTACTGTCTATATTTATATTATACCATGTATTAGATCTCTATGCCTTATGTACTACTCATTACGAGTTTGTACCCTTAAACGCCATCACTCTTATCCCTGCCCTCCACCCCTCAGTAACAATTTTGCTCTCTGTTTTTACAGGTTTAACTTTTTTAGATTCTACATATAAGTGAGATCGTACAGTACTTGACTTTCTCTGTCTGACCTACCTTGCTTAGCTCAAGGTCCATCCACGTTGCTGCAGATGGGAGGATATGCTCCTTTCTCTTGACTGAATAATATTCCATTTCATGTATGTACCACATCTTTTTTATCCATTCATTCATTGACGGGTATTTGGGTTGTTTCCATCCCTTGGCTACTGTGCATAATGCTACGATAAACATGGGAGTGCATATATCTCATTGAAATCCTATTTTCATTTCCTTTGGGTATATAACCCAAAAGAGAATTTCTAGTTTGTATGATAGATCTATTTTTAATGTTTTGAGGAACTCCACATTGTTCTCCACATTCCCACCAACAGTGCACATGAGTCCCCTTTCCCTTCACCCTCTCTAGCATCTGCTGTCCCTTTTCTTTGTGATGACAGCCTTTCCAGTAAGTGTGAGGTGATAGCTCATTGGGGTTTTGATTTGCGTTCCTTGATGATTAGTGATGTTGAGCATCTTCTCATGTGTCTGTTGGCCATTTGGGTGTCTTCTCTGGAAAAATCTATATTTTGTCCTTCTGCCTACTTTTTTTTTTTTTTAAAGATTTTATTTTATTTATTTATTTGACAGAGATAGAGACAGCCAGCGAGAGAGGGAACACAAGCAGGGGGAGTGGGAGAGGAAGAAGCAGGCTCATAGCAGAGAAGCCTGATGTGGGGCTCGATCCCATAACGCCGGGATCACGCCCCAAGCCGAAGGCAGGCGCTTAACTGCTGTGCCACCCAGGCGCCCCCTTCTGCCCACTTTTTAATTGTATTTTTTTGTTATTAAATTGAGTGCTTTATATATTTTGGATGTTAACCCCTTATCCAACACGTGGTTTGCAAAAATTTTCTCTCATTCTGCGGGTTGTCTTCTTATTTTGTTAATTGTTTCTTTTGCTCTGCAGGAACTTTTGACTTTTATGTAGTCCTTTTTGGTGATTTTTGCTTTTGCTATTTGTGCTTTTAGTGTCCTGTCCAAAAACCGATGCCAAGACCAATATTTTCTTCTTCTAGGAGTTTTATGTTATCAGGTCTTATGTTTAAGTGTTATCCATTTTGAGTTATTTTTGAGTGGTGTGAAATAGGGGTACAGTTTCATTAGAAAAGTCTTGATATGATAGAGGATAAGAAGGGCTACTTTTATTTATCCAAAGGAAGGAAATTTATCCATAGGGAGAAATAGGATTCTTGCAACTATGAAAGGTAAATGTATGATTCATGAGCTCCTAAATGACATTCGATTGCATGCTGCCTCATCCCAACCTCCCCACTAATAGCAAGGTCTGACCGTTATAATTCACCCAGGCAACAAAAGGCCTGAATTTCTCCAGAGGGAAGGCTTGGGGGCTCCTCGTGGTCATCGAAAGAGATTTTTGTATTCATGCTCTGGTGGATCAAAATTTCAATTTTTCCAAAATCTTCCATCTCAGAGTCCGATCTCACATCTCTGGGGCGTACTTTGCCCTACAGGGGAGGAAGAGGAGGAAAGAATCAAGGACATAAGTTTTCTTTCTATTCATGCAAATGTCAGGTTTATGCTGGTGGTAACTGGAGGTTCTGGGAGGAAGAAAGTTGGGGAGCGTGTAGGCAGCTGGCCTTCTGGAACGCGTTGCTCCATTTTTTTGTGGGGGAAGCAGCGTGGGGTAGTGGAAAGAGTAGAACCCTTTGTACCAGGTTAGACCTGAGTTTGAATCCTGTCACAGCCACATAATAAATATAACCTCAGCCAAGTTACTTGACATCTCTAGCTTTACGTTCAGTCGCATAATGGAGATAATACTACCTATCTTTGAAAATAGTAATGTGTAAAACAGAGATAACATTAAAGTGCCATTATACTAAAGTGTGTTCTGGGGATCACTTACTTCCAGGAGATATAAATCTGTGCTCTAACAACTAAAGTCTCTGTGGTCGTATAAATGTAGGAAAAACTACTTTACTAAATCCCCTTCTTAGAGGTTCACAGTACACATACTGGCAAATATATTAATGGCTCTGAGAAAATCTGCATTAAAAAAAGGAAACCTGGTGAACAGTAAACATATCAACTTATTTGTTTGGGACTTTAATTTTTTTTTCCCCCTGTGGCTCACCTAATTACAACCCGTAGAATATTTTTAACTTAATGTTGTTTGGGAAGCCTTGGGCTAGTGCCGCACATGCAACATGATAGATTCCAGTAAATGATAGCTGTTATCTGTGGATTTCCAAGAGCACAGCTTGAGGACAACAAAGGATAGAAGGGTTTGTCTTTAGTCCACTATAGAGCTAATAATTAAGATGGAAAGTTCCTGTAGGGAACAAGGCTAACATAATTAGGTCACGGTTAATCTATGTGGCTACTTTCTTTCTGTCTGTTTATGGTGAACTAAATCAATACTGGAAGTGCAAGGGCTTGGATATATGTTTTAGACTCACATAAACGACCTCTGACAAATTAAGCATACACACACTCCTCTTAACTTAAAGACAATGTAAGATGTTGTCTCAGTTTATTTTGATTAATCTAAAAATAAGCCAGTTTAAGAACTCATTTGATACTTATCCTTAACCAATCCCCTCTGCCTTTAGTGCTGAGATTTCCTTCCTGTATTTGGGAGAATAATTATGTTTTCTAATTAAAAATGGGGACTGTGGAGCCAGATGGCCTGGGTTGACTCTCAGTTCTACAGTTTATCAGCCCTGAGACCGTTACCTCATTTATCTGAGCAGTACCTACCTCAAAAACGTATTGCAAGAATTCAATAAATTAACTTAAACGAGGAACTTATTTTAGCACTTGACACAGGGCAAGCAGTCGATACATTTTAGTTATTCTTAGCAAGAGTTCAATATTTCTTATTTAGATATGCAACTCAAAATAATTTTTTTAACGGAAAACTAATCTACCCTGGGCTGAGTATTGTTCTAAACGCTTTATGCATCATTTAATCCTTGGTAAAACCCTGTGAGGTGGATACTATTATTTTCTCCATTTTATATTATGAGACTGACACACAAGGAGGGTGAGTAACTTGCCAAAAGTGACACATGTACTGAGCTGAGCTGGAGTCCCTCCCAAGCCACTTACCACGATGCTCCGCTGCTTCTCCCGTAACATGAGGTTACTGATGAAGGACCACAGAGGTGCAGGGACTCCTCAACTTTCCAGCCTAAAATGCTATTTTTGCATTCTTTTCGCTCTGCTCAGGTTTGACTTACAAATAGTTTCCTGTTGTGAAATCAGTGAGTGAAGTTTCATTCTTTTTTAAAAATTATTTTATTTATTTATTTGAGAGAGAGAGAGAGAGCACAAGAAGGGGGAGCGGCAGAGGGAGAGGGAGAAGCAGACTTCCCGCTGAGCACGGAGCCCTGATTCCAGAACCCTGAGATCATGACCTGAGCCGAGGGCAGACGCTTAACCAACTGAGCCACCCAGGTGCCCCGTGAAGTTTCATTCTTACTGATGTAACACGAAAGGGGAATTTATCCTTATAGATCAATGGTTTTGATAAAGCTTTCCATGCAAAGCATCTTGTTTTTGTCACGATATTCTGAAGACAAGTTTAACTTTATCCCCATTCTCCAACTTAGTGACACCAATTCTTTTTTTTTTTTTTTAAAGATTTTATTTATTTATTTGACAGATACAGAGAGACAGCCAGTGAGAGAGGGAACACAAGCAGGGGGAGTGGGAGAGGAAGAAGCAGGCTCTAGCGGAGGAGCCTGATGTGGGGCTCGATCCCGTAGCGCCGGGATCACGCCCTGGGCCGAAGGCAGACGCTTAACGACTGCGCCACCCAGGCGCCCCAGTGCCACCAATTCTTGGAGGGCTTCATTGCTATCATTGTTGTCTATCGTAACTAACTGCACATTTTCAAGTTTTTCATTTTTCGTATATTTAACATGCATCCTTGTGGTACATTGATCATAAGGTTGTACACACATTGTCTTCTCTTTCATAGGAAAATGCCAGATAATTTTGTTGAATGAAATTTTGTTGTTGTTGTTTTTGGAAATCGATCTGTTTTCTAATCTCACATAACTTTTAAAAATACTGTGATTTCAGAGGCACACCTTAGGCTAAGGTGTTTTGTAATCAGACAGACCTAGAGTAAGGGCCAGGGTCTTTATTTCTCTTTGTAGTTGTGAGATTTTGGATAAATTACCAACTTTTTTCAGCTTTCATTTTTCCTTGCAGAGTTGTCGGGATTCGATAAGATAACTCATGAAAAAGCACTTAGCATGTGCCAGACACATAGTAAATGTTTAAACAACATTGGCAATTATGTTACTTTAATAACAATAAAACAAACCATGTTTTTCTTTGTAGGTAAGTCCTGTTCATATGAATGTCTCCCTTCATTTTCATTTGAGTACCGCATAGAACATTTGGGTAACGGTAATATTTTATCTGTAACCAAGATTTTTTAATGATTTTTGTTTTGTTTTGCTTTTGAAAAGGTGTTAATTCTCTTTCTGCCCTCTAAATTGTTTCTATAATACCACAGACAAATCAGACTTAGCCAGAACCTTTTAATCAGAACATTTATTGGGTATAACCCTCCTTGTCCTCAGAGAAATAATTTGTGCTTCGAAGTCCTTGTTGAATAATTTATTTGTATACAGACACTTTGGAAGATTGAATAGACAAATGTTTCACTTTTATGTTATATGACTATGGTCAAATATAAACTTATCTCTGTGTGTGTGTGTGTGTGTACACGCACACACACTCACCCATGCTCTTCTAGCTTCTTTCTGCTCACAGTCATAAGGAGGCTGATATTTAAAAAAATTTTTTTTTATTATTAGCATAACGTATTATTTGTTTCAGGGGTACAGGTCCGTATTTTAAAATAGTTCCTGTCAATTTATGCTTCGGACAGTGCCCCCTACAGGAATAACACAAATACCGTCTGTTGGCGACCCTTGCTACTGTCAGGCACTAGGCTAGTTGCTTTTCACAAATTATCTTAATGCCTGCGTCTTATTTCCCCAGTGTCCAGATGAGAAAACTGAGGTTCAGAGAGTTTAAAGGACTGGAGCAAGTCTCTGTAAGTGCGAGAACCAGAATCTACGTCCTGAGGCTTCTCTCCACAGCATGTTTCCTTCACCACACCTGTCCGCGACCAGCTCTGTGGGCTGTCACACGTTTCTACTCCTTCGTCGTGGGCACAGGCCTGAACACTCTCTGATGACTCTCTGCTCAGGGTCCCCACGGGTGTTCATGTTTCCATATTAAAAGTTTGCTGGTCATAGGGAATATGTTTGTCTTTGGATATCAGACAGTGATAGAAGTCAAGGTTGTTTTCCAAAACCAAATCACTGGATGATAAATGTGGCCCAATAAAAGATAGATGCAACTGATAGAATAAGAGGGAGACTGATTGCCCCGAAGTGGCAGTGTCATAAAGTCTTCCAAGCCCTGAAAGATTCAAACAACAGCGGACTTCACTCCACGCATTAACCCAGTCTAGGGGAATAGTTGTATCCCATTCTTTGCCATTAAGTTCTCCCTAAATTAATTCCTAGAGAAATTACGGGGAAATAGCACCTTCCCCGCAGCGCTTTTTTTATGTAGTAAGATAAACATTAAGAAACCCTGTGGCCCAGTAAGAAACCTATTTTTGTAGTCTCTTTGTACTGATAAAATTTCTTCTGGCACTGAACTCTCACTGTCCAAAATACTATAACATTTTACTAGTTTGCAAAAGACGAAAATGTTACCAGATGTTAAATTCAAGGAGCAAGTTAACAACTTCTGTTTTCAAATGAGTAGGTTTCCATCTTAAAAAGAAAAAAAAAAAAAGACTCTGTTCGCCAGCCACAGTTAAAAAAAAAAGTCTAGTCATTTCTGAATTGAATTTTATAATTATTTATTCTCACAGGATTGAGCTTTTGAATAATGGGATATGTGCTAATTATCTTAATTCCAAGTAGGCTTTATAAATGCCTTCTTTTGAACCAAAAAGGCTGGGGTTTCCAGAACAAAGTAATTAAATAATTTTCACCTAGTGACATTATGGCCACAGATAGGACATGAATCAATGCGGGAAATCTTAACTATTGTTCGTGTGTTACATATCTTCTGCTCTACCATGACGATGTCTCTCCTCCCCTGGCCTGGCTCCTTAGCATAAAAGGTTTATTGAAATGAAAGCATTTCAGAGGTCATTTCCTCACCTGACTCGTTAATCAGGGCTGGCGTTTTTACCCAGTTCTGCTATACTCCGCATGAGTAAGATGAGCAGATCTGCGGCCATACAGAAAATGCGAGAGAATAGGAGAAATGAATACGCGTATCAAGTGAGTGTGGGCCTGTGTTTTTATTAGTCTTTTGATGGATTGCATCAGATACTTGGAGGAAACACACATGTGGCATTTTTCAGATGTATCCCGAAAGGATTTTTCAATGTTTCACCTTAGGTTCTTCAAAAAATCATTCTTTGGTTCAGTAATAGCTATAGAAACCTTCTCCTTTGATATCCAAGGGTGGTAAGGAACTCTTCTTTTGATTAAGGAATGCTCGGGCGATTGAAGAACATTACAATAGATGAAACAAGGAGAGTACGTCAGTCATATCGTATTAAGTCAGGCCTATATTAAAGACAAAATTGAGTTAAGTGTAAAAGAATATTTGATTCTACATATTAAAACATTCAGAGTGTTTCTTACCCTGTGTAATTTTTCCTTCTCTGTTTCTTCTTATGATATGCTGATAATCTCTATCCTTAATCTAAAACATACTTGGTAAAGACAGTATCAAAATGATCAGAGATGAGCTCAGTATTTAAGCAGCAAAGTGGCCAAGTGATGGTTGTTGCTTAAATACAGTATGGGTACGTTTGTTGTAGATCCTGAAAACTTCGGCTTCAGGGATTCATTTCTCAGACTGCGTCTGTTAGAATGCCCGCAGTTTGCCGAGTACTTACATCTTATCATTTGAGATGGGACAGTGCAAATGTGTTACTGAGGACATTGTAGTGCTCCATATGGGAACGCAAGGAAACAATAACTGGTCACTACATTTTCAAGATGCTTTACCATTGAGATAGAATACTATTTCAGTTATAGATACTACTTTAAAAATTAATCATGTAGGGTGCCTGGGTGGCTCAGTCCATGAGGCGTCCACCTCTTGGTTTCAGCTCAGGTCATGATCTCAGGGTCGTGGGATCGAGCCCCTCATCCGGCTCCGTGCTCAGCAGGGAGTCTGCTTGAGAGTCTCTCTCTTCCTCTCTCTCTGCCCTTCCTCCCTCTTGAATAAATAAATAAATAAATAAATAAATAAATAAATAAATAAATCTTTTAAAACATTAATCGTGTAGCTGCAACTTCACTAGAAATATATATGCATATATAAAAATGCCCTTAAGCCAGGAAGAAATTTGTTGATTTTCAGAATCAATATTGGAATGGAGGAGTAAAAGCTGCATTTACACAACAGCCCTGATTCAACGGCTGTCAAATCAAGTCTGGGTTTTATGAGAATGATCCTATTTGCTGACCTGTGCACCTCTCTCCTGAACTCTAGACCCACTTCTACTACCATCTCTCAACTTTCTCCTTTATTCCCCCTCCCTCGATCCTTTCTTTCTTTCTTCTATAAATAAAACCGAGCACTTACTCTGTACCAAGCAATATGTCATAAGCAACCATGCAATTTAAACCTAACAGGGAGGCACGTTAAAGATACTTTATAAATACATATAGAATTACAAAAGGGATAGTGACAAACTTTCTCATAGAAATTCGATCCTTCTGTTATCTTTTGTCTCTCCATTATAGGTAACGCCATCCACAAACATGAAATCCAGGAGTTCTCTTTCCTCTCTCCTTAACATTCAACCTCTAAACTAGTTGGGTCAGTTATACTTTTTAACACGTGCTGAGTCAGACCCTCCTGCTGGTTTACCCAGTTCCTGCCTATTAAGATGCCCTTAGTTCTCCCACCTGTAGTTCAATAATTGTAAAATTAGTCTCTCTTCACGGTATTTCCCCTCCCATACAGGCTTCGTATTCCTTTTCCATCATCAACTACATATGGAGTGCCTGTTAGTGCCAAACATGGTGCTAGGATCTCTCTTCAGCAAACTTATCTGATAATGTCTCACCTTTTCCCAAGCTTATAAACTTCTGCTGCATTGTCATAGGCTCTGGGATAAATGTCTGACTCAAATCCTCAGTATGGTATATATGGTCTTTTAGACCTCAACTCTTTCCCTTCCTTCCTTCCTTCCTTCCTTCCTCCCTCCCTCCCTCCCTCCCTCCCTTCCTTCTTCCCTTCCTCCTTTCCTCTTCTCTCTCCACCCCTTCCTATACCTTCTCTCTTACCAGTCAGCCCTCATCACTTTGCCACTTTTTTTTACCTTACCAAACCTTTTCATTACTCTAAGTCTTTTCAAATAATAGTCTCTGTGCTTCTTATCTATTCTCCAATTGACAAATTTCTGCTTATTCTTTAAGATCTAATTTTAGTCCTTCTTCCTTGAAGTGTATCCCGACTTTCCCACCTTGTTTGTGCCCCTACTTTGCCATCATGCTACGTTTGTATGTGCACCCCTTGCATTAGACATGGAGCTCTTTGAGGCCTGGAGCTGTGTCTCACGCCTAGCTCGTTACCAGCACACACTAGATGCCCAGTAAAAACCCAACATATGGCGTCATGGCTTAATGAACTGGCAGTAATGAGCATGAACTGATATGTTTTCCCCTTATCAATTAGTTGCCAAATATTCTTTCACAGAATCACAGCTGAACTGGTGAAGGAGATTATTTTATTATTAATTTTTACATAGCTATCCTGTGAGAGTGGAAATGTCTAACCAGTATCACACTCAGACCCTGAGATTATGGAGATTTATCTGGGGAGGCATTCCCTGTTTTTCTCCATTCTAATTGGAAGGGATTGGGGAGCTCGTGAGCATCGGATGTGTCTGAGAGATCGAGGATGAAGGGACTAAGGATAGGTAGTTTTACGTGCAGGGTTATGGGAGGAGAGGATCTCTGGGAATATAAATCTTAGAACCCATATTTTCTTTCCACCATGAATGCTTTCCCAAACTTGTCTGTTTTCTCCTGCAAAATACGGCACAATCAACTTAATTCTTCTACTACAGTTTGTAGAGTGAGTAGCATTGTTGTGCATCGTCTTCCGACACGACTCTCTCTTCAAACACGTAATTTGTGCTGTATTATTTAGTATGTGCAAGTACCTCGCCTTGATGCTGTTTTCCTGAGTGAGGACCTGTGTGCATGCTTGTGCTTGTGAGTTGGGGGAAGAGACGTGCATGGTGCCTTCTTTGTAGAGTTACACACCAGAGATTTCTTTCTTTCTTTTTTTTTTTTTAAAGATTTTATTTATTTATTCGACAGAGATAGAGACAGCCAGCGAGAGAGGGACACAAGCAGGGGGAGTGGGAGAGGAAGAAGCAGGCTCATAGCAGAGGAGCCTGATGTGGGGCTCGATCCCATAACGCTAGGATCACGCCCTGAGCCGAAGGCAGACGCTTAACCGCTGTGCCACCCAGGCGCCCCCCACACCAGAGATTTCATGCCTGTAGAAGAGGGAATTTCATCCTCCTGCTTCCTGAAGATGAGCTTGCATTTTCACTGGTCTCTCTAAATCGTCTCTATAGTCTTTTCAGTTGACTATTACAATTATTTGTTGACTTTTGGAATGAAAGGCATAGTCAAATTTCATTAAATAATAAATGTAGGAAACATAGGATTACATTATTGTTGCTCAGAACCCCCCCCCCCACCGCCCCATGCTGTGTGGCCTGGTTGGTATATTGCATGGTTCCGGTTCCCCTAGAGCAAGGTGGTCGGCAAGGATTAGGATAAGTCTGTGGCTGAAGCACAAAAACTCAGACCAGGAACAATTTCTCTGTCCTACAGGATTGCTCTCTAAGGTCAATATTGCATTTGAAGGCAGCTTTGCTTTGAATATTACAGATAGGTTACATAGAGGACCGTAGGGAATCAGTTGGTTCCTGGAATAAGTAATAAGAACTGAAACAGTAATCTTTTCCTCAAGTGCAAATTTGACAACTGAGCTATGTCTGACTAATATTGAACATCCATATCGACCTGTTGAGGTCAATAGCTGGGCTTAGTTATGCTCTGTATTGACTGCTTATGTTTCTAAATGAGAAAGAAATGGCCAAATGGGAAAATTCAATTGCACCTGGAGAACAGTTGGTTTCTTTCCTTCTTTTTTTTTTTTTTTTTAAGAGTAATTTAATTTTATGTGGTAAATGAAGGCTATCTTTTGAAAAATTGGTCTTAGGTTTATTTTGTTCACATGAATTAATCCTATAGAGATCAATGTGTTTTTAGAGGAGTTAAGATGAAATAGTTATGCTCATGCAACTGTAAGTCTTGGCTGAAGTTGTTTTTATAAACCAAGAGAAAGTGAAGCCTAATAGAAAGAGCCTTTGACTTTGAATTCATAGAGATTTGAGGCTGAGTTTTGGCCCCATTTATGCTAGATGCATCCTCGGACAAGAGCCTTAAGCTCTTTGGTTCTCATTTTCTTGATTAATAATAAAACCGCAGAAGTCCTCTGATCTAATCCAATTAACACTGATTGTTGATTAATGAAAAAAAATAATTTAAGTGAGGAAAAATTAAAAAAATATCTATCCAACACAAAACTTTAATTTTACTTACAATATCTAAAAGTACATTCATTCAGCAATCTTTTGATGGCTGGCCAATGTCAATTCTCTGGATAAGTTTTGCTGATCAATGTGATTTTTTTTTTGTAAACCTAAGTTATACCTATAATTGGTGAGTCAGTTTAAGACTGGTTTGGAGAAAATGGGGGGTGGAGGTGGGAATGGGTAAATACTTTGTAAATGGTAAGTTCAAAAAGGCCACTATCACTATATGAATATACAGTGGGACATATACTATGTAATTATATAAATACATAGTGGAAAAGAGTAATAGAGGAAGCCCAGTGAATCCTAACTCAGTTCCAACGTGCTGAGGATAGCACATGTGCGTATACAGTTAAAAAATAAGTGTTTATATATATATATATAAACTTAAAGTGTATTAATGAAGGAAACTAGTTGAGTCAGAAGCATGAAGGAGAAGTAGAAATCTGCCTGGTAAAACCTACAGGAGAGGGAGAGGTGGCTGAACAGGGCTCCAGGCAGAGCTGACAAAAGGTGTGGGCAGTGGAAGATAAGAGAGTACCTGCCAGGGTTAAGGGAACAGAATAAGCTATTGGTGCTAGAGATGAGATTATAAGGATGAAATAAGGGTGGAGATCTTTACATTTAAAGCCTTCAGCATATAGCTTTGCGTGAAAGTAACATAAACATAATCATTTAATCTATGAAGGAGTCAATGAATAAATCTGTACACATACAATACATGGTATGTTTTCTTTGTTGTTATTTTTGGAATCTTAACAAAGATTCTGAATACGTGGGCAATAAAATTGTATACATTTCTCATCTACAAGATCTAGGGAAAACTAATTTTCAAGGAATTAAGAACATCTTTGTGAAACTGTGCTGCCCGTAATGATCTTTGACTACTCAGCCAGCCGTCCGGAACTTGCAGAAGCTCAGATCGTCATTATGGTAATGGATTATCAGGGTACTGAGAAATGTGCACATCCTGTTAACTGAGATTCCTGGCTGATAGAATCCTGGGTGACAGTTTACTTTTTTTTTTTTTTCTTTTCTTCATTTAGTAACATTTTCTCTCAATATCCATACCCAGGACTGTCCTAGAATCAAGAAAAATTCTTGGAATCAACTTCTAAATGCAGAGCACAACCCATAAATAAATAAATATAAAAAATAAATAAGATATGCTCGGGGGCCTATTTTGATTTGTTTTTAGCCACAGCGGTAGCTGATTTTGTGGGGTTCTTCGAGGTCAGTGGATGGGGAGCACACAAAAGCTGGCTTTTAAAGTTTTCCTCAAAGAAGCCTCAGTGATGTGATGAAATTGCTTCAGAAGAGGAGGGCTTTCTTCAGAAAGCATGAAAAAAGGTAAAAGGGGATGAAATCAAAGTATGAGAGAAGAAAAAAATTATAATAAGAGGTTCATCTGTTAAGGAATGTCATTTGGGCTTAGGGGATGGGATATGAATGAAATGGAGATGAAATGGAGAAATATCGAAGACCCCATAAAACAAAAGGCCTTTGAAGAAGAAACCGGCATCCTGAAGAGAGCTGTTTGCTTAACAAGGAGGATTCACATTGGATCTCAATACTCATTTAGACGAGATGAAATAGTATAATGAAGAATTAAATTCCACTGTATTTAGTCCATGCGGACTTTAGCATTAGTTTGAAATCTATATTTACTTGCCATGCAGGAAAGGCTCAACCTTGAACTATAGTTGGAAAGATGTGATACGAACACAGCATTGAATTCAAATTCTAGAACCTATTTTCTGAGAGACTTGAGGTGAATCACATTGTATTATCTCCCATTTCAAATTTATTCCTTCCTTTGGAAATTGGAGTTTGCACGGATGTGTGCATTTAAAGCTGAGTTTGGAAAAATGGGGACATTTGTAAATGCTTTGTAAATGGAAACTGGCAAATGCCTCAGGCTTCAATTCTATGAAGATCATGTAACAATTGGAAATGTTTAAGATGGTGAAAAGTGGAATTCAAATTGTACATATACTAGGACCACCACTCAAAAAAAAAAAAAAGAGGAAATGATTGAGATGGTAGAGACAATGAGTATCTTTCCCTTTATATTGTTTTAACACTATTTATACAATTTTTACAAGGCAATAAAGAATTGACACACAGATGCTAGGATGGTGTCTTCCTCCTTCAGTGTGTCAAGTCCTCGCTTCACACACAGTTTGAAAATATTGAGATGACAGATTACTCACACTCACAATTTGTTAGAGGGGACCTTTGCTCCAACACAGGAATGATGGGATTCTTTAGAAAAAAAAAACGGGGAGGGGGCTGGTGGTGGGGGAGGGGTGTAGGTGGTGGGGCAAACCATGCCTCGCCATGGTTTCATCCTACTTGTAAATACCTATTTCTGGTACCAGCCACTCCACCCCCAACTGGGCATAGCTGAAGCCCAGAACACACACAGGGTCTCCCTAAGGAAGTAATTTTGAGTAGATCCAGAAGGATGTGCTCCCAAGTTTTCTCTTATTCAGGAGCTATTCCTTTGTCTTTACAACTCCCTTTCTCAAAGGCCTACTTTGAAATGGAAATAATCCCAAGAGTAGCAATATAACAAATCACCACCCCTTAGTATGAATTAATTCTTCAAATCTGACACTAAGGAACACTCTGCTTTTCTGCTATTTTAACTCTAGATCTCTTGCCCAGACCACTTTACCCACTGTCCTTCCCAGACTTCCTGATTCCAGTTCTTCCATTTTCCAAACCATCTCTCCTCTGGCATTATTTTTCTTCCTAAAACTTGGATCACATGCATTATTCACATTCTAAAACCAATTGCCTATAGCAAATTGTCTTTCAGACTGAGGTCACGGTCAACTTGGAGGGTTATAATGGACCTTCACAAAATGAAATCGAATAGAATTAAATAGAAGTATTAGTGTTTTGTAAACTGGAAGGGTAAGTTCTGTTTTGTGAAACTTTTACTTTACTTACTGCGTATACACTGGGCTGCATATATTAAGTATTTCTTTTTTGACTGACGGTTAGAATTTTGAAAGCCACAGGATAAGCCCACTTTCAGCCTGCCTTATAGGGCTTTTCCCAAATGGCCTTCCCAGCTTTGTCTCTCTTGGTCCTCATTCTTTGAAGCATATTATCTGCCTTCTGTCCCACACACCTCCTTGAACACATCCTATGTCTTGATGCCTTTGTTCATGCCTCTACCCCATTTCTCTGCTTGATGAACCATTAGGGCCTAGTTCAGATATCATCATCTCTGTGTTCCTCCCAGGCAGAGTTAAGCACCTCTCGTTGCATTTCGGATCTCTCTTCCTCTCTCTCAGAGCACTTAGTACATCCTGTTATATTTAGTGTGTCATCTCTCTGTGATGAGAAACTCCTCAGAGAACAGCTGAATATAATGCAATGTCCACTGAATAAATGAACAGAAACACCAATGAAATAGCAACTTTTGTAAAGTATCGAAGAATTATTTTGACTGCATAATTGTGGGATTTTGAGGAAATCTTGGAGGAAGCAACTCATTGAAGGCAGGAGATTGGGAAGGGGCTTCTACCCAGCCAATGATGGCTGAGAATCCCCTGGTCAAGTGAGGTGTCAAGTAAAGAAATGATAGGTGGTTAGTTCTGAGGGTGAAAAAATTTTAAATAAACTGTTGCTCTTTTAAAATCTAAATTAAGAATTTTAGCTCTTTTCAATATTTTCACTGATCATTTTCAGTGATAAAAGTGTCTGTGGCAGGGGCGCCCGGGTGGCTCAGTCGTTAAGCATCTGCCTTCGGCTCAGGGCATGGTTCCAGGGTTCTGGGATCGAGCCCGGTGTCCAGCTCCCTGCTCCCTTGAGAGCCTTCCTCTTCCTCTCCCACTCCCCCTGCTTGTGTTCCCTCTCTCACTGGCTGTCTCTCTCTCTGTCAAATAAATAAATAAAATCTTTAAAAAAAAAGTCTGTGGCATACTACAGTTGGTAATAATTACTGATGAACTAGAGACTGCTCAGTGAAATATTTTGAAAATTTCTTCCCCAGTAATTTTACTATTTCTTAGACATTTTTTCCTTTCTCCTAAATAAAAATGTTATTTTGTTTACGTTTCCTTCCAATCTTAATTATTTTTTTGTATAAAAATTTTTTATTTCAAAAACGTGAAGAATTCTAAATTGCACAGTTCATTCTTATGAGAGCAGAAACTGTTAACATAGGATTAACCAATAATCACTTCTACACCTGACAAACTTAATCCAAATCAGAGCTTTAGTTCACTAATATCTGCACTTACGCTCATTAGCACAGTTCCGTAGAGATTAGTGTATTTAGGTGTTCTCACTTCTGTCATTGAAATGTGTTCCTCTTTCCATTCCTTGCATTTTGATAATCATCAGACCTATGGTTTATCTAATTTGAGTTGAATGAAGCAGAACTAGATTCATTCCAGAGGGAATTGGAATTAATAAGGACAAAACCCTTGTGTTCAAATTTTATTTTAAGAAAAGCCTGACACAAATGAGAATATAGGTATGGCGTGTTGCTCAGTTCAAATCATTTTGAGGGGGAGAAAAAACAACTTCAGATCTTTGGTAGAACAACAGATTTCTTTCTCTTCTTCGACATTATAAAACGTTTATAAAATATGGCTGCACTTTGGTCTCTAATTTGCTTTTGCATTTTTCATTCCCTATGGATTCTTTCTTCCCCTCATTTGTTGTTGGGGCTCTTTAATTTCCCCCTCATTTCTTTCCCCTCCTTTTTGTTTATCTCCAGTTTTCTCTCTTCCTCTTCTTTCCATTTCCTCTGTTCTCTTTTTTTCTTTTTTCTCTTTAAGCATGCTGTAAACTTATTCATTCCCCAAAGGCAAAAACAGCTATCTGAGCAACACTTTGTCAGCATAATACATTTACAGAATGCATATTTATGAACCTTTGAGCTTTTATTGTTCCACAGGGCAAATAAAAAACATGAAAAGTAGCAATATAGTGTTTCAAAGGTCCCTCAAGGAAAACAAAAGTAGCTGGAAATAAATTTGGAAAAAGGTTCTTCTGTAAAAACAGAACCTTGAATTTGTACATGCAAAAGGTTGAATAGTAGAAACCATTTTTGTTCTTCCTCCTAAACTAAGACTTAGGAAATTTTAAACTTTTTAATAGGTCTAGCCTCTTAAAGTTTGGAAAAGAAAATAATTTTAAAAGAGGATTGGACATAAATGTTTATAATCCAGAGAATCTTAAAACAGCATGTTGCATTTGGCTGTAATAAAAAAAGGGGGAAGGCGGGGGACTTTAAATTGAAAAGCCCATCATCTTACTTCCAAATTACAAGTTTGGCTTCCAGCGTGGAGTCCTATTCTAAATTGGCTAGATTAAAGAGCTTGGGAGTAGAAATGAAAATCTTATAAAATGTCTTATGATAGTCTTATTTTAATTGATCTTAGCAGAGTCATTAAATTCTCATTGTTTTCCCAGACTTTCCAAAATGAATAGATTATTCATATTTAATGCCTGGTGGGGAAGCAGCCACATGTCCCTCTGACCACATCCAAGCAGAGTGGGATCAACTGAAGGAGGTGAGAAGCCTACAGGTGAGAATTCTGAAGAATTCTGAGGGGACTGCTAAGTCTCATGTGTTGATTTAGATATCAAGGTCCAGAAAGGTGGTTTTTTCAGGATCATCTCTGTCCTTCAATACATTCCATTGATCGATGCCAAAAACTTCAAGCTCTCAACCAGCTAATATCCCCAAGATCTATGTCTAAAAAGCATCAAAATTGAGCCTCCAATTTTGTGGGTCTTGCAGTTTGGTTAGAAATGGAAGATGCTTTCTAGAACCATTACCCTAAAGTTAACCTTTAATCACTGGGCAAACAGGTCTAGGCAATGACCTGTACCTAAATTAGGGACTGAGTTCCAAACAAAGAATAAACTGAAACTAGATTCTAAATTCCTTTTGAAGGGGGAAGAATTGTAGACTTCTTGGATTGAGAAACTTTATAGTATCTAATTTCCATGGAAAAACGTGTGCTAGAGAACAGTACATCCTTAATGAAGCCATTCATCTTGTCGTTGTATACTTTAGATTTAAGTCCACGGTAACATTCGGAGAGAGTTTCCTTTCCTATAGAGGAGAGAAGAGAAGCCCTAGTCCTCAGCCTGATTCTGTACCAGCCTTCAACAGTTTTCTTGACCTTCCCCTCTGCCTTCTATTCCAGACAAAGGAAAAACCCCATGTCGTGGCAATGTGTAAGTCCTAACAGCATCTCAGCCAACCCAAGGATAGGAGGAGTTTTTGTTAATTCTTAAGTTCCCTAGGAAAAGTGCCATTCCTTACCTCTCACTTTGTTAGTAAGAAAATCAGGTCTTGACAATGAATTCCAAGGTTTCCAAATGCCAATTGGGAGAAGAATGGTAAGGACTGAGAGCAGAAACAAGTCTATTTCATTTGTCACTATACATACGGCTCAGGTCTGTTAATGCGCCAGAGATACAGTTGGTAGACAACGGATATGGCTTATGTTAATTAATGTAAATTACAGTTTAGTATTTACGAACTGCCCTCCTTGATTACCCCTTGACTCTTTCTGCACACATTATGTTTGTTCTGCTGGGGTGTTAAACAACTGTCTCTGTATTTCACTGAGCAGAACAAAGGAATTGATTTTTATGTCTTTGACATTAAGGCATGTCACAGTTCCCTCTCCTTCTCTATTTTATCTGCTTCATTCACTTCTTCTTCCTCCATTGCACTGATTTCAGCTCTATGTAGGACATTAATAATCCTAACAACTGCCTCCAGGAAAACCCGCACGTTAAGCCACTGTGCAGAAATAGCCAGAGCGTCCCCATCATCTAAAACTGAGAATTAGGAAAAAATTTTAAAGAGCAGTAGTGAAATGACATCTGATAGCATTGAGAACCATTTACTATACTATGTGTCTGTAGTGTTATTCACTGACGGGGAGACACTAGGACTGGTGGTGCTCAGGAAGAAGAAAGAAAGAAAATGACCTCAAGAACTAGGCTGCTTGGAGGGACCTCTCCTGTTCAGTGCCTCCTTACCTGCACGGGTTAAGATACAGTCTCCTAGAATGACATACGAAATCCTGCTTCTGTCTCTAGCCTCATCATCGATTTATTTCCTATACATACCGTGTCTCTCCTTCACACTGAACTACTCTCAGTTTTCTGAGCACTACAGTTTTTCTTGCCTCCCTGACTTTGTATGTGTTTTATGTACCCAGCAGACTCCTACTCATCTCTCAAAGGACTGGGTTACGGACTCTAGGGATCTAACCTAACACCACAGCTCTGCAGAGCCCTCTTTATCTCTGTTACGTCACTCCTCAACTTTTGCCGTAATTATAGAATTGTGGGTTTCTTGAATGAAATGTCTGCGTGTGGTTTATTTTTATATCATTGACGTCTAGCACAGTGGACAGACGAATAGAAGGATGGATTAATGCGAGATAAAGGTCCTAGTGGGATATTGTTACTAGGGTGACAGAGCTTGGGATATTTGATGATGATGATGATGGTGATGATGATGATGTGTAAGAAAGAGCTGGAGATGGCTAGAACTGCACTGTCTGCCTCTTCCAGTATTAGCCATTCCCTATGTATGTGTTTTATTTTTTTCCCGAGGTCTCACACATACTATCACCATCTGTTTGTATGTAGTCTCTCTCCTTTTTACTAGTAAATGTTGCTGAAATTGATTTCTGAGATCATCAGTTGGCCAGCATTTTATTTTATTTTTTTAAATTTTTAAAAAGATTTTATTTATTTATTTGACAGAGAGAGAGACAGACAGCGAGAGAGGGAACACAACCAGGTGGAGAGGGAGAGGAAGAAGCAGGCTCCCAGCAGAGGAACCTGATGCGGGGCTCGATCCCATAACGCCGGGATCACGCCCTGAGCCGAAGGCAGATACTTAATGACTGAGGCAACCAGGCGCCCCTGGCCAGCATTTTAGAGAGTGTATTCATCAACACTGATGCGAGTGTTTTCCACAGATAACAAAGTCCACTGTTTTCTTTAAAACTCAAGTGGTGAATAAAGAAGTGAAGTATAGAAGTCAAGTCCATCTAGAAGTCAAGTCCATTTCCCATCCCCTGGAATCTGAGCTGGCATCATGACTTGTATTCACTAATAGAATGTGGTAAAAGTGAGGACATGAGAGTTTTGTGTGGAAGCCTTCAGAGCTCTGGTGGCTTCCAGCTCTATTCTCTTGGAACCCTAGGCTCCCACACAAGGAGTTCTGGCTACTCTGCTTCAGAGATCATGCGGACAGACAGAGATAGGCAGCATATTTCCAGCTGTTGCAGCCATCCTAGCCAAGCTGACAGATGTGTGAATGAGGCCATCTTGTATTTCCAGTTACAACCACTGGATGAACTACAGCTGCATGAGTGAACACAACTTAGACCAGAAGAAGAACCACCTTCCTGAGCCCAGCCTGGATTATAGAATTATGATTAAATGAATGCTTGTGGTCTAAACCACTGTTTTGAGGTGGTTTATTAAGCAGGATAATGGGAACTCTCAAGAGCCCATTTATGATTACTTAACTCAGCTTTAAAATGGTGTCCCGAATGATGTATTGTTTTAGCGATGAGTCTGCCAACATATGATGCCTGTAAAACATTTGTTATAATTTCAAAAATCCATTGTTAGATGCATTTCACAGTTTGCTCTTGCACGGCTTCGGATGTGTTCCTTATTTTCCCCCTGCCCTGCTCAGCAGCTCCCTTTTAAGCTGTGTCAATGCTTCAAGAATAATGCTTTCCTGCAATTTATAACTTAGCCATAAGATTTTGACCTAGGCTGAACCTTGGTATCTAAAGTGTCAGAAGGGGGCATTTTTATGTTTATCCTGTAATCGGCTCAAAGAAGTATGGACTAACCTTATGTCTTTTTCAATGTGTGTGTTCTCAGTAGAGCAGCTTTCAATGTCCAAGGACACATGAGAACATCTGAGTTTTATAGAATCATGATGTACTTACCACTCGACTTTTTCATTAGAGTTTAGCTCATTCTATCAGGAATGTGAAGTTGGAAATTTTGATGAAGAAGCAAGTTATAATTGGTATGATTTTTCCAAAATGAGTATGCAACTTTTAAGAAACTGGGTTAAAAAACAGCTTCACAACTCTTGGCGCACATCCATTCCAGGGGAATAAAAAGGTTTTGGTTGATGAAGATTTTATAAAGGAGGGAACTGAGCTCTAAAGTCTTCTAACAAAGGTGAAGGTGGGAGACATTTCCCTCTACTTACCTAGCTTAGTGAGGGGACTTCAAGTGACCCCTTGGAGAGTGTGGGATGTGTTCTTTGCAGTCATGGGGGCATAATGGTGCCTGACTCCTGTTAGGGACCTGTGACCACAGATTTGAAGGCTGCCTCTGGGTGTGCATAACATGATCTTCCAATAGCAGGCTGAATCCGAGAGAGCATCAGGGACTAGATGGGGAACTTTTAACCTAATTGTTAGGTCCCTTTTGAAGGGGATCCTACCTAGAGGGATTTCCAGGTGTTGGACTCCAGAAGGGTGAAACAGTGAATGTCAGGAGCAGCCAGTCAAAAAGGTCAATCTGTTCTCTTCTGGCACCAGGGCCTTGTGCGTCAGGAAAGCAAGGGGAGCTCTGAAGAACCTGTGAGAGAAAGTCCGCTTTGACAACAGTAGCCCAGGGGGCACCAAGGCAGCTTCTGACAGTCCCAGGCAGGAACGTCCTGCTTCCCCTTACTTCTCCTTCCCCTTTCTTGGCCCTCTTGATGGGTCAGAAACAACTAGTAGGAATGAGGTAGAAAGAAAGAGGGAAGAACCAGTACCAGTGGGCCCACAGTAGGACACAAACCCACGTCTAGGATCCTGGAAACAGGGAAGCTTTCCTTTAAATCAGGTAGGAAGTTGTGATGATTACCAGAGCCTGGACACTTGTGCCTTAATCAAGACTGTGCTTTTGACTTGTGATTGTAGGATGTTCTGTTTCTCAAGTTGGACCAGAAAAGTCGTGAGTAAGAACAGAGAAAAAACTATTTCCACTGAATACATTTTAAACGGGCAGAGGAAGAGAAAATAACATTGCATGTGATTACATTCCATGTAATCAGATATATTGTACGTCAATACATTGGTTATATGAACTGAGGAGCTCTTTTTCAAGAATTGCTTTTTTGAAGTATTTAAAATCAAGTTAAAATCTATTCTTATCTCCTTTACAACAATAAACTTCATTTATTCCCCACTTTTTTACTTTTCCAAAAAATACAATAAATGAAGGGAGTGGGTCGTTTTGGAATTATCTGAACAATAAGCATTCTAAAAACCAACTATTATTTATTAATATTAAAATAATATGCTAATTTTTTGGTTGGGTCAAACTTGGTCAAAATGTATCATGATCACACATCGTAGCTTCTTAGTTGATGTAATTTATTGATAACACTATCACCAGTGATAAAATCTGCTTTTATACATTTTGTGTTAAGATGTGGTAAATAGTATACAGAAACATAGGGAAAAGAAGTTTCTCACCTTTTCAAAAAATTTAGTAGGGGCTGTCAATTGGTGTTGCAATTGAATATGAGTATAACCACAGTAGTACAATGTCATGAATTTCTGTAATAATATAATATAATATAATATAATATAATATAATATAATATAATATAATATAATATGTAATATAGTATAATAAATATATAATATAATTAATATTATATAATATAATTAGCAGGATAATTGAGTAGAGTTTTTTCAGCAATAATTTTTCTCCAAAGATTTCTAAATTCTCTCCCCAGATATGTTACTTTTACTTGTGAGAAGGAAAAAAAGAGTTACAGCAAGGCTAACGGACTTGCCCAAGGTTAAATACCAAATCAATGAGAGGAAACCCAGAATCCCAACCTGGAAGCCTCAAATTACCAGACTAAATGTAAGGTCTGTTGAAAACGTAGGGAAGAGCACAGCTTCGATGGGAAATGAGGAAGGAGGTATATATCCTATGGGTGAAGTGTTAGATCTTGTCTATTTCTTGTTTTTCAGCCTGTTTGATCTTTATGGAGTTCTAATCTAGATGTATCTGACATGCATCTAATAAAATGGTCTCTGGGTACACATTTTGGCACACTGTGCCTTGCTTCCATTGTCTATAATTGAGAGTACAGGACCGGTCCTGAACTTTGCTAACAGAAGTAAAAGAAATTAAAAAAAAAAAAAAACTCTTTTGGTAGTAAAATACACAGATTGACTTCATAAAGAGGAAGTTTTAAAATAAATGGTAAATATGCAGAAAAATAGAAGTAACTGAGAAAATAATGCTCAGAAGATAGTTTTTTTAAACCATCATCAGCAAATTTGTCTATGTTGAAGCAGAAAAACACTCAGGTCCAATCCTAATACTGATGTTTTAGTCATCTATGGTGATATAACAAATTACTCCAAAACTTACTGACTTAAAAAAGTAAGCACGTAAGATCTCATGGGTTTTGCCAGTCAGGAGCCCACACATACCTTATCTGGCTTCTTGTTCTCATCGTCTTTCCTGTAGCTGTAATCCGAGTGTTGACCTGGGCTGTGGTCTCATCTGAAGTCCTGACTCAGGGAAGATCTGCTTCTAAGGTCACTCACGTGTTATTAGCAAGATTCAATTCCTTGTGAATCGTTGAATTGAGGGCCACAGTTTCTCACTGGCTGTTCTCTCTGGCTGTTCCACGTAGGTCTCTCCATAGGGAACTCACAACATGCCAATTGGCTTCTACCAGAGTCAAGTGAGAGGACAAGAGAGGGAGAGCAAGGTGAGTAAAGCAGAAGGCAGAGTCTTTTTGCAAACCAATCTCAGTAGTGACAAGCCATCACTTTTGCAATATTTTTATGAGTTAGAAACAAGTTACTGGGTCCAGCCCATACTAATAAGGAAGAGACTGCCCAGAGGCATAAATAACTGGGAGGAAATAACGATAGGAAGCTACCTACCATATCGGATTCTGCAAACCAATAAGTTATGCATGTGGAGCATGTCTATTATCCAAAGTAGAAGTCTGTGCACTTCTGCCCACTGCATCTTGGAATCACAGTTGCCAAGGAAAATACAGTGCAGTCAAGCACTATATAGAACAACACTTTACTCACCTAGAGAAGAGACAGAGCATGATCGGTAGTGGGCATTGATCGCCCATGACCAGTGGGTCCTTCCCAGCAGCCAAGGTAGGGCAGTTGGCCTGCTTACCCCCCTCTTGTGCTGCAGCAAAAGGACCTCATCCCCAAGACAGAGAGAGTAGTGAGGTTGGCCAGATGCCACAGGAGGCACACACTTAGGCAGAACGAAGGAGCACATGTTGAGTCGGAAAGACTTTCCTACACAGGATGATAAGCCCAGCATAGACTAGGAGGACTCGATCTCTTGGTAAGAAAGTGTTCCAGGTATAAGGTCCACTTTTTATTCCACCAAGTTGGGGGGGGGGCGTTGAAAGACTGTGTGCATAAGACTGCCTTTCTTAACAATGTGAGTTCAGGCAAGTCACCTCAAAAAATTTTAGCTTCCTCATGCATAAGGTGAGGAGTTTGGACTTGAGTCTTCAATGTATTTCCATTTTTCTAGGTCCATTGTTCCCTTATTACCAGTTTAGTTAAATCACAAATATATGGGGAGGACCAAGTACATGGCAAGCACTATGCCGGACCCTGAGAGGGTGGTCACTGCCCTCACCCTCAAGTACTTGCTTGGTACCTGCCCCACTATGCTGGGGACTTTGACTCCATCTTTTAAACCTGAGGATGAATCCAATTTCTCCATCTGGCTGGAGTTGGTGGTATAGTGGTGAGCATAGCTGCCTTCTAGTCTCTCCATCCAGCATATGCCCCAGAACATTCTGTTTCATTCAGAAATGCTTTGTTGCAGCCATATGAGATAGATTTCATAACTGATAATAGATGAATACAACAGGGATCAAATGGCTCAGTGTATCTTGCTTTGTGGAATAAATATATTTCTGAAAATATTAAACAAAATCAAAATTGATTGTTTGATCCAGCATTTTGATAGTACTGCAAATGCTTTTCTCTAACATATATGCTTTATTCTTTTAACAAAAGAACATGAATAAGTCTGTGGCATTAATTTTGTATAGAAACACCACTATGTGAGGGTGCATGGTTTTTAGGAAAAACGGGAAGGTTTTCATTCTATGTGTATTTTTCAAGAAGAGGGGCAGAGAATAAAGTACAAAGTGAGTCTGTGGAAGGCTCGGATGTGTAGAAGGAAGTTCACCACAGCTATCCTTTTTGCAGCTCTTGTATCTTTTGCTTGCTCTTACTCTGCCTTTATGAGTAGAAGCCCAGACATTTTCATCTCATCAGCCTTCCCCATCCCCCTCCTAAACATATAAGCTCCCACCTCTATGAGCTGTGGATTGGATCTTTGGACTATCTCTGCACTTACGATGGAATGGCTGTGGTACACTTAGTCCAGGGACTGATGGAGGGGAAAGGCCGAGCCTGAGAGACCACAGGAGTAGTGGCGGTTGTGCCAATCAAGAACAGAGACAATGATGAGAGACGTTCATCTAGTGCCAAGCACTGAAAACGCATTATCTCATGTATTTCTCAGGTAATAACTCAAGTAAGTGGGTAACTGTATCATTCACGTCTTACAGACGACAAAATGCAGACTTAGACAACTCAGTTCTTTGCTAATTATTGACTGAGCCAGGTTTGGAAACCAAGGTCTGAATCCAACGCTCTATACCATACTGGTGTGATAAACTTTTAGGCAAAACAGTGAAATGAGAGAGATGTTTGATGGCAACTCTGTCTCTCCTTCCCCTAGGCTTTGGAAAACTTGTTGGAAAATTGCCTAAATTTTCTTTGCCAAAAACCTGACGAAAAGAAACATTTATTGAATACCTACTATGTGTCATGCATTTTCACATTATTTCACTCTCATCATTGTAATTAGCCCAAGAGATACTTATTCATTCATTTGACAGATACTTAAGGAGTGCCTACAATGTGACAAAGCCCTGGGGGGATACAGAAGTGAATAAAGCAGACATAGTTCCTGCCTGGGAGACAAACAGAAAAATGAATAGGCATTTATTTATTATACTATGCAATACATGCCGTCGTAGGCAAGGCTCACATGCCCAGGGGACACGGGAGGAAAAATTCCCAAGTGCTGAGAGGTCAGAAAAGACCATTAAAAATACCATATTTTTGTTTCTCATATCTGCAGATTTAAGTTATGTGACATGGTTTCCTTTGCATGGTGGGTACCTATAATCAGTTGTAATTTATCAGCCAGAGAATGCATCATGCAAAGCCTTAAGAATTGATCCAATGTGGCCAGATGGTACCTGGGGAAACTGAGAGGCCATTTCTTCCACATATCTGGGTCAGGAGCCTGCATTTTTAAAAAGAAGATGCTGAAAATCTGGCTTGCTCTTTGGACGATGGTCAAAGCCCATGGATTTCCCATTAATTGGCAAAGGGAATGCCTGCACTCAGGTTTCAGCTTGGGAAACAAAACAAAACAAAACAAAACAAAACAAAAACCTTGAGCTGACTCTTTTCCATTCTTAAGAAGCTTGGTTGCAACATTGTGTGGCTTGCCTAAAGGTGATGCAGTCTATTCATTCATGGTAGTTACAAATTCATCCTTGAATCCATCTAGTTTATTAGAAAGCTACAAGTGGGATGGCATGAATTTGCCCTTGTGAAGAGTTCTTTTACTGAATGGAACTTTGGCACTCTACCAAACACGGTGGAAGATGTTACCATGTATCTAGTGTCCCTTTCTATGAAGACTCAGGGAAAGAATTTTTCTTTGTCCTTGGAAAATCTATCCTGCCGCATGGCTGGGTAGATTGTAACTGTTGCAGCTTTGTTTTGGATGCTAGGAAGCTCAGAATCAAATTCACAATGTAATTCTGGAAACTGTATGTAAACATGCATGATTCACAGCACGTATTAGTCATGATACCAATTTCATCTTATTTCTCTACTCTCATTTTCTTGTCATACAGGTTTTTTTCAACCGTTTATTATTATTTTTTTTAGCCTGATTGTATTTTTTAATTAATGCTCTCAGATTCTATTTTGGAAAATGTGAGCCAACTCATGAGAATGATTGCACATTTAAATTTTTAGGACATTTTCCTACTTTAACAATATTTGCAAGATAAGCCTCTCTAATGATATTTAATTTTACTACCCCAAACTGACATGATTTTCCACAGTCATGTACACAGTTTTCTTAAATTATGAGAAGCTCCAAAATAATTTATTTGTATTTGGCTTGAAATAAACCTTGCCATTTACTTATGATGATGAGTTCATGTGAGTTCTCATTCAAAATTTTTCAGGAAACAAACTTTAAGTCATTCAATCATCCTAACTTAGGAGGACCTGTGAAATTATCGCAACAGTTTCTGTTAGCTTAGCATATCATCTTTCTCTTTTCTGCAAAGGAGGGGAATGGCCCATTCTTTTAATCTGCTGCACAGGAACAGCCTGAACTGAACTGACATCTCTTTTTCTCTCTCTCTTTGCCCTTCACTGGGGTGGTTTAAACTTTTCCTAGTTTAGCAGAGAGAATATTTTGGCTTGAAGTTACTGATTCACAGCAAATTGCTTGCGGGAATCAAGGTAAAAATGAAAAATATTAACAAAGGACATGTTAACCTAATACACCAATAAGAACTTGAAAGAATCAAATTCATTTTTAAAAGGTACATAAGTAGAAAAATTATTTCTCCAGTGTGATTTTATTATATTTGACGTGTGTGTGTGTGTGTGTGTGTGTGTGTGTGTGTGTTATATGTAGGACAGTTTCTGCTCATGTTATTCAAGTATTTTTAGAAATTAAAATTGGATTAGAATATAACACCCCTGGTTGCGTGACCCAGAAATTGTGGACACAGTGTGTTTTCCCTCTGTTTTCAAATTGCCTTAATTTATTTACCTCTTTCACACGGAGTTCATGTATTATAAATCACAGGGATGTTCAAGACGTGACAGACCCTCATTCCTGAACAGAATGATCTCTCACGCATAGCTTCCTTCGATCAACAACTCCAGCCAAATGAGTTTAGGGTGAAAAGAACACGGAACGTATTTAAACCAGGGAAGACAGCGGCATATGGATTGTCTGTGGTTTGGGGCAAGAGATACCTATTGCTAGCCTGGTGCTCTGTTTTCACTCTCTGAAAACAAATGGATTTCCCAATAGGACGTATATAATAGATTTTAATACTTAAGATTCAGTCATTCTTTTTGAGGCTCGTAAAAATAAACATTTGACCTGATTTTTAAAAAGATAAATTTAAAAACCCTGAATTGATTTTGATTTAGTTCTTGGAAAATTAACGAAACTGGTAACCATCTATAATTCTAAGTCAAAAGGTACACGTTTTTTGAAAAGAGGACCAATGGTAATAGAAGTAAATATTTACCCACAAAGAAATCTTTGGCTGGGATATTATAAAATCTACTTTTACCAAAATATTATGAATAATTGAATCTTTACTGCTTAAGAGAAATTCCGTAACTTTAGATTGAGATCAAGAGAATGATTGACGACTTTAATGTTGATTAGAATATAATTTCAAAAGTTAGACCCAAATCTATAATAAATTTAAATGTTTTGAGTTGATCTGATTTTTTTATGCTTTGGAAGGTTATTTTTATTTCATCGCCAACTATATAATCCTTATGATTTATGCAATATTAGGGGAGTCTTTTGCTAAGAAAGTTAGTTGATGTAATGTTTACCAAATTCTCATTAGCCTAAAACCTAAATGGCACGTTCTGCGTGTTTTCAGCATATTTAATATAAGTTTTGACCTGAACTTTTTTATTGGAATGTCTACAGTTTGATTATATATCGGCCTGATAAAACAGACATTTTTTGTTTGAGCACATGATCCTTATTTAAAGAAACACCTAATTATGTAATTACATGGAGAGTTTTAAGTCATTCCAACTTTTCAGGTGAAAAATATAGTATACATGCTTCACAAGGGTGGAAGAGCTAATAACATGTTTATCAGAGAGGCAATGTTTTATTTACAATTAATATATTTGAGCACCTTAGATAAAATGTCTTTTGTTAAATAAGCTTCGAGAGTTGATAATGAAGATAAATCTTCACTTGAGTAACATGTATCAAATAAATACCATCATTTCAGAAATGTTAAAGTTAACTCTCTTATAATTGGAAAGCTGTGAACTAATTCGTTTGAAATAGTTCTTTTGCGCTAATACATAAACAAAACAAAAATCCTTTCAACCTTTCATTGTCATGAAACAAATTCTTCCGTTTTAATTGTGAAATCCATTAAATTTTATTAAATGTGCTTATATTTTTTTAAAAAAAGATTTTTATTTATTTATATGAAAGAAAGAGAGAACACAAGTGGAGGGGGAGTGTGCAGAGGGAGAGGGAGAAGCAGGCTCCCCATTGAGCAGGGAGCTCAATGTGGGACTCGATCCCAGGACCCTGAGCCGAAGGCAGATGCTTAACCGACTGAGCCACCCAGGCGCCCCTAAATGTGTTTACATTTAAGTGCATTTAATCTCTTTCAGTCAACGCATGTCAGAAAAATGATATATTTATTTAAAAAAATATTTTAAGTGGTTATACAGTGTTTTCTTACTACCAGTGAGATTCACTAATTTTCATGGTGATTTCTAAATGTTCTTATGTTTAAATTTTCGTCACACTAGTTCAAGTCTATAGCTAACTCCTAATATTCAGAAACTGATTTTGCAGGTTCAGGATTATTCAACCTCTCTGGCACAACACCTTGTCTCTTGTGATTACTGTGGTCTTTAGCTGTCTGTCCATCCATTCATTTGATCATCGTTCTGCAGTATTTACACTGTTCCTACTGTGTGCTGGGTACCATGCCACGCTGTAGACACATTCGTACTCAAGACAGACTTATTTCTTCTCTCGTGGCTCTTTCATCTAGACATAAACAAGCGATTTCACAAATGATTATTTAATCTCATTAGGATAGAAGGGGCACAGTGTTCTGAAAATATTTTATGGGAAGAAGTGACTAGCCCTGGGGAGAATGTATGGGTGGGGTCGGGCAGCATCCCAGAGGACCGGCACTGACATTTCAACTTGAAGGGTGATGGTTGTTGGCCCAAAGAAGGGGGATAATCCATTAGCATTCCTGGCACAGGGAACAGTATATGCAAAAGTACAGAAATGGAAAGGAGATTAACAGTCACTGTATAGAAATGCCAGAATGGGGACGGGGACTATAGGTGAGGCCAAGAAACTTGATAGTGGCCTATTGCTTACACCACCTGTCAGAAGGACAAGACCTGTCAGAAGGACAAGACCTGTCAGAAGGACAAGACCTGAAGTGACTTGAGTGTCAGCTCACGGTATTTCTCACCACGGCTCTCAGAAAGCTTGGAGGAGGGAGAGGAAAGGAAGGAAACTAACAGGTACGTTTTGTCTCTTTTTTCACAAGGCAGAGACAACTATTCTGAAACTTTCACTTTCTCCTCCTGTGGCATTGGGTTTCAAACCCCTCCAGTCTCATTCTTTCTCCCTACTCCGTTGTGTTGTGAGAAGTCTCTGTTATGGAGAAAATACATAGAAGATGCTTTGAACAGTTCTAGGTAATCTTGTGAATGGATTGTACTTATCTCTCTTCCCTTCATGGTTTCCTCTTGTTACCTCCCTCTCCTTTCTCGGTGTCCACCTCTGCTTTCTAGTGCCTGGACCTCCGATAGAATCATCTCTATACTACGCATCTTGGCCTGACATTCCCACAGAAATTTCCTACCCTCAAATGGTTGAGAATGTTTTAAAGCAACAGTGATCACCTCTTGTTTGCTTCCAGGACACATTTAATGGGTGTAACTTGAATGCATGACATATGTACCCAGGTGAGGGAGGCTTCACAGTAGAGTCAATTTCCAGTGTACTCACTATAACCTAGTTTCTTGGTTTATAGAATTTCTACAAGTATCTGTGAACATTTAAAATGCACATTCTCCCAGCAATTCCATTTTTAAGGAGTTATCTTTCAGAAATGCTCCCACATGTGCCCAAGGATATATATGTTGGGATATTAATTACAACCTTTTTTGTAATTGTAAACATCACAAACAAATGAAATGTCTAGCAACAAGGGACTGAGTACATTTTTACAATTATCTAACTACTTATCTACATTCATGATTTTCTTTGGAAATGTCTGTGGGTTTTGAGTTGAAGGAACAGCAAAACGGGACCTTTGTGTTTTATTCCATAGTTATAAGTTTGATTTTTTTTTCCCAGTGAGTGTGCATTAGTTTTACAATAAAAGTCAATAAAAAGCTCTTGTTCCTCCAAAATGGTGACAGTTCAGGCATTTAGATAAGCCAGGAAGAGATGTATGTTCGGAGTAAGGGCCCACCCAGGCACCCCTTGTCTTACCCGATGGGGCAGTCACCTACTTGGCTCACGTATAAGACTATCCCTGGCCAGTGATATTATATGAGGAAAAACAGAAACGGGAGTGAAATACTCAGTAAGCCTCTCACCTGTGGTGTTGAAATTATGGCTGCCTAGACAAAGACTCCCTCTAATGGCCTTGCCTGTGTCTCCATATGTGAGAAATAAGACCAGTCTCTATGGATTCTTATCACTGAAATGCAGACTAATAAGATTTTAGGTTCCTTAGTCTAGTGAACTACATGAAACTTGGCCCAGTAGCCCTGGGAAAAGGGTCTGCAGAGTGAACTTTGTTATTTGGGAGAGGGCTAGTACTGGGTAGAATGGTCCAGCCTTAATATTTCCTTGAAAAATGATTTTTATTTTTATTAAATTTTTATTTTATTAGTTATTTAATTTTTATTAAAACAAAACAAAAACCATTATTCTTATTGGTTTTAAAAGGCCAGTGTGAATTAGTTTCAGGAGCACTGGGAAGCCCTTCCTAGAGCCCCAGTGGGCTGGGACCCTTATATGAGTCTGCCTCCTTCATTTCATGGTAAGCTTCTTAAAGGGAGAAAATTCTGCATTCTCCTTTTGGTCTCTGTTCCTGCACCCGACACACCACAACACACAATAAAATACCCTGAACTTATTAAAATCCTCTATTCTAATTTAGCCTAGAAAAGATTGGAAGTATGGGTAAAATAATCTGGCCAATGTGGTAAAGTCGAAAGCATGAAGTGTTGCCCTCCTTCAGAGCCAGGGTCAGAGCCTACTTACGACGTTCACTAGTTGTATGTTCTTGGACACATCAAGCCCTCTGAGACACTGTTTCCTCAGATGTGAGGTGAGGATATTAATAACTCACAGGGTTGGGCTATCAGAGATAATATATATAAAGGACCTGGGACCTACTAGCAGTTTAATAAATGGAAATTGTCACAGGGCACTGAGTTGTGGGACAGAGAGACATCATAAGCTATTGTTGAACTTCCAACGTGCCTCAAGTTCCTAACACAGGTCCGGCCACTTCTGCCGGCGTCCTCCATTACATGGTTGGTAGAGCGCTGCTTTATTTAAATCAGCCATTACGGCTTGCTACTGAAATTGTGGTTTGTGGCAGGGCATAGGGAGTCAGATGGAACAGGTAGGTCTGGTGTCGCAGCATGATTATTAAATTCTTAGGAGATGATAAAACCTCGAGGGGATTCTTTTCGTCCAAGGTATGATCTCCATCACCGGGCATCCCCCTGTCCGCCATGGCTCCAGATCTCCAAGGGACATCAAACGCATGCCAATTTTATGAGCATCTGAGTGGAGAATGACCTTTTGGTGCAACAGAAACATTAAAGGAGATTATAGGGCCAAATCCTCAGAGCAGCTACCCTCTGAAGTCCCTAGTCTGCAAAATGGCAAAGCGGCTGGAAAGTTGCCAGGAGAACCCCACTGAAGCAAGGGGCATGAATAAATAATAGTTATGGGCAGGCCTTCTTCCTTTGTTTGAGCTCTTCGGGGCAAAGACAGCAGCACTGATTACAGTGGCTTTTACACTTCTTTTACTTTTTAAAATGATTTTGTTCTACTTCTTTTTAACTCCTTTCATATATTACCTTTTATTTTCCCATGGCTCTATTGTTTTTAATTTCCCCATTTTTATCTTTGTTGCTCATTTTCTCCTGTTTAAACATTTCCCTTTGGTCCTGAGTAAAGCTTCACTCTGTTTATCAGGGTATCCACTGGTTCACCTTTGTCGCCATCTCCCTTCACCCTTATTGTGACCTCAGATGTTCCTTGTGTTTAATGCTTTCCTGACCCCAAATTACACTTTCCTCCCCTCACCCACCTCCTCCCTTTTATTTTCCATTTTAACAGTCTTATTGAAGTAAAATTCATGTGGTGAATGGAAAAGCTCCTTGCTGAACCACACTCATTCTTTATTTCCCAACTCCTGTTCGTGAACTGTCTCACTCACGTAGTCTGAAGATATCAATCCTGCACCCAGAAGTAACGTACGTTTGCACAGTCAGGGTGTAACGAGCCTCAGGAGCAAGGAGACCCTATAAATGTGAGAATGTAAAACTATTTCGGGGTGGTCTGAAATGCCTGTGCGCGGCTCCATGACTAGACGTTTCCCTCATGTTTGTGAATTCTAGGTGATTCGTCATCTCACCCCCTACGTTCTTTTCAACATCTTAAAAATAAAAGACCATGCAATTTTCTTAAAATCTTGATAAACCTGCCATTGCTTGTCTTTACCTTCGAGAGTTCAAAGGGCAGTTCCGTCCCTTAAAGCTGAAGTAGACTATGTCCTCGGACAGCTTCTCAGTGTGACGCTCGCCCTGGGAGAGGCTAGTGTTTACTGCCTTGTTTCCAATTAACCTTGGGGTTTTGCGGCATCCCTCATGCCTGCCAAGCAGATTAGGCCTTAGTGGTCATATGAAAGTCTGCCAATGCCAATGTTTTGCATAACAAACTTGTGTTGGCTCAGGGGGAGGACCCCCACACCCCTGCCCAAGCAGACAACATGTTTCAGCAGAACATATGTGCCCGAGTGCACGGGCTTGCACACATGCACACACATGCACACATGGAGCGTCTACTCTGCACAAGTCCCTCACAATTATCAGAAAATTCTGCTCAGTAGATATGATTCATTTTGACGATGAGGCTTGAGTGAGTGAATAAAAGGACCTTTTTTACTTAGCTGAGTATTTAAAAATTCCCACCTGGACCCCTAGATATTCGTGCAGACCTAAGCACAAAGAACAGAAACTCGTCAGCCAGAACTGCAGGGTGCATTTCAAGCCCAGGATCTCAGAATTAGAAAGAGGCTTGAAGATTGCCCTGGTTAGCCCCTGTCTGGTGCTGGACTCCCCTCCCCCCGGCAGGGTCTCCCGGAAGCCCTCCTGATGCTGTGAATGCTGCCAGGGAGTGAGAACTCGCTGAGTTACAGTTTGGACACTGTTTCAATCCACTAGCTGGTTCCTAAACTTTCCTTTGGTAGCAGCTCATTTTTTATCCTTCGGCTTTCTCTGGGGAGGAAAGACTGAGGTTTGAAGGTCTCCAGGCATGCTTTTTTTGTTTCTCCTCCTTTGTATTCCTCTAGACTTACATGTGTGGTGATGAGGGGAAGGGACTAGAACTGGCTATGTTGTGCAGCCACTGTGGAAAACAGTATAGAAGTTCCTTAAAAAAATTAAAAATAGACCCACCATATAATCCAGCAATTCCACTTCTAGAAATATATCCGAAGGAAATGAAAACACCAGCTCAAAAAGATACGTGCACCCCATAACTCATAGCAGCGTTATTTACAACAGCCAAGATATGGAAGCACCTGTGTCCACTGATGGATGAATGGATAAAGAAGTGGTGGATATATATTTATATGCAATAAAATATTATTTAGCCATAAAGCAAGGAAATCCTACCATTTGCAACACAGATGGGTGTGAAGGCATCACGCTGGGGAAATAAGCCAGACAGAGAAAGGCAAACACAGTACTACTCGTGTGTGGAATCTAACAACAACAACAAAATCATATTACATTCGTAGAAAAAGAGATCCAACTTGTGGTGACCAGAGGGCCGGGGGTTGGGAGAAGATGGAATTGGAGCAAGGTGGCCGAAAGGTAGAAACTTCCAGTTATAAGTAAGTACTAGAATGGAAGGTACAATATGATGACCGTAGCTAACACTGCTGTGTGCTGGACAGGAAAGGTGCTCAGAGAGAACAAACCCTGAGAGTTCTCATCACAAGGAGAAATTTTTTTCCTTTCCTTTGTGTTAACTATACAAGAGGATGAATGTTAACTAAACCCATGTGATAACCATTTCACCACTGAGGTCGGGGAAGCCATCATACTGTACACCTTAAACTTATACGTGCTATATGTCGATTATTTCTCGGTAGAACTGGAAGAACAAAAATAAAGAACTGCCTTCCTCGTGCCCCGTCAGTTTAGTGCGTCGGTGAAGAAAGGGTTCCTTTTTTTTTGTGGGGATCACAGAGTTTTCTGGGGTGGGTGGGAGAGTCTGTTTTCCCCTTGGCTACGTGGGGCCACTGCTTTCCTTTCCTCCGTGGGGACCAGCTCAGCTCTTACTTTAGGCTTCATTTTCAGAATATGTTTAGCTAATGGCCCTTCTCATGCCATCTTCCAAAAGGGGTATATGGAGGTGAGATTTTCACATATGCGGTATCATGCATTCTGAATAACACAAACAGCTCCTTTATATGTATCTGATACACAAAACCCATGCTCGTGAACAAAATATCCACAGAATATTCTGCATCCACAGAAACAGAGTTAGAGTGGGTTCACTGTGCAATACGTAGTTAGAAGGTTGGGGATTGGAGGCCCTGGTGAGCTGGGGTTTCCCTCAATTCTCTCTTCCACATTTACCACCTCTCAAGTCTGCCTATTTAGATAGCTGGTTGAAAATTCATTTTTATATTGAGCTGAAATTTATCTTTGTGAATTTTCCAACTTTCCATCTATTTAGGTTTATACAGAGTAAGTTTAATCCATCTTGCAAAGCCTAACAAATAATTGAAGACAATGGCCGTGTTCCCTACTTCTATTCTTTTTCAGGTAAAACAACCTTAGGCCCTTCCATCTTCTTATGATATAATTTTGAGTCACTTTGACTATCGGGTCCCCCTTCTCTCTGTGTACTCTTGTTCGACTATATTTCTCTTTATCAATTGTGGCAGCTGCACCTCGGTTGACATTATAGGTGTTTCCTATTGCGGGGTGTGGCCTCTTCTAGATACTGGGTTGACTTAAAAACGATTTATTGCTTCCTACTGAACATTGAGGACGCACATAACATATTCCCCTATTCTACCCTCATAAAAGTGGTTTGGGGTGTTCAAACCCAGGATCCTATTTCATGCTGGGAAATTTCACTTTCCTGGATGAAAGCCATCATTTCAACTTAAGAAGTTCCTTTTGAATCATGACTTAATAATTCAAGGAACTGACGATTACTTTTAGCCACAAATTTGACAGGCATACAGTCTAGATCTTCACCCAGATCATCAAAGGTGACGATGAGTGAAGCAGGGACAAGAACACTATGACCCTGGGAACCTACTTTGAGACTGACATGGGCACAGTACTATTCAGTGTCCTTGGTATATGATAGTTTAACCCGTTAGCTTCTTGCATCCAATCCATATTGGAGCCACATCTTTCTCTCAAGGGTGTCATCTAAGCCACAACAAATGTAGTACTTCAATACTAAATATCTGCCAGACTGTGAAGTCTGTGACGGCAAGAAATATGTGCTAATCATCTTTGTATCCATAAAGACCAGCAAATTTTCTGACATACAGTACATACTTAATAAATTATCATTCAAAAATGTGATGAGAAAGACCATTCAAAAATGTGATGAGAAAGACACTGCTAGAGTCTATGAAGAAGTCAAAGAAATTTAAGACACAACCTCTGTCTTGAGGAATCCGAGGAAGGTAAGTCTTATGCACAAATATTGCATTCTCCAAGCTACCATGTAAGTACGTAACACACGGATCAGGTAACACAATCAATGGAGAGAGAGAGCACTTGGGGTGATTACAGTGTCAGAAAGGCTTTCAGAGGAAGAGAATTAGAGGAAATTAAACTTGGCCAACTAAAAATTCCATTCCAGTTCTAAAAATTCTGTAATTCTTGACTACAAAAATGCCTAGGAATAAAAGAGGGGGAAAAACACACCATCTAGATGGGAAGAGAATGGGTAAAAACACATTGAAAGGCAAGCACAAGTTGTCAAGTTGATGTTAAGTGATTATACTTGATAACTTCCATTCCTCTGAATGATCAGGGAATAGATTTCTTCCTTTGTACCAAGAGCAGGGGAGATTCCCTCGGGATCCACTTATTACTGTTTTTTAGGTTTTGACTTGGTCCTTCTCATGGTTACAACAACAGTGGGGTGCGTGTATTCTGAGCCTCTCTAAGTCAATAATAGGTCCTAGAATTCTAACTTGGGTAGAGTTTAAGAAGTAATCTCTACCTCCCTCATTTTACGGATGAGGTAGCTGAGAACAAGAAAAGTTAAGGGGTTGTTCCAGTTCACTCTGGACCTACACAGCCTGAGTTAGGCTCACATGTTTGAATTCCTACTCTTACCACCCGCAGTAGGAACTTCATCACAGAATTTCTTAGAGAACTGAAGTATAATGTCCAGGTTACCGCTGGTACATTGGGAAAGGAATATTATTCTCAAGTATCAATCCATTCACGTGGAAGAAATGTCTTTAAAAAATAATTTCCCACAGTACTGAAAAATTTAGGGGCTCAGAAAATGTTTGAAGAATGGAAATTGATCGAGTGGGAGCTGGTCAGTGCCTCTCTTGAAGAAGACAGACCACCAAACACATTGTCTAGTCCTTGGCCCTTGAAGCTGGGGAAGAGCAAGGGAAGAGATTCAAAAGGAAAATCAAAACAGCATAGGTTGTTCTTTACCTCATTTGATCAAGCAATGTTTTCTGAGAAAGATAGTCAGACGGCCTTATTTCTTCGTAAGAGTTGGGAAGGCTGGAAGGAAGTCAGTGGAGTGTGTAGCGGTAGTCGCCATGATGCCAGCCTGGAGAAGGTATCAGCTCTGAGGCTGGACCTACCGGAAGAGCCGTGAAACCCTCACAGGGTTTTAGAAAATGATTTCTATTCACACGCATCTGAGACACATTGTTCTCTGTCACATCAGTGGTGCACTTTGCCTCTCTGTTTCCTAAGTGTTCCTTCATTTCAGTCCACGTATTTCTGAGACAACACAGCGGCAGCCACATTTAGAAAAGGGGGTGCATTCACTTCTCCACACCTCAAATATCTTAGTCATGGAAGGCACTTGCATTTATAAATTAAAAATTTCCTACAAGGCTTCTGCTTCCACAGTAGAATCTTGCTTTAAGGTCATAGTAAAAATCTATGCTTGACATCAAACCTTCTAATTGTTTTCATAAAGGCATCTAAAATTTGTTTCGTCTACTCTTATTAGCGTGGACACACAACTTCATTCCCGGTTATTGCCAGCCACGGGCTAAATCTCAGACTGGAAGCTCGGCTCTGTAATTAAAGGAGGACCTCACTTCGGTCGCAAAGTCAGCAGAGGCCCCACCGGGCAGGCCCACCAGCTGCGGATTTGCTAACCCGGAGAGCGACCGTGATTGTGACGCACGGAATTTCTCCCAGTCATTCCCATCTTATTAATGCTTCGGTGCAGCATAAAGCTTCATTCATTATTCATAATAATCCAGTCAGAGGGCACTCAGAGACCTGATAAATTCTCACCTAAGTGACAACGGCTGACAGGGCCTAGGGTTTTATAGCCCTTCTCCTGCCATAGCAAGGTGCTGTGGGCAAAGGTCCAGAATGATCCTCCACTAATGACCAGTGTGATATACGAGCAGCTGCTGATTTCTTGACACCAAGGCTCCTCGGCTGAGGCTCCCACCTGCGAGCTGTGAGCCGGAGATGAATATCTGTCAGACTGTAAACCGCAGGAACAGACCGCAGCACGGTGTATTCTCGGGCAAGAACAGGTTAATTCTGAGAGTGGGAACATAAGCATCGAGCCTGAGAAGAAAACAAGAATAACCACCAGCTCAAATCCCACAATGGAACTGGTGTAAATTTGGGATTGTGTCATGGGGCCGCCCGACAGAGGGTCTCAGTCCTGTAAACTCTACTTTGTGGCACCCAGAGGGCTGAAGCATCATGATTTTTAAGTTCTGATAAACTGGTTTATAAAAATCAATAATGAGATTTGAAAGAACATTGACTGCAATCTTCATGAAGGATACGAAGTTTGGACCATTTTGTTAGTTTTAAAAGCCATCTTTGGGGGCGCCTGGTTGGCTCAGTCGTTAAGCGTCTGCCTTCCGCTCAGGGCGTGATCCTGGCGTTCTGGGATCGAGCCCCACATCAGGCTCCTCCGCAGGGAGCCTGCTTCTTCCTCTCCCACCCCCCCCCCTGCTGTGTTCCCTCTCTCGCTGGCTGGCTCTCTCTCTCTGTCAAATAAATAAATAAAATCTTAGAAAAAAAATAAAAGCCATTTTTGCTATCACAGGATGTGAGAGAAAGGCATTTATTTATTTATTTATTTATTTATTTATTTTTACAAGCCAGTCCTACTTTCTTAAAAGTGCATATATTATCTTCCTCTCAGTGTTGCAAATTCCAATTAGGCCTGGGTGTGGCTGTTAGCATTTCCCCTCAGCTTTTTGGATTGAGTGATGACCACTGTGAACTTTCTCTTAATTTACATTTTTTTTCTTTTTCTTTTTACATTATGTGTGTGTGTTTGGCATTATGTGTAGATTTTAAAACTTCTGGAGATTTTTCTTGACTCAAAAAAGTAATGGAAGAAAGTGACTTGTGGAAAGTCAGGGCCTTAATAAGCTTCTCTTTGATTCTGGCTGGTCAAGATGCATGTATATTTCTACCATACTAATACACACACACAGACACACACACACACACACACTTAAAAGGAACTGTTCATAGGAACAACTCAGCTCTATTCATCACACTTTTGTAAGAAGGGTATTTTTCTCAATACCCTGTCCTGCCTTCTCACCCACTTCTCTCTGGAGAAGAGAGCAAACTGGTCAATTTGGGGGGTGAAAGCAGCCATGCATTACTCAGCCCTGCCTTCTTCTCTCCTTCTAGGAGGCCTCCTTTCTCTGCAAGCTGCTGTCTCCTCTGGTCTTCCATGTGGAATGTCTTGCAGAGCACAGGCCCTGCACCTGTCAGAGGCTCGAGCCTGGGCAGGCGAGCTCTGGATCGGCAAGCCTCAGACTGCTGCGGAGCTAAGCCACCTCTTCTGCCTCCGTTTCCATCTATAATAAAGCTGCTATTTTTATTTCATTGTGCATTACTGTTTGTCTACTGTTGCGCTGACTTAGAATTCAAGGGGGAAGCTGGTAATATTATTTATTGTTTCTCCTTTAAACCCTAACAGCATCTATATTAATAATAAGCATTTACAGAAAATTGGGGAGGTACAGGGCAGAATATATGAGACATAATTCTGTCCATTGAACTGATAATCTAGATTTATCACCACAGCAGCATCTTCTTGATAATTGGTTAGCACGTGCACTTGGACGTAAATGTTACTTCAATTAGGGTAACTGGAACTCGCCAGGAAAGCAACTGAATTTCAAAGGAAATTTCTTACCTGAAGAATAAAATATGTCTCTAGTCCTCTGTGCAGCATTCTGAATGTCGTTTTTTCTACTCGTCTATAATCTTCATGAGTCAGACACAGTTTCCATTGTATTCTTGATTCTACTTATCTAGTGAAGGCTTATTTTCTGGTTATGTTTATACTGTACCTTACTTGGAAATAAGAACCAGTGTGAAAAATACCCCCAAACCACAAAAACAACAAAATGGTTGAAAACTCTTTGAATTCTAGTGCCAAGGAAGAGGTTTCTTTTTTCTTTTTTCTCTATGGTTAACATGTGCATTGCTAGACACATAGAAAACCTCTTAAAAATAAATTTTTATTTTTATTATTTTTATTTTATTACTATCATTTTTTTTTAGTTTTAGAGGTCACTATCTAAGGGAACATCTATATTCTACCTCCTCTTTTTCTCTTTGCTTATAATAGTCTCTGCAAAGCTACTTGGAGTCATCAGTTCCTTTCCCCTTCTCTGCTCCAACAGTAAAGAAATAGAATCTATTTCCTCCCCATTTCAATCTGGGATGATCTTGTGGCTTTCTTTGACCCTAGGATGTGGCAAAAGGAAGTCTGTGCCTGTTCTGGGATTAGACTTTAAAGCAGACTGACAGCTTTCACCTCCTTACTCTTAGAAGCCATCCGTGTAAGTGCCAGAAAGAGCCTGAGACCACCATATTGTGAGGAAGTCCAAGCTAGCCCTGTGGCGAGGTCACAGGAGGAAACACTGAGATACTTGTCATGTGAAGGAAGCCTTCTTGGATTTTTCAACCCAGCCTGTTGATCAGCTGAATGCAACAGAGTAACTCCAGCTGACATTAAATGGAACAGAACTTTCTTTGTCAGCCCAGTCAAGCCTCAGAGTTATGGGCTATTTTTAGAAATCATTGTTATTTTAATTTCCTACGTTATGGGATTTCTTTCTTCTTTCTTTCTTTCTTTCTTTCTTTCTTTCTTTCTTTCTTCCTTCCTTCCTTCCTTCCTTCCTTCCTTCCTTCCTTCCTTCCTTCCCTTCTTTTTTAACACAGAAAGAGAGAGCTAAATCACCCCTAGCTTATGCCTACTCTGCCTTTAAAACCAAACTTCAGTTCCAACTGCTACACAAAACATTTCCTCGATCACTTGATCAGTCCAGACGAAGGAGTGCTTCTTGACATGTCATCCCATCTTCTGTTAATATGCCTTACTTGACATTATTTGCTGCAAAGGTTAAGTTACTTTTCAATGTGTTGAAGTTTTAAGCCACTAACTAGTATATACACTTGCTGAAGGCAAGAACTGTTTATGCCCCTCTTTATGCCCTCTTTAAAGCCTAACCAGGAGTTTGTGTAACGAAGGTGTTCAGGAAACATTAGTTATCAATCATTGATTACTGAAACTATTTTATAATTTTTTCCATCTAAAAAGGATCTCCTTGGGACACCTGGGTGGCTCAGTTGGTTGAGCATCAAACTCTTGACTTCTTGATCTCAGGGTCATGACATTGAGCCCCACATGGGACTTGGTGTTCCGTGGGGAGTCTGTTTGAGACTTTCTCCCTCTGCCCCTCTCCCCTGCCCTCTCTCTCTCTCAAATAAATAAATGAATTAAATCTTTTAAAAAAATAAAATGAAAAGGATCTCATTGACTGTTTATCACAATTATTGATAAGAAATGTGAGAATAAGTATTCTGACCATCTCCTTTCTTCCCCCTCTAATCCAAAGTTCCAAGATATCAGCACATTTAATTAAAACTATTTTTAAGCTCACTCAGATCTTAGTCTCAATATACACTTGTCCTTAAGCATTTTCAAAGATTTTGTCTGACACTTTTGTGTCTACTTGTTGTTTTTTAATACTAAAAAAAAAAAAAAGACTAAACAATTCTCTAGAGAGATGAGACTATTTAAAGTCTAAAGGAATATTCTTGACAAGAATATTTTACCGCTTTTTTCGAAAGATAAACAATGAAGCACTACAATAGAGAAATCACTGATTTCTTCTACGAGATTCTCTGTAGATTCATGTTTTGTATGAAATTCTGGAGACTGCTGGCCCTTTGGTGGAGGAAGGAAACAACACATTGTTGGTGCACATGTGTTTTAATTCCCTAAGAATTTTTATAGACTCTATGTCCTGCAGGGCCCGAATAGACACATTAAACAGGGAAAATTCTCTTTCTCATTCTGTCCTCTTCCCTCGTTTATTAGGCTAATTAATTTATTTTAATAAAGAAAACTGCATTCTTGTTCAGTCGGAGCCCCAGGCCCTCAGGGCTGGGAATTCTTGTTTTCAGCTGTTTCCTTTAGATTTTTCTGGCATGGCAGCAGCAACCCTTTGGTTTTTTTCTGAGCAGGAGGGAAAAGTGTCTTATGTGCAGAAATTCTATCCCTTCACAAAGTAAGTAGAAAAAAAAAAAAAGCATGCCCCTACTCTGGAAGTAATGGCTAAAAATGTTTTAGTAAGGAATTTTACTGGGAATTTCTTGAGAGAAGGTGTTGCTCTTTCTATCTTGGAGTTAGCCTTATGTAGCAGTTGATGTAGTTTGGAGAGAAATACCTTTGCGCGGAAGCTAAATAAAGCTGTGAAGCAGGGTCATTCTGTCTTTCTCAAACCTGAAGGATAACAATTACGAATGAGGACTCCGACCAACCAACCAGACACTTGAGTGGCAAATGGGTTGCTTTCTAGACACCTGTCACTGCTTGGATGGGTTCTTATGCTTGATTAGGGGTTGAAAATGGCATGAGTATGCTGTGATACGTAGCCCAGCCTCATCACAAGGCAACTTCAGTTTGCTGGGTTTTCTCCTTGCCTTGTTTATTAGTCTCCAACTTGCCCGGCTCATCATCGGCAGTCTTTTGTGGATACTGAGTGGACACGGACTTCCTTCCATTTCAAATCCGGTAACACAAAAAGATAAAAATAATAGAAACATTTCTTTTTGAAAGTCCCTAGGCAGGCCTGCAGGTGAGAAGGTGCTGGTTTCATTTTACTTTATCAAATCAACTGCAGTATCTGCCCATAAATCCAAGCTTGAGTTCCTTCCGTGGCAGGTCATAAGTACAGGGGTTCACACTTGGTGTTTGTGGATGGGGTCACTTTCTCAGCAAATTCTCATTTTCCCAGTCCTTGCCTTGGGCTAATAGTTAGTTACAAAGCTCAATCTCAAAAATGTCAAACCTAATGAAAAGAAAGAGGAATCATAAAAGAGAAAGATGGCTGCAGTTACCACCCTGGGTCCCTCTCACTCAGGCTTTGCAGATCCATCAACCAGTTAGAAGGGCAGGCTACTGCCTCTATAGCTCTGGCTACCATTGCCTCCCTAGTATCACTGGGGTACTATTCGTCAAAGAACACTTCTGGAAGAACAATATAGCAAGACCTGGTTGCTGAGTAGCAAAAGAAATTGAGCCCTGTTTCCACATTCTTCAGTCCTTTCACTGCAGCATTGATGTCAATCATGAGTGTTAAAAGCTGTGAACTTTTCATTTATAGAGCAGATGGCCTTTTTCTCCTTTTTCACCTGGTAGGCCGGGATCCCTGGATTTAAAGGAAGGCTAATGCAGTAGGATGAGGGGAAGGATTACAAGGGTCTGTTAGAGTTTTAGGTAGCTATCCAACCTTTCTAACCCAGATTTTGCCATGGCGGGGAAGCTAATACCTACAGAGAGCATGCAATGGTGCAGATCTCTGGGGCTTAAAGGAAATTAGCTAAGTTGCCTCTGATAAGAAGATAACAGGGGAATACAAGATTCTTCTCCCTCCCTCCCTTGTTTCCTTCCTCTTTCCTTTCTTCCTACCTTCCCTCCCTTCCTTCCTTCTTTCTTTCCATCTTTCCTTCCTTCTGTCTGATACATATCTTCTGAACATCTATTATGCACCAAGCATAGTACTATGTATGTGGTCTCTAACAGGAAAATAAAGGCAGTCCTTGCCCTCATGGAGCTTACATTTTAGTTGGGAGGACATATTTAAGAAAATATTCACAAGTACATGGAGAACTATTACCGTGGGAAGAGGAATAGAACATGGTGCTATGCAGGCATATAATAAATTAGTGAAGTGACCTACCTGTAGCTCCTGAGAACTGTCACCAGGACCTGCCTGTAGGTGTCCAGTCTTTTAGAATCTCAAAGTCATGCCTAGAAGTGGGATTTGGTAGAGAAGATTGTGTGCTCACTGGTAAAATTCAGAGTAGAATACCTACTGGAAGGGTCTCTGTTGCTCTCATGGAATCTTGATTTACTTTCTACCTGACATTTGATCCCTAATCTCAAGATGTTCAAAACAAATATCATCAAAAAAATTCATCCCTGGAGACCACGCCTTTTCGAAACAATAGAATTGGGAGATAACAATTATTTGGCAAATGTAATCAGTGGTAAAGAACAGACATACATTATAGGGGTTAATAATAATGCTAAATTATGACAAAATAGGGGCTTGGGAAACCTAATTTATTCAGCTAATCTCAACTTTCTTCTATACTTCTGGTTAAGTAGACACAATCCCAAAAGGCTGTTAGTAGCTTTCGGGAGTATATTAATCATTCTTTCATACTCACATTAGGAAAGAAAAGATAGAAGAAAATATTTTTTAATATGACAGCTGAGGTAAGCATTGTCCTTTTCATAATGCTTCTTTACATGAGTACACCTGGTGGTGGTCAGGTGGCTATCTCCTGGAGGCTCAGTGTAGGCAGGTGAAGATTCCAGGGGACCTGCTGACTTGTGACTTAGACTCAGAATCCTCTCTTGGGCATTTGCAATATTTTTTTCATTCAATGAACAAATTACTGAGCATGTTGTATGTTGCATGTACAGTACTAGATTCTGGAAACACGGAAGTCAACAAAACAGGCATGACCCCTGCACTTATGTAGTTATATTCTAGTAAGACCATTAACAAAATCAATAATAAACTGTATAATGTGTTAAATTTGGACTGTCAGGAAATAATGCTCCATGAGTATTTTCATATTTCTGTACTCTCAGGGCATTCTTAGCAAAAATTACTAGTAACCTGGCTCAAAAGCATGGTGGAATAGCAGCTATGAAGATGGAGACTTCTGGAGAGATAGTGAACCACAAATCTTCTCACCTTGAGGCCACTGATTTATATTCTTTGGACAATGAAACCCACCTGGACCCATTCGCTTATCCTTTAGGATAGTATAAACTTAAGAATCTTCCCTCTTGCTCTCCACAGAGGTCTTGTTTGCATTGCAGGGCAGAGTTTGCTGTCTCTCCATTTCTGAAGGGGAAGAGGGGGCAGTTGAACCTGTTGCCCTATAAGCTCCAATTTTTCTAATCCCTGACTTCCTCGATGGAACAAACCCCAATATACATGAGATGACATAAGGACTTGAGCATGTCTCCCTGTGGGGAACAAACCCAACAACTTCTGTGAGTGTAGTGGGTAGAATGCTATGTCCTAAACTGCTAGATTCACATCCTAATCCTGGGATCCCTGAATATTACCTTGTATGGAAAGAGATGTGATTAAATTAAGGATCTTGACAGGAGTTTGTCCTGGATTACCTGGATGGGCCCCGAAGCAGTCACATGTATCCTTCCAAGAAAGAGGCAGAAGGAATGTAGAGACAGCTGCACAGAAAAGAGCAGGAGGCAATGTGACCTGGAAGCAGAGATACAGTGACCTGGTTGCAGAAGAAGAATGCCTGGAGCCATCGGAAGCTGAAAGAAGCAGATCACCCATTCTCCCCCAGAACTTTCAGAGGGATTGTGACCCTGCCAACACCTCCAGCTTGGATTCATGTCCTTCAAACTGTGAGAGAATAAAATTCTATTGCTTTAAGTTAACAAATTTATCGTAATTTGTTATGGGAACTGCAAGGCAACACATATCATAAGTAAATTTTGTCTTGAATCCAGAGTCTCATTATTCTGTTAGTGTGTGTATAAATCTGTACACACGCACACAATTATATGCATACTATGTGTGTGTGTGTGTGTTCTGTGAAAATAGGTTAACATCTCAGATCATTCTTACTTTTGGAATTAATATTGGCAAACTATGAAAAATAATAAAGCAAGGAAAGAGACTAGGGTTGGTGGGGGTTATAATTTTTAAGCAGGGTGGTCACATAGGACCTTCTTGGGGAGATGACAGAGTGCTGAGGAGTTTGTGTGCACTTCCAGTAGGTGGCATCATGCCACGTTTCCCTGATGCCAGAGCATGTGCGTTCCAATTCTGCCAGCAGATGCATGGTCTCCAGTCTCTTGCATCCTTTGTCCTCAAACTCTTGGTCCTACGAGCAAATCCTATTTTCTAAATCTTTCAGAAATGGAGAAAATGCATTCAAATCTGTTAATGGCCAGCACAAGGTAAGTTCCTACTAAAGGTTGATAATAATGAAGACATTGTATTTTCCAGCATCTAGAGCTACTTGTATAATCACAACTACTCCTAAGAGGTGGCAAATTAAGTATTATCGGCCATGGAATGATATAATGGATGAAATTTCTCTCTACAGGTCAGCAAATTCATTTAAGGATTATGATAGAATATAAATTATGGTTGATAAGTTTTAATAGTCGGGGAAATAGTGGGGGAAATAGATATATTTGGAGCCTATAGTGGGGCATAGAGAGAAGCCCAGAGACTCAGCATATGGGGGGGGGTGTAGCATAAAGGCATTAAAATGAGTGGGTCATGATTCCACAGTAGGAAGAATAAAATCATTGAAAGAGAATGATCTCAAAACAGAAAACTTTGCCTATTTCACACAGCTTTGACCTGAATAAATCCTCAGTTGTCATAACTAATACCAATGTTTGTAAAAGTAGCCCTTGTCTTTCTGGGGGCCTGTAGAATAAAGAACTTCTGGGCTTGCCTGGATTTTCCACCCTACTTGTAGCAATTGCTAGTATTACTAGTAAGATTGTCAACCATAAATGCTAAGAAGCACAGTTTGGAGAGTTGGGAGAACAGCATGATTCAGAAGAGTCCAGCGGAGATAATTTCTATAAATTCAGTGTATACGAATGTTCGTTATTTAGTGAGATGGAAGCCTGTACAGAGTTCTAGGACCTGGTCTTCTGAATAATTACATTTGGATATCACTTTTCCTTATTCTTGCATCTATAGTCTGGTCAGATAATCAGACTGCATTACTTAATTTATGTACAAATTATCCCACATGGTTCTTGATCTTGCTAAGCGTGCCTGCAAACATACACACACACACACACACACACACACACACACACACACACATACAACTGCTCACCTCAACTAAAACCTTCTGTTGAGACCTTTAAAATTTGGAGCGAACAAGGCCTTAAATTATTTGGCAAAGCAGCGTCCCTCCTCTGTGAAGCTGGTGGATACTCTGTTAAGTGCGGCTCAGCTGAAGTTGCTCTTGGCAAAGCTTATGTTTAGCTCCTTTGTGTCACCTGTCACAACAACCGTGAAATGCTGTCTGGTTTATCCACCACCCAACTAAACCAAAGCTCTCAGAACTTCTGCCTAGAGCCGGGATCCTCACTTCGGTGCCAACGATTCTGATGAGCTTCAGCTTTGAAGTAGATCTGAGCATGCAGTTTCTCCAGGCCCATGCAGGCGTGCTCCAGAGAGCTAGGCAGAACATTTTTGTAGGGAAGGAAAAGGGGAGAAACCTGGACTTAATCTAAAAGCACCCCTTATGCTTCTGAAGCCCGGTGATAAGATTTTTGTGATAAAAATGCTGTAATCTTCTACACTGGGGTCAATGAAGAAATTGGAAAGACACAGCTAACGTTCAGGCACATGGGCTGAAAGCTTACCTTCTTGTTATCATTTACCACGTTCCATCACTTTTACGAAAAAACAAAACAAAACAAAACAAAGCACTGTGTTTTTGCTTTAAATGCACAGTGCAGTGGCCACATCTGTTCTCTTGATCATGGCTCTGTGTCAGAGTCTGTTTTCATGATTGTAGAGTTTTCTGTTTTTTACAACATTATTTTATGCTCTCCTCTTATTAACTTTCTTAACTCCTTGCAAAAGCCTTACAAGGTAGGTGTCTTGCCCCGTTTTAGGGATGAGGAAACTGAGGCATGCAGATGTCTAGTGACTTGCCCAAGGCCATATAGCTGGTTAGCGGTGGAGCTAGTGTTTCAACATGAACGTATCCTTTTAACCACAGCACTATACTACCACTCATACTGGTGAACAATAGAAATATGGGTTCAATGCATTAATGAATTCTTATGCTGAGTGCCTTGGTTACTTTTCGGTCTGGCCCTTATCCAACACTTTTATTAAAACTGATTATATAGGAATGGACATTAGGTACTATGATAAAAAATTAGTTATTAGGAATTTCAAAGTTGGAAAAAATAATGCTGTTTTACATATAATAAGGATGGTATCACATACTATACTGGGTTGTTGTGAGAATACATAACATTACAATGTTTAACCAAGTGTCTGTCACATAATAGATGCTCAACAAATATTTCTTCTTTCTCTTTCTTTCTTTCTCTTTCTTTCTTTCTTTCTTTCTTTCTTTCTTTCTTTCTTTCTTTCTTTCTCTTCCTTCCTTCCTTCCTTCCTTCTTTTCTTTCTTCTTTCTTTCTCTTTCTTTCTTTCTTTCTTTCTTTCTTTCTTCTTTCTTTCTTTCTTTCTTTCTTTCTTTCTTTCTTTCTTTCTTTCTTTCTTTCCTTCCTTCCTTCCTTCCTTCCTTCCTTCCTTCCTTCTTCCTTTCCATAAAAAAGACCCAAGGGATTATAAACTATACAAAATAGCAATGTAAGATTAACTTGGGAAATCAGTGCATTCTAATTAATATTTTCTTTTAAGTAGATATTTATCTTATCCTTAACTGAATTCTAAAGAATATGGGTTTGTGCTTAATCATCAACATATCTATACTCTCATGTGACCTTGAATGCTCTGCCACATGGTGTTGTCAAAAGCTCAGTTGTGAAGAAAAATATTTAGGGGGATTGTCTATAAGAAAAATTCTATAATTATTCCAAATAAGTTTATCTCATACCTTAAGCTAGATAATCAGAGATTTGCACTCTTTAACCATCTTGGATGTGTCCTTATGGAATTCAAGTATCTTTTTTTTTTCTTCAGCTTATATTTCAGGATGATACAAATAATATTAAAAAGTCATTTTTTAAAAAATTAACTTTGTTTAGATATGATTTACAGAAAATGTACACATTCTAATTGTACGGTTTGATGAGTTTGACACATGTATAAACTTGTGTAACTAACACTGCAGTCAAGAGAACATTTATGTTGCCCCCAAATGCTCTCCATGCCTCTTTGCAGTCATCTTCCTCTTCCCCCAGCCCCGAACTGCTGTCTGATATTACAGGGGAGTTTTGCCTTTTCTGTAATTTTATGTAAATGGGATCCTATATATGCATCTTCTTTGTGTCCTGCTGTTTTTTTAATCTCACTTAGCAAAATATTGTTGAGATCCTTCCGTATTATTGGGTGTATCAATGGTTGTTTCTTGTATGGCTAGGTAGTATTCCATTGCCTGTATATGCCGCAGTTAGTTTATTCATTCACTAGTTCATGCACATTTGGGTGGTTTGTATTTTCTGACTATTATGAATGACACTGCCCAGAACATTTGTGTAGAAATCTTTATGTGAGCATATGTTTATAATTCCTTGAATAAATACCTAGGAATGAAATTGCTGACTTCGGATTCTAACTCAAGCAATGCAACTATAAAAAAACATTTATTAGAAGCAGAAGAGACTGCACAGAATATTATAGTTTGTGTAAAAAGAGGGGGCAAATATGAACATATATGTCTCTTTGTCTGCATTTCAAAGGGCACAATGAAATGATACATCAAATAGTGATAGAACTGATTATGAATGTAAAGACAGAAAGTAGCAAGCTAGAGCTCTCTGTACTTTGTTTTGTAGCTTTGGATATGGAACCACTTAATGTTTTATGGAGTTAAAATCAAATCAATCAAGTCAAAACCAAAAATTTTCCCCCAAATCAAAAATCCATTGCAGCAAATGAACCTAACTGTATAGCAAGTTGCTAAAATAACTACACATAGAATAATTATTTCAAGTTATTTTAAAACAGTATTTTTTAAAGATTTTATTTATTTTATTTGAGAGAGAGCAAGAGAGAACACGAGCAAGGTGAGGGGCATAGGGAGAAGCAGACTCTCTGCTGAGCAGGGAGCCCCGTATGGGGCTCTATCCCAGGACCCCAAGATCATGACCTGAGCCAAAGGCAGACGCTTAACCGACTGAGCTATCCAGGCGCCCCTTTAAAACAGTATTTTAACTGTATAAACCTAAGACCAAACAAAAAACAAACAAACAAACAAAACAACAAGAAGTTTGAAACTGCAGTCAGAGGGCTTATTGTTAGTGGTAGTGTCGATGCTGTTATTTTGGAAAAATACCTATCATGATAAAACAAATAATTATTGTGATATTTTCAGGAATCATAGTTTCCAGAATAAGAGAAACAAGATCATTTATAAAATACAGTTTTTAAGTAAAATATAATTCTTGGTATAAATTGAAAATATTAGAATGAACTCAGGATTTATTTTTATCTTTATGAAGAGTATGTAATTCTTATTTCTGTACAGTGAAAGACCTATAATTAGTAACAAAATCAAAGCAATAAATATCTCTAATTCAGAGATTATGATCCCTTAATGTGATTTTACATGAAAAGAAACCAAGGATTCCTGGAAAAATGGCTGCTTCCAAACCAGGAACAGGAAGTACACAAAATAAGCCTGCTTGATAACAAGGAAGCTATCAAATACTATTGGGATAATGCAAAACAAAACAACACAAAACAGCACATAGCCACCTTGAAGGGACCCTCACTGGCCAAAAATGGGTAATTTCATCACCAAAAAGAAAAATACCTGTGAAGGATTGATGAAATCAAATATATAAAAGTATATGAATTCATAATAATCCTCAAAAACAAAGCAAAGTCTAATTGGTCGAGTTTAGTGTTTGCTAAGGTAAGGCGTTACAGAGTAAACAGGATAAATAAAGGAAAAGTTTCAAGCATTTGCCCTACCTTTCCCTTGGGCTGTTTTTCAGCATAAACAATAGTTAAGAAGAGAATGTTCTTATTTATAAAAGAATTGCAGCGAAAGTAAAAAAAATAAGGGACGCAGAATGGAGCACTCAGACAACAGAAACCTCTCGGTGTGACGCAATATATACAAGACACAGCACAACCTTTGAAGTAATTTTTTTGCTAAAATGTTCAGGCTGAATCTAATCAAGATTTTAAATGTAATGAGTAATTCACAAGCAACATAGGAACTAATGAAACACATTAAACAATACCATGAGGACATAATCAGCCAAATTCAGAATGTGGGAATTGCTATGGGACAAATGAACCAGTTTTTTCAAGAAATAAGCATTAATTCAAGTGGTCTGTTATAGGCTTAAGAGGCATAGCAACAGAATGTGTGGACTTTGGATTCTGACCTGAACAGACCAAGTATTAAGAGACATTTTTGAGAAATTGGAGAAAATGGAGCATGTGCATTAGATTACATTAGGAAATTGCTATAATTTGGGGGGGGGGTTTGAAAGCGGCTTTGACAAAAAAAGATTTTATCTGTTAGCAATAAAACAAATAGATGAAGAAAACAAGGCTAAATATTAACAATTGTTAAATCCAGGTGATGAGTATTTGGACTATACTGTATTTAATATGCTGTACTTCCTACTTTTCTATATTTTTTAAATTTGCCATAATCAAAGTTTAAAAATAAATAGAAAATAGTTCTATATATCTGTATTTGTATTTAATAGACAATTATAGATTAAAGTTACAACAACATCATTGGAAGGATTTGAACCAGTAATGTTCAGTGTTGGTAAGTATGTTACAAGATGTACGTTCTCTAATGCTGCTGGTGAAATCTAAATTTGATTGTAGACAAGGAAAATTTCTGGAAAGCAATTGGGAAATACAAGTTTTTAAAAAAAATTCGTACTTTCTGTCCGTGTGAATACGTGCTTTTATTAGTTATTCATTCTGTTAGTTCCATACAGTCACATGTAGGATTAGAGTAGCACTTTACTGAATCAAATTCCATCAGTGTAAAATCTGCAACGTTTCAAATACCCCAGACTCAGACGTACTGTTCCTCTGCCTGTATAGATTTAATAAATTAAACTACGGACAAATAAGATGCAAGGCTTACTTAATTTTAAAGGCAAATAAGCTTAAAGAAGCTGTTTCCTTTTTTTTAAAAGTTAAAATGTTAACATCAAATGATTCTCTCCTGTTTATGCACCTACCTTTTAATACGATAATATTTCAATTCATTATTCTTTTTTTGTTGGAATAAATGTACTCGAAACTAGGGAATTTTATTTTTCATTTTATTTGTATGTTTTCAACTGCCCATAATGCACAGTTAGAAACAATTTAATTTTTTGGGGAAAAACACACTCATGGATTGAGTGTGTTATGCTCATACTTACAGTATTTTAAAAAAGCATTATGAAAAGACAACACGAAATTCATGTCTTTAGGAATGCTTGGTAGGAGGGTATTGTTTGTTACATATATCCAATGGTCTATATTTTTACCTGGCAGTCTGGTACTCAGATCAATTATTATTGTATTAGGATTTTATTTAAAAAAGAGGCAGAAGAGAAAGCTCTATTGCATCTATTTCTCAAATTGCAATAAGAAATGATGGCTTTGCACAGTGGCATTGTTAAGTGAATTCTTCCCATACTCAACCTACCGTAACATAAACCGGTAACTTTACTTGTTTCACACTGTGATTTGAATTCTGTATCATTGCTATATTCAAAGTCTTTTTATTATACTTGGATTTGGGTCTTTCTCCTCTCTCTATTCCATTTTCTCTTCTTGCTCTTCCTTCTTTCGCTTACATTTACCTTAGTGGTAGCGGGAAATGGTTCACAAGGGAGAGACGTTATTCTGTTCATTAAATAACCTCAAAAACATAGAGAGAAAAAGTTTTCTTTATGTTTCAGACAAGAAAATTTCATTCTGCCTTGGGTAAATAAAAATTGAACCCCATAACCTCACATGTGTTTTAAATTTAAAGCTTTGGATAATTTTCTAACTGAAAGACTCATTTCCCTAATTTTTAAGAGCCATGGAATTACATGAAAATAAGTGTTTGTAATAAAAAAAATGTGTTCATAGGACCCATAATAGCCTTAACAAACATTTCCACACTCAAAAGTTGAAAGGTTCTCATGGATTGAGTGTGTTATGCTCATACTTACAGTATTTTAAAAAAGCATTATGAAAAGACAACACGAAATTCATATTGCTACTCTAGAGACAGCTTTGTGTAAGAAGAAAATAGTTTCTTTTTCTTAAGGCCTAGAAATAGCATTAAACATAAGCCATAAACATTATGCTCCAGCTGAAGCCTCAATAATGAAATGGAAATAAGCAGGTCATCATTGTAGTGACATCCCACCAGAAATGTCACCATATTTTGTTGAGATAGACAACAAAGACTGCAGGTTTGCATGTGTAATTCACCTGCCTCCTGCAGGCACTGTGAACTTTCTGGGACTTTCTGCATGTATTCTTTTCTACATTTTTTCCTTCAAAATCCTTTTTGGAAACTAAGCCTGAAGGAAGTAAATTTCAGAGATTGTGTGAAAGTCGCTAGAGCGAGGAGGAAATTAAGCGCATTCTGAAGTCCCAGCCACAAGATGGTGAGGTGAGTCTCATAAATCCATAGGTCAGGCTGGTGATCTTTTGCCTTTGGGCTTTCAGACAGATTTAGAAACAGGAGAACCCTGAGGAATGCTGATCTAGTGTCTCTCTCCCAACCCCAAATTTCATAAAAGAAAAAAAGTGACAAACGAAATGCTATCTCCAGTGTTTGCAAAGAAGCTAACTTACCTAATTTCCCTAAGTTTGACTTTGTGACTCTTCACTTTTGCATGAAGACCCTCTCACACCCCTTTAAGGAAGCTCTTCTCCATCCTCATGCCCCAAAGCCCCTGACTTGTTCTGCCAACCCCCTCACCCACTGCCTGAACTCTTTCTTTTGCTAACAGCACATTCCAGGCTTTCCAAAATGTTTCCAAGGTGAAAGCAGACATAAAAATAATTCAATTAAGCACAATTCATGTTTCCTTTTTTTTTTTCCTTTTTGGATAGGGTGATAACACTTAAGAATAGGAAAATACTTTAGATATTATGTTTCTGTGCTTAGAAAATATGTCTAGATGTTATGGTAGGTGAGTTAGAGAAATATAAACTAAATGATAGTTAAACTTGCAATTTGTTGAACACTGTAGCAAAAAGATTGTTGATTAACAGATTTATATAAAACTAAGGAAGACTTTCCTAACATCTCTAAAATCCTGTATTCATTTAATCCTAGTCAATATTTTTATTAATGATTTGAATAAAGCTAAAATACTTCTTACATAATATATCAAGCACCTGCTATGTGTTGGCCTGGTTCTAAGCATTTGTCATCTATTCACTAATCCTCATTTAACCCTGAGAGGTAGATATTATTAGTAGACATCATTATTTCACTCATTTATAGATAAATTCTACCATTTGTAAATGTTTTTTTAACCACAATTAGAGCATCCTTGAGAAATCATGATTGTCAACTTTTAAGAAAATGAGTAACTGGGAGTAAGTGATCCTGGTTTGTGATTGTGAAGGAGATTTGGCAGAGGACTTTCTTCCCTATTAGAAATAATTCAGTTCACCTGGCTATCTATGCACGTGAACATTTTCTCTCTCGTTCCACGTATGTCCCTAGAAGCTATACACGATTGAAGTGTCAAAGGCTTGTTCTATAAAATGTCACCAAAGCAATCTGTGATGAGACAAAGCTGAATTCACTTTTGCTTTGGGAGAGAATACTACCTGGACAGAGAGAGCATCAGTACTCTCTCAGAGAGGGGAGGGTAAAATTGGGGCATTTATGGCGATGTTGAAGTCTCGTTTGAGGCAGGCCCTTCTGTGTAGAGGCTTAGTTAGAGCTATGCAGAGAAGTAACATAAGAGCTTATGATTAGCGGACATAGCCAGAGACGGGTTTTGAGGCAAAGAGCTTTGGGATATAAACTGTCATTGATGCTTTCTATTCAAAAATTGATGAATTTTTAGGAAGTTTGTGGAATCAGCAAAGGAGTTATCTGCAACTTTTCTTTCTCAGCAAGAAATCCCCGGAGTCTTAAAGTTATGTTCATGTAGACAGTGGGATAGTCAAGTCACATTGATATAGACAGTAAGCTGTATGGATGGCCTTGATTCTGAAGCTCAACTTCCTATGGTATATTAAATAATGGAATTAAGATATTTTTAAAAATTCTTAGGCTTAATAGAGAGTTATTAAGTGAAATTTAACCAGTCAAATGCAAAGTTAAGTGAACCATATAAGTATAGAATGAAGATGAGCTAACTTAATACTAATTCATTTCTTGAGGTTGGAGACGGGAGAACCCCCGTCAAAATCTTGATGCTTCATTTGACTATAACTCGTAATCAGCAATATGTGATGGTTCCATTGAAACTGATATATTTTGAGTTGGGCTATTGAAGTATATTGTAGAGTATGCATAGTAATAGCCCAGCTCTCAATTGTTTCATAGTAATTTATCCATCCATCCATCCATCCACTCAACCAATAATTACTTGATTAATTATTTGAGCAAACTGTGTTTCCTGAGGATCTATAGTTCTCTGGAACTGGATGTGAGGAAAGGTAGAGCCAAGATAGTTCAGGCTCCTCGAATCTTCAAACAAGCAGTCCCATTCTTTTTTTGTCAAAAGGCACAGGCGGCTAAACTCAATTTGGAAGTATTTGCCTTGGGGCTTCTATGTTCTACTGCAGGCAAAGGATGTCTTTTTTCTCTTGGGAGAACATTTAAAAGTGGCGGCTTAGTGTAGGCTAGAAAGGTACTGTAGTGATAATGGGAAATGAAAAGAAAGAGAAAGACAAGGCAGGACATTTTTATATTTGATAACCATTGATAATCATTTAACTACAAACATGAGACTTGGGTCCTGCCTCCAATTAAACTCTGAGCTCCTTGGGGACAAGGGCTATTTCTCACTTATTATACTCTGACCATACCTTGTATAGGCTTAACATATCTCAGATATTCAATAAATAGTCTTCGTGTGACTAAAACTGTGGTAACTAAGGTTATTGTGGTAAACAGAGCATAATCTCTCTGAGTTAAGTATTTTATTGAGACTGAGAAATTTGTAAACGGCAATGCCATAGAGTGTGATAAAAGAATGAGTGTATGGTGCATGAAATAAGAAGCAGTTAGTCTCTGCTTAGAGATGGGAAGTGCTTGACAAAGCAGTGGACCTTGATGGGGTTCAGCACATACTTGACACATGGCATCTGGGCATACTGAATATCCTAGGCTAACAGAATTTGATAGAACAGCAGAAGCAGGAAGGTCAGTCTGACTCTCCCTCTCCCTTCGTCCCTGAAACAGGTCATAAAGCTCTCATGTGAAAGGACTATCCCTGTATCAAGAGGAAAGAAGACATTTTTATCACCAGAGACAGGGAATTTGGGGCTAGGAAATCTGTAAAAACAAACCTTGTTAAACTAACCCTTATCTTCCTAATTACCTCTTCACCATTAAGGAACCCTATTCTAAACCCCTTTGTCTTGTCAATTCTTCACAAATGTATTACTTCTTTGTCTAAAAGTTGGAAAAGCTTCCTGCTCTGGTCACTTCTTGGGGTTTTCATTCTTTTGTAAAGTCTCCTATGTACATGTAAAAATTCACTAAAATTTGTCTGCTTTTCTCCTGTTAATCAGTTTAATTTTCAGAGCCAGCCTGGGATCCTAACAGGTTGGAGGAAAATGTTTTCTCCCCTACAGGATTTTCCAGACTAAGAAGCAGAGGAACACCATAGGAAAAGTCGTACCAGTAAAGCAGCATAAAATGTTCGACTTACCAAGTAGTTTTGCTGGAGCATAGGCTGTATGTAACAGTGGCAGAAGAGGACTGGGGATTTAAATAGGAAGCAGCGTGGCACTTGCCGTGGAGGTTATAGTAAGGAGTTTGGACTCGATCCCATATGCAATAGGGGCACTGTCTAAGCAGAGGTGTTAAAAGATAATTTTCAAAAAAAGAGTAAAATCATGACTCTTGTACAGGTTTAAAAATGAACACATGTTAAGAATTTATTTAACTCCTGAGGGAACCAGGCAGATGTTAAAACTGATTCATAAATGAAGTCAAGAAGCACAAATTTATATGGAGTAAAGGAATGTTGAAATCAATGTGTAAAAGAGATAAAACTGGCTTTTCCACACTGAAGAAGGGAAATCAACTGAATCACTACCAGACAGACCAGAATTTGCGTATCTATCAGTTATCTAAAACTTACGGTGCTTAAAAGTAATTTAAAGATAATGGAAAATTAGCATCAGTTAATCTTGACTAGTGTCCTCTAGGCAATTCTTAGCCTTTCATTGATACACAAATTGTTTTTCTCTAGTTTGTGCTTTGAAAGACTATCCAATGCTTTAGGGTGAAGAAAAGAACTATGGAAATAAGAGAGAGAGAAAGTCTGAACCAATGTAGTAAGGATGAAAAGGAAGAGATAGAATTGTGAAATGGTGAAGCTAGAAATTACTTGACTTAGAAAGTGATTGAAAGTGGATGCTGAGGAAGAGGAAGTTTTCTACTTGGGCCACTGCATAAATTGTCTTCTAAGATCTGATGTAAAAAAAAAAAAATAGAAAAGGCATGAAGAGAATCATAGATTTAGTTTTAGGGTCCATGGAGTTTGATGTGCCTTTGAGACATTCAAGAGGAGATGCTTGTGGGCAGTTGTTAGGAAACAGAGCAGCACCAGAAATACAAATTTGGGAACCATCAGTGAATCAGTGACCCTAAGTCTTGGATATAAATAGGGACTTTCAGAAATAGTGAGAAAAGGAGAAGTCTGGGACAATATTTCTGCTGAATATCAACATTTAAATAATACCCGAAGGAAAAGGACACTTACAGAAGATTGACGAGGAATTTAGAGTTAAGTGGAGAATAAGAAGAAAATGTCATAGTAGCTGCATATTAGCTATCTACTGCTTCTCTAATACTGTATAAAAAATTACAGCCAGAAGTTAGCAGCTTAACACAATAAACATTCAACACAGTTTCTGAGAATCAGGAATCTGGGTGCTGCTTATCTGGGTGGTTTTGGTTCAGCGTCTCTCACAAGGTGGTAGCCCACTCAGGGTTGCAATCATCTCAGGGAGAGGCCCCGGCTCTTGACCGGTTGTTAGCTGGAGGCCTTTGTTTGTCGTTGTGTGAACCTCTCTGGGGTGGTCTGAATGACCTCACAATCTGGCAGCAGGATTCCCCCAGGGAATGTAATAGAAGAGAGAGAGAGAGATAGGGAAAGAGAGGATGAGAGAGTGAGAGAGAAAATGCCCAAGTGAGAGCCCAAACTGAAAGTGGAGTCTTTTAAAGCCTGAACTCTGTAGTAATTTATCATTGCTTCTTCCATGTGCTATTCATCACACAAACCAACCCTGGTCCAATGTGGATGAGTCTCAGTCAGGGTGTGAGTACCAGAAGGCACTGATCATTGGGGGGTCATCTGGGAGGCCGGCTACCATACCATAGAAGCTAAGGAAAAAGAGTTAGAATAAGGATGCACTCAATAACTAACTAACTAACTAACTAACTAACTAACTAACTAACTAACTAACTATATTACCATCATATTCTATCTTTTAAAAATGACACACATTAGAGTATAACTAGATAGTGAAGATTCTATAAATAGAATTCTACAGAAAGGCCGTTGGGGGTATATGGATGTTTAAAGTGGAAAAGAGAATTAGGAAGCACATACTAGCTGTATTAAAATATCTGTAGGGCTCTCATTTTTGCCTTTAAAACTCAATTTTTTGAAATTCTTCAAATTGCAAGGAACAGGGATATACTTAGGCAATGAAAGTGGTTGATGATTCATGAGAAAGATTCAAGAGACTGGGAAGCAGTCTTTTTTTTTTTTAAGCTTTTATTTATTTATTTGAGAGAGAGAGAGAGAGAGAGAGCACGAGCAGAGGGAAGAAGCCGAGGGAGAGGGAGAAGCAGGCTTCCCGCTGAGCAGGGAGCACAATGCAGGGCTCAATCCCAGGGTCAAGGGATCACGACCTGAGCTGAAGGTAGAGGCTAAACTGACTGAGCCACCCAGGGGCCCCAGGAAACAGTCTTAATAAGCACAGAATCTATGCCTCACAAGTAATGGAAGAATATTCTGGTGACAATCATAGTTGCATAGTTGGGTTTGGAGAATTGAAACTGTTCTGGCTACACCATAATGTTATGACCTAATCTCACCATCTCTTAGCATCAAGGGGTAATTGATGCTAATCATTATAGTGACCGAGAACATCTCTGTTACTGCTAAGCATCAACTGAATTCTCTCTTCTACTTTTGTTTAGTCATTATTTCCACTGCCTTGTAACTTTTATTTATTCTTAACTTACCTCTGTTGTGTTTTTCCTACTGCCTTCTGTCAGTGTGTCTACAGGCTTGTGTCACCATAATACTGGAATGAAAATTTCTTTTTTTTTTTTTTAATAGGTAAATCAGAAACCTGTTAGACTGACTTGTTTTTTGTTTTTTTTTAAGATTTTATTTATTTATTTGACACAGAGAGAGACAGCCAGCGAGAGAGAGAACATAGGCAGGGAGAGTGGGAGAGGAAGAAGCAGGCTCCCAGGGGAGAAGCCTGATGTGGGGCTCGATCCCAGGACTCTGGAATCACGCCCTGAGCTGAAGGCAGACGCTTAACGACTGAGCCACCCAGGCGCCCCTGCAGGTAATTTTTTTTCTTTTTTCTTTTTTTTTAAAGATTTTATTTATTTATTTGACAGAGATAGAGACAGCCAGCGAGAGAGGGAACACAAGCAGGGGGAGTGGGAGAGGAAGAAGCAGGCTCATAGCGGAGGAGCCTGATGTGGGGCTCGATCCCAGGACGCTTAACGACTGAGCCACCCAGGCGCCCTGGAATGAAAATTTCTATCATCTGTTCTCCTCACTCCTCATGGCTCTCTGTTCCCTCACCTGACTTTATTCCTCTTTTTAACAGTTATCTCTACTTGGCATGGCATTCATTCATTCATTCATTCATTCATTCTTTCTTTCATTTTTGCTCTCTGTTGGAATGTATCCCCATGAGATCAAGTTTTTAATTTTATTTACAGCTGTGCCCTGGCAAATCAGGGACTCAATAATCGTGTTTTAAAATTAACTAATGTGGCATATTTTAGTAATACCGTGAACCCATCTCTCACCTGATTGTCTGGAGGTAATTTCTTTTCTTTTTTTTAAAAGATTTTATTTATTTATTTGTCAGAGATAGAGATAGCCAGCGAGAGAGGGAACACAAGCAGGGGGAGTGGGAGAGGAAGAAGCAGGCTTCCAGCAGAGAAGCCTGATGTGGGGCTCGATCCCAAATGCCAGGATCACGCCCTGAGCCGAAGGCAGACGCTTAACGACTGAGCCACCCAGGTGCCCCTGGAGGTAATTTCTATGGGCAAGGCAGGTTCCCATACTTGTTGTAGTGCCAGTGGTTGTCTGAACCTCATCATGGGAAGTATGACAACTACAAAGTGTGACCTCTTTTAATGAAAAAAAAAAAAATAATAACACACCAGTATTTACTATCAGAAGTGTTTACTATTTAAAGAAACATTAGAATTAAAAGTTAGAAATGTAGAATAGTAGTACATCTTTAATCATGAAACTTCAAAAATCTTAACTTGTATTAAGGAGAATAAAATATCTTTGATTTTGTGTCTACTAAATGAAACAAATACTTGTTTACCTTAGTATTAATAGAACTTCAGTTTAAATAACTTGTCTTCTTGAAAATTGAAAATAAAGGAAAATCAGCAAATAATGAACGAGTCATGAAACAATAGCTCAATATTCTCTATCACATTCATATTAAGTTCCACTTCTTTTAAGAAACTACTGTAACTACTCTAGCACAGTGTAGACATTACTTTTATGAATTTATATTTATTTTTCCCAGTTTTATTAGGATATAATTGACATGCATCGTTGTATAATTTTAAGGTGTATAGCGTGATGGCTTATTTAATTATATTGTGGAATTATTACCATAATAGGTTCAGCTAGTATTAACCTCCTCATATAGATACAATATAAAGGAGAGAAAGAAGAGAAGAAAGGAAAAAAATTTTCTCATGAGCAGAATTGTTAGGATTTACTCTCTTAACTTTCTTATGTATCATACAGCCGTATTAGCTATGGTCACCATGTTCCGCATTACATTCCTAATACTTATTTATCCTATAACTGGAAGTTTATACCTTTTGACCACATTTCTCCAGTTCCCCTTCCCCTCACCCTACACTTCTGATAAACACAGATCTGATCTCTTTTTTGTTTGGAATTTTTTTTTGTGGTGGTGGTGGTTGTTTTTTTAGATTCCACATATAAGTGAGATTATATAGTATTTGTCTTTTTGTGTCTGACTTATTTCACTTAGTATAATGTGTTCAAGGACCATTAATGTTGCAAATGGTAGGATTTCCTTATTTTTTTAATGGCTGAATAATATTACACTGTATGTAAATGACACAACCTCTTTATCTATTCATCCATTGATGGACACTGAGGTTGTTTCCACGTCTTGGCTATTGTAAATAATGCTGCTATGAACATGGGAGTGCAGATACCTTTCTGAGTTAGTGTTTTCATTACCACTGAATATATTCCCGGAAGTGGAATTACTGGATCATACAGTAGTACTAGTTTTAATTTTTAATTTAGTTTTTTAATTTCCAAGGATCCTCCACACTGTTTTCCATAGTGGTTATGCCAATTTATAATCCCACCAACAGTGTACAAGTGTTCCCTTTTCTTCACATCCATGCACATTTGTTATCTTCTGTCTTCTTGACCAAAAAGTTCTGTCTGTCCTTCTTTCCACTTGAGCACTGTTGGGCCTCATAGCTTCCAGGAATTGTTGCCAACTCTTCTGCTCAGATTGGGCTAGAAGATACTCTCCACAGTGGGTGGAGCTGTCTCAGTCCCCTTGCCTGGGTGGAAAGGGGGAGGAAATGCTCTCAGCTGCTCTCAATTTCCCAAAGAGGCTCTCCATTCGGCTGAGCCACTGACTGAGCTCCTACCCTTAATTTTTGCTATGACTAATCTCCCACCTGTGCATAGCATGGACGCCTCCATGCCCGGTATTGGTTTTGCTCTAGGGCTGAAGAGCTCTGCTTACATACGTCTCTGCCAGGCTGCACAGCTTCTAGGAGTTGTCACCAGCCCTTCTGGTTAGATGGGGCTGGAAGGCATCCCCCACAGTAGCTGGGACTGTGAGTTAGCACCTTGCCTGGTATGAGCAAATGAGGCTGTAGGGTTGGCAGATTTTCTCATTTAAGGATCTGAATCAGAGAGATCAGCGTTCCTCCAAATGCCCTGGTATGAGTGTATCCCTGTCTTAGTTCTGCAGTTAGGATTACTCCTTGGACACTGCAGGTATGAATTCAGTCTGCCAAGGTCCTTGTGCTGGTTGCTTTAAGTCCCAACCACTTCTCTTGCCACAGATTCCCAGTGGTTGAACCTCATAGATTCCTCTGCAATTGCTGTGGTGCTAGATCAAAGTAGGGGTTCCCACAAAGTGACCCACTATACTAGGGGAGGCTGGTTGCCCACTATCCCCATCCTGTTCTCTTTTTCCACTAGAGTAACTGGCAGTTCAGGGGAGACCTCTCCAAGTAGTACTGTTCTGTACTGGGAGATGGTCAATGTGGTCAAGGGGTAGTGGCTGCTCTTAACCCTTCTCCTCCTCCTCCTCCTCCTTCTCCTCCTCCTCCTCCTCCTCCTGCTCTTCCTCCTCCTCCTTCTTCTTCTCCTTCTCCTCCTCCTCCTCCTCCTCCTCCTCCTCCTCCTCCTCCTCCTCCTCCTTCTTCTTCTTCTTCTTCTTCTTCTTCTTCTTTTAAAGATTTATTTATTTTAGAAAGAGAGAGAGAGCACGTGTAAGAGGGGGCCAGGACGGGGAGGAGCTGAGGAAGAGAGAGAAACCCATGCAACCCCCCACCCCCTGAGCATGGAGCTTGAATTGGGGCTCCATCTCATGACCCTGAGATCATGATCTGAGCCCAAACTAAAAGCCCCGATGCTTAACCTACTGAACCACCCAGGGCTTACCCTTCTAATGCAACCTGTTTTGGTCTGTGTGGTACAGGAGGAGTGCTTCAGCCTCAACTCCAAATCCATGTTCTAGGATTCTCTCAGTAATGTCTTGTTCTTGAAGAGTTGTTAGTTATTCTTCTTGTGAGGGAGAGTGAAGTCGGGAATAACTTATGTTGCCATCTTGGTGATGTCACTCTCCAACTCTAAAGCTCAGTTTCATTGAATTAAATTTATTAATTAAAAAAATCAAAAGTCTCATCTTCTTAGATAAACTTAATCGGTTTTTTGGGAGGTGTTATCTTTTCAAGTCAAGGATTTATACTATTTCTGGTTATGAAATCTCAGTCCCTCTTGCATAATTGATGCTTAATACAGAATAATAATAACTACCATTATTGACATGGTTTAAAACCATAAGAATTTTCATGAAAACCCTATGAATAAGTTCTTTTTTACTCTCATTTTAAAGATATGAAAACTGGGCCAGAGAATTTGGGCAAAAGAGCCAAAGTGGGACATTGAACTCTCTTTTGACTTGTCAGTTGATGTCCAGGATGTTTGAGGTCTATAGGATGATGCTGATTTGTCAAGAAGGAATGTTCCTGTGTCCTCTCTCCTAACACATTATTTACAACAACGTTGAAGCCAAATTCTTTTCAGATATGATGCTAAGAATAGGTTGGCTGTTCTCTGGTTGATGTCCTTGATTTGGAATAATTCTTAATTATTTTGGAGAGAAAATATTTTTTTTGAGAATATGGCCCCTATTAGCTGAGCACATGATGATAATTCACTTTTGAATAAAATTTTTATTCTACAAGTAATTACTATTTTAAGTGCCTTGCCTTCTTTTTGGAATAGATTGAAGTGGTTTATGGATTAAGTGACAATCTAGGATGAATGTTTTCATTAAAAAATAGGACAGAGTTCACCAGGAAAGCACCATGCCTAGAGTATTTTAAGAACCATGTGTGGACGATGTGGCTCTAAGGGTTTTAGCAACTAAAGCAAAAGGGAAAATCTATTGAGTCATTTGATTTTCATTTTTTTTAACAACAGAAAGAGAGTACATTGAGAAGTTTATAAAAATGTTTATTTTCCTCCCTTGGCTTAAACGTCTCCCCTGCAAAATAAAGACATTACACAAGGTAGTCTCTTAGTTTCCTTCTTGTTCTATGATTTTATAAGCTTCCATATAATATTACAAAAATAACATAAAAGGCATTTCTTACTGTAACCATCTATAAAGGCATAGGACAGGGTAGAGTGAAGGTCTTTCTCTGAAGGAATAAAAGCCAGCCCAGATGCTCTGAATTCTGATGGTCTTTAAATTACTACAGGTTAAACAATCACAAATAAATAGGGGTTTTAATAAATTACATCAAGGCTTTCATTACAACTAGTGATTATTTAAAAATAACCAGTAGGTCGACCAAATTTTTTCTTAAAGATTGGTTACATATACTGTATATATATATACATAGCTTGATTCGGTGATAATGGAAGCAAAGTTTCACCTCCTCTGTATATTTAGTTTTCTCTGTATTCTTATTAATCTGGACTGTTTTTTTTCTTACAGTAATAAAATGATATGTGACAGTGAGGAATAAAACATTTTCCTTCACTTACTCTCCTGATCTCTTTCTCTCAAGAATTTCTGCCGTCAGCAACTTTTCAACAAACACTTATTTAACGTCTGCTCTGAGTCAAGTCCCGAACTTAACAGAGATGACTCCCAGATCCGTATCTGAAACTCCCAACCCTGACCTTTTTTTTTGGTTCCCAAACAAATCTTACAGCAACTTGCAGGGTGTATCTTCACCTTGTACTGTTTTCATATCAACTCCTATATACCCCCAACTGAGTCCTTTCTAATTCTTCTGAAAGGTACTCCCATATTCTAGCTTTATATCACAATCAACCCATTAATTCACTTAACACATACTGATTTAGCTCCTTCTACATGACAGGCATTTGCCTGGGTGTTAGAACAAGAGTGGCAAAGTTCCTGCTGGTATGCAACTTTCAGACAAGGAATAAACAAGTAAATGTAAAAAATATGTAACGGAACTACACAGTGGCATGTAACCAGAGGTCACTTTAGTGTTGTCAGAAAAGGCCTCTCTGAGATCTGAAAAAGGAGGAATTCACCTTAGTAATTATAGAGTCATCCCTATTTCTCATTTTTTTCACCCACTCATTCATTCATTAATATTCACTTTGTATACATTTACTGAATGCCCACTAAATACTAGTCAGTGTGAAAATGCTTAAGATACAAAGATGAGTAAAATGCATCCTCTGTTGTCCCTGGATGTTACAGTCTAGTGAGGAGGCAGATCAATAAGCAAATTAGGTCAACAAAGTGTTGTTATCTATTTATTTGAGAGTGCCCGTGTGCAAGACAGGGAGCAGAGGGAGAGAATGTTTTTTTTAATTTTTATTTTTTTTTTAAAGATTTTATTTATTTATTCGACAGAGAGAGACAGCCAGCGAGAGAGGGAACACAAGCAGGGGGAGTGGGAGAGGAAGAAGCAGGCTCCTAGTGGAGGAGCCTGATGTGGGGCTCAATCCCACGACTCCAGGATCAGGCCCTGAGCCAAAGGCAGACGCTGAACGACTGTACCACCCAGGTGCCCCCAGAGGGAGAGAATCTTAAGCAGACTCCACACTCAGCATGGAGCCCAATGCATGGCTCCACCTCATGACCCTGATATCATGACCTGAGTCCAAATCAAGAGTCAGAGGCTTAATCGACTGAGCTACCCAGGTGCCCACAGTGTTGTAATTTATTTTGAGCGATACCTGGGCGGGGCTCAGTAGGGCTAAATAGGATGAAGGGGCTTATGCAAGTATAAGCATAAAAACATAATATATATCTTATTCCTGTTACTATCCCCAGCATAGGACCTACAAATAGGCACTCAAAGCAATGTGATGAATGGATATACGAATAACATCACACTACTATTTATGCTGGAGTTGAGAGTAAAGTCTTATTGATTTGTTTTCTTTATCCATTATTCTATTGTTTCAGATATGGTATATTTCTCTCAACATCAATCTGTATTTCATTATTTATAATCCCATGCCTGGTATTTTGAAACACTTTTCTTTTTCAGAGATTGCTTTCAGTAATACAAAAGATAAAATATTGTGCCATGTCTCAAAATCCCAACAAAGATCACAAAACCAAACCAAAAAAAAAAAAAAAATCTAATAAAATGTTAATTGTTTCCTTGGTATGTCATAGATGCTGGGACATATATTATCTGCTTTACCCCTCACCTCAAAAAAATTGAGTGATTTCCCCAAATCACAGGCAGGGAATCATTTACAAATGACATAATGGGGCAATGGGGACACTGGCCCTTAATACAAACGAACAGAGAAGATTCTTACTTATCCCCTCTACATCTGATATTTTGCAAAAAATTAAAAGCCTGAATCCTAACTCCATTTTCAGTCCTGTAAATTCTAATACCATTTATCTCTCATTATTGGCAAGTTCATAATGGTTTTTAATTTTGCTCCTTGTTACTGCGTATAACTGGAAATAGTATTATCTTTCCCCAGCTTTGGTGTACCGGAAGAACAGCAGGTCATCTTTCATTTGTAAGAGCTTTTCACAGGTGGAAAGATGAACTTGTCCTTCAAATGTCTCCTCATCCAGTTAAGTAATCCTTTTTGATGTTTTTCCCTCATTTTTTTAAAGCTGTCTCTTTAGTTTTGAAGAAGGTTAATTATTTCTGGCTGAAACAAAGGATCTTTACCTAAATCTTGGGCTAGAAATATGGTTTTAAACAGAAACTATGCCTGTTGTGAGTTTTCCTCAAATGTGTTCATATTTGGAGGAAACTAGTTACACAGTTCACTAGAAAATTATTACTGTGATATTCCTATTTTTATTTGCTTATTAACTGATTTTACAATGACCTGAAATTCAGTCGAATTGTATTATGTAAGAACAGGAACATTTAAGGTAGTGCTTTGTTTAATCCATGTTATTTCCTATAACCATCCACACAAGTATTTCCAGAATGCCCTGTCTCTCCGATATGTTTTATCTTCTAGAACAGCAACCTAGTAAGTTGCTTTTTTAAATGTACTTAAAAAAACTCAAACATCTGTCTGGTTTATTATATTCACTGCAGACCATATAAATTTGATGGCAGGGAGAAACAAAAGCTTTTCCAGAGATGTGAGCACTTCCATACGTAAGAATATTTTTTAATGGGGTTTGTGAACAAGAAAAATTTTTTGATAGCCTGCAAGTTTTTAGGCAGTTGATAACTGTGACTGGAAATCTTGATTTTTTAAATATAGTGAATTGAGCAAGGCTCTATAAAAGATGATAGTTACTCAACCTGTCACTCTTGGGAACTGAGAACAAAGTTGCTTGATAAACGTGACTCTTCAGGGACAAAAAGACGCTTTCGCAGAATGGAGCCTGAAAACAATGCAGGATTCAATCTTTCTGTCTCTTCATTAAACTTTGAGGTAACGAGGTCCGAAGGCAAGTCAGAATCATAATGCTATCCCAACAACTGTTCGGAGGGAGCGTTGCTAAGAGAAGGAAGGCACCAAATTGGAAATGATGATAGAGGAAAAGTCATAGTTCGAGAATCCCCAGCATGGAAAGCAGAAACCTAATTGTAAGACCTACAGCCATGAGCATGCACAGAAAGTACCTCAGGTCTGAGGTCCTCTGGAATAAATCTTTGGTGATAACAGCACAGTCCACAACAGGGATACTTTTATATTTATAGTTTATTCTCCATTATTGCCAGAGGCCTCAAATCCCACATAGTCAAAATCTCCATTCTCTGCTGCCTGCTGGGCATTTCACAAGGGCTCTTGTAACAGGACCCAGAACAAGTATGGACATGAATAAAAGTGCAGGGGCCAGCCAGGCACCACAGGCGGTGAGGTAGCCAAGTGGAGGCATTGGAGAGAAACAGAGAAAGCATACAATGACCCTTCGTGCCTCAAGGCATGGCTTCAAAAGGTGTCAACACCAATTAAATTGTAAAAGCTCTGTCAGCTTCTGAAAAGTCATCCAGACAGGGACAAGACAGTACATAATCAAAGGGCTGGGATATGATTTTGTATGGTCTACACTAGACCCTATACACAGGCACGCCTGGCAATTTGTGACCCAGACGTGAGCCTTCAAGTTAAGGCTGTCCTTAAAGGTGTAAGTATTCTTCCTTTGGGAGCTGTCCAGGTGTAAGCCGGGGGATCTTGAAACCTTTTGTTAGCAGGTAGTGACTGGTGGCTCCCATAGGTAAATTGCCTGAAAAGATAACTATAACTAAGACAGGTACCACAGATTCTGCCCATAGATCAGCTAAAGGATAATTGCCTAGTCTCTTGGCTTGAGCTTAACAGAGGCAGAAAAGCAAATATGACAAACAACGTTACAGAGCGTTTTCTTTATCAGCAAAAGGCTCCATGGAATCTACTCTTTTGGGCAATAGAACATTTTGACAGTAATGGATTTGCAGGAGGGTTGTTTCAAATAGCTACACCAATAAGAAGATAACTTTGCATTTTTTATTTGGCTTTGGAAAGTATTAACGTGGCTTTAAGGAATTTGTTGGTTTTTGGCAAAGGAACCCTAATCTCAATTCATGAAACGATGTCTCTCTCTCTCTTTTTCTTTTTTTTGCCTACGGGTAACTATGATAGGTATGACCAATTTATTGGATGGCTTTCAAAGCGACAGCAGAGTTGGGGAGGAGAAGAAATGCATTTTATAGCTAGGGGAAAAAGATAGGAAGAACTGTCAAAGTGTTTCTCACATATTTTATTGCTAAGTAATTTTCTTGGTCCATGGAACTTTTTCACTCACCAAATCAAGTAAAATGCTTGGGGTTTGAGGTAGACTGATTCATGCTGAAAAGTAGACTCTAATGACATTAGGGTTCCAAGCATGGTAAGTCTAAAAAACAAAAACAAAAACACGAAACTCAAAAAGATTATTCTGATCTAGGTTTTTTGAGAGGAAATGCCACATGATATATGGATTTAGAAGGCAATCTTTTTAAAAAACAAACTATTTGAATGCTCTTAACGTAGTTAAAATCACTCTTTTATTTGGAAGAAAAGATAAACCAGGCATAGATAATGTAGCATATAATGGAGTATCAGCTTGAAAGTGTAATTTGTTAGATTATCTTTCAAATACTTTACTTTAAAATATAATAGCTGTTTTAAAAAATGAGTTCAATAATAAGTAGAAAATTGAGGAACACATTTATTCAAATTTTAGTATTGATGCTGGGGTAGTCCAGGTGAGGTAAGTAATGCTACAGCAACAAAGAAAGAAACCTCAGTGGCTTAAAACAGAAACACTTCCTCACATAAATTTCCTATGGGTTGGGGATACCCTAAAGAGCAGTGTTCCTCCCCTTGCTTTTTAATATGGCAATTCTTTATCAATATGTGCTTGCAGAACTGTCATGACAGGGAGCAGGAGTTAGAGAGTCAAGTGCCTGCAACTAAATGCTCCTTCTCAGACATGACAAGTACCATTTCTGCTCACATTTAAGGAGCAAGTGGCAGGGCTATCCTGAACTTCCAGGGGCGAATACACTTATCTCGTGAAGCTGAAAGGAGAAGGAATTGATATTAGCAAACAGTTGTAAAGTCAACCATAGACCAACCACTCTTTAATAATCAAGTATTCTTTCCTCTTTTCTGCCCCAATCCCACATTCAAGCCTTCCGTAAGAGAGATGATCCCAAAGCTCTTTATCCAGCATGGAGTCCATGATCCCAAATAAGAATGTGGCTCTTGTTGACATAGAGATGTATAAACTTCAAAGAAAAGTTGTTTTTTCCCTTCACAATCCACAGACTATGAAGGAATATGGATGGTACTGAAACTCAGTGTGGGAATTTAGAGAAGCTGATGGGCAGTCATTGTGAGGACCCCTTAGACAGAGTGGTGGGGAATGTTCCTCATTTAAGCCTGGTTTCCATTCCCTCAGAGGGATCCAGGCCTATTGTTCTTAGTGACATGCGACTTCACACTTGAAAGCTCAATTCTTTCTTTATTCTCCTTTGTCACATCTCTACTGGGCATTGGGGAAAATAAGAAATAAAAATTGAGAAATAAGCAATTCTCTTAGCCCATTACCTGCCTGAGAAGGGTTAGGTAAAGGGTGATTTTAAGTTCTAAATAGCCACAGTCTCTTTGAGTCCAGTCATGGGATTCCTTTGGCAGTGAAATTCTCTTAGAAGTTTCATAGGCTTCTTATCTATTTGATTCTACATGTTTCCATGTACCAACTCCACACCCACAAGGTTTTTGTTTTTTGTTTTTTGTTTTTAGATTTTGTTCCTGGAATATTTGCTTCCTTATTTTCTCCCTTGTCCTCTTCTTCTCCTTCTTTCAACTCTCCTCCCCCTCCCCACCCCCTTTCATATTTGCATTTGGTTTTCCATTAAGCCTATTGTGGTTCAGGAAGAGAGTCACACTTTGAGTCTCCTTTCCTTACAGATTTTTGGCCTATTGAAAAGATAGACAGGGTGCCCCACTTTTAATCATATCTTTATTCTGAGATGCCTTAATCCATTTCCAGATTTAAACACGGTGTAGTAGCCATCCCTTGATTTGATACTTGCCTTAATATATAGATTTTATTTTTCTGTTTTGCACAGATTCTAAGAAGCTGTAGCTTTTTCTAACCCTACTAATCCTCAAACTTATTAATTAATTATTTATTTATTTATTTATTTATTTATTTATGTTTAAATTCAATTAGCCAACATATAGTACGTTATTAGTTTCAGATGTAGTGTTCAGTAATCAATCAGTTGCGTATAACACCCAGTGTTTATCACATCATGTGTCCTCTTTAACGCCCATCACCCAATTACCCCATCCCCCTACCGACCTCCCCTCTAGGAACCCTAAGTTTGTTTCCCTGAGTTAAGAGTCTCTCATGGTTTATCTCCCTCTCTGATTTCTTCCTATTCAGTTTTCCCTCCTTTCTCCTATGAATCCTCTGTGCTGTTTCTTATAGTCCACATATGAGTGAAACTGTATGATAATTATCTTTCTCTGATTGATTTATTTTACTCAGCACAATACCCTCCAGTTCCATCCACACTGATGTAAATGGTAAGTATTCCTCCTTCCTGATGGCTGAATAATATTCCAGTGTGTGTGTGTGTGTGTGTGTGTGTGTGTATACCACATCTTCTTTATCCATTCATCTGTCGACAGACATCTCAGCTCCTTCCACAGTTTGTTATTGTGGACACTGCTGCTATGAACATTGGGGTACAGGTGCTCTTTTGGATCACTGCATTTGTATCTTTGGGGTAAAACCTAGTAGTGCAATTGCTGGGTCATAGGGTACCTCTATTTTTAACTTCCAAAGGAATCTCCTAATTGCAAACCAGTCTATTCTTGTCTGAGATCATCTTTTGTTCTTTTTGTGATACCTTGCCAATTGCAGCTGACATCAATCTGCAGACACTCTAATTTTCTATTTAATCTTTCTTCTAGTGCAATAAGATTTTTTTGCACAAGATCTGTCTTATAAATGAGCATAGGTGATAATATGACCAAATGATTTACCACTGCATAGGATTGATTTCCATCTTCTAGCTTCCACAGGAGGTGGCCATTCACCACGCTAACCCTGAAGGATCAACACTAAACTGATGCCACGTATTTCAGAGTTTTTGTCGTGGCAGCATCTGTTCCAAGTATAAATAAGTTTTAGTCAGCATGGATCAGGTTAGGCTACACTAACAAACAACCCCAAATTTCAGCAGCTTAAAACACAAAGACTTATTTCTCTTTCATTCAAAGTGTGCTAGGAACCCAGAGCACTCTCAGGGCAGCTGAACCATCCTCCGTGGCGTGGCTCTCTGTTGTACTGCCTTAGCAGTGCAGTGGATAGAAATAGCAGAGACAAAGTGAAGTACAGAATTGGCTGTCAGTAATTAAAATGCTTCTTCCTGGAAGTGATGAGTGTAATTTTTGCCACTCGTAACTCTAAGAGGCAGGGATATATATTTATCTTATGTGTCCAGAAGGCAAGGAGAATTGGGTATCAGGGATTAGAGGTCATGTCTGCCAAATACCCTGACTTTGTGACTTGATGAATGGGAATGCCATTCATCAGTTAAATAGTTTCTGAACCTCTGCTACAAACATTTTATTTCTTTTTTAATTAGAATTGCGATTATAATCCTAGCTGACACATTTTATATATTTATTAAATTTTTGAAGTATTTAAAAGTTCAATATAACTTTTGTGAATAGCTTCTATCTACTAGTTTTTCAGATTCCAACTTACTTTCTAAATGGAGAGTATAAACTGTTACTCATCATTTTCCAATTCTATTTATCAGGTATTTTATAGGAACATTATATGTCCCATCTTAATTTAGTGATATTTTGGGATAAGCATCAGTAGTGGGCTGAATGCTAGTGCCTGAAAAGATATGTGCATGTCTTGGAACCTGTGAATGTGACCTTATTTGGAAAAATGGCCTTTGTAGATGTAATTAAGTTAAAGATCTGGAGATGAGGGGATCATCTGGATTAGGATAGGTCCTAAATTCAATGACAAGTGTCCTTATAAGAAAAGAGATGAGGAGAAGGTCTTCTCCAGAGCAGAAGGCCATGTGAAGACAGAAACAGAGACCGGGGTAGGCAGCCATGAGGAAGGCTGACAGCCGCCAGAAGCTGAGATAGGCAAAAGAGAGTTCAGAAGGAGTGCAGCCCTGTAACACCTTGATTTGGACTTCTGGCCTCCAGAACTGTGAATGAATTGATGTCCTTTTAAGCCATCAAGTTTGTGGTAATTTATTACCACAGCCCTGGGAAATGAATAGTGTCCTTGTGAGCTTTAGGCTTTTAAGAATCACAGATACAATGAATTAGGCACTATCACGACAAAGTCACAAGATTTAGTATTAAAAATCCTAGGTTTGAATTTGGATGATCTGAATTCCAGGTTTAACTTTTTGAAGTAGTCATATCTTTAAAAAATGATCAGTTTCCTCATCTATAAAAGGAAAATTATAGTAAGCCCTCCCCTGCCAACCTGGAGGACTGCTTTATGAATCAAAGGACCTCATTGATGCAGGTGCCTTGAAATTACTATTACAGCAGATAAGTGAAATTTTAATTATGATAGTTGTTAATATCAAAATAACAATAAATAGAAACAAACCCAGACCTGACATTGTAATGTCTAACTAGTTTCTATCTAAAATGGACTTCATTTAGTGAGCTGCTTAAGATTTTCAGCAAAAGGTTAAAACGGTCCAAGCACTGGGCAAGCAAAAGCCTTGCCTTCTCTCAAAAAAAAAGCCCATTGACTTCAAACCTTTTATTTCTATTTATTACTATAAACTATATCTGAAGTGTGGAAAGAAACTAGAAAAAGCCCACTTCTTTGGACAGGTACTCAAGAAAAATGTAAATATATTTATATGAAAACAACCCTAAAGGCTGATTGAAAATTTAATATGTTTCAGTTCATACAAATCCTTCCTAGCAAATTACCATCATAATATAATAACTATATTCCAGTAATACTACTACTTTATTTCTAAGACTTCCCTTTTGTAACTAATTTTATCTATCATCTATCTATCTATTTATATATATCTATATATAGAGATATTTATTTATTTATTTATTTATTTATTTATTTATTTATTTTAGAGAGGGAGAGAGAGAGGGCAGGGAGGGGCAGAGGGAGAGGGAGAGAGAGAATCTCAAGCAGGCTCCATATCCAATGTGGAGCCGGACTCTGGGCTCAGTCTCACAATGCTGAGATCATGACCTGAGCAGAAATCAATAGTTGGATGCTTTCCTGAATGAGCCACCCAGGAGCGCTTGTAACTAATTTTAAACATAGTAATAAAGATTAACTCATAAATTCTCATCTTCACTTAGAGACATTGTTTCTATCTTACAGACAACTCAGAGAGGACACCACAAATCACAGATCCAACTGAGAATAAAACTTTGTGATGTAACTTTGAGGTAACGGTGACATCTGGGGTGTGTGTGTGTGTGTGTGTGTGTGTTCTCCTAGAAGATATTGCTTTTTTCTTTTTGTAAATAGAAGCTTAAAAGTCAGTAAGTGTGGAATGTGAATCGTGAAAACAGAATTTTCTTCTTGTTCAGTCACTCCTTGGTTACCAGTAGTGTAAGGTTGTTGCTACTGAGGGTTCTTGATGTTTGGTCTACACTCCTGTTAATTTGGATGGTTGAGTCAAACACACATGCCCTTTGAGCAAAGATTTTTGCCTGTCTTATTACCAGGAGCTTGTGCCAACAATATTAGTCTACCCCTTTGGTCCTGTCATGAACTATCTCTCCACACCTTTGGTGGAAACTTTATGGATTTAGTATTAAAGCCCAGGCATTAGCTGTGTCATCATCTCCTTCTCCCATAAAGATAGTAAGGATAAGGAAGATTTTCATGCTGATGCTGATATCTAAGCTTTACAAGATCTCTAGATGCCTTCAAGGAGACAGAGGCAATTGTATTGCTAGGAATTCTTTTATATTGCACGTTAAAAACCTTCGTAGGATTGAAAGTCAATGCTATAAAATTTAGTTGGAATAAACCAGAACTGAAGGCATCCTGTGAATTCAGGAAATTTGAAGACAATGAAAGAGAGATTGCCATTAGTAGATCTCAGAAGCTCATGTCAATTGCAACTAAATTATAATGACCTGTTGGATATTGATTCAGTTAGACTTCTTATTGGCAAGAACTCATCTCTCGAACACCTCAGCAGCCTCCTGCTGTCTGGTGAACTATCATGTCTCACATCTCTGATCAGAAGCCCAAGAGTTCATCATCACTGGGCTGCTCATTTCACTGAAGCTCTGAATGCTCTACCCACTAATCTAACCAATCCCCCATTTGTCTTCCCTCCTCCCCAGACCTTCTGGAACTCCAACTCTGTGATTAACAAAGCCATTTACACTGTCAGCCTCTTCTCTGAATATTCCCTTCACTCACGAACTGAAACTTGGTACCCTCCTGAGCATCCTCTTCCCTGGAAAATCTACCAAAGAGGAGCTCATCTGCCTCTTACACCTCTCTTTACTTCAAGGTCAGGCGCTAGGATAGGCATGGCCTTTGGTTCCCCATTGGTTTATAGCTATCTCCTTCCTCTTTGAAAACCCTAGCTCTTCAGAAGCTACAACATTCTTCTCTTCCATCTCTTCTTAATTGTTCTCATCTACCGACTATGCGCCACTCATCCCCCCTCCTGATGACTCTCGTCTCTCATTCGCTGCCTTATTTTCTGTTCTCTTGCCATCATCATTCTCAGAAATTTCAACTTCTGCAGAGGAGAAAATGTAACTGATTTTCCAGTTCCTTAATCTCACCTTCAAATTTCCTTTTCTCCTACTCACTTTAGTTCCCAACATCCATGACCAAATCGTGGGCCCTGTCATCCATAGTAATTGTTCCCCTACAAAACTGATTTCAAGCATTCGGTTTTTTGATTACCATCTTTTATTCTAGTTCATTTACAAACAATTTAATAAATAGGTGGGTAAAATTTGTGGTATTTTTGGGATGGAGTCTGTGGACACCAAGCCAGGACCAAACCCAGAAATGATCTTTAAAAACACCAGGAAGGCCTTATTTGTATTCCTCGTTGGCTTTCCCAAATCCTCTGCTTAAATAGATTTGAGATTAATTCTTGTCAGGGAAGAAAGTTTCTCATTTTCTGCTTTTTGTTATTTTTTTCTTCTTACGTCCCAGAGCTCCCCATTGGGTAGACGGGTAACCAAAAACGCCTGAGGAAAAATATGACAACATTTTCTTTATGAATCCATCCTTGTGTTCTGCATATGTTTTACTCTTCTCAATTCAAAAACACAGAGATTATAATAAAAACATAATAGCAATTATATATATACAGATATATATATATAGTCATCTTTTTGTTGTTGCTGTGGGTCCTGTTTAAAAGGAAGCTGGTGTCATAACAATGCAGTTTCTCATTTGAAAATAGTATTTCCAGTACTAAGGACTGCCAGAGAATAACATAACATGTAATGAATGGAATCTCGCTGTTTTCATAGTCAGAAAAGCACAGATTTCAATATGCTAAAAAGTTAGTACTTTAAATTTTACTTTAAATTTTGCAAAATAAAATTGCTATCAATACCTGTCAAAATATAAGATAACAAAGTTTAATGTCTAGGTGGAAGAAAAGCGTGAGAGTCGAAACAGATTCATTGCCTATCATTCTCCCTCCATTTGTTCACTTTCTGTTCCTTCCTCCTCTCCACTGAAGACACCCCTTCTTATTTTTACTTTATCTATGTTGCATTTTAATATGCGTAGCAGCATCACAGCCAGACAAGGACCAAATTAACATAATACAAATGTAGAGAAAATGCCATAACTTGGTTTCTTACAAGCAAAGTATGAATATGATATGCTGTCACCTGGACTGCCAGGTATTTGCATCAAGGCTTGTGTGTTTTTCATTGACTGAGTTTATATTTTTACTTTCTAGCTCAAAACTGACATAAATAAATAAATGTAAATGCAGACCAGTTTTGCAAGTTATTAAGTACTTTCAAATAATCCACAAAAATTTTATATGGCTTATAAAATCTTATTGGATAATGTCCTCATAAATCTACCAAGTTATACTCATTTCTTTAGGACCATCTATGCAATTAGGTCTGGAAGAGATAAACATCTGTCAGAATAAGCCTACATTGTTCATTGACTTAATTATCAGGCTTATTTGGTCTTCTATTTGTGTTTCTAGCACTTGTATTCAAAGGAATTTTTCAGTTTCAAGTGATAGTAAACCAATTCAGATACTTGTTAGGAGAAAAGGTAACTTATCAAGACCTGTGATTAAAAACTACAAGGATAGATTCAGATAGGGCTTGATCCAGGAGCTAAAATGACATAACCATCTCTTTATCTTTTTCTTCCTTCTTCCATCCCCCTCTAGGCAGCGGCCTTCCCCCTTATTTATATTCTCTTCACTTCTCATTGGTTCCTTCTGTGTGGTGGCTTGAGGTTTCAAAGTTCTAGGCATATAGCATGCTAAGGTTGGCAATCAGATTAGAAAGTTCTATTAATTTTCCAAATAGTTAACAGAAGTCTGAGGAATGATCTTGATTCTAGGGCCCAGGTCACACACTTACCCATGAACCAACCACTATGGCCAGGAGATAGAATAGTCTCATTAGCCAGTCCTGGGTTTTAAGTCTGTCTCTGAAGCCGGGTGACTGGGTTCAAATCCTCCCTAAGTCACATGGACCAAGAATGGAAGATAAGGATTTGCTGATGACAAATCTGGATACAGTTACTTAAAAGGAGAGGTTAGGGCCGGGAGAGAACAACATTGTATACTAGAGAACTCCTTTGCAGGCAGCAGCAGAATTGTTATAGCTTTATAGTTTATGCACCTTCATTTACGTTAAAACGTTTGATTCATTGGTCCTGCTTTCCTAAGTTGTGGAAAGTGCACAGTTGCTTAGTACAAGTGCTCCATTCAAACAGTCATCAGTTTTGTTTGTAAAAAGTTCAGTTTCCAACTAGGGGGGAGGATCAGGAGGGAAAAAAAAAAAAGAGGGAAGACTCTTCAGATTGGTTGAGGTTTTATTGAATAAGAGAAACAGTAGTGTTGGTAGGTTGGGTCAAGGTTGAAACGGAATGTTTTTTGAGAAACTCCGAGCACCTAATCACTGACTTCTTTTTTCCCCCACTTCCCAATCCTTGAGAATTTTGTGTAGACAGTATTTCTCCACAAACACCTAATAAAAAGGGAAATAAGAAGGAGAAGTAGGGAATTTTAAATAGATTTTTCAGCTGCCACCTGGTTTTTATCAAACTCACACTCTGATATTCATTAGCCTGCCTTGATGTCTGCTAGTCCTCGTGAACATAAGATAGTGCTTATTTTAATGACTGCTGAAGACGGGCTTGTTTTTGAAGCCAGTAATAGTTTCGAGTCATTTAAGCTGAATCTTGTGTCTTCTCTGAAATAATTAAAAGATGTGTTAGGTTCAGTTTGCCATTGGCTGTTTGTATGAACTTGGGGATTATGAAGAGACTTAGAAACAACGAACTGAAAAGTTTTGAGATGTGTCAGCTTCCTCCCTTCATGCAAAAAGAACCATTTTAATTATTCAGCATAAATTGTACATTTTCAATGTGTAAGGACTGATTTCACAAATTTTCTATTGAATAAGAAACTATGTGGTAACCATCCTGGGTATAGCTGATACTTTACTGAGATAAATAATAATTGCTATTTCTAAAGGTACACTTAAATGTGTTACAAAGAGGTTTAGCTTTATCTGTTTACAAAGCCTATGAGTTTGTATCAATACACACTAAAACCTAAGATCTGAGAAAGAATTTTGGCACCTGCTACTGAATTGGGACATTGGGTATAATCAGAATGTATTTGTTGGACTAATATATTCTTAGTAGAGTTGGACTGAGAGCTGCAATAGGGTATAATTAAAGTGGTAGAATAGAGAGAGAGGGTCCCATCAGGGAGGAGCTGAAAGAGTAAATTGGAAAAAGCCAGCTGGACAAGAAGATGGGGGAGAAGGGAAGGAAGAAAGGTGTTTCAGAAAGAAAGGATATCATAGACAAAAGAAGTTAAATACTCCAAACAGCCTCAGATGCCTTGAGAACCTCTAGACTCCAAAGGCTGTAGAGCTGGAGAATGGAATAGGTAGCCCAGGAGGACCATTTGAAGATAGTGCTGCTGACAGCTGAGGCAGGCAGGGCCAGGACTCACTGAAAGCCTTCCAGGCCATGTTTTTACCCATTTCCTTTTTCTTACATAGATTAATAATAAGGGGGGTGTGTTGGCTATAAATCTCTGAATTATATAATCATCTCTCATTACTCCTTTCTAAAGCCTTCATTGGTGCTTATTCTTTGGACAAAATAAAGTCTAACCCTTTAGCTCAAAGCGAACAGCCTCTATCCCCCTTTATGTTCCCTCGGGTGCATTGTGCTCCTGAAGCCACTGTTTCCCAGACAACACTATATCTTTTTTTTGTGCCGTGTCCTCTGCCTAGGATTCCCTCCTCTCCATTTCAAATGCCACCTCTCTATAAAGGTTTGCTAATTCTAGCTACTTCCCTGTTTTGCTTCCAGGAAAAACATATTCTTTCTCAGTTGTGATTTCAAAACGCTCTTTTTTCCTATCTTTTTTATACCATTTCTAACTTCTCTCTTGAATTATGATTATATATATGTGTGTATATATATATTCAAATATATGTGTGTGTATATATGTATGTGTGTGTAGGCATGTATGTATATATGTATTTAAATCTCATTACTAAATGTTAAGATCTTAGACAACAGGAATTGTCTAAGATTAAAGGAATTAAAGGAATTAAATTTTATTAATTTCTTCTCCTAGTAACATCTAGCCTAGTGCTTTGGACTTAGTCTGTTGCTCTAGCTGAGAGAAAAAGAAAGAGAGAAAGAGAAAGGAAAGGGACAGAGAGAGTACTATATCATTGCAAACAGACTTTTTTAGAAGCTTATCAACTTCAACCATTTTAGGCTTTTCAGAATGACATATTACATGTGAAATAGATAAATTAGTAAGGTACTTTTCAATTACTTTTGAGTAGTGGTCAGAACAAAACAGTGGACCTTTATAAGCCACTTTTCAAATTGCAAACCCATAAGAGTTTGCTGTAAAGAAAGGTCCTACTTGGGTAGGAATCTGGGCAAATATGGTAGAAAAAAGCCTCTAGTAGATCTAAAAATATTCAGTGACTATTACCTCACCTTTGAAAAGCCTGATGAATCTAGTGTAATTGTTTCCAGATTAATTAATAGAATTTGATCTCCTCAAATGTCTATACGTCTCAAATTTTTTAAAAAACCTTGCCTACAGATTCTTGGATTACTGAAGTTCATCATATATTTTGTTTTTTAAACTTCTAGGTATATTTGAATCTTTCTACTGGTGCCATAAAAAAAAAAAAAAGTGCTTTGGCAGTAACATTCAATGGAAAATCCATTCTCGGATACGCTAGGATGCAGCTGACACACAGGGCACGTGTGAATTTTACAGACAGATTTAGTGGGCTGTTCGGCAGCAGGGAGATTAAGAGGCTGAACTCAGTAGTTTCATAGACGCTGACGTTATTCAACTTCTGGTAAAAAGCATTGCATATGTTAAAAGTCGGCTCCACTTTTTAACCATGTACAGTAATTTAAGTATCTTAAGTGACAGCACTTTTGTATAATCATAATCACATTCTTTGACTACTTGGAAAAGTTTATCAGAAGAAAAACATGATTCAATATGTTTATTTTCACCTTACACAACAATATTCTAAATTTAACAAACTACAATCTTGAAAGAGAACAGCAGATTTACTGTTTTACTTTTGAGAATATTTGCTTTAACTTGAGCTGATTTTTGAAAAGAAATATTTTTGGACAATTCTTAAAGACAAATTATCAAAATCCTGGTTTATCTTTAAGAAAGGTTACTGGTCCTGCTGACTGATACTGACATCAGTGGCGATGGCAGTTTTCCAGAACACACCACCTTTCTTTTTCCTTTCCTTTGTCTTTCTTCCCTTCCTGCTTTCTAGTTATCCCTTTATCATCTTACTCTAGTCTCCTCTTTCTCATTAAACTCATTTTTCTCCTCAGTTTATCCTAATCTGGTCCAAACCAACGACACTTCGATGTTACTTAATATTAATCTGTCAGAAATATTGAAAAGCAAAGCAGTTGTTACGACATTTCAACCTTTTTTCCCTTTCTCTTTCCCTCTTCCTCCCTTTCTCCTTTCCTGTTTCCTTCTCTTTTTCTTTTTTCCTTTCTTCCTTCTTTCTTTATTTTTAAGGAAATCTGGAAATATTCTTTATAGCTTTGTTTTCTTTAGGCTTTCAGGTAATTTACTGTATTAAAAACATTTGTTTTTAAGACAGAAGAAACTTTTGATTTAATCCCATTAAAATGATATAAATCAACATTTGCTTCTAAAACATTATTTATTGTGCACGTGAGTGTGTGTGTGTATTTTTAGTTTCCATAGGACTTTGGGATTAAAGAGGACATAAAAGCTTTTATACAATGTTTGTGTCCTTTTGTACAAAATTTTCTTCTTTCCTGCCATGGATTGATAATCCAGCCAACCTGAGTATCTCCAGTGTGATGGGGATTTCTCCCCAACTTTCTCCACAAAGACCTTCCTTCTTGTTTTAAGGCTTATTTACATTTGCATTTACATTTGTTTTCTGCTTCCCCATTCTACTTTTCCTAGTTTTCCCACTTTTCCCCTTTGCAGCCATTTAGAGAAGGCAACACTTCAAGTTTTAAATATGTTATCATAAAATATTTAGAGAAGGAAAGCACTTCAAGTTTTAAATATGTTATCATAAAATATCCTAGAAGGGTACATGAAAACCATTAAAACTGACTACTTTTGTGAAATGGAACTAAGAAGGAGGGGATGAGAGAGAAAATTCTAGAAATTAAGACTCATCGGATTCAAAGCATACATATTTATGTATTAATTTAATTCAGTAATTGTGATTGTTATTTTAAAAGACCTTAAGTTCTTTCCAAGTCCCTTCTTAAAAAATGTAGATACAGTTTTTCAAAATTTTTCTCATATAATAATTATTTTTAAGCCCTACTTCTTCCTTCTTATTTTCCCTGCTCATGCTTCTACTTCCTTTTGAAAGGTATTTGAGTGTGGCAGCTAGAATGGAAACAAAAGGATGAATTTATTTGATGGTGATTCAGTTGTGAGTATATGCATCAACTTCTCTGCACTTATTTCGTATGTTCAAATTAGATAGTGCTTAGCATACAATCCTTAGCATATGGCAATCCAATCTTAATAGGAGAAATTCTATTCTTCTTAATAAAAGAAATGATGCTAGTAACTAAAAATTGAACAAAAACCATTTTAATAGAAAAAAATAGACTTAAATAACAACATAATAATTTTCTACACAGAGTGGAAATAGGATCTCAATTTTTATATTGTGAGTTTTCTGACCAAATTGTGTTAACTGAGTGGAGAAAAAGAAAATCTAGCATATTATTCTAAATGTAACAACATACACGCAAAAATAAAATATGTTTTTAAGGAAATTTATTATTTTTCATATGCACATTTTTGGTATTGATTTGTAATAAAAATCTACTTTTCTTAAGAAATATCTATCCTATTTTAATTTTTTAACTGAATTAATTTAAAAAATGTTCTTTCCAGTGATGTAGTGATGTCTAAAATAGTAACATCTTAGATGGTCAAGAAAGTGCTTTCTTTTTTTCTCCCTTCCCACCCAAAAGACCAATGTTTTACGGTGAAATAGTGGTGAATGCAGAGTACATATAAGAGCAATATGAGAATGTCATGGTTTTCACAAAGGTAAAGACTATCACCCTGCCAACTGAAGTTACGGATTCAACATCTTCATGGGTTAATGACATTGAAGTAAGCAAGGTCTTGGACCCAGTGAAAGGATGTAATATGCTAAGATGTTGCAAGCCATAACTTTCGTGCTATTTGTTGATTCTGTGAGTCAATTTCATGAGTCAACTCATGACAAGTCTATGTGGAATCTAATGAGAAGGTCTAGTGGAATGGAATTAGCCTTAGAGAAGTCTGTTGATGAGGGAAATCTGAACCTTGAGCTTCAGTGCCATTTCCAGCATTGAAACCAATTACCTGGATGCCAGTTAATCTCTCTGTGTACATTTCTTTGTCTATTAAACGAGAAGATTAAACTACATCAATAGACGGCTTTATGCTTCTCACCTTTTGTGATTCTAGGGAATTGCTGTGGAAAATCTGAAAGACTACATCCAGAAAGAAAACCGAACAAAAATATTCCGTAATGGGACAACAGCAAGCTTCTGGGTTACCGATATTTTCTTAAAAATGTTAACAACCTCTGTTAGTAGCTGATTTCTTCTCTCTTTTGTAGTAAGGAAGAGGCAGTCATGAAGCAAGATGCAATGCGATTAGATAAGAGATCAGCTATGCCAACAGTTCTGAGCACGAGACCATTCCTGGCTCCCTTTCACTATTATAAATCTGTTATTTATAAAGGGGTCCATACTTGTAAAATTTCTCTCTCATTCAGTATATACAGAAAAATGTAGACAGAGAACTAAAAATGATCCGCCTGTGAAAATCCATGACTGAATATAAATGAAAACAGTTCTAAATATCTAATAACTCAATCTGTTTGTTTTAGAAATAGCTGGAAATGGTCATGAAACTCAGTCAACATTTAAATAGACTGCTTCAAAATGTGCAATATTTTCTGTTCAACTCAGTGTTTCTACAGATTTGATTTCATTGTTAGAAGGAAAATTGATATACATTATGCATGCAAGGAGTAAATATCAAAGGAGGTGATTACGTAACCAACAGCTACTTCCCTCCATTAAGGTTCAAATATAGTATACTTCAAAAATGAAATGCTTAAAGGATCTTACTCTTGCAGAATAATTCTATTGGGTATAAAAGAATTTCAGAAAAAAATAAAACAAGTTTTGAGACTCAAGACATAATCTTTCTTTGTATTTTCAAATTAAAGAGTAATTAACAAGTTGAATATATTGAGGCCAGATTTATGAAACTTGAGATAGGAATCTGTTTTCTGGAAAATTCTTATGGAAGATTTGAAAGTTGAGGAATTATATTTATCAAGAAACAGCATTCAAATAAATAAAGAATTATAAGAGTGATTTGATGGACAATGAACAATGACCATTGCTCACATATTGTGGGAAGTCTTTGGAATTAAAATTTGTTTTTTCAGGGGCGCCTGGGTGGCTCAGTCATTAAGCATCTGCCTTCGGCTCAGGGCATGATCCCAGGATCCTGGGATCGAGCCCCGCATCGGGCTCCCTGCTCTGCTGGGAGCCTGCTTCTTCCTCTTCCACTCCCCCTGCTTGTGTTCCCTCTCTCGCTGGCTGTCTCTCTCTCTGTCAAATAAATAAATAAATAAACAAATAAACAAATAAATAAATAAATAAATTTTTTTTAAAAAAAATTTGTTTTTTCATTCAACCTGCACTTTAGAAGAAAATTCCCAGTTTTTGGAATGTGAATCGAAGAAACTACAGAATAACACAACTGATTTTATCATTCTGTCTTTTTAGTGAATTCTTCTCATAGTGGAAATTATTATAAAAGAATAGTTGAGGAATTCACTGTGGCTTTGTATCCTTCCTTACTTCCATAGTTGAAATAAGACTGGTAAACTCATGAGATTAGGCACTCCCATAAGACTGTAAGAGCTTCCTGGCTTTATGCTGGCCAGAAATAACAGCACAGAGTGTTTTTACAATAATCCTGCTTTTGGGTAAAAACAGGAAAGGGAGAGGCATGTTAAAATTAAATATTTTATAAGATGAACAGAACCAAAAGAAAAATAGAGAAGTTTACTTTCATTTTGGGAAAAATTAAAATTGACTCTGATTATCTATTTACTTACTTATTTTTGAATAAGCAATTTATTCCCTTAGCACATTATAAAATTTCTGTTCTTTTTCTTCTCTGAATCTAGGCTGCCAAGTCGAGGTGACAATATTTAATTCACTACTCTGCCCCACTTAGAATATTCACTTCGTTGGAAAGATCCACCATTGGAATTGACATCAATTCTCAAGATCAGATATTTGTGTACTCGGGGAAATTTTCCAATATTTCTTAGTATTGAAATAGGCTACTCATACCTTTTTATTTTGTTATTATATTTCTCATCAGCAGCAATCAACATTTACCAAACATAAATTATTCAGCATTAACTGCATATCTTATTCTGAAGTCCCAATTCTAATACTTTCTAAATGACCAAAAAAAAATCTCCTATTGTTAGTAAATACAATATTATTTTTCCAGTTTTGAAGGGGAGAGCATTATTATCTAAATGGGCTGTCAGAAAGAGATGATCTTTTGCCTTTTTGTGTTTTCCTTTTGGGTATCCGTTCTCAGGGAAGACAATACACATATTTCCTGTATCTGTCTATTATGGTTATTTTCCTCTATTCCTTTTGAAATGGCATCAGTTTTTCTTCTGACACTACTGTTATTCTTTTTCTAGCATGGCAACCTTGGACTAACAGCATACATCAGTAAATGCTATGCTTTTTCTTTAAGGCTTTTCTAATTTTTAATTAAAAAGAAGAGCTAGACACTTTCTGATCACCTACAGGAGTGTGACTCTCCATGGTTACCTGTCACTCAAAGAGCTCCAGCTCTGAGGAATGCTAATTAGCCCCGCAAAAGCCCCATAATTGAACTGGAGAGAGACTGCCGGAGGTGCAGGTCTGCCTTCATTCACAACAGTCTTAGCATCTGAATGGAGGGAGCCATTCTGACAATATGAGGGAATAAAGGGAAATGGGGAGGAAAAAGAAAAACAAAATTCCATCTGCCATTTTTTACTCTCAGTTCTAAAGTGATTACCAAGATGTAACCTGGATACCATGTTGTTACTTTAAAAAAAAAAAAATAGAAGTTTTCTTTAACCATAAAATAATGAGCCATAGCATCTGCTTGACAATGATCAGTATGACGGCTAATACGTTTGAACTGTATAAAAATAAATCGTCTGGGATATCAATGCGGATAATCATGATGGTGATAATAAGTGTATATTTGGGGGGAAAACAGTCTTTTATTTAAGTGAAGGTAGTATTTGAACCCAGACAACTGGCCTTACACAAATGTTTCTTGGTTATTTTTTGAAGAAAAGAGACAAAGTTCTTGATATTGCAATGTCCCCTAAGCTGAGACAAACATGTACATTGACATGTAGACAATTGAAAGGAAAAATGTAAGATTTAGTGGATAAAAATCTTGGACCATCATTTAGAGTAAAAAAAAAATTAAGATAATTGTGTTTCAAATAAGTTTCATCTCCTCTTCAACTCAGTACTAAATATTAATGTGGGAAATAGATAGTTGCAAAAGATTATAGTAAACTCATACACATGAAAGAATGAAGTAGTTCTTGACTGCAAGCTTCAGATTTTCATATGATTCCATAATCATAGACTATATTATATTCCATAATTATATACTATATACTATAACTATAGGCACTTTAGATAGAGCTAAGTACAACTTGGAAACTGAGGCTGAAAGAAACTGTCACTAGCCCCAAATCACATCATGGATGAGGGGTAGAGCTGGAAATAGAATTCAAGCCCCCTGGTCCCAAGTTTATCATTTAGAAGCAAAAGTACAAGGCAATAGATGAAATCTTCTTTGGTTTTTAAGATGCTGGGGTGTACATTACAAGATCCAGAGGTCAGGGGACTTTGTCCTCTTCTTTGTCATAACGTAGCATCTGGCAGCACTTGGATTTGTGTCCTGGTACTTCACATATATTTGTTGAAAAGATAAATGAATGGCTACATTCTTATATGACTTGAGTATTTCAAATTGCTTTCAAATATTTAAAATGCTGGTCCATACAATAAGATAATTTTGCACACTTTTTTTTTCATGTGGAGCGTGACTCAGTTTGGAAGTTAAATTGGGTGTGGTGATTTTGACAAACATCTATTACTAGAATAACTGGGAACCACTGCTAACCTAACTTACTTAGCCATGTGTTATAGACTAGTTACTTTTTCCTTTGGAGAAGGAATTACAACCTACTTAAGCAACAGACACAGTAAGCCTAACATATGAGAATAAGAGAAACAAATGAAAACAAAATACTGGCTCCATTTAAGTGCAGTAGCTACTATAGTCCAGGTATAGCATTATATAATTCTTAAAACACATCTATAAGTTTGATATTTTATACACATTTTACAGATGAGAAAACCAAGTTTTAGAATGTGTTAAGTAATTAGATGATACAGTTAATAAGTGAAAGAGCCAATACTGGCTTCATTTCAATTCCCAACTACAACTCCTCGTTTCTTTAACATGCAAGTCCACACAACTGAACATCAATTCTCTTTGGGATTCTGATAGAATTCTCATCATCTGAGTCATAGTATGAGCAATGCTATCAAATGTGACTCTTCTAACCCTTGACCATCTTGCTTTGGCTGGAGTTGTCAGGGAAGACTTCCAGAGGCCATGACCTTAGAGCTGACACCCAAAGAAGGAAAAGGAACCAGCCAAGCTGCCATCTTAGAGAAGAGAGTTCAGGTAGAAGAAAGAGGTTCAAAGTCCCCGTGAAATAAATAAGCTTCGGTGTTTGAGGAATATACAGAGGGCCCAAGTACCTGGAGCAAACTGAATCAAGGAAAGGGATGGTAGAAGTTGATATCAGAAAGACGGAAGTCATTTAGTTTTTGCAAGATTTTGTAGGCCAGTGAGGAATTAGAGTTGCATACCATTTCTAGTAGGAAACAACTGTAGACTGTTAAGCAGAGATGGACTATGAAATTAAAGAAGATCACTGAGAGGATAACACATTACAGGGAGCAAGAGTGGAAGTAAGGGGCCCTGCTGGGAGGCTATTCCAACAGTTGCAGACAAGAGATCAGAGTTTCAGCAGTAGAGAGGATGGGAAGTCATCAGGTTGAGGATGTATGTTGGAGACTGTACTGAGCTGATCTGTGGATGATTGGAAGTGGGTTTGAAAGGAGAGGACTCAGGAAGTCTGTAATTTTTGTTTTGTCCTAATAATGGGTAGATAGTATTTACCAGATGATGACTGAGGTATGATCAATTTGAGGGAGATATTAAGATAATGCTTTTTACATAGAATATTCTCCAAACACATTTTTAAGAAGAATAAAGGATGGTTGAGAATTTAGGCTGTTTGACTGGTGGACACTCAATGACTATTTCACTGTGACAAAAAAAAAAAAAAATGATACAACTTAATGTAAAACATGGCTACTATTTTAAACAATAAATAAATAAATAAATAAATAAATAAATAAATATCCCCAGAGTCATAACTGATGGGAAAGTCTACATCTCTGTACCATTCAATAAACAACTTATATTCAGAAAAGAAATGATAAGCGGTTGTGAGATTTCTTCTTAGGATCATTTGGTTAGGCTTCAAAAATTTAAAAAAGGAAAAGAAAAACAATAATTAAAAGCATGTCCAATGGATTGGTTTACCACACCTTTTCCCACCTGGTAAGTAAGAAGTCACATCTTGTCAAATCTGCATTGCTCATGTGAATGGAATGCTTTATGGAGACCAACCCTTTTCCACACCCTGAACTCTTTCCTTTCTACTTTAAAGTGAAATATATAAAAAATAAATTTGACTTTTGGTTCGAAGACACTGGCCATAGCATTAGAACCTGAAAGCAGTTATTAAAAATCCTTTGATTTTGCTGCATCTTATTTACAATTTGTGTGTGTGCATGTGTGTGTATTTTTATATAAAGGCCTTTTCTTGTGTTCCAATACTGGCTCCTATTATTTTTATTAGTACAGTGGATAAGGTTTTCAACTTCTTTATTGAACATGACCATCAACACATACGATGTGGATTAACAACCAATCAAAAATACCAGAATTTTAAGTCTATTCTAACATCAATAAAGGGTCTTTTGCTTAATTTACTTATTAAGAATATTTCCATCAGTGTTCATGTTTTGCTCCTGGTATTTTGCCAGAGAATTGCAAAGCCATTACTCACATTCACTCCCCTTATCTAAGTGATTGTTTTTTCTTTCCTCTTGCCTTGAAAACTTAAATATTTAATTTCTACTGTATTTATTTGTCCTTTTTCATACTTTGCTTTTAAATGTTGTCATATATATTTTTTATCTGTTTTCAAGCCTTCTCAAATCTTCTCCAGAAATGTATTTGGGGCAGAGGAAGGGGATGAAGGACAAGATTTCCTTCATGGTAGAAGTGTATATAAAAAATGCCACTTTAATATGCTTGCTTTCTCTTTACTGACTTAGATACTGTGACCTCCAGCTGGTGCTACGCACCCTCAGAGTTCATGTCATTTCTTCAGGGCTGAGTGTGGACAGAGCTCCAGGTTATGTATGAGCAGCAAATTGCTCTTCAGTCAGGATTTATACCCAATGGATCATTCCATCATTTCTTTTCTTTATTTACATGCTGAATATGTCTAATGCCTTCCCTTTCATATTCCTAACTCCTAGGAATTATTTCTCTGATCTTCACTATTATAAAAGAAACTGGGACCAATAGAGTAAGTGATACTCCTATGGATGCGGAGGCTGAGAGGCATACGTGACACTAAAAGTTAACCTAAGGCTGTTGAGAGAAATGGACCAACAGTTCCTGTTTCTGAAATCAATAATGTTCAATATAGTCATATATTATCTCTATGTCTTCTATTCTCTTAGTCTTGAAATTAAGATAAAATGAATAATTATCAAAATAAAATATTTGGGTTTTGTTCAATTTGATTGCCATTTATCTTTTGACACTTAAACTGTCAGTGATGCTGAGTGGCAGACCCTGGGGGTTGTCCCTTTACATCTTCTGCAGTAATAATAAAGATTACATTTCCAGCTTCCCATATGGATCAAGTGGCCATGTGACTAAGTTCTGGTCAATGAGATGTTAACAGGTGTAGTGTGTACAAATTCTAGGTCATGCTTTAAGGAGATGGGACATGTTGTCCCCTTCTTCTTTACCACTTCCTGCTGAAGGGAATATGGATCTAGCCATCTTGGACCGTGTGGATGGAGTCAACTCCCTAGGAATGGTAAAGTATCATGGGAGAAAAGGGTGTGAGTTTCTCATGACTTTATGGAACAGATCCATAAAGTAACTCAGACTCATAAGAGGGATAAATAATCCGTCCTCTGTCTTTGTCACATACAGATCAGTCTACATACTAAGACAGCCCATATAAATATAATAGCAATATAATATAATATAATATAATATAATATAATAATATAATATAATATATACATAATCTAATATATAATATAATCCCAAGAAACAGTATAAAACTCAAATTAACTTTTGAAATTATGTTAAAAATAGCTCTAAAATGCTGAATTCATTCTTATCTATTATTGTGAATAGTTTCAGCTTACGATCTATTGATTTTGTTACACATGGGAGATGCATTTCTATTTAGATGAGCAAGAAATATCTTAGCTATACTTATTGGCAAGTTTACATTGCATATTATAGAATTAGCAATGTATTGAAATCAATGCATGAGGAGAAAAAGTAATCTATGTAAGAGCACTTACATGAAAATCACATATTTCAATATTAGAAACCAGAAGTGTTTTTGAAACGGTGATTTTGTAGTGTCTTATAAAGTTCTTCACCTTTTGGAGGGTGAAATATAGTGAACATTCAATCTTGCTAAGGAATACACATCAAGCCTTCCTAAAACTCCTAGAAACTAGAATACCCAAAAATAACAAGTAGTCTTTTTATTTATCTATTTATTTATTTATTTATTTATTTATTTATTTATTTATCATTTACTAAATTATTCTTTCTTTATTCCTTAATGAGGATAAATGTATACATGAGGATGGAGGGAGAGCCATAAAGCCAAGAGATGCTGAAGCTGTCATGGGGCTTATTTGCTAGTGAGTAACTCAACGTTTATCAGAGTAATCAAATTTGTGCCACAGAGCAATCACAAATTCCATCATGTCAATGACATCAGAGGTTTCTTGAGAATTAAAGCCTTGAATCTTAGATGTGTGAGTGCCTATGGTCTGCTCTATGGCATTTTATGCTTTGTTCTGTTTGATTCTCTGGGGAGCATTTTTATGGCAGATGTTACCTAACAACGCCGTTAGTGATTACCCAGGAACCACTCTGGGCCAGACTCAGCTCCGCTAATAAGTAAAAGACGACCATGATAGTAGCTGCTGACAAGCAGTGGGCCTATCCAATAGCGACTTGAAATTTTTGGTTTGTTGCTCACAACTTTTCCAGGTATAGCTTGGAAATTATTAAGTGCTAAAAGGCTTAATTACATAAAACCAAAAGACTCCGGGTAAACACTGTGCTTACAAATAAAACATCTTAGGTGACTCTGGGAACATTCTAGCTAATTTTTTGCTGCTAATTTGACTTCTTAGATGGTAATCAGAATATTACAGTGGATAAGGATTGTGGTGGTGATTATCCAACCACAAAAACTGCAGAAACTAAAACGAAGTACTGTTATATGTTAGCTGAGGGGCCCCAAGCAGAATTATTGTGTGAAAGAAGTCTTTCTAGGGAGATTGGCATAGGTTCTGTAATGTAGCTGTCATGTATTGAGTACTTACCAAGGTTCAAAAATGTGCTAAATACTTTCTATGGATTATCTCATTGAATCATTAGAGTAATCCTATGAAGTAGTTACTATTATTGATTTAAAAAGGAGACCAATTTAGAGAGTTTAAGTACATTGCCCCAAACCACATAATTAGTAATTGTACCAGGATACATACCCAGGTTTGTCTGATGACAAGGTTTATGCTCTTAATATGAAGTTATCAATCTATTTATTAACAGAACAAATGACCATATTCCATTTATTATGAGAAACTGAATCAATGTGGGACGCCTGGGTGGCTCAGTCGGTGAAACGTCTGTCTTCAGCCCAGGTCATGATCCCAGGTCGAGCCCCGTGTCGGGCTCCCTGTTCAGTGGGGATCCTGCTTCTCCCTCTGCCTGCTACATCCCCTGCTTGTGCTCTCTCTGACAAAAAATAAATAAAATCTTAAAAAAAAAAGAAATTGAATCAATGTAATATACATATTTAAGACAGAGAAAATCAATGTCTTGTATAGCAAATATTTTTTCCAAATAAGTAGTTGAATCGGTTTTACATTTATGGCTCCTCTTAGAATCTCTTTTTTTCAAAGGCTTTACTCTTGTTATGGAGGCTTTCAGCAAAATGCACTTGGTCTTCCAAGCACATTGCTCAGTATCCCGGTATGCTTTGCTGTTCCCGTGGAGGTATTTGGACGCTCATTTTAGCCTTGCTTTTAGAAACAGAGGACCGTTTAGAGCTTTGGATGGCTTTGAGATGTTACTGAGTGACTTCCAGTGTCTAGAAGATAATGCAACCAGATTCATCGTATCTCTAATTGGAACAACATATAAATGATCAGAAGTTAATCCATATTTGAGAGATAGAACTTGGAACTGAAATCATATCTATGTAAGTTGGAATAATGTATCCAAATCAATATTTAAGATAGGATATTTTTGTGGGATTGAAAGGTTTAGCAAAGAAATGGAGGGAGAAAAGGAATCTTCACTTTACAGGATATCATGGCACATACAAATTATTTTGTAAGAAATTGGATGAAAGAGATTTGGCATTTTGAATTTCTATGAGGAAACCCCTATCAACAACAGACCAGGTAAACACAATCAAATGGTGTTAGAATATTATTGTGTTGTCTCTCTCAACCATTTCTAACAAATCCAAATGAATTTATATACTGAATTCTAACACTTTTCATTTGAAAGTAATAGTGTGAAAATTTTTAGGATCGATTGCACAGGAAAGTTGTAAAGGAACTGAGATAATAGGTATGAAATTAATTGAATTTCACTAAAGAAAATCTTACAAAATTAAAAGATCATACCCAATTACTAAAAAAATTTTATTTCTTTATTTTATAACATTTAGAATGTAAAGTTTTCAATATCTATCCATGACACACTTATTTTAACGATCAGTTAGTACTTGACGGTTCCAGAACCACAAAAGAATCGGATGTTTCTGAGTTTATTATAACGATGTGGGGGTCTGCCTTTATTCTCATTTTGTTACTGGAGAGAATATGTTCCTAGTGAATTGAGATGTGGTGACTTTTCTCTCCCCTCCCACCTTGTCTCTATGGAAGCTGACCAACAATGACACTTTAGGGAATAATAGTTCTCCTTCAAAGTTGGACATGTCTGTGGTGAGCTTCCGATACAAACAACAACAACAAGAAGAAGAACAACAAAACCCCACAAATAAAACTCAAAACAAAAATCTCTACCCAAAACAAACCAAAACACAAACCAAAACCTAGAGAACTGCATTTGAAGCAAGGCACATTGTTATTATCTCATTAACGGATAACACATTTTGTCAAAATTCAGTGTCCTATTGGATACTCTTGGATGGGAACAACAGAGATTATTTCCACTGAATGTAGATTAACTGATGCTCAAAAATCTGATTTTTCCCCCCCTACAGTCTCTTACTAAGTAGAACAAAAAACGAATCACAGTGTCCCTGACTAACTGCTAGAAGGTCTGCCCTTGTTAGGCTAGGCTGCCTCCCTAAAAATGAAGCCGTTCACGTGGTAGCCATCGCTTTAGGAATCAAGCACCCGGAAGCTGAGGTAGAGGGAGGCTGTGGCTTACAATTCCACTCCAGCTAAAAGTAGATAAAAGAGACAAGTGATCTGGTATTTACTTTTACTTTCCAAATAGCAATCGCTAAATTCATGATTGCACATTCCCAGAATATTAAGCTATCTCTATTCCGACCCTTGCTTATTATTTTTTTAAAAACCTTCCGTGTGGGTCTGTAGGAAAATTCTCCATAATTACATTACGTTGAAAACTTGGCCTAGCTACATGCATTGTTATGTGGTGTGAGAAGGAATAATCTGCTTAGCTATAAAATTCCTTCCTGTATGATACATGTATTACTTCATAGATTGAGAGACATTCTTCTGGTTTGCAAACAAAAGACAAACTGTCCTGTAAAATCTTTGTCTACACTGAGAGTCATATTTTTTTCTGGCATCTAAATCTAATTGAATGATGTCCACTAACTGCAGCTACTTAAAAATCTGGAATAACAGCTTCCCTGATTTCAAAGTCCTGCTTAGGATCTTTGCGCCAGCATCCAGTGCAATATTGTCAAGACTGTATTTAGTATTCAGTTCCAGATTATAATCTTGGAACTTCTACTTACATGGAAAATATTTGTTATACACACAGACATATACATGAAAAAATATACAAATATATCAAAATAGAATTCCCCAATTTTTAAGTCCTTATTTTTAAAAGTTGTATATATTTAGATTGCACAACGTGATGTTTTAGAACCCTGAATGTTACTTTTTACTTATCGGTCCAAACCTTATAATGGGGGATCATTTATTCGAGAAGATTTTTGATACTAATCCATTCATCCCTTCATCTATTTTTAAGTGTTTATGGATCACCTATATGTGAACAAGCAGCTTGCAAATCAGAGTTCTTTTACATTGTTTTTGAATATATGTGTGAGATTCTTATGACTAGGTAATCTAGGCGTGGAAATGAATTCAGTTATAATTCTATAAACGAACATCAAGATTGGATTCACATCGAGAAGGAGTCACGTTGGGGAAAATATCCAGCAATGGTGGCGTGGACATTGAAATCCTAGAACTCACCTTAGCCTCCTAACCCTGCCAGTATTTGTGTCAAGGAGCCAGCAGAAATGAACGTCTGCTGCTGTTATGGCCAGTGGGTGGGCTCGTATAGGGAAATTCAGAGGATCTCACCTGAGTATACATCAGTGTAGTGACACGTGCAAGTAATTCATCCATCTGAATAAATTGATAAGAAACTGTTGACTCAGCCAAAATGGTGGACTCAGTTGTGTGGTCAGCAAAATCTGAACAACTTGGCAGAGATTTACGTTTCAAAGGACATTATAGACTTTACAGTCATTTAAGCTGCCACATTTTATATAGAAATGGCAGCGGAAAGGAGAACAAAGAATAGGAAGTGGGTGAAATATCTTCTACAGGATGGGGAAAAAGAATTAACAGAGGTTGAAGAATACCATTGGTTTCATTTTCTGGAAATTAAGGAGAAAGAAACTTCCAAAGTCATTCTGGCTGCACTCTGAATTCTTCCTGTTTGAAATTTTAATAAATCTTGGATGCATATTACATGTGGCAATTTATAATATATTGCTTTGTTACAACCCTTGAGTAGTTCTCATAATTAACTACTTAACTTTTGTGTTATTTACGTTTTTATTGTTGGTATGGACTTTGCCTCTTTAATTGGATTGCAAATTTTTCTACTTAGATGGCTCTGCCCCAAAATTTTATTCCTTGCAGCACTTCCAACTGTCTTCACAGCAGAGGGATTCAGTTAAGTATTTTTTAATTTATGATTTGATGTTTTTATATAACCTTAAGAGTTTAAAATATATTTGTCAAGTTTCAGATACAGTGTGTTACTGAAACTAGCATGTTTCATACATATTTGAGATTATCTATGTCAGGAACACATGCAAGACAAAGTGCTTGAGATCTTTATGTATTAGGAAAACAACTTAACTTTGGTTAAAATTAAAATTCCATTTAATTATTAATAGATATTTAGGAAACAGGATGAATATAATATGCCTAAAAAACAGAAACATAAGAAAAATATTTGGGTCACTAAATGTTAAATACCATTTACAAAATCATTATTTTTAAAAAAAAATTTTTTTTGTTTACCCATTGGACAGAGTGAGAGTGAGAGAGAGAGAGCATATACAAGGGGAGGGGCAGAGGGAGAGGGAGAAGCAGACTCCCTGCTGAGCAGGGAGCCCATGTGGGGCTTTATCCCAGGACCCTGAGACCATGACCTGAGCTGAAGGCAGACGCTTAACTGACTGAGCCACCCAGGCGCCCCAGTTTACAGAATTATTTTTGTTTTGGTGTGTGGAGACTACTTACTGTTTTATTTGGATAACTGTATCTCAAGATCAGTGAATTTGTGGTAGATTCATAATAATTCCACACATTTGTTGAAAACAATGTAAAAGGACTCTGAATTTCAAAATTGCTTGCTCACATAGAGGTGGTCTATAAACACTTTAAAAATAAATGAAGGGATGAATGGATCAGTATCAAAAACTTCTTGAATAAATGATTCCCAATTATAAGGTTTTGGCTACTAAGTGAAAGCAACAACTCAGTTAAAAACGTTTATCTCGGGGCGCCTGGGTGGCTCAGTCATTAAGCGTCTGCCTTCGGCTCGGGGCGTGATCCCGGCGTTCTGGGATCGAGCCCCACATCGGGCTCCTCCGCTGGGAGCCAATGCTTCTTCCTCTCCCACTCCCCCTGCTTGTGTTTCCTCTCTCGCTGGCTGTCTCTCTCTCTGTCAAATGAATAAACAAAATCTTTAAAAAACAAAAACAAAAACGTTTACCTCAGTGGAAATTAGGAAGGAAAACATCTCTTAACATTCATTCATTTTACGAGGCATTTGCTAATTAAAGTGGAATATGAGTTTTACAATTATGTATGGCTAAAATGGAAAGTTTTTGAGTATATCAACTATATACATACATATTGTATGTGTATGTGTTTGCCTTGAATCAGGTATATATCTCAAATTCTAGTTACATCAGACTTTTCATTGTTTCTTAAACAAACCATTCATTTTCATGTCTTCGAGTGTCTGATCGTGGTTTTCCTTGAGCACTAGATATTTTCTCCAGTTGTCCATCTGGAAAGCTCTCATTTCTCCTCAAAGTCCAGCTCAACTGTAGTTTCCTTTCCGAAGACTTTTCTGACCCCCGACAGAGAATTAATGCTTTCTTTGGGTATATTCCCATATCAAAATTTAAAAAGTATCTGATAAAATACTTCTCACTTTGTATTGTAGTTTTTGTTAAATGTCTGCATCTCTCACCACTCTACAGGTTTCTCAAGGACAGGGATGGAAATCTAAATTGAAATAGAGGACTATAACCTCTGATTAGGATTAGTGAACTCAGAAAATGAATATAAATTTTCAGAGAAAATTCAAAGAAACACAAGAAGTCAATAAACATTTTTTAAATGCTTAATCTCACAAAAATCAGGTGATAATAACAAATAAAATTACAAATTGAAGATCCTTAAAAAAATATAATAGCTTACGTGGAAGAGCTGTGGGGCAATATGCTCTCTCATACTCTGTCAGTAGGAATAAAAATGGCTATAATGCATCTGGAGGGCATTTTGGCAATAAATATCAAAATGCTATGAATACGAATTTTTTGTTTCAGAAATTTCATATCATAAGGAAATAATCATGACTACATGCAAAGTATACACATATAGTAATGTTTGTAATAGAAGACCGTTGGACACACCCTCAAAGTCCAAACTTGCGATGAAATTAATATGAGAAATAATATGCAGTCATTAAAGTAATACCATAAAGGGCTATTTATTAGTATAAAAGTTTAAGAAGTATTATTAAGAGGAAAAATTAGAAGATATTATTTGATAATATAAAATATCTCATAACATCTCTCCACCTAATAAGAATTATATAGAAAAAAATTGGAAGTATTTATTATACACCAATATGCAACAGGTAATTCTGGACAGTGGCTTTCCAAATTTTGCAAAGATTCTACATTAAACACCTGTCTCCATCTCTTAACAGAAACATCTTGTAAACCTAAAATTGCAGGAAAAATCTCCCAAGTGAATGATAACATGAGATAGTGGAGAGAATACTCATCCTTTGGCTTGGAGGAAGCAGTGACACTGAGGGCTACTGAGGCTGCCGCACTGAGGGCCAAGCCGCTTAACTTAGCTTGGTTAGGAGATTGGCTATCTACAGAGGGGTTGAGCAAGTAAGTAAGTATATCAGATCTTTCTAATGATTATATTCAACTTTTGCATCTTTGGTAGGAGTGAACAGAAATGACACTGAGCTTTCCTCATTCTATCATATCTGGGGCTCACAACCTCAGTTCATTTCGTTAATGGAGATATCCACTCTGCTTGCTTAATTAAAAGGGGACTTTTAGGCTTCTTCACAGTAAAGCTATAGTCCCCTCTTTGATACTTAATTAGGATTTGGTGGTGGGCTATGTTCAGACTCTGGCAATATCCCGTTCCTTATCAGTCTCTCAAATTAATTAATTAGTATGAGTTCATGAATTCCTATTTTATTCGATGGGTGGAATTACCTATTACTATCATGTCTTTATGGTCAAATTATCTCAGATTTGCCAGTAGAAATCTCTTCAAGCTGATTTCTGTGTCCTTAGAACCTGTCCCCACCATTCTTGGAGCCCTTTCTCACTTTCAGGTAACACCAGATGTTCAGGCTTATCTGATACTTTCATTGCCCCAACCCTGGAGTAAGTCATTTCTGTGGAAAGTTCTGGAGCAGCATGGTAAATAGAGACCAGGGTCTAGACGCTCTGTGTGCTCTTTGTAGCGTGAGCACTGCTCTTCCCATTGCTATCTCAGTGGAAAAAGCAAGGAAACATCTCGAAGTATGTATATATAAGTGGTCATACATTTACATACATCTATAGCTATACTTATTTCTATATCTAGCCACATATAATAAAAAGAAAACCTAGGGGCGCCTGGGTGGCACAGTGGTTAAGCGTCTGCCTTCGGCTCAGGGCGTGATCCTGGCCTTATGGCATCGAGCCCCACATCAGGCTCCTCTGCTATGAGCCTGCTTCTTCCTCTCCGACTCCCCCTGCTCGTGTTCCCTCTCTCGCTGGCTGTCTCTATCCTGTCAAATAAATAAATAAAATCTTAAAAAAAAAAAAAAAAGAAAACCTAAAAGGAAAAGAGGAGAGGGAAAAATATGGGAGAAGACAGGATGGAAGGAGAAGAGGAAGAAGGAGTTTCAGATATTTTCATCTTGAAACTGAGAAGTATTCATTTCTGGAATTTCCATATAAAAGTAAATCAAGATTCAAGTTTATGTTGAAGAAAAGATTTATATAACTTTAATTTGTAATCTGTTATATGTATGTTACACCTGTTTATCAGCACTGAAAATCTCCTCAACTATTTTATTTTTGAATGCTAAACAGTTAGGATTCATGCCATTTAGGCAATTTTCCAGAAGTGCGGTTTAATAGATAACATATTATATCTAGTCTATGACACATATCTGTATTAATTGTATCTATCTTTATTTATCTGTTTTACTGATAGGATATTTAATGTGATTTTTAAATAAAAAAGTCAGTGTCCAAGCCATGTTAAAATCATTTGGCTAGCAATTACAGCAAATGACCAACATGTTTAAGTTAGAGAGTTAATTCATTTATTTAATTTAATAAAAATGCATTGAGTCTAAATATATACCTGGCATTGTTTCAGTATAACACCTAAAATATAAAGGATTCTAAAAATATTCTTTGTTTAGTAATACCATGGATATATTTTGTGAATTAATATTCAAGGTAATATTCTTTAAACTGTAAGTCATGATACAAAATTAATGAGTCTCGTTATTTAATGAATAATGAATGAATTTAATAAATGAATGAGAATAGAATAAAAAGAATATGAGTGATTGTACGAATGAAGCATATATATTGTCCTGTGAATTGAGTTAAATGTATGTGTATGGCTGTATGAGTCTACGGTATCACTACGTAATATTTTTCTTACTGTTAACTGTCAAAATAATTCAAAGACACAGAATAATTCAAAGAAATAATTCAAAAGATAATCAGAATTGTCCACAAAGCATCTTAAATGAAAGAAACTTCTCCGCATGGAAGTAAATGAATAACTATCAAGTAGGAAGACAAATTTAATATCCCACAAATGCACTGAGGGTTATAATAAAAGATAGTAAAAAATGCTTTTCCTCAGTATTAATGAACTTGTATTAAGCATCGCCTATTAGGTATTACTGGAAATAAATGCTCTTTCCTCTCAATTGCTGACTAAGGGACACATCATGCTTTTGCCCTTGGATTGGTGCAATGATGGTATTTCTCATTGCCAATGCAAGCTGCAGCGTGAGCAAAAAAGAGTCTAGAACAAAACAATTGCTTTTTTGCAATAATAGAAATATCACTGGGTGAATAGTCCCGATGCAACTGTCCCTAATGAGAAACAGGTACACAAAACTAAAGCTCAGAAGACCTGGATTTGTTATGACATCTACAATTCCACCCGCTGTGCGGTTTCAGGGGTTACTCTTTACATAGAACACAAGGTACAGAGGATATATTTTGCAAAACAGGCTTGAGACTGCCATTCTTTTGCCGCTGTTGCAGTCATGGGAGCAAGTTTTCTGAGCCTTCATTTCCTCACCTGCAAATGGGTAGGGCAAGTTTATCCTGTTCATAGTCATTATTCTTTATAATGGGCCATGTTAGCTCAGCAGAAGAAGGAATCTCTCTTGGTTCCTTCTAATGCTTTCCATTATGTCTCTTCCCTGTGTCTGGTGCCTGAAGGAGCCCAGGCTTGGTACGCTGTGTAAAAATGACTTAAAGTGGTATCCTTTGATTGTTTATATTTCAGCAAGACTTTGGAGAACTTAAATGTCTACCGTGAATTCTACTGGTGTGTTTTTTATCATCCCACCAAGAAGAAATATGGGATTCATATTCTCTGGTGAATATTATGTGTAATCATTTCCTCACCCTTGTCCTTCGATCATGGATAGGATTGACAATGGCTCTTTCCATCAGTTATTTTATAATCACTTTAATGTGCTACATGGCTATGTTATGTGGCACTCTTAATGTGTAGAGATTTTTGAGGCCAGAGTCCAGGTCAGTTTTCCTTCCTCCCTTCCTTCCTTCCTTCTCCTCCTCCTCCTCCTCCTTCTTCCTTCCTTCCTTCCTTCCTTCCTTCCTTCCTTCCTTCCTTCCTTCCTTCCTTCCTTCCTTCCTTCTTCCCTCCTCCCTTTTAGAGGGTAGGTAGAGTAGAGAATGTTACCACATTTACAAATAACTCTTGAAAAAATAATACATTAATTTTATTCAAAATGATAATTTGTTACCCAGATTTTTAAACTTTTTCTTTTAGAATAGCTTTGTAGCTACAGAAAAATTACAAAAACAATGCAGAGGGTTCTCATGTATCCTGCCCCCAATGTCTCCTCTTATTAACATCATATAACAGTATGATACATTTATCAGCATTAATGAACCAATATTGCTATACTCCTAAGTGAAGTCCACACTTCATATTTCCTTAGTTTTAATCTACTTTCCTTTTCCTGCTCCAGAATCCCATCTAGGATATCACATTACAAGGTCATGTCTCCTTAGGCCCCTCTCGGCTGTGACGGTTTCCTTGTTTTTGATGACTATGAGTTTTGAGGAACACTGGTCAGATATTTTGCACAATATTCTTCAGTTGGGATTTGTCTGATCTCACGGTTAAACTGAAGTCATGGGTTTTGGGGAAGAAGGTCATTGGGATAAAGTACCATAAACATGACTTGTCAGTGTCAATGTTTACCTTGATCGCCTGGCTGAGGTGTGTTTGCCAAGTTTTTCCATGGTAACTCACTCTTTTATCCCTCTTTCTATGTTCAGACCACACTGAAGGAGAGGGGAGTTACGTTCCATCTTCCTGAGGGGGGTCGTATCTGCATACATTACTCAGGATTCTTCTGGATGGGAGATTTATCCCATCGCCCCCATTTACTTATTTATTCAACTGTTTACTCATGTTAATGAGGATTCATGGATGTTTATTTTATATTTGGCTTTCATCACTTTTTAAATTTAGGTTATGTAAAGCTTATCTGATTTAATGTGGACTCCTTGCCAGCTCAAGGCCTGCCACTCCCCACCACACACCCAAAATTCTAGGCACAGGAAACACTTCCATGTTTTCAAACATGCCTCTTTCTCACACACCTCTGTCTCCACATGCTGTTTTTTCATCTGAATGTTCGTGTCCACGTTTGGCTCTTGCTCGCATCAATCCTTTACCATCTAGCTCATATGATTGAGAAGTGAGACTTTCTTTTTGCTTCTTTGGCAGTTTATGTATCTCTCTATTATGGTATTTGTCACATTATCTAATATTTGCTTGCCTCTTTCTCTTCCTCGTAAGAAGGTTAAGTCATTGTGATACTGGTAGTTTCTCACTTCTCGACCCTTCAGTACCTGGTGCCCTGCCTGGCATAGAGAAGGTTCTTCATGCTCTGTTTGAATGGATGGACAAGGAATACAACTTCGCTGGTTAATAGAGTTGATTTTAGAAGCAGTCTCGGAGTCCTTTCTAGAGGGAAAAAATGGCATTTCAGATCTGCAGTTAATAGGATATACATTTTGAATTGCTTTTATCTCCTTGTAGTGATGTGTTTACTCTGATCGTCCAGATTTTCGTATGCAGTCATCTTTGAAGATCAGACATTCATGAGTTGGCCGGTCAGAGTGAAGGTCACAGTTTCTAGTCCAGAAAGAGCCTTTCTCTCCGTGAGGAGAACGTCCCCCCCGGGCAAGGATGGAAACCGGGGTGACCTTGGCCTCATTAGCAGAGTGCCCTAACCAACTGAACTAACCAGCCAGACTACAAAGGCAGCAGCAAAGAAATCTAACAAACACAAAAGTTCACTTTATGACATAAAACCTACGGCCTGTATTGACACACACGAACTGGCCTGTTTTGACTGTCAGGTAGTCAAGAAAGTCAAAAAGTAGTCAAGTTAGGCAACAAGCATGTCTGACTCTTTTCCTCTGACTAGACTCTGAGCGTTGATTTGACTGGTGTGTGTTTGTAGAAACAGTCACATTTCCCTTGCCGAAAGAAGATGCTGGTTTTTTTTTTTTTTTCCACTGGAACTTAATGTAATAACTGTTACATCATATAAATTCATTTCCTTAAGAATATGTGTCAGGCTATCACATTAGCTAAGGAAAATTCTCATCTTTTTTTCTGTTTGAAATTATGGATGGGCTTTTTTGGGGTCTAAATTAAGTGAATTCATAGTGCCATCTAGTGCTTCAAAAAAGAATTATCAGGGCAACTGGGGAGAAATTTCACATCAGGCTTTGGCTGTAAACACAACATTCTCAGTTCTCTGCTTAAACAAGTCACTGATTCAGGCTCGCATTTTCTGTTTTTGGATTATTACTCACAGTTAATCAGGTATTGACTTTTTCTGACACTTACTGGTGTGAAAAATCACTGATTCGCGTACAGTTTGAAAAGAACCCCCAAAACACATAACCAGAAACATATGTCCCTTTTCTCTTAAAAGTATTAAACATGAAATGGACCCACAAATAAAACCAAACAATGCTGCATAAGATAAATGAGGAAAATTGCAACCTTAGATAAATGAAGTCTCCTCCCACCTAAACAGGGTGGTAAAATAGAAGGGTCTGAAGACAGATATTGTTTTATTCTATATACTTCTGAAAATACATATTCTCTGAGTCTGTTTGGAATAAAAATCCAGAGAAGAAAATAGTCACTGAAGAGAAAAAGCAAATTACTTTGCTTCTACTTCAAGAAAACAAACCAACCTCTATTTACCAAAAAATTTCTGCCTTGGTTGCCCTCCCTTCCCATATGAAATTGTTCTGATATTTTCAGAATTAAAATTTATGAAGGAAACAAACATAATGAAGACTCTCTTGATTTGGAAGCATTTCTGATCAAGGCACAAAATGTGACAGATTTACATTAGTTTCCTTGTCACTGAAATACAATAATACATATTTCTCTTCACTTTAACATTTCAGAAGCCTTGCGTGTATTCTCTCATCTCCAAGCAGTGCTGTGAGTATTATTAGCCCCAGGTTCAGTGAGCGGCAGCGCTGGCACCCAAAACCCGTCTCACGTGCTCCAGGCCGCTGCTGCGGCGGCCAGTGTCCTAGTTCCTTTCTCTTAGTGGCGTTTTGAAAGCTTGGATGAAACAGTAAGAAAAAGAGTAGGGAAGGGGGGAAGAATTAAGTGCCCTGGACAGGGAGAAAGGGTGGCTCAACTTGTGTGCCAGAGACTCAGGCTGCAGAAGCTTCGGGCAACATTTCTTACAAGGCTTTGTAACCCATATGGTTCGTTAAAGAATGGAAAAAAGAATTATGAATATTGTAAACAATCCGTTTTAATGGGCTATCCCTAAGTAGAATACAAATGATTATCAAACACTTAATAAAAATGGGTGATGTAAAGAGCTGATGAAAATTCAGTGGGGAGATCTTTCAACATCCCGAGTACCATCCTATCAGTTGAGGCTAGTCACATATAACCAATTTTTTTTCTTTTTCTTATCTATTCTTTTTTTTTTAAACATTTTTATTTATTTATTTGATAGAGAGGGAGGCAGCCAGCGAGAGAGGGAACACAAGCAGGGGGAGTGGGAGAGGAAGAAGCAGGCTCCCAGCGGAGGAGCCTGATGTGGGACTCGATCTCAAGACTCTGGGATCACGCCCTGAGCCGAAGGCAGATGCTTAACCACTGCGCCACCCAGGTGCCCCTCTTTTTCTGATCTATTTTGATTCATTTCGGATAATTTACTTTTTGGTTTTAATATTGCTAGAGAAACAAATTCATATTTTATAAGTAGTTCACAATTTAAAAATGCTGAAATAGTATAGACTTAAGACAATTTTCAAAGGAAGCTTAATTTTAAGTAGTGCTCTATTTTAGTCATCATGGATCAGCCATTTAATGTACTCAATTAAAAGCAGTTTTATTTTCATGGATTTTTTTTAATAGTTGTTCCCACCTCGCTCTAATTGCCCGTTGTGGGGAGGATCCTTTGCCATTGCAGGATTATGTCGCTGTGGATAGAAAAACATGCTCAAATGCTGAAATATTTATGATGTAGTCCACCTGCATTATCAACTCATCATGCCTTATTGGTAAGCAATCGCAGTGCCTCTTGGCTAAGAAAGCAACGCCAGAAGTGGTAAGGCTCACGCTGACAGCTGTGTCTGGGCTCCCCCCAGCTACTTCAGTGCTCCTTGCCCTTGGCAAAGAACTTAGCGAGAGAACAATAAAACATATTGTTGTAAAACAGTAAAATGTACCCAGTTTGCCAGTTTGCATATTTCTCTGCAGCTACCCGTGATACAGGTAGCTATGGGCAGACTTGCAGGTCTGCCAGCCTTCCTGGCTTTGAACAAAAGTGTTTTGTTTCAGGCCATTCTTTGGGTGGGCTCCTGTGGGTATTTTGAGGAAGGTTGGAGAAAGAGGTATTTTGCTGTTGTTGTTGTTTTTTGTTTTGCCTTGCTTTTTTTTTCATAATAACATATCATGAATTAATTTGCCCCACATAAAACCTAAACAAAGGAAAAAAAGCCTTTGGGAATCATTTTTGAAAGGAGCTGGCAGTCAGGAAGAAGAAAATATTTGCCACCGCAGTTAGGAGAACATATTTGTTTGACTGGATTGACATTTTATCATCCACCAGAAGCCTTTATTTGATTTAGCTGTTGTGTTTGGTGGCACAAATCACGGTCTGTCCACACCACACTGGCCAGCCCTCCTGCTTGGAGCCTGACTCCGCCAGCGCAGTGTAAACTTGCATTCACAGTAAATCCACGCAATACCTTGGCCGCACTGGCAGAAAAAATGAGCTCATGCCAAGTGAGTTCCAACCACAAAAAATTAGGCAGAAAGAACTTGCAATTCAAAATGAGGTAATATGGTAATAATTTTTGTTTCTCTCTGGAACAAAGAGCATGAGTTGTTTTAAATTGTTATTTTCCTGCTTTCCTGAAAATATCTACTTTCCACTTCATCTAAACTCTAATAGGGCAGTTTGAAAACCCATCCTTGGCACTGAACATTTAAAACTCTATTATGAGGGCGCCTGGGTGGCTCAGTCGGTTGAGCGTGGGGTTCTTGGTTTCAGCTGAGGTCATGATCTCATGGGGCCATGATCTCAGGAGTTGTGAGATGGAGCCTCTCGTGGGGCTCCCCACTTAGCGGGAAGTCTGTTTGAAGATTCTATCCCTCTGCCCCTCCCACCACTCATGTTCACGCACTCTCAAATAAATAAATCTTTTTAAAAAAAATGTTTAAAATAAGTAAATAAATAAATAAATAAATAAATAAATAAATCTCTATTATATTTATCTCATTTTAGCCTTTATGGGAAAATTCTGGAAATCTTTCATCTCTGTATCACCTGGAGGTTAGCACAGAGCCTTGCATGCAGTATCTATTGAATGGTTTATTTGTTGAATGAATGAATTTACAAAATACTCTAGCAATCTAGTAAAGAGACATTCCAAAATTAAATTAAAGCGAAGACAGTGAAAGTGAATTTTGTATATTGATCAAATATATTTTAGAAGTGGCATGACATAGGTAAGTATGTGATTTGTGTAAGTGTCTGCATGAACACCCAATCGAGTTTAATGCTTGTAGCTATCTGGCAATCTGTTCTTCCTTAATCATGTTTTAGTTTTTCTATAAATAAACAGAAACGGGCAACTCTCTGTATTTTTTTAAAAAGATAGTTCTTTATTGTTAATTTTATTATAGAATAAAATTTTATTTCTTAAAGTAGACAATAAAATACATTTTTTTTCAAAGGAAATTAAAAATTAATATTGGTTTAAGGCTCTGTTCAAGGAACTTACCTTTGTGTGTGCTTCTATTGTTTATAAATCAATTGGCATGCAATGGCTAAAGAGCAAATTCAAATGACTTAATACAGACAGCCTTAACTATAACTGCTTCAGGTGTAAGAAATCTTTAATGGTACAAAAATAACCATGATTCCTCCCTCCCTCCCTCCCTCTCTTTCTTCCTTCCTCTCTTCCTTTCTCTGTCTCTTTCTTTTTCTTCTCTTCTTTCTGCTTTGTACAGAAGGATTTATGGGGGGAACATTAATCCAGAAGTTGTTCTCTTCCTATTATAATTCAGGGCAGCATATAAAAGCCTGCCTAAAATAGTAGTGTGTGAAGAGATAATTCCCAGTGCATGTTTGGAAGAGTGTGTCATCGTTTCAGGTTTCCACATGTGCATAGCTAGAGAAAAACAAAAATAAAAAGCTAGCGTTATGGAAATACCATGGCTGAAGAATGCTGTTAATTGCAGACCGCAAGACTGACAGAACATCCAAATAGAGCAAAGCATCCAGTTGAGATGAAACGAGTTCTTTAGCATAAAACACAGAACAACAGAATGTGTGTGTAATCTTACACACATGCACACACGGAGGCAACAAAAGAGCCTGGATAGGACAGAGACCAAAACATGTTTTGTAAATACATCTAGCTAAGTGCCTTACCTCATTGAGGAAGGATTGGCATCTAAGACTAGTGCTACCATGTAATTATATGCTGAACAGTTAAATAAAAAACAATGAATTTTTGTTGGCATATGAACATACACTTAAGCTTACTATTTAGTAAACATGAATTTAGTTGTTCTGTACAAAACTGTTATAAAATTTCCAAATTGGACAAAGAATAAAAACTAAAGTCTAGGTGTATTATTAAGAAAGGACACCCATTCCAGTAGAATCCAAATGAAACAAAAGTCAGAACTCTTGCACTCTAAGTGGGAAAGCCAGTTAACCAGTGCCTGTTGGTGGCTCTGCACGGGCCGTTTTTTGGCAACGCAATGTCTATATTCATCTACGTCATTCACATCTCTTGGATCTTCATCTTTCTATTGGTTCTTGATCATCGCCCTGCCTTGGGCGTAGGTCTTCTTGTCTTTCATTTGTTACAGTACAGTACAGATCACCATAAGTTTGAAGATCTCTGGTACCTCTGAATCAAATTTATGCTTAAGTTCCTTTCTCACGTTCCCTTGTAATATCTCATATTTTTGCTCATTGTGGTCATATCTCTTCTCCTTAACATGCAAGCACCACTCTTCAATATCTTCTCCTTGTTTCTTCTACAGAAATTCAGCCTTTTGGTGAAGAGAAAGACATGAGCTCACGTTAAAAAATACCTGAGTTTGAATGCTAACTTTTTCCTTACTGATTGTGAAACTATGGTATGGTTCCTCAGTTTTCTTATCTGTAAACTGAAGATAATAATACCTACTCTACAATCTGGTTTCAGAATTAGATTAGAAAGTGGATTATGTAGTGGTCCTGGGCTGGTGCTGGATAGAGAAAAATTTCCAAGGAAATGCTAGTGTCTTTCTTGCAAAAGCATCCCACCCCCAAGATATTTTGTTGACCCTGGGCTGAATTAGTTACATGAATCACATTCATTAGTCATTGTGAAGAAAGAGGAAAAAACCCCTCAAAACACATGAGTATGGTTTGTCAGCTGTGTTGGTGTCATCCTCTGTTACAACAACAAAGGATAACTGTGTGCTGTAGATCAACTCAATGATAGGAAAGTTTAAGGAATATTGTGATTAGGGAGGGATTAGAGAATTCTTGTAAATGATGAATTTACCTTAGCAATAAGAAGGATTGAAACCAAGTAAATAGATTCAGGAGGACATTGGTAAGTTCTTAACTCTATACAGGAAGATCATATTCTATTCCTTAAAATACTCTCTGGGTTAGATGAGGAGCAGGCAGTGGTATTTTAAAAATAATACATCATGAAGTCACATTTTTATAAATTGTTTTAGAGATTGGCTTTACTAATCTTCCTTCCTCTTTTATATCTGTCATATTGTGATTTATAATAAGAAGTATATATTTGGTCTTCATTTTCATTTCTGGCAGAGCTCCTAAGACCCTTGGAATTTCCTAAGTGATAAGAATGACAAAGATGTCCTTTGTTATGTTAACGTGGTGACTTTTGAACCATGCCTGGGTCACCTAAAGGTAGGGGGATGGTCACCAGAAAAGCCAACCACATAATTAGAGGATTGGCACTTTCAGAAATCCCCTGCTTTGGGGGAATCAATCTCCAGTGGCCAATGATTTAATCAATCATGCCTTCGTAATGAAGCTTCCATTAAAACCTTAAAGATAGGGTTTGGAGCTTCTGGGATGGGTGAACACATGGAGGTGCTGGGAGAATGGCATGGAAGTTCTCTGCTCTTTCCCTATACTTTGCCCTTAGCATCTCTTCAGTCTGGTTGTTCCTGAGCTATATCTTTTTCTAATAAACCTGTAATCTAGTAGGTAAAATGTTTTACTGAGTTCTATGCGCTGCTCTAGCAAAGTAATTAAACCCAAGGAGGGGATTTTGGGAACCTCTAGTTTATAGGTGGTTGCTCAGAATCACAGGTGACGTCCTGGAATTGTGACTGGTGTCTGACATGTGTGTAAGAAGGTGAAGGATGGGGGGAGCAGTCTTGTAGGATTGAGCCTCGAACCTGTGGGATCAGATGCTATCTACAGTAGATAGTGTTGGATTTGAGTTGAATTGTAAGACACTCTATTGCTGTTCAAGAATTGCTTGGTGATATGGGAAACCATCCCCCCCTACACACACACAACACACAACACACAACACACAACACACACACACATTGGAATTGATGCAAGACCTTTAGTATCTCTGTCTAGAATACAATAAAACAAAAAATATTGCTGTTTCTCCAAACATGAGATATTGGTCAATGCTAATATATCCTTTCAGGAGGGTATATTCATTCCTGGTTTCTTTCAGAGGGATGACCAACTGTATCTATGTCATAATATAATATTTGAAATATAAAGATATAGTTCTCCAATATTTTCTTTTACTTTTTGGCCTTTCATGGAATCAACTGCCAGCTATCCATTGCCTCGAGGAAAGAGTAATGCAGCAACAAGAAATTAACAATGAAATGTTTAGCTGGCTGTTGAGTTTACAAAGCAGAGACCATAGATAGAAACTGATGGGACTTGTGAGACAAAACACACAAAAGACCCCGGAGAATATGTGATGTAGGTGCCGTTCATCTCACCAGGTCTGGACAAGGTGCCTCAGGGAGGGAAAGAGAGAAACCAAGAGGGGAGGCATTGATACCGTGGATCTTTGAGAAAGGGAGGGGTGTGCTGTACTTCACCCCAGCTTTGGCTGATTTCCCAGGTTAGGGAAAACTATCCCGGAAGGGATCTGTAAGAATCTAACTGTAGAGGCATTTGGTGCCTCCCTTCCCAGGTGGAGCTCTGTGTACAGGAAGACCCTAGACAGGAAGTGGCTTCAGGATGAGTCCAGGGTCTTGGTCTCCTCATGGAGTTCCCTGTATCCTGAGTGTTAAGGATCAGTGAAATAAAACGTGTACAAAAAATGCCCTTGGGTAGCACCGTACAATTTACCATGGCACTTTGGGGTATGCAGGAGCAGAGAATTTTCCTGCTTTCACACAGGAGATTTGAGCAGCTGGGAGAGTAAGGTCTAGAGCCACCTTGGGGAGCATAAGCAAGAAATGACTCAGTAGGAACTCTTGTGGGCTTCTGAGGAACAGATGGAAATGCAGTCAATTTGATGGATGTCCTTCCCCCTACTACCTTGACACTAGGGAAAACTTAGCCTTAACTTCAGAAAAAAGGAAGCACCCCACGTTGGCTGAGATTGAGATCCTGTTAGGAAGACAGGTGGCTCAAATCAGATTTAAATTGGATTGTAGAAAAATAGAGGGGTTTTTTGCACACTTTGAGAGCTGAAACAGCAACCTGCAATTCAATATAACCTCTATGGAAGAAGCATGATCTGGAAAATACTCCTTTTATAAATGTAAGTATCCTCTGTAGGCTCACTTGATAGCTGACTTTATCTCTGTACATTCAAGGTTCAATTAGAGTGACTTTGACAAAGATTTAAAAGATGTAAGCAGGTGTAGTGGAGGCTGTGTAACCTTGGGCAAGTTTCACAACCTTTTTGGGCTTTAGTTTCCTAATAATCTACAAAATGGAAATATCAGTGATTCCTACTTCATAAGATTGTAGTGAAGATTAAATTAGATATCATGTAAAGTGTGTACATAGTGACTAGTGTATGATAAGGGCTCACGAAACTTTAGCCAAAATAAATACCTTAAGTATGATTTTAAGAAGACTCATCTATGAAGAAAGATCCTCAGAATAGGATTTAGAGTTAAAAACTAATAAAGTTTGCTTGGGGTCTATGGATACATTTAGTAATGCCGGTGCTTGCTTTTGCAAGGCCCATAGTACCTCATATGAATGAGAGTCATACGAATATGGTTAAATCAATTATGTATAATGTTTTCTCTTGTCTCTGATGCTTTTCAAACATCTTGACACACCATCAATTAGTATTCACAGCTTCCTTTTCATGAGGAGCTCAATACTTTATATGGGCATTCATATAAATAAAGAAAAAAGTCTCAGTGTGTTTCCAGCAGCTAGAATTTCCTTCTTTTTGTTTTGCATTTGCATATAAGAACAGTACCCATTTATAAGGGATTGAGACAAAGTATAATCAGACAATGAGAATCTCCTCTGTGAAGGAGGGAAGTTAAAAGTATGAGGAGGGAAACTATTTCAAGTTGGGGAACAAAATTTGAGTGCCACTATTTTGATTTGCTGGCCTGTGAAGTTGGACCCTTTCTAGAAAGATGGGCTCTTATGAAGCCGTTTGTCCCTCTGCAGGCAGGTGATCTTGCACCTGGCTCACTCCCTGGGTGTGTGCTGCTCTGAGGATGAAGCTGGACAGCCAGCCTCTTATTAAGCTGATTTGTGTATCAGCTCTGTGGTCTGTGTGCAATCCATTTACTCCATCTGTCAAATGAGCATAAAATACTACATCCCAGTTATCAGTATCATATAAGAACATAGATGTAAAATACTATGTAAGTTTTAAAGAATTATACAAATATGAGGGATGAAGGTGTTGCATATTTATATTTTCATATGATGTTTACATTTCTTTTTGCTTGTGACTTCACACCTTGTTATTGAAAAACAAAGTAAACACTTTGGTAAGAACAAGGTAAAGAGTTGTGGGCATATAGCATCTTCATCTAAGCATTGCATATTCACTTGGCTTCTGTCCTCAGAAAGGAAAGTTGTTTTGGGGTAGATATTAAGTGTGTGTGCTAAGGAGCTGTGGCCAGGTGACTAAGTCTTAGCTGTGGAACAAAGCAAGTGTCTGGCTATTCAGTATACTTCTTTCATTTATTTATACATTTATCCACTCACTCACCTATTCATTCACTCACTTAGTTATTTGTTTATTTACTTATTCATCATTCATCGTTCATCAAATATTTATTGGATACCAGACAAGGTGGTAAGGATCAAGATGCAGACATGAATAAAGTGGTTGTAATACATCATTGGATTTGGGTAAAAACTAGATCTGGTGTCAGTCCACCTTTTCACTATCCTGTCATCTCTCTCTCTCTCTCTCTGTCTCTCTATTTCCCCACAGCCCAGCCACACCAATCTTATTTCAATCATTCAAAGTATTCTTATTCCTGACCCCAGGACCTTTGCACTTGCTTGTTGTTTCCAGTTTTTCACCTTTCCTTACCACTCTAGCTAAGTAGCTCTTCTCAACCTCCTACTTATACTGTTTCCAGTTTTATAGTCTTTATAGTTCTTATTACTAGCTGAAATTATCCTGTTTTTGTTCAGGACCTCCTGTCCCTCCTGCCCCCCCCACCCCCCAAGAATGTTAGCTTCAGGAGATCAGGGATGGCTATTTCCATGTCTCAACAGCACCTGCCTCAAGTCTTCAGTCTGGCTGAAAGGCAGGGGGGATGAGAATGATACCCATTTAGCATCCATCATCCTTCAACAGAATCATTACTAATATCAGAGGTAAATGAAAATACATACTGTCTTTCTTCAGGGAATTTTGGAGAATAAGGGAACTACATTCACTTCTCTGACAAGGAGATGATTAAAAACACTATCTTCAACTATAGGAACTGGCGGGAAAAAGATCCTAGCTGCATACTGGGTGAGAGGAAGCAACATCTGACGTCCACTAACATGCCTTTTTGGTGTGTATTTTAAACAGACAAAACTTTGTTCTTCAGGAGAAGTGAAGAAGCCAGAGGTGGTACCTCAAACATATTCAGTATCTGCCTTTCACCCACTTGCCAACCAAGCTTGGTTAAATGCTCCTCATCTGTCCTAACACAATGGGAACATTTTTATGGTCATACTCTCTGTGGTGCATAACCCAGCAGTCATTCTCTCTGCTGCACCCGTCCTAGACACCCAGCCTTGTTTCTTGTATTCCTTTGCTTTCCTAGAGTCAAACGTGAGGCCTGAACAAAGCAGGTGATTAGCACTTGTTTCTTGACAATTCCTTTGTGCGATGGAAAGAGCACCTACTGTGTGTGAGGGACTGTGGCAGTTGCAGAGAAGAACCCTGTAAAGAAGGAGAGCATGGTTCCTATATTCACAGGATGAACAGAGTGCATCATGAACCCAGGCTCAATTTATTTAACAGTTACAGCAATAATGTGGATAAAGTCACTGTTCATCTCCAACTGGTAGATGGCAGTAAGTGGTTTGGCAAAGGAGCTGGAAGAGGATGAGAAGAAGGGTTTTTAGTTAATTTCAGAGGTTGATGTTATGCTAGATGATACAATCGTTTCTAATAGATTTTGGTTAACTCCAAACATCAAACATTTAATAGGAATTTTAAGTTATAATGTGATGCCTCTTACATGTCACTGTGTAGCATTAAGTAAAGCATTATGACTAGTATTATTAGAATGTTATTTTCTTTAAATATAAAAATTATGTTGCTACCTTCTGAAGTATTAGAAGGATCTAAATATTTCCAGTGAAAGATTTGGCCCATAGAAAAAATACTCCCAGAATAAAAGCCAAAACTGCCGTGTAATTTGAGAGTTACTTAGAGCCCTCCTTGTCTCTGATATATCCTTCCTGTATTTGACAAGAAGTAGACTACACTATTAGTCTGAGTTTAACATAGGGCTTTAATTATACATTAGAGTTTGAATTCAATTATTCATTAATTCATTCAACAAATATTTACTGAGGACCTAGTATGTGCCTGACACTGTTTTGCGCTCTATGAATAACAGTAACAGTGGAAGGCTGGCAGGCAATGCAAGTGAGCATAGAAATGGTCAAGATGATTTTAAATAATAAGATGATATTGGAAAGTAAAACGAGGTGGTAGGAGACAGGAGCTACTTTAGATGGGATGGTCGAGAACATCTCCCTGACATGGGGATTTAAAAAAAGGAATAGTCCGTGTGGTTGAAAAGTTAGGAAAATAGGAGAAAAATCAACATGCATGTGATATAAGAACGAGCCACAGATGGTAGTTGTATGTTTATTATAAGAAAAGGTCAGCATAGATCTTCCTAACAGTCTTAGCACCTCTTTAACAAGGAAGAACGGCACTCTCCCAAATATATTAAAGTAACAATTTGGCATGGCATTCCTCAGGTGATTGTGTCCTATAAATGCTACACTGATTACTAACAATATTCCAAGGTCATATTTACTAGAATTTTGCAGTAATGATGTTTGGATCATGTATCCACAGCCAGTGTTACCATTCCTTGAGGAAATTTCCTATGGTTTGAATAGTCGTCTACTATTGTAAAGTGAAGAACAATTAAAGAAGAAAGCAAAGCAACTTTATGCTAACTACATAATGTACTTATGTCTGATATTTACTAGGTCAGATACTTGCATAGGTCAAGAAATTAGTCTCTCAAAAAATGTTTATTGGTTTTATTTTATAGGCAAAGTGCTATCCTATATACTGAGGAGAGAAGTCCACCTTCAAGGATTTATTGAGACACAAATTATATTGTCCAAGCACTATTCTGATGGAGAATTCCTTTTCTGTTATTCTTATTCTATGGACTAAACTTTTGACTAAAGTTGTAGTAAGTAAGGCCCATCTATCAGGGATCAATCTATAACTGGAGGATTAATGTAAAGACAATAAAAAAGATTAGTTATGACTCCCATATTGTGAAATCAAATTTATACAGTTTACCAAACAACTCACTTAGGCAACAAAAATGTATATGCTGTGTGATCTTGTTGTTAACAAGTAATGTATCCTCACTCCAAACTGGTGAAACCCATCAATCGCTGTGGTCAAGGGGCATTTTCTCTGTCCTGATATTGGTAGAAGCATCTTCTTTTAGATGTCTGATTCTGACTATTATTCTACATTATTTCATCTCCTATGCTCTGTGTATCACATATAGTGTAGGGGTTAAGACCACGGACATGGGAATTAGACCACCTGGGTTTGAAGATGACTGTCCTCACTGTGTAGTCATGAGCTTGTTGCTAAACCTATAGGTTTTTGTTTGCTTTACATTCTGCATAGTTTACACCATAATGAAGATGATTATAATACCCTAGTGGGATGATTGGTGGTCTCCAAAAAAAAAAAAAAATACTTCCACATCCTAATCTCTGGAACCTATTTGGAAAAAGGATCCTTGTGGATGTAATTAAATTAAGGATCTTGAGATAAGATCAACTTGGGTGGGGCCCTCAATCCAATGACAAGTGTGCTTATAAGATGTAGAAGAGAAGATTCAAACAGAGGAGGAGAAGGCGATGTGAAGAAAGAGCCAGAAGAAGAAGTTAGGTGGCACGGGGCCGTGGAAGCCATGGAATGTGGCAGCCAGCAGAAGCTGAAAGAGGCAAGGAGGATTTTCCAGGCCTCCAGCCCTGCTGGGAGGACAGCGTACTGAAATCTGAACCTGGGACTCCTGGGTTCCAAAATTGTGGAGAGTAAATTTCTGTGTGTTTAAGCCACCTGGCTTGCAGGCATTTGTTACACAGCCTCAGGAAACTCCTAGGAGTACCTGCATCAGAAATGTGTTGTGAGGGTGTAAATCAGTTGGTACAATGCCTGGCACTTGATAAAGTCTGGCTGTCATGGTTATGGGAACAATGCCTTCTGTAGTGAGGTCTGCTGTCTTTTGTGCCTGGCATTCATTCCTCTAACTTCTTGACTTTCCTTTGGGGAACTAGTGATTTTTCATCCTGAATGAACAACACATGGACGCAAAATGATTGGTACCAATTTGTCTAGGTGTCCTCAAGTGACTTCATTTTCTTTTGCCATCAAACCTCAAGATACTCCATTTGTTGGCCTTTAACTCCATTTGGTGAGTTGCACCATACATAGCCTTTCATCTTGAGTTACACTTGTGTGCCGTATATAGGTAGTTACTGGAAAGTATGTAAGCAGCAAGAGCCACATGGTCAGAGCTAAATAAAATAAGAGCTATTAATATTATTTCTCGTCTTGCTCTCCAACTAATTTGGAGTCTAAGTTTTTAAATTGCTTATTAGATATTTCCACTTGGCTGTTTTGAGATGGTTTCACTCTCAGTATGTGTGAAATACAACTATCTTCCTCAAAAGCTCTATTTTTAGATTCTCCTTTCCTGATAATTCATTAATTTTTTTTCTTATTCAAGTTTTGTTTTAGCTGGCTTTAACTTATTTCTATCTGTCATGACTAATAACCTATTGAAGCCACACAATATTATTCAAAATTCCTCAACATCTTTACTTTTTTCTCTCTCAATACTCATCCTAGTTCTGATTCACAATCTTTCATAGTGAGATTAAGATAAATATTTAGCTGAATGAAAGATTTTTTTCCCCACACTTCACTTACAATTCAGACTCCTGAAGATAACTCTTTCTTAAATACTGTTTTCATTCATGATATTTTCCTACTAAAAATTATAATTCTACTTATCTAACAATAGTACATAACAAAATAATGGCTCTAACAGTTATAGTGGACCATTTCAGTTATGGACAATGTATGGATATAGGAAGTAAAAACAGAGGGTACAAAACTGTGTAGGCAATATGATCGCAATTTAATTAAATATAGGCCCTCATCTTGAAAAAGGTTAATGAAATATGTCCAAATGAAAATAGCAGTTATCTTTCAGTGATATCAATTAGTTTTATTTCCTTTTTATGTTATTTCCCCCCTTCACTTCTCTACAGTGGGTGTGTAAACATTTTATAATTAAAAATAGGAATATTATAAATTTAAGACACATATCTAGTGGTTATTCATGCTCTTTGATAAAATTTGGATCTCCTTGGTTGTCCTTCAAGATCTTCTATAATCTGACCCAGTTCACCTATGTCCTGCTCTATCCTAAGCAGAGATCTCTGTGCTTGAGCCAGAGATGCACTGACCTACAGGTACCCAAGGCTTATTTCTGCCCAGTGTTTTCACTTCATTCTGTTCAGTTCACCCAAATTCTTTTGTATCCAAATCCCACCTGTCTCTCAAGGCCCAGACCTGCGAAGACACTCTGAGACAGCCCTTCTTGATCTCTTTGCTTTTGAGTGTCTTTGTGCCTTCTTCATCATTAACGGAGATAGCTGTAAATCTTATACCATCTCAGTACTGTAAGCTACCATTGTACATGTGTAAGTAATAGCACTTTAAAGATCAAACAAACTTCCTGAGAGTGGAGTCCTATAGCCCCTATAAAATTCCTAGGAGAGTTTGAAGCACATCAGAGATGTCTCAGGCAAACATTTTTAGATTGTAAATAAAAGAAACCATACTCAAACCAGTTTTTAAAAAGGGGCATTTGTTGGTTACATAAATGGAAATCCAGAGGTAGGGTGATCCTTATGGTGATCTTGACTTTCTCTGAGGGTTTCTAGGTTTTTCTCTCCACAGTGTGTTTCCTTTTTTCTTAGACTTGCCTCGTAGTAGCAAAGTGCTTTCTGTGATTCTAAGCACTATGTCTGCTGCAATATGTACTATTCAACAATCCTCAGATTCACTCTGATGGGGCAGGATTGGGTCATGTGACCATCTGGCACCAATATCTCTGACCAAGGACTAAAAGCACTGGTTGGCTGGCTTGTGTCAATTTTGTCATCCTTGGGGTTGTGCTTGGAAGGTCTTTCATCAACCACATGAATCTATAGAAATCAGGGGATGATGGGAAGGCAAAGAGTGTTAGATAAGTTCCACTCTGGTAGGAATCCTATAAACACTGGCTGTGTGAAATATAGTGTGCCTGAAAAATTGGTTAATGCCATCAGTTAATCTCTGCATGTTGCCACAAAATTCAATCAAAATGGGTCATTTACTCAAGGAAAGCTTTAAAGGACTGGAATGTTTCACATATCAAAGTGTTTAATTGGATACGTTATCAGGACATTTGCTTCAACAGGAGTTTCAGCATGAGATTGACTGAACAATTGTTTGCTAAACCAATGGACTACTTTCAGAGAATAAACCCACTGATGTGTTGCACGTGAGATCATCATGACTTGTAAATTTTTGTTAACTACATATTGAGAAACAATCCTGTGCTCAAGGCTGTTCCAAAAGAATGATTTTCCAGAATCTTATCTTAAAAATTTAATAAAGATTTTGAATTTTAAAAAATACGCAAAAGCCCATGTAAAATAATTGTCAAAATTATGGGTCGCATTAGTTAGTTTAAAATTTATGCAGTTCTAATGTCTTCAGTTCCTGTGCTCGTTTTAGATAAGCTTCATCATTGCTGCCAGATTCAAAGGAACTTATGAAATGATAGAAACTAGAAAACTTTTTATGTTCAATTTTTGCTTTCTAATATGTAGTCTCTTTAATTAGTTAGTTTCTGAAAAAGTACTCTATTATCCCCTACAGTTGTCACACTATAATGCTGTACTTTGGGGTCACATTTACATCTTTGTGATTCACTGCATCATCAGGAAACATTTGGGATGACAGATCAAATCCAGCTAATTAGAAAAGAAAGTCTCTCTCAGTGGGGCGCCTGGGTGGCACAGCGGTTAAGCATCTGCCTTTGGCTCAGGGCGTGATCCCGGCGTTATGGGATCGAGCCCCACATCGGGCTCCTCCGCTATGAGCCTGCTTCTTCTTCTCCCACTCCCCCTGCTTGTGTTCCCTCTCTTGCTGGCTGTCTCTATCTCTGTCAAATAAATAAAATCTTTAAAAAAAAAAAAAGAAAGTCTCTCTCAGAAACAATAAATATACTTTTTAACTAGAAAACATTCAACTTCTGTCCTATTTCTATGCTCGTATCTTCCCTCCTTCCCACTCCCACTTCTATTAGAATGGTACTAGACACTCCATATTCGATGAGTCATAATTCTTGGTTCAGATATTCCTCATTTCTTGTGCCAGCCAGGTCCTGAGGAATATAGGAGAGCAGACAAACAGAAGAGAGGAGCCTATGGATGGCCCAGCATCACTGCCTGGCAGAGTACAGAAAGAGATCGGAAGGCCCAACAGGAAAGTGGGGTCTCTCGAGGATGGCAATGCAATTGTCAACAGTTCTTGTTCTGGATGATTTGGCTAACCGGTTTCTCTTTCAGACTTCTAAGCCATAAGATTGATTATATCCATTAATACGTAGCTGGTAACAGCTATAACCTAGGAATGTGGGGAAAAAATTTGCAGTAGGAGTGCAAGTTGAGGATGTGGAAAAATTTCCACAGCCTGGGGTACTTGGTTTGTGGAGGACCTGGGACAGAAAGCATCAAAATAGCAGGAGATCTTCAGAAAGAGAGGGATAAATAAGTTTCAAGAGCCAAGGGGCAGGAACTGGTACAGGCACCAAGCAGCTAATTGCAAGGAACTTTTCAGTTAAGTCAAGGGAAGGGCTCTGCCTTTCATAGGGTGAGTGAGGTTATCATCAGTGAGTCGCTATGTTGTCAAGAAGTGGTTTGGGTGTAGGGAGCAAATTGTAGAGTCCCTTGTCACCGTGATGCTGTTTGTAACCGTCACGGTGAGGAAGGACAAATCTTCCCATAGACTGTTACAATAAAAGAGATTCAGAAGCAGCTGTGCCCTCTTCAGGCTCTGGGATGAAAGGGTCTGATAGAAAACACTGGAGCAAATAACATGAACTCACCTGAATGGGGGGAGCTCCTGGGGCTGTGAAGGGGAAAAGCCCATGGGAAGAGGCTTCTTGAAGTGAGAGAGAAAAATAAAGAACATAGAATTCTGGCTGTGGTGGGAAAACAAAGGAAAATGGACACAATAGCTGAGGGTAAATAAGAGGTTGTTCCGGGAGAGCAGCAGGAAGAAGATGGCTCATGAAGACAGAGGGCACTTCATGAGAGAGGGCTTTGTCTGAGTCCTGGGACGCAAAGCAAAGAGGAGGGGAAGCATCACAGAAGTGAATGCTGGGAAAAGCAAAGGAAACAAGAATAATACGTCTTCTGTAGATGGGACCCAGGCCCAAGACAGAGAGAGGGAGGGCTATCTAGCCTGAGCCGAGGGCAAAGCTTCATGCCGGAGGAGTGGAAAGAAAATGAGCCTTCAGACAACTGAACCTACAATTTTACAAATAGGGAGCTAATGCAGCTTAAGGTAGAAATATATTCTAATACTTAAGAATATGGCAACTAGCAATATAGTCTCTGAAACTCTGAAAGCAGAAAAACATGGTCTTCATATAATATGACTCAAAAGATTAGATACAAGGAGTAAAATATATTTTAGCCCTAGGTTCTGGATTTAAGATCTCTAAGTGGCCCCAAATAAAAGGCCCCTCCTGGGCAAGTTACCACCAGAATAAAGTGCATACATAAGGTGTTCAAGGAATAGTAGAAGGGATATCCTAGCTCCTAGCATATTCAAGCACTGAACCTTCTCAGCTGAAGGGTGGAGGAGGGAAGCTCCTTTAGTGGTGCCACTTTTCCGAGTGAGAAAAGTGAAATTGCAAGGTCATGTAGCTAATGAAGCAATTTCAGTGATATTCTTTGGAATTACACGCACTTGGGTTTAAGTCCCTATTGTACTGGTTACTGGCTCTGTGACTTTGCACACATGATTTAACCTCTCTGGGCTTTAGTTTTGTCATCTCTAAAATGGGGAGAAAGGCAATCTCAACAGATATGGTCTGTAACATGAAGGCTGTAGGCCAGTTACCAGCACCTTCTTTGATTGTTCAGGGGATGACGGTGGAGAGGATTCGTACTGAACTCCAGAGCAGAGGCCATTCAAGGACTTCTCTCCAGCCACTCGCAGAGCATATGAGGAAGAGCGGCAGCTGGCTGCACACTGAAGGACCAACATCTGTGACTATGATCTCTATCTGGAAACAGCAAGCTTTGACATCAACCAACCACCTAGGTTGATATGCAGATTGAAAAAAAATAGTGCATTAGAAGAACTTGGTTCTGTTACTGGCAGATGGTAAGTGGAGGACATGAGGATGATGCTATTGTTGCTTTATGAGTACTGTTGAAGCTGTGAGTCAGACCAGTCCTGAAACAGACTTCTACTCCAGGGTTCTTTCTACAGAATTGGGCAGCAAAGTAGGAGACCTGGATTGAAAATACATATATAGACGTGACTTAAAAATGAGAGAATGTTAGATTCTGAAGTGAAGGAGTCATGTTTTGAAAGATATGGGGAGGTATTTTAACTGGGCACAGGAAAAAGTGATAGAAATAATAATAGTGATGACAGTAGTCACAATGTCATCTGTGGATTTAACTGTTTCCAGGGTCATTCACTCCTTATTTGCATGCATATGTTAAAAGTTGGGGCTATAATTATTCTAAATTGCTCAACTTATTTAATATATGTGTTTACTAAAACAAGCCAAATGTTTGGGAAGTGGTATGTATATGAGTATGTGTGTGTATGTGTGTGTGTGTGGGGGGGGTGTATTGCAAAATACAACATAATTGTTATAAATATACAATGTAATTTTGCCCAAATTGACAAATTTTTAAGGACAATGCAGAAGACAAACAATTACTATTTTTAATATGAGCAGTTACAATTCACCTTGCTGGCTCAGTTGGTAGAGCATGCAACTCTTGGTCTCGGGGTTGTGAGTTTGAGCCCCAACTTGGGTGGAGAGTTTTCTTATAAATAAAATCTTTAAGGGGTGCCTGGGTGGCTCAGTCGGGTGGGTATCCAACTCTTAATTTCCGCTCAGGTCATGATCTGGATCCTGGGATCTGGGCCCCAGGTCAGGCTCTGTGGTCAGCAGGGAATCTGCTTGAGATTCTCTCTCTCCCTCTGCCCCTCCCCCTGCTCACACACTCTGTCTCTGAAATAAATAAGTAAATAAATAAATAAATCTTTTTTAAAAAAATAAAATCTCTAAAACAATTTAAAACATAAAATATGAGCAGTTACTGGAAGAGAAATGTAGATTTTTAACAGCTAAGTACCTCCACTTATCAGAGTTAATAATATTCATTTCATTTTAACACTTGGAGCCTCCACCAAATTAATCTCAATGTTTTTCCTGACAAGCTTCACATTTTCAAAATGTGCTTTTTAATCCTGAATTCAATCATCCTTAATTCATCTTTTTTAGTTATGTCTGTAGAAAGACATAGAAAAGATAAGATAAGCACTGACAGCCCAGGTATCCCAGACCAGAGAAATAACAGGTGAACACCAGGAGCCAAACCTGTGATTCATTAGATATGCACAGTGCTGTCCATGTTCCTAGTTTCACGGTAATCTGCTAGAGACAGCAAGGGAATGTTTAGGTTGAGCTCTTGCACAAAAATGAAACTCAATATTTCAGAACATTTTGAATAAAACATTGCATTAAAGTGAAATGCATTGAGTAAAGAAACACTTGATATGACAGGAGTCCCAAAGAAAGTAATACTAACAATGAGTGCTACGATGCAAAGCTGAAACCTATTCTTCTCACCAAAAGTAAAGGAGGCCATGTAATTAATAGGAGTAGGAGGCCATAGGTAGAGAGATAGTAAAAGTAGTGGAATGCTCTTCCTTCCCTAAAGTTAATGTTTCAAAAACTTGGAAACATGGCAGAACTCTATGGAAGCTGAGCAAATTACTGTTAAAAGGGGAAGACATCAAAAATAAATAATGCAGAAATGAGAAGTCTTGCTCATGTTTTCATACCAGAGAATAGTGGTAGGGAATGCTAGGCTGTAAACAATGAAGATAGAAAGCAGTTCTAGAAAGGAGGAAAGCTAATGACTATGATGAGCAGAATGAACTTGAATAGCTGCTGGAGTGATTACTAGAATGCGCTGGTGGATACATACTCAATGCATGGATAGTATCAGAAATAGTGAAATGAGATAAATTCTTGTAAGACAAAGTTAAAGTGACAAATGGAGGTAAAGAGTTAAAGCAAGGATAAAGGCACGGACTGCAGGCACCCTGGAGTATTTGGAGTAGTCAGTTTATAGGATGAAAATGGATAGGCTAAGAAAGAGAAACTGAATAATGGAGAAGTTCTTTAGAGCCTTGCTCAAAAGCAAGAAAAAAGCACTCAGAGAGAAGAGAGAAGTGGGTTAATATTACATCAAAGCAGGGAGGAGCAAATGCATTAACGGAAGGCAGGGGTCAGGACACCAGGGCTATGATGGGACTGATGGAGATGAGATGCTCGCTGGTCCAAAGTTATCACACTGGATTCTATGCACTTTTGAGCACCAATGGGGAAAGCTTTCCTGGTTCTATTTTTCAGTGGCAAATAAATGGGGAAAAGGTGAAATGACTGGCACAAGTGATGGACAATGATGCCTTTTAAAGGAAATATAAAAACTGGATGTCAATGGCATGACAAACTATTGATTTTTCAATTTGCTATTGGATCTTGCTTACAAAATTTGTACTAAGTAGAGCTAATGTGATGACAAGGCCTACCTTCCCTCTGTTTGACATACCTTTCCTACTCGAACAGCAAATTCCTTCTTTACCTTTGAGGACTGTTCAAATGCCGCTTTCCCTGAAATGGCTTTCTTTTCTTGCTGGGGCATCTCCACCTGTCCTCTGCTCTAGCAGTGCGCCCACAGTTCTCCTACATTGCAGTGGGCATGAGTTTAAATTCTAGCTCTGCAACTTTAATAGCTATGTAATCTTCTGCAAGATATCTAACTTTTTGGAGCCTTGATTTTTTTCACCCGTGAAACAGAGAGACTAATAATCTCCCGAATAAAGAATAGCATTTCTTCAGCAAAATTGGAAATGAGGAGCAAACATGTAAAGCTGTTCAGGGGAATAAAGAAAATCTAGTAAAGGCATAAAGCTAAAATGAATGATGAAAAATGAAAATATTATTCAAGCAATACTTGGCTATTAAAGTTATGTATTACACTATGAAAGCCACAAAAATGGGAAGACATGAAAATATTATGCTATTAAAGATATCAATGGAAGCTTTAATGAGATATTTTACTCTTTGAATTAAGGAGCAATAACATGCAATAGGAAGTTAGTAAGTTAAAATAAAGGAAGAACATTACTTCTGTAAACAGAGATTTAAAAACGTTTAGATGACCGCATTAAAAAAAGAAGAAAAAAGAAAACAAGAATTTCATTTGTCATTATAGAAAATAAAAAGACTGCTCTTGAAAAAAATTAAGCAAATTTTTCTGTCCGTTTCTTTGTGGCTGGTGTCTATGATCATTCTGTATGGGAGGGGGTACTGGAGATTATTTTGGTCGTCCTACATAGCTATAAGAACGTCTTAGTCAGAGAATCTGGCAGAAACGCTAAGCATAATTTACAATTGCTTTTTTTATAACGTGAGTCACCTTTAAGAAAGGAGAGGATTCCAACAACTCAGGGTCAAATTTTGCATTCCATTTCCTAGGCAATATGACCAGTAGAAATAGAGCACTCTATTGAAAAAGATGTTTTGAAAAGAAAGGGGCACTTGGTGACCCAAGAAAAGGACACAGAGAAGAGGGATGCAGAGTGGAGGATAAAAGTCAACAACTTGAAAAGGAAAACCTGGATAGCTACAAAGAACGATCAAGGAACTTGGTACTTTAAAAATAAATGTATATAGAACTTGATAAGGACATTCAGAAGGTATTTGAAAGGCTCACGGAAATAGAAGTCAGAGAAAGCAGAGATGTCTTGTGGAACGTCGGAGCTCGGAGGTAGGAGAGATGCTATCTTAGCAGAAGGCGAAATCAAGAGAAGGAATAGATCTTTTGAGCTGCTAGTATGTACCAGGCTCTGTACTGGGCTCTTGATTTACTTTGTACTTTAATGTTTACAACAAATTTGTGAGTAAGGTGTTATGTCTTCTGCTTTTTAAAATGGACAAATCAAGTCTTGCAGTTTGATGAACCAGGATTTCAACTAAGAGATGTCCACCTTGAACATAGCTTTGCCTCCCATTTATCTTCCATGACCCTTTAATGGTCTAGGGCAAAGGCTTTTGGAACCACTGAGAGTGAAAAGAAAAACAGTTGGTAAATATATCACAAAGAAAGAATGTAAAGGATATGTGAAGGGGGAAAAGCGACAGAGACTGAACATTATGAATAAAGATATAGTTACACACACAAACACACACAAATGGATAACAGGCCAAAGGATAAAAACTTACTGTGGAAGAAGAAGAGGAATTAAGCAGTAAGCAAGTCCTGTGAAAATTGTATTGGTTTTGTTTGATGGTTTTATTTGTACCAATTGTTTTACTCATCCAAAGCAGTATAAATCCTGCTAGGATTTTTTTAAGCAGAAGTTCAAGCTCTAAAATATAAAACATGTGCTATTTAGTTCACAATTAGTAATTCAGCAGAATAGAAATCTACAGTGCCTTCTCAATTTCTTTATTCCATGTTCTCTTCTCAGTGTCCCACATTTAACACATTCACACTTGGCTTGCCTCTCATGCACTTTTTTTTTTCTGTCTCTAAATTTATAAAAATATTATTCTTCACAAAAGTGTCTTAGGTTTTTTATTATTGGTTAAACATACATATAAGACGAAATCTACCCTCAATAAATTTTAAGTGTATGAGACAGTATTGTTACCTATATGTTTATAGTTGTATACCAGATCTCTAGAACCTTTTCATCTTGCAGACTAGAACCCCTAGACCCCTTGAATAGCAAGTATCCATTCTCCCATCTCTGACCCCTGGCAAATGCTTTCTACTCTCTGCTTCTAGGAGCTGGACTATTTTAGATACCTCATATAAGTGAGATCATGTAGTATTTGTTTTCCTGTGACTGGCTTTTTTTACTTAGCATAATTTCCTCAAGATGTATCTATGTTGTAGCATATGACAGAATTTCTGTCTTTTTAAAGGCTGAACAGTATTTCATTGAGTGTGGAGACTACACTTTCTTCATCCATTTATCTGTCAGTGGACACTGAGGTGGTTTCTACCTCTTGGCTATTTGAATAATGCTGCAATGAACATGGGAGTGCAAATATCTTTTTGAAATCCTGTTTTCAACTCTTTAGGATAAATACCCAGAAATGGGGTTGCTGATAATATGGTAGTCATATTTTTAATGTTTTGAGGAAACGCCATACTGTTTCATATTATCGGCACGACTTTGCATTTCTGCTAACAACACATAAAGGTTCTAATTTCTCCACATCCTTGTCAACACTTCTTATTGCCTTTTCTGTTGTTTTTTGCTTGTTTTTTGATAATGGCCATCCTCACAGGTGTGAGGTGGAAAACTCACTGTGGTTTTAATTTGCATTTCCCTGATTGGGGATGTTAAGCATCTTTCCATATTTCTGTTGGCCATTTGTATATTTTCTTTGGAGAAATGTTTAATCAAGTTCTTTGCTCATTTTTAAATTGAGTCATTAGGTTTTTTGGTTTTGAGTTTAGAAGTTTGCTATATATTCTGGATATCACTCTCTTATTACATATGTGATTTACAAATATTTTCTCCCATTCTGTAGGTTGCCTTTTCACTTCATGGCTAGTGTTTTTGATGCACAAGTTTCTAAATTTTTATGAAGATCAATTTGTCTGTTTTCTTTTTTTAATAGAAAGAGTCCGTGTATTAGAGAGCATGCATATATTCCACTGGTGTATATGTATGTCCTTTTGCCCGTTCCACATTGTTTTAATTACTGTTTTGTCTTGAAATCACTAAGTTTTGAAATTGAGAATTGTAAGTCCACCAACCATCTTCTTTTTCAGTTTTGTTTTAGCTATTCGAGGTCCCTTGATATTTCCTATGAATTTTAGGATGGATTTTTCTGTTTTCAAAAAATGTTATTTGAATTTGGGTTGGAATTTCATGAAATCTGCAGATTACCTTGGTTAGTATTGACATTTTAACAATATGAAGTCTTCTATTCATAAACATAGTATGTATTTTCATTGATTTATGTCTTTTTATATTGCTTTCATAAATGTTTCCTGTTTATATTGTACAAGTATTTCACCTACTACTTAATTCCCAAGTATTTTATTATTTTTTATTCTACTGTAACTGGGATTGTTTTCTTAATTTCCTTTTTGGATTGTTCATTATTAGTGGATAGAAATACAGTTGATATTGTGTCCTGCAACTTTACTGAATTCATTTATTAGTTCTGAGTTATTTTGTGTGTAATCGTTAGGGTTTTTTACATATAAGATCATGTCATCTATAAACAGACCATACCCACCCATAGGATGAACTCTCATGACAGCAGGTCAAGCAGAGGAAATGAAGATCTTCACGTCAGGACTGGAAACCAGGTCCTTATTGTCATCATTTGATCAATTAAGTTTCACTGAATTAAGTTTCACTGCTGGAAGTTTTAGTTATCTTAAGCCAGAGTGACAGCAGTGTGGGGAGGGGCAGAGGGAGGGGGAGAGAGAGAATCTAAAGCAGGTTCCAATTCCAGAGCATTGACCACAGGGCTTGATGCAGGGCTCAACTCATGACCCTGAGATCATCATGACCTGAGCCAAAATCAGATGCTTGACTGACTGAACCACCCAGGTGCCCCTCATTTCTTCTTTTCTATCCTTCTCTAATCATTTTCTTGAAAATTCCAAGATATGACATTTGGTTTAAAAAAAAAAAGTTGGGGGGTGCCTGAGTGGCTCAGTCGTTAAGTATCTGCCTTTGGCTCAGGGTGTGATCCCACGGTTCTGGGATCAAGCCCCACACCAGGCTCCCTGCACAGCAGGAAGCCTGCTTCTTCCTCTCCCATTCACCCTGCTTGTGTTGCCTCTCTCACTGGCTGTCTCTCTCTTTGTCAAATAAATAAATAAAATCTTAAAAAAAAAAGTTGGGGGAAAAGCAACTCTTCTTAGTTTTCCAAATTCTAAAGCATTCTCCTCCCATCCTATTGAAGGGGCTCCTTACTCAGCTACTGGGAACAACCCACTTCAAGATTTAAAAAAGTATATTTTTCTCATATTTCTGCTAATCAGAGAAATTACTGGACTTCTGGCTTTGGAAGCCCCTGGTGAATGAAGCCGTCATGGTACACAAGGAGACTATAAAACATTTTTAGCAGCTTCTCAGCATAGTTAACACCAGATTCAGGTTATTCATGTTTTTACCTTCTAATTTCATAATCTCAAACTCATTTTAACCTTTTTCTATCTCCCTCTTCCTTCCTTCCTTCCTCTTTTCCCTTGTGTCACAAGTTCATGCTTTGAGAAATTCAAAGGAAATCAAACCCCCCCAAATATGAAATTGTTTAATAGCAATATCTTTGGGGAGCTTGGGTGGCTCACTTGGTTAAGCATCTGCCTTTGGCTCAGATCATGATCCCAGGGTCCTGGGATCGAGCCTGGAGTCAGGGTCCCTGCCTAATAGGAAGTCTGCTTCTTTCTCTCCCTCTGCCCCTCCTCCTGCTTGTGCTCTCTCTCTCTCTCTCAAATAAATAAAATCTTAAAACAACAACAACAATATCCTTCACTTGTATTAAAGTGCATTTTTGTTTTCCAGGCACCACCTAAGCATTTTACATGTATTAACTCATCACAGCAGTCTTATAAGATGCATTATCATCAGCCTCATTTTATAAAGAAAGAAATCCAAAGCATTACGTTTTCACAGATTGTAAGTATTGGATTTGGGAGCTGAACTCAAGACTGTCCAGCTCGAGTCTACATGCTCAGTACTGTCCCATACCACCTTTATTTAGGTATCATGTATTTAGATATTATGGAGAATTTTCCTTCTCCAGCTTAAACAAACTCAACAAACTTGGTGTCTTTTCCAATGCATTTTCATAAGATTTTGCATCTGATTTATAATATCCTTTTATTACTTACTCTGCCATCACATGCTCTCTATTTTTACTTGAATTCTATTCATCTTCTTAAAATGACAACTTCTAGTGTGGTGAAGTAAAAAATTAATCCCAGTATACATATTCTTTGAACTAAGAATGCTTGGTATATGGAAATCCTATGCGTGGAAACCACCTCCCCTATACCTTTAGATTGAAGCTGTTTATTCCCTTTCTGTTGGTCTAATGCCCATGCTTTTAACTCTGAAACTTCCCCACTGAAATTAGCAGTTTCTAGCTTTTTCCTTGCTTTCCCTCCTCCCTCTGATGCTCAGAAGTCCTGCTGTCACCGTAAGAAAACAGAAGAAGTCATTGCCACACCTGGGAGCTGAATTTCCTCAAATTGTTCTTAGCATCTGGAGTTGGAACTCAGATTTTTCACTTAAATGATAGTTAAAATATTAAGTCTTACAAACATTTCTCAAAGCAAAAGTTCCTGCATCAGAATCACCAAGAGTACCTGTTAAGCAGATTCATTGGCCTCACCTCAGACCTACTGAATTAAAACCTTTGTGGTCCCAAATCCACATTTTTAAAAAGACAAATTTTAAAAACCCAGTGTTACCATTCCTTCCTAGAATTTAAGATTTGTTGCAGCCTGCAAAAAGGAGAGTTTATGGATTATTTTGGAAACTTGTATAGTGCAAGTAATTTAAGGTTAGGGCTTTGTCATTTAAAATCCCCCCTGCCATAGTGGAGATTGGTTCCTGGTAGCTGGATGATTCTTCGCTGAGCAAAGTGATGAGTGTGGGAATATTACCTTTGGAGATAGAAGCTGATGCTATAATTAATTATCCTTGTTGAACAGGAAACATACAAGGGTGAGGGATGAGCAGGAGGCAGGGAAAGGAAAGCAATTTAAGAAAGGAAATACCAGAAGGAAAGCTAGGTGGCTGGTCTCCGTGCTATCGAAGATGGCAGAGCATGACTGCTTGAAGGAAAGGCCAGAGAGACCTGGGGGGGTGGGGAGGCAGGTACCAAAGGAATTTTTCAAAGGAAATGTTGCATGTAAGGGCATGAAGGATCTCTTTGACTCCATCAATATTCAGGAAAAGTATAAAACCCATAAGATGCTTGGAACTGTGAGCTCTGTTGAGAAAGTGGATGATGGTGTGAGTTGCCTCCAGGTTATCAAAGGTCAGAGCAGAGTCCATCCACGTATGTCAGAGGGCAGCTGGACATCCTGTGAAATGATGCACGTATAATACCTACAAAGCTATTTCACACCTCCCAGGTCTCCAGGGTACCTGTGCTGTTTTGTATTGTTTGAGGGCTGGGAAAGGAGGCAATGGCCTGGGCTGGGAGGTGAAAGGGGACTGAGATGAAGAGAGCTGAACAAAAACCGGGAGTCAAGATTCTGGTGGGAAGATGGGATGACAGTTGTGGCAGGTAGAAGCAGACGACTTTGAATTCAATAGGATTTCATTTACAGTAAATTAGTGACATCTCTACTTAGTCTTGACTTCTGCATAGGGTAACAACCCTATTAATAGTTCAATCCCCCTTGTCCTCAAGGACTGTTTCTTCTCAGTACTCACAGTCTCTTATACCTTGGATTCTCCTTAAAATTTCATGGTCTTATAAGACATTTGTAAATATCTTTTCCCATTCTGTAGGTTGTCAACTGTTTCCTTTGCTGTACAAATCTTTTTATCTTGATGAAGTCCCACTAGTTTATTTTTACCTTTGTTTCCTTGGAGACATGTCTAGCAAGAAGTTGCTGCGGCTGAGATCAAAGAGGTTACTGCCTGTGTTCTCCTCTAGGATTTTGATGGATTTCTGTCTCACATTTAGGTCTTTCATCCATTTTGAGCCTGTCTTTGTGTACGGTGTAAGAAAATGGTCCAGTTTCATTCTTCTGCATGTGGCTGTCCAGTGTTCCCAACACCATTTGTTGAAGAGACTGTCTTTTTTCCATTGGATATTCTTTCCTGCTTTGTTGAGGATTAGTTGACCATAGAGTTGAGGGTCTATTTCTGGGTTCTCTATTCTGTGCCATCGATCTATGTTCTATTTTTGTGCCAGTAATATATTGTCTTTATTATTACAGCTTTGTAATATAGCTTGAAGTCTGGAATTGTAATGCCACCAGCTTTGGTTTTCTTTTTCAATATTCTTTTGACTATTTGGGGTCTTTTCTGATTCCATAAAAATTTTAGGATTATTTGTTCCAGCTCTGTGGAAAATGTTGATGGTATTTTGATAGGGATTGCGTTGAATGTATAGATTGCTCTAGGTGGCATAGACATTTTAGGGCTAGTATCCAAAATCTATAAAGAACTTATCAAACTCAACACCAAAGAATGAATAATCCAATCAAGAAATGGGCAGAAGACTGAACAGACATTTCTGCAAAGATGACATCCAAATGGCCAACAGACACATGAAAAAGTGCTCCACATCACTCGGCATCAGGGAAATACAAATCAAAACCACAGTGAGATACCACCTCATACCAAGTCAGAATGGCTAAAATTAGCAAGTCAGGAAATGACAGATGTTGGCAAGGATGCAGAGAAAGGAGAACCCTCCTACACTGTTGGTGGGAATGCAAGCTGGTGCAGACTCTCTGGAAAACAGTATGGAAGTTCCTCAAAAAATTGAAAAAAGAGCTACCTTATGACCCAGCAATGCACTACTAGATATTTACCCCAACGATATAAAGGTAGTGATCTGAAGAGGCACTTGAACTCCAGTGTTTATAGCAGCAACGTCCACAATAGTCAAACTATAGAAAGAGCACAGATGTCCATCGACAGACAAATGAATAAAGAAGATATGGTGTACACACACAAACACACACACACACACACACACACACACACACACACACACACAATGGAATATTACTCAGCCATCAAAATAAATGAAATCTTACCATTTGCAACGATGTGGATAGAACTAGAATGTATTATGCTAAGTGAAGAAAGTCAATTGGAAAAAGACAGTGATCATATTATTTCACTCATATGTGGAATTTAAACAAAACGGAGGAGCATAGGGAAAAGGAGGGGAAAATAAAACAAAACAAAATCTAAGAAGGAGACAAACCATAAGAAACAGAAATCATAGGAAACAAATTGAGGGTTGCTGGGGGGGAGGAGGGTAGGGTTTTGGGGTAATTGAGTGATGGACATTAGGGAGGGCACAAGATGTAATGAACACTGGGTACTATATGCAACTGATGAATCACTAAACTCTACCTCTGAAACTTATAATACACTATATGTTAATTAATTGAATTTAAATAAATTTTATGGTCTTTAGTATTCTGTCATGTTCTCTCTCTGTCTCTCTTTTTTCATATCCAGCCAGTTCTTAGGTCAGTCCTACCTCTTTATTCTCTTTTTATTCTCTTATGTCCATCTTGCTGTGGATAAGGACTTACTTACCAACCACTTGGATTCCTATAATAGCCTCTGAACAGATGCCTTGGTCTCCAGTCTTGTCCCTGTTTCCAATCCACTGGATGCACCCTGCTCAATACATGCGTAATTCTCATTACGTTACTCTGCTGTTTACAGCTGCTTGAAGGCTCCCCATCCATTTCACGTAAAGAACAAACTTCGTGTCACCTAAAAGACCCTTCAAAAGCCACTGCTCTAACCTCTTGAAATGCAATTTAAGTCTTCTTCTCCCTAAATGCTAGCTTTCTACATCTGCATCATATTCTCTCCACCTCTGGGCCTTTGCTTATGTTCTTCTCTCTAGTTGTAGCATTCCCGCTCCCTGCACCACCCCACATTCATTGGGCTAGCCCATAATCAACCTCATGTTTTGGCAAACTGATAGAAGATTCTGAAAACTGTTCTAATTCTGTGAGATTCCTGTTGCAATGTTCATGAGAAGCTATTCTCACATCATAACAATACTTATTACTATGAAAATTAGATTTGTTAATTAAGACAACGTGCCAAGCATTGAGTTAGGCCTTAGGAGATAAAGGTGAATAAGACATAGCTCCTACAGTTGAGGAATACACAGTCCAGGGAAGACAAATGTGACTAATATCTTACAAAATGGAAATGTTCTAATAGAACTATAATATCACCAAGAAGGTCATGGCCCCCTTTCCTAGGGAAGCTGGGTAAGACTTCACAAGTTACACAACCCTTAAACCCTACTTAAAAAATAAAATGAAACAGAACTAGTAGGATTGGCCAGGTAAAGAAGGAAAGAGGAGAAGCTCTAGGCAAAGTGAATACCATATTATTATAGTATTATAATTACCATATGATTTCATTTGCTAACACTGCTGCTAACACTGTTGTTTTGAACTTCTCACCATTTGCAAGGCCTTAACTTGAGTTACAGAAAGTGGCACTGGGTAATTTTTACTAGACACATTTACTCATTTCACAGTTAGGGTAGGGAGTGGTATTGTGTTGGTGATATTTATTGCCTGAGAGTTCCTTGTTCCTTTCCGTGTGGTCACAGACAATTTTGGAAGTTCTTTCATAGATGGTGGCCTATGCAACTTTCAATCAGCAAAATCACAGCTCTTTCAAAGCTTGCTGACTTCTATATTGTCATAGTGGGAAACTTTCTGCCTCTTGTGTAGACTGAAATGTGTGTTACATTCGATGCTGGTGGTTTATTTGGGGTGTTTAGACATATTTACATTTTTGCTTAGGAAAGCATCTTTCTGAACTGTGACTAGAAACTGTGAACACCACTAGGAAACAGATCTTTATAATATTGGCAAGGTTCTCATGTTCACTTAAGCTCTATTTAAAGATCTCTGGGCTTGTCTGTGGAACACATATGTTCTAATTAATTGATTACACATTAATAAAAATGATGACAAATTAACAGTTGTAGATAATTTTTCAATGGAAGTGTTAAAATGATAAAACCGACTTTGTTAAACTTCTGTTCCATTGAATCCTACTTACCCAAATAGAAATGGTTTAGACTTGCTCTACTTTAAAAATGAGGTAATGGTCTATTTAAACTGGCTGCAAAAGTAAGTTACGGGGATTTTCTGCCATTCCTCATCCCCAACCCCTTCTACACTCATTCTATCCTTAAATAAGCTTATTTGGTGCAGTTCTTTTTTCAACTGCAGTAATAATAATTGGCATTATTATTATAAACATGTGTATCATTCATTGTGTGCCAGATAACATTTGGAGCATTTTATGGATGTCTAATTATTTAATACTTACAGTAACTCTGTGGTAACACTATTCTGATTCCAGTTTACAGACGAGGAAATTAAAATGAGAGGTTAGCAACATGCTCAAGTTCACAGACTTAGTAACTGATGGTGCTAGAATATGAATCCAGACAGTCTAGCCCCAGGGATGGTGCCCTTAAAGACACTACCTCTTTTATAGCAGTCATAGTTAATAGGCTTTTATTCACAGTGCCATAGCGGGGTTTAATTGATTTAAACAATTAAACACAGGGCAACTGGTGCACTCAAAGTTTACCTAGTCTTAAATTGGAAGTAAGAAGTTGAGTCACAGGAGATGGTAGGATCAAGTAGGAGTAAGAATATGGGACTTGTCGATTATGGTAATATCCATGGCTGTATTTCCAGTACCAATTTCAAAGTGTAATATATAATAGGATTCAACAATCTTAGTTGAATAAGTGAAAGAGTGAACGAATGATTAATATTGAGCAGGATGTATGATCTCCCAGTTACGTCATCAGTAAGTAGCTCCTTCAGGCTTCTTTTTGGAGTGCCAACATCCAGCAGTCCCAAGAGGAAGAAGAATAGGATACAGGAGAATCATGTAGAAATAGTAGCAGTTACATTTCTTCCCATTGATAAAATGAAATCATTACATTTTTAATGAGCCCCATGCTTAGATTCCTGTCTTTCTTTTTTCATGCTTTCCTTCCATGCATCTTACTCTCTTTACAGTTTGGAATATAGTATCCATTTTCAAGAGAATTATCCCAGTTCAACTTTAGAGCTGAAAAAGCAGGACAAGGGAGCTGATGTCAGGTCTCCATCACCAAGTTTAGAGGTGAAATCAGACCATCTGCCTGCCCCATGCCTGCACCTGAGCAGCTCACCAACACCAGAGAAAAGCACACAACTGACTTTATTTCATTTTACAAGGGTGACAATACATCTCATTTTAACACTCAACACTGCCTGACTGTCTTATTACAGTTCCCTAGCATAGTCATTGTCTCACTTTCTAAAATGACCATTCACCCCTTCTCTTGTCTTGATAAGTCCCCTAAAATTTCTGTTCATTCTCAGCCAATCATTTCCCTCATTTCATTTATCTTCCATTTCCCTCATTTCATTTATTTTGAGAACACCAGTAAATCAGACAGAAAATTTCTCATCTTCCTATTGCTACGTCTACTTCCCCACTTGTCCGTCAACCCCAGTACCATCTTTTTGTTAATGTAAGTGTCCCTACTTTTATCTAAGCCCTCTTTTACTTGGGATGGGAATCCTATGCCTCTTGCTCTCTCAAGGACTTTGCTTCTGCAATAGTTTTCTTCTATTCTTTATAGAAATATTTTCTTCTCGATAGAACTTCAGTTGGCCTATGAATATACTCTAACATTTCTTATTCCAAGAAAAAAAAAATGTTGGACACATATCTCCCTCAAGTGGCAGCCCCATCTCTCTGATCATTTTCATAGTTTTAAAGTTAACCTATAGCTGATATCTCTCATTTACTCCCCACTCATTTGCTCCTCAAAGTCCTTCTTCACAGATCTGAGTTGAATATTCTCATACCTGTCTGATTTCACTTGAACTCTTGGCAGCCTTCAAGACAGATGTCACCCTCTCTTTTTTTTAAAGCAATAGCTAATGGATGTATCAGTTAGCTATTGCTTCATAACACACCACCCTAAAACTCCATGGCTTAAAATAATTTCTGATTGCTCTTGAGTCTATGGGTCTTCTAGGTGGTTTATATGGTCTTTACTTTCTCACTCATGTGTTTATGGGCCACTGCAGGCAATGGGGCTCTGTTGATCTAGGCTGGATTCTTACATGTTGAGGGTTGACTGATTCTAGAGTGGCCTCATTTGGACATTGCAAAATTGGCAGGTTTTCATACTCTGGTAAACTCTATTCTACTAGTTCTGCTCATCTAGAAAGTAATAGTGTTGAATTACTGGTGTCAATTCTTGACCTTGTGTGTGTTTGTGTGCTAATATAGAGAAAAAAATCAGAAACCTTTTTATTCCTCTACATTTCTGTAAATTGCATGGCTTTGTTTGTTTTCAGGTACAATGGAAAATGAGTAAGAAGTTAATGGAGTCATTTTTCATTTTGCAGGTTCTGATTGTGCCAAGGATCAAAACAAGGACAGAGGAGGATTAAACACATCCTTACTTTATTCCATTTCTGTGTGAAGACCTGTATGAACAGGAAAATTATTTTAGGATAAGTACATGTGCAAAAAAAGTCGACATTTTTTTTGTGACTGAGAAAGCTGTCATAGATAAGTGAGTTGTCTCTGAAATATGTAAAACCTTTTTCATATGTAAATAAAGTAAAACCTGGCAGCTCAGCCATCTGTGAGAGTGTGAGAGCTCTTGAAAAATGACTCATTCAGTTAGGCAAAGATATGAAACCATATCTGAATGCAAAACTATGTGAACTGCAGAGAATCTAGAATGCTGAAGATCAGCACATAATCTTGCCAATATAGTGCGTTGAGTTTTTCCATCCTTTTTGGTTCTTGGGCTGGTCTAATAAATTAACATAGGACAGATTAACGGAAGGAAAACAAATTTAATTACATGCATATATGAGACCTGTAAGAATATGAGACCCAGGGATAGTGGGACAATTGAAGCTTAAATACCATCTTTTTTTTTAAATTCTTTTTTTAAGTAGGCTCCACACACAGTGTGGAGCCCAAGGCAGGGCTTGAACTGTTTATGACCCTGAGATCAAGACCTGAGCTGAGATCAAGAGGTGGATGCTTACCTAACTGAGCCACCCAGGCGCCCCTTAAATGCCATCTTGAACTAAGGCATGAGATAAGGACCTGGGGCTGCAAAAGGAAGAACGGGAGTCACAGGATAAGAAAAAGAGCAGATATTTGGTAATTAGACGTTTGTCCTGCCATACAGATAGAGTATTCAGATACAGAAGTTATCTCTTGGTAAAATTCTCTTTCTGGGCTAGGTCCTCTACCCAAATTCTTTTAGGTAGCTTGAGGGAGAGGTAAAAGTTTTTCTTGAGCCTGCTGGGTCTGGATTGCCCTCAGCTCAAAACAGTCCACATGCCAAAAGTGGCACACTTTGGGGAGAAGTTCTGAAATGCTTCAAGTGTTTAGAATAGATGTGGGGTCATTAAAAAAATTAACAAATACTACAGAAGTGCATGAGAAAAATACAAGTTGTGAATACTGATTTTTACAAATGGTATGATGTAGTATGCAGAATTGAATATTAAAGGGCCTGTAGAGATCATTTAGTTGAATGCCATTTGGTCTACTAAAACATTAAAAGGAATCTGGGATTTAGATTGAAGAACTTGCCAATGGGACATAGAGAATGTGGGGCACAGCTGGGACCAGTCACACGGCATATTGATCCCCAGTCTTTATCACTCTCTTCTGGCCGTGGTAGCAGCTTCACTGCTGAGAACACTGATTTTAGTGTATTTCTATTGCGTTTAAGCCTAAAAAACCGTCCTATCTCCTGTGTAGGCTCAGGAATGTGTTCCAGATATGTATTCAAGCTTTTCCTATCCAGAAATTGACAATCTTGATGGTTTTCATGAGATAAGATATTTAAGACATTTTTTTTTGAGATCAAATATTTAAGGCAAATCACAAGGCTGTGTTTTTTAGAATTATCTTTTCACATGACAATTTTTCAAATGTGCAGTTTTGCTCATTGTTTTACATATTTCACCTCTGTAGATGTAATCAAATTCTCCAAATCTGTGTCGAAATGGATATCCTTCATGGCTGTCCTTATTTTATTTTATCACATTATTTTACTTTATTTCATTATTTATTTTTTTTCACAGTGTGCACCACCCTCCTCCCGGCCATCAACCCTCAGTTTGTTCCCTATAATAAAGAGTCTCTTATGGTTTGCACCTCTCTCTCTCTTTTTCCCTTTCCCTATGTTCATCTGTTTTGTTTCTTAAATTCCACCTGTGAGTGAAATCATATGGTATTTGTCTTTCTCTGATTGACTTATTTCACTTAGCATAATACACTCCAGCTCCCTACATGTCATTGCAAATGGCAAGATTTCATTCTTTTTGATGGCTGAGCTATATCCCATTGTATGTCACCTCTCCTTAAACATTCAGCAGTCAATGGCCATTTGGGCTCATCCCATAATCTGGCTATTGTTGATAATGCTGCTATAAACGTCAGAGTGCATGTACCCCTTCAAATCAGTATTTTTGTCCTCATTTTAGGGAGGCAATTTTACTTGATGCTTTACCTCCTTCCCCCCTCAATATTAAAGGACATTGTTCTTAAGAAAAGTTGTTACCCTTCTGGTCACTAATTAGATCATCAGTTGTCTTTCTGGCAAATAGAGAGATTTAACACAAACTAACCTGTTTGGTTTTCCCTGCTCAAAAAGTTGGGAAGAACAAATGACATTACGTTTTTCTTCTGTTTGCTGAATATCAATATAAAATTGAAAATTTCTCATATTTAAAACTCTGTGGTAAAGTTTTAATTTTGTCTGGAGAGGGAAATCTAAATCTAATTTGGAGTAATCTAAAACGATGACCAATTAGAATAATTTCAGTTTATATTTGGAATTGAATATATGAATAGTTTGGTACCAATTAAAATTTACCAATTAAATTTTGTTTAGAATGGAATTAAAATTTGTCTGCATATAGTACTGGAAAATCAGAGTACTCAGGATTCTTAATGATGTAAATATAGAAACTTTTCATGGAGGTAGCCTTGTAAGTAATGAAGGGTGGGGACACTGGAATCCTTGGCCAGACGGGAAGTCCTCTGTCACTGTTACTCAAGCAACTCCAAGCCATTCCTTAATTTTTATTTCCCATTTTGTAAAACAGGGATGCTGACAACACCCACCACAGTGGGATAGAGATAATGATACATGGAATGTAAAGTGCTTGGTACTTAACAAGAATTTTGCTATTGCTGTTTAGATGGCTGGGCTAACAGCATACTCTCTGTATCCGTTTGGGGGGCTGATATAACCAAGTGCCACACAGACTGGATGGCTTATAAATAATAGAAAATTTATATTTCTTAGTTCTAGAGGCTGGAAGTCTGAGATCAAGGAGCCAGAATGGTCAGGTTCTGGTGAGAACCCTCTTCCACGTTGCTGACTACCAACTTCTCCTATCCTCACAGGATAGAGAGTGAGTGAACTAACTCTCTGGCCTCTTCTTATAGGGGCACGAATTCCAGTCATGGAATGACTGGATTCGCTCCACCCCCATGACTTAATTACCTATGAAAAGGCCCACCTCCAAATACCATGACCCTGGGGATTAGAGTTCAACATATACATTTTGCGGGGGACACAAACACTTAGTTCATAACACACAACACATAACATCCCCTGGGACCTTTTTTGGTTTTTTTTGTTTGTTTGTTTTTAAACCTAAACCTCTATGTGAGCAGCTTATTTAATTACCATTCACTTTTTTCTTTTAAAAAATAATAGTTGAAGAGAAGAATATCTGGTTAGTTGAAGGCAGGCAGAAAGGATGGTCACATAACCAATCCATTTCTCTTTCTCTATCATCTCTATCTATCTATCTATCTATCTATCTATCATCTATCTATCTATCATCTATCTATCTATCATCTATCATTTCTCTCTCTGTGATGTTCTTACTATTCTTTAAACTAGGGGTAGCATCTTACTGGTTTCTTCTTTGATTAATGACTTAAATAAAATCTTTGACATCTGTTCATTTTATACCTGTATGCGATATAAATCTTCCTTTAAAAATGATCTTTTAACAACTAAAACAAAGAAAAAACTTTGTAAATTGCTAAAAAGAAACTTTGTTTTTTAAACCACATACTCACTAAAAAGTGGCCAGGTTCATGTTTTTCTGCCAAGTGTCAAAGAATATGTTACTCTGCATGCTTGATTTATTTCCACGTTAAATGACAAGTCATGCCTGTTACCAAGAAAGATATAACAACTTTTTGTTTGTTTGCTTTTAAATTCAGTGCTCTTGTGTGAATTATGTCACATTGAAATCTGTAGATGTCTAGTAAATTTAAGATTTACATTTCAAGTTTCTTAGTAGAAACATGAAGCCATAGCAACGAGGTGGCACGTATATACCATCTATTGAACAGTAGGGCGCACATTTAGTTGGTGGCTCTGTAGTTTACATGGATTTCTGGCTTCACATCACAAACAATGTTCAAAAGCTGTTTCAACACACTTTCCACGTACTCGTTGTAGCTTCCATTCAGTTCTTTTATCTTCCCTTGTGTTTGCTCCTCTATTTCTTCTGAGAGATTACTTTGAGAGCCCATTACCTAACAAAATAAAACAGACAGAATTCACCACACTCTGTATCATATTCAAGTCTAATTGTTTTACTAGTTAAACTCATTTGGGCCTATTTATTAATGATTGTTCTATGGTGTACACATGATGTATTATTTTTCCAGAACTTTCTCAGAGAATGGATGCAATCACCAATACCATAAGTGGGATGGATAAACGTTCCTAAAGAATGACAGGTAGCCATGCTCCGTTACTCCTACTTTGAGGCTGGGCTCCACACAGTACAAATTGAAGGCACGTTCACAATCATTATTCCATACTCAGAAGTTTTTTCATGTACCACATTTTTCATGTATTTGTAATAGTTTCAATTCAGTCCCTGTATCTTCCCTATGGCTTACTTTTCTGAATTAAAAGTCTGGAAAATAAAGTTGAAAGACGTCATTAAACCCATTTTGCTGGTTTTTAAAGAACAAATAACAGCTTTGTCAATTTTTAAAATATAATTATCTGAACTAATCATTGTTTTTCAGGAAGATAAGCCACAACAGAACATGCCCAGTAAAATACTTTGACATGCACAGGTATCTCTTTTTGGGTAATAGATATAATTTTGAAAATTTTGATATAAATTGAATTTCTTTCAACTTAAGATATATTTGTCCATTTGGTTACATCATATTTTTAGATGCAGTTTAACATATCTTTCTGGTTGCTCTCTCATTGGCAGGGTTTCCCAGTATTCCCCATTATCTCGAAGAGATTTGACCAAAATATAATTTCACCAGGGGAGTTGCCAATTTAAAGGGATTCTGCAGTGAAACCCTTTGCAAAGTTATCCTTTGCTAAGCAGTCAGCTCCTAATTTATCTCCTCTGTAAACTCAGCCCTTCTTAAACAGTATTGTTAAGGCGACACAGCTGGTTTTTGTTTGTTTTTCTCTTCTGTGAGTGTTTACGCACAGAAGTTCAATCCTAGAGACTCCACTCATGATTGACTTCTACTTCAGGGTCCTTAGACTATTCTAAATTCTAGAATCCGAATTATCTTTCTGGGTCCTAAACTTGAACTCAGATGTGATTGAGGTCATCAGTTTCAAGTTCTTTTCTGTTTATACTCCATGCCATAAGGGCTTCCCAGTTCAAAGAAAATCACTTAAGGAAATCTAGCTTCTAAGACATCAAATAACTTTTATAAAATAACATTCTGATAAGTGAGAATACAAGGAGCAGAGACATATGGACTGAATTTCCCTTTCTAGGAGGAAGTTTAAAAATGGAAGAGAACTACTTACCAAAATAATTTTACCAAAATCTTTTTTTTCCCTCTAAATCCACTATCTTAAGTGAGATTCTACCAAAAAAAAAAAAAAAGTCTTAAATCCAATGTCTTTATGTTGGAAAATTTATAAAACAAACTATTATAAAATTATCATCTGTTTTTCTTTGGAGCAGTGTTAAAAATAGCTATTATTAGATTAGATTGATGCAACTATCCTGTAGGACTTTGGAAAAGTTCATTTCAACCTTAGGCTCTTTATTTCAGCATTGTCCAGTAGAAACGTAACATGACCCACAAAGCAAGCCATATAAGTAATTTTTTAATAAGATTTTATTTATTTATTTGAGAGAGAAAGCGCGCAAGTAGGGGGAGGAACAGAGGAAGAGAGAGAAGCTCAAGCAGACTCTCTGCTGGGCGCGGAGCCCACCGCAGGGCTCTAGCTCATGACCTGAGCCAAAATCAATCAGTCACTTAACCGACTGAGCCGCCCAGGTGCCCCAACAAGCCATAGAAGTAATTTTAAATTTTATAGTGTCACATTAAAAAGGTAAAAAGAAATAGGCAAAATTGATTTTAATAATATATTTTATTTGACCTAATGTATTCTTAATATTATTTTGATGTACAATCAATATAAAAATTATTACGTTGTCTTTCATACTAAGTTCTTGTAATCTGGTATATATTCTATACTTATAGAACATCTTAATGGGGACTAGCTACATTTCTTTTTTTAAATTTAATTTAATTTTATTTAAATTCAATTAATTAACATATAGTGTGTTATTAATTTCAGAGGTAGAGTTCAGTGATTCATCAGTTGTATATAACACCCACTGCTCATTACATCATGTGCCCTTCTTAATGCCCATAACCCAGTTACAATACTCCCCTCCCCCACCCCGCCCCACCCCGGCCCACCCCGGCCCATGGACTAGTTACACTTTGAGTGTTCCTTAGCTATATGTGAAGTAGCCACCATTTTTGACAGTGCAGGTCTAATGCACAGATGGCAGTTACCACTATTAGTATTCATGTGCTTTTCTAAGACAATATGATGATTTTCTGAAAGGATTATAGTAGAGATGGTATGTAGCAAGGAACTTAGCACTGAGCAAATAATCAGTAAATGTTAGCGATTGTTGTAAGTTTTCACTGATTGCATTGCTTGTGTTTTTTAATTTTTTAATCCATTTTACACTTTCAGAAACATTGGAATAACCTTAAAAGTAGCCCATAGTCCATGTCTCATCCTGAATAAATATATTATTTTTGAGTATATTTGATGTACAGTAATTTGAATTTCTACAGTGTTTCCCAAACATTACTATACCAGTGACCAACCATATACTGTTTTAATATTTTTATACTTTTTTTTGCTTTATTTTATATTTTAATTCCAGTATAGTTAATGTACAGTGTTATATTAGTTTCAGGTGCATAATACAGTGATTCAACAATTCTATGTATTACTCAGTGCTCATTAAGGTAAGTGTACTCTAAACTCCCTTCAGCCACCCACCTCTCCTCTGGTACCATATACTATCTTAAGTGGTCTTCTTCAGGAAGAATTCCGTACCTTTATATATGGAGACAGTGTTGATTTAAGCCATACAGGAGAGTAAAGGAATGAACATAAGCTCCACAAAGGATCAATCGCCTTGTCCATTGATGTATTCTAAGTGTCTCAAACACTGCCTAAAGCATAGTAGATGCTCGGTGCATATTTGCTGAAGTGAATAGAATGATCAGAACTCCAGGAATTACAGAGAACGGATCACCTGCATTCTGTTGCTCTTGTTGGCAGAAGCCAGCTATCCGAATGCTAGGGACATTATATAAATTAGAAGTTGATAATCGTGTGACATGAGGTAGTACACATTTCATCAAAGGGTGCCCTTTAAGGACTTCTCCCTGTTAATTTTCAAAACTTCAATGTTGAGAATGATGCATATAGATTTACAGCTAAATGACTGATGGCATTGGTGAAATCATTCAACATTCAATACGTTTCTTTATAAATTGTTCAAATGTTTCTGTTTAAGAGAAGGCAGAGGGAGGCACCTGGGTGGCTCAGTTGGTTAAGCATCTGACTCTTGGTTTCGGCTCAGGTCATGATCTCCTGAGTTGTGGGTTTGAGCGTCTGCGTCTGCGTTGGACTCTGCTCAGCGGGAAATCTACATGGAGATTCTCTTTCTCTCCCTCTCCCCTGCCCCCCCCCCCACATTCTCTCTCTCTCAAATAAAATAAAACTTTTTTTTTTAAAAAACAGAGAAAGCAGAGCTTCAGTTTCAGGTCCCACTATCTAAGCACAACACAGTTTTGCATTCTTAATCTATGGTTGTTTCAAGGAAACAAAATGTTTTCATGATATGAATTCAGGAAGAAAGACTAAAGATACAAAAGTCTTCAATATGCCCCAGGCAGCCATTTTCATGTCTTCTGTTTAGATTCACGGCCCATCTAACTTCTACTTGCATTAACAATAGATTTCATGTTTCCACTATTGTTCAGATTTCCTTCTGGCAATGTAATGTCTTCTTTCGTAGAAGAAATTATATCCAGTAGCAATGACAAGCAAGGGATAAATAAATCTTTAATAAAACAATATTTGTTGATAAACAACTCACATTGGGATACCTGCTTCTGTTGATACGTCAGGGGAATTGAAACAACACATACATTAACAAGAGCTAAGACACAACTAAAAAAAGTAACATCAAGGTGTCTCACCCACAGCAGGCAGAAAACTGGCTTCTTGGGTCTCCTCCCAGACCTCCTACTCGCCCTGGGTTAATGATGATGAGATTTAACTGGAATAGCAATATGTCTGACATATGGAGGTCATGCCAAGGAAAGAATATCTTGTGCTAATGGTTTTACAATATGCTTGAAGTAGTGGAGGCCTAAACATGTTGACCTTTCTATGTGAGCTTTTGATCAACTAGCTGGAAAATTGGCTTAGAGCTCTAATTATGAGAGCAGTGAGGAGTTTTAATTATTTTCCAAAGCAGAGAACAAATATCCTGAACCAGATTTATATCTTATGAGATCCTTCTGGAGAAATAATATTTCAAGAGATTTAACCCAACTACTTTCTAAAATTACAGTCAGTCTTGTTATTACTTAAAATAGAAATAAGTACATCAGAAATATTCTGCAATAATAATAAATGCTGGTTGGTCTTAAGGATGACTACTTTCTCAGGTCCTAATATGTCATGGGTCACGACAGGACTCAACAGGAAAGACAGAGGCCCAGAAGAAATGTTAGTTACCCCTTCTTTCAGTGAATATTTATTGAGTGCTTACTATGGAACAGACATTATTCCATCGCTGGGGAAAGTAACAGAGAACAAAACACAGAACCTGCCGTTTTGGTGTTATAGTTCAGAAGGAAAGATAGACAGTAAGTAAAAAATGTCAATATATAATGTATCTAGTAGTGATACATGACATGGCTATAATGGGGAATTACTTTTTTTAAAAAAAGATTTTATTTATTTATTTGTCAGAGAGAGAGAGAGAGAGAACAAGCAGGGAGAGCAGCAGGCAGAGGGAGAAGCAGGCTCCCCACTGAGCAGGGAGCTCGACGTAGGACTCGATCCCAGGACCCTGGGATCATGACCTGAGCCAAAGACAGATGCTTAACTGACTGAGCCACCCAGGTGTCCCAGGAATTGCTTTCTTTTTTAAATGAAAGACACAATTTTAAATAAGGTGATCAGAAAGAAGTGTTAATAAATGAACAGAGGTCAAAGAAGGATGAAAATGTCCAAAAGAAGATGATTGCAGGGAGCAAATATAGCCTGTGCAAAGGTGTGGCGGGCAGTGGTGTGTTCAGTGTGAGGAAGAATGGGTGGCAGATACGGCTGGAATGGAACAAGTAGAGACAAAGGCTGCAAATGAGCACAGCAGATGTGGTTGCACATTGCTGAAAAGTGTTCTCCTATTTCCTTACGGTTTCCTTTCCAGTTGGCTGGCTTCTTTCAATAAATTTTTCATCAGAATATAAAGAAATGCTTTTCCCTACACTAGCATTTAAAAAATATCTGCGGTTCACAGTAAAAAGGAAGTGCATGACATTTTCAGAACTGACAGGTTAGAGAGCTAGCCAAGGGCCAGTCCTGGAGGGCTGTATACACATGTATAGACTTCGGATTTTATGATGCCTTTTAAAAATATTGTTAAGAAGAATTTATTTTAGCTGAATGGTCCACTTTATTCAAAGAAGGACTTTTTATGTTAAGAAAGAGCCCATTGGGGGTGCCTGAGTGGCTCAGTCTGTTAAGCATCGGCCTTCAGCTCAGGTCATGATCCCAGGGTCCTGGGATCGAGCCCCACATGGGCTCCCTGCTCAGCGGGGAGTCTGCTTCTCCTTCTCCCTGTGCCCCTCCCCTTGCTCACGCTCTCTCTCTCTGTCAAATAAATAAATAAATCTCAAAAAAAGAAAAGAAAAGAAAAGAAAATTAAGAAAAAAGAAAGAGCCCACTGGAAAAGTTTTCCTACATGGGATTCAATTTACCGGTTCCTCCACAAGCCCCATATCCTCTCCCACTAAAATAGAAGTTCCGAATAAGGGGATTTCCAAAGTGCTTGTAGTTCATCTCTCAGTGTCAGCCTTTATGTATGTTTCTACTGAGTGGGAAAAAAACCAAAAAACCAACATATCATATAAACTTTAGTTTGTAACATATGGATTTTGATAATTTTTTTAGTCCATGTTGCAACACAGAAGGGAGGATGTTGGTTCTGAAAATTTCATATACTTTTTTTTTTTTTTACTGTAAACTCTAGATATTTTTAAAATGCTAGTGGAGGAAAAACCCTTTTAAAAATATTTTCATGAAAGATTTGTTGAGTGAAGCCAGACAGTTGAAAAAAAATAATAAAAAAAATACCAGAAGACTTTTCAGTAATATGCAACAATATCTTCCTTGGTCATTTGTAAATCTTGATTTCACCAAAGAAGATTTGGCTTAACAAACTCATTCTGTAATGGTGTGTAACATTTTTATTGATTGTAGTCATGAACGTTGATAGACAAAAAAATATGTTTTCTGAAGTGTTTTTCTAAATAAAATGTGTTAGTAATCTGTGGTAGGAATAATGCTTCAACCAGGCCCTTCAATTTGAATATTTGAAAATATGATTTGTAATGGGTACCGTATATTAGATATTAGCTATTGATTGACACTTTCTAAAGCAAATCAAAAAGCCTTGAAAGTGAAAATGTGAAGTCAGTAATTCCAGAATGCGTAAGATTTAGTTTGATGTTCAGGCTTAGTTGAACTGCATCTGGTCAATTCAGTGTATTTTTCTCCCTTGATATTCTGCACTATACCTTTTGAATATTAATATATTGTAATCTATGCTGCATTAAAAGAAGTTGTGCTTACTTTCTTGCTTACCTTAGATTGTTTCAGTCTAAACTCCTTATCTCTCTGCATTCTGTACTGGTCAATTTCTGCCATTGCTTCTTCTTTAGCTTGCTTCAATCGCTTCTCTTTTCCTGAATATTAACAGTGGCATAGAAGGAATGATTTTTTAAAAAAAAATACACATGGAACTTCAAATTTGATTTCTAAAAAAAAAAAATAGGTGAGGTCTACATTATTTTCTTGATAAATTTTCCTAAAACGGCAAACTTCATTTAAAAACAATATTGAAAAATACCTTATTTTTTCAATTGGATTTTTCAGAACATGGGAATGACAACTTTCTTTCACACTTACATGTTTAAATAAAATATCTGCCCGTTTACTCACAGCAGTAACAGCCAGAGAACAGATTTTAGCTGTCACTTATTCGAAAAGACATTATTTGGTCAGAATTTCTGTCCTGATTTGCCGCCAGGAATCCTTCAGTCCGCACCAACTGGGTCCCATTTAACACTGGCAGATCTCCAAAGGCACTACAAACAGGCAACTCAGACTCTATCAAAACTGACTCACAATTTTCTAAAGCATTTTATTGGGATTTTTTTCCTTAGCATTTGTTGACTCTAGAATGTCTGATTAAGCCCCACAGCACATCAAAGTAGGTATTTTTTTGTAGTAGCTTTCTCTGAGGGGGACTTGAAAGTGGCCGTAAAACCAATTGTTTTTAATGGTCAGGAGATTTAGTTAAATAGCTCTCTTTTCTTTTCTTAAGAGCAAAGGTGTAAGCCTTAAGCCGGCAGACAGCGATGTAGATGAAAGTTTCAGACAAATACAATGCTGAGGGGGTCATTAACCAAGCACATGACTTTTTTTGACAACCAGAGTAAATTTGGGGGCTTATAGACTAATATTAATTGCTGCTCTGCCCCCCCCCCCCACCTTCAGGGGGTTAGGTCCTAATGCTTTCTGATCATTAAAACTTGAAAGAAACTCTGAACTGTATTATAATTTTTTTATCTGAATCTATTGTCCTTTAATTTCAGTTAAATACCTTCATTCTTTTGCTTATTTGACATTCTCTGATAGTGTCTCAAGCTTTTGTTTATAATTTTTGTTAACTGTTTGCTATAGTGTGTAGACTTTGAAATAAATAAGTGAATTCTCACTAAGCAGCTAAAGTAAAATCTTAACATAAACTTCTGTCATCCATGTACATGTTTTTATATGCCTTTATTTTTGTGTATCTTTGTAACATTCGAGTGTAAATGGTTTCTAAATTTCTCTCCCTGCTAGGCATGAGTTGCTTTTCTAGTGGCTATATATATATGTTCCTTTTATTCTATAAAGATAGATCCACTGAGTTATAAATAGACACGTGTCTCTTTTAATGCCTATTGTCCTTGAAGAGGACCAAGTAAGCCTCATTCAGACCAGATAGTTAGCTTTGTCTTTACTTCCTATAAATCCAAGATGTGGTGAAAAATAGTGCTCTTCTGATGCTTGAGGCTTAATGGAACATTAACAATGCTTACCTCTTTCCTGCTTAATGAATGCTCATTACCATTTTGTATATACAGATGCTTTCATTCTCCACATTTCTAACCATTTTGTGGCAACCAAACGCATACTATTCGCAGAGCAGATACACAATATGTTAGGAGGGGAAACTCCTCCTTGATCCCCAGCTCTCTTTCTTATCACTGCTTGTCATTCACATTAAGACATTAATATATTTAAAGTGTATTAACATTTTCTTAGTAATAATGGGTTGTAAGATAATCACTTTATAAAATAAATTACATGAAATATCACTACTCTCCATGTTAATTACATAATATGTAAAAATACTGGTTTTAAAGTCACAATTCTCATATGAAAATAATAATAATAATTATAGGAAAACCTCTGTGTGCTCTATCCCTGAGCAGAATCCAGTGCTCTACTTAAAAGGTTGTATATTAGCTCCATCACACAGTGACTGGCTCCAAGTGTCTGTGATTCCCCCGTCATGGCACCAGTCACCTGCTGGTTCTCATTCAATTAAAGAGAAGAGCCACAGGGAAATCGCTGCTGGCACAACCATTTTCTGGACAGACTCAGCAGCTGCCGCTGTGTGAAAGTCTGCATATGCTACACCTGATTTAATCCAGTGGAAGAAACCAGAGCCTAAAGCCCACTGTTTCACTCGAGGTGAAGCAAAGTGCATGCATCCAATCAACTCATATTAACCTCTAGCTTGCTTCTCTGTCTCTATGAAGATTTCCAAATTTTAGTATTATACCTCTTTCTTCTTAAGCCTTAAAAACATGGCTGCTGTGACCCAAGCAGCGTTTAGGTTTATATTCTTATTTCTCAATACTTTCTGTATCAAACATAGGGGCGACCATATGGGACAGCCCAGATTTTAAATATGACAGCAAATGTTTGGTCCCCAAATTCCTATGCTTCTGAGGCCAAATGTTCTAATGTTTGGTTTAGAAAATGTGGTTATCTTACGCATCGTGATTTTAACTACTACTAAAGCAGGAGCTTCAGAGCAGTGCAGGAAAGGATGGTTTTGATTTGTCCATCCATTATTCATTCAATGTTTATTGAACACCTACTATACATTCTGCATAGGGCTACAAACAGAGGGTAGAGAAATGCATATGATATGGTCCTTGCCTCCTGCTGGCATAAATACAGTGTAATTTGGAAATGTGTACATGATGCCCGGCTTCCAAGAGGAAAATATAAAACACATAAAATTGTGAAGAATACATGTAATCAATTATGAAAACAATGGAACGTATATTTTGGTTCTGTTTCTTCCATGGCAGTTAAAAACCACAAATTTATGGAAATTAGCATTACTTAAATTCTAGACAATCTTTGCTTGCCATTCATCCCAATAAACATGTTATGTCTTATGTTATTAAGGTAAGTCAAAAATATAAACAACTGAACTCAGAAATGTAGAGTGCGGGTCAGAGGAGGCTGCCACGGGAGGCCAGGGAAGAACTTCTGAGGAGGGAATGATTGAGCTAAATGGACTTTTTAGGCAGGACAGCAATGGGGACAAATAGTCCATTTTGGAGATTAGAATAAAGTACGGTGACCCTTTCTAAGATACTTTTAGACATTCTTTGCAAACAGCTGCACCTTAATAACCCATTCATTTTTAGACATGCGGCTTGTCATACAAGCATGTCTTACATTCAGCATGCCCTTATGGAGATATTTTACAGGAAATTTTGTGTGAAGGAAAAAGAGGGAAAGATGTTTGATTTCCAGAGGATTTGTGGGAAAAGAATGAAAAGATCAATTTGGGCAGGTTAAAACTAAACTCTATGTGGAAGTGGGGAGGGTGGTCAATGGTCAAGGATGAACTCTTCCTGGCTTTGTGGTTAGGAGACACCAAGTGAATTGACCCAAATACAAATAAGCCCTTGAGACACAGAGAACCCTATTCTGTTGACTGGATTGTTAAATTGGTTCTGGAATCTTTTTGTGATGAGGAAGATGGGATTTCACTTATCATTGCAGAAGAGAATTGAAATTATACACTAAGCACAACTAAAATGAGATATTAGAAGCCTTGTAACCTTGAACAAGTTAGTGTGTCTGAGCCTGAGTTTTCTCATCTATAAAACAGATTTAATAATCTACTGTAATGAATCATTATATGTGTTAGGAAAAAATATAAATAAAATGCTTGACAAAGAACAGCTATTTGATTATTTTTTTATCATTATTGGGAAAATAAGCCCAATTTCTGGGGACCTTTTTTTAGGAACAAAGACAATGAATACAATATGCATTTGAGGAACAGTTCTCAGGCTGTCACTAGAAAAGCCTCTGTAGGCTTCCCTGAGGACGTCCAAGTGGAAGTATTGAAAGCATCTGGACAGACAAGTTTGGATCCAGAAGCAAGTTTTGAAATGGAGACAAAGATCTGCATGTCTGTCATCTGGGTTTGTGTAGGTGCTTTTCATAGCAATGGGGTTTGGACTGAAACCAAGGGAGTGTGTATAGACTGAAGAGAAAAGAGAGCTAAGGTCTCAGTTTGGGAGGATGTCAACTTTCAAGAGATGAGAAAAGGAAGAGGACCCTCAGGAGAAGCCTGAGAGTTAGTGGTCAGAGAAGTAGGGGAAACCAAAGAACATTCAAGAAGGATGTGGCCAACAGTGTCAAATGCTACAGAGAATGGAAAAAAGAGACATTTAAACAACCAATGTTATCGAATATCCTCTACGTGCCACATGCTGTTTCTAGATCTATAAATACAGCAGTGAAAACCATAAACAGACAAACTTTCGATTCTCATGGAACTTGTATTCTGAACACATTAAGGGGAGATAGAAAACAGGTAGTGTATGATATGATAGAGATAATAAGTACCAAGAAGAAGAAAGAAGGAGCCTAAGGGATAGAGAGACGGTGGGTGTTAATTTAGGTAAGTAGTGTCTTTTGGATGAAGTGGTATATGAGCACAGACCTGAAGGATTAAGACAATTAACCATGCAAATATCTAAAGGGGAAGAGCATTCCAAGTAGAGGCAACAGCTAATGCAAATACCCTGGGTATATGACATGCTCAAGAAACAGCAAAAATGCTGTCACGGCTGGAACAAAGCAAACGAGATGATTGAATGTTAGGAAATGATATCAGAGAGGTAGCATTGGGACCGGGTCACATAGACCTCCTGGGCCATGATACAGCTTTTGTTTCTTGAGATGCTAAAGTCATGAAGGGTTTTTAGTGAAGGTGTGGCGTAACACTATAATTTAAAAGGATTTCTTTGACTGGTGTGGTGAGAATAGATTGTAGGCGCAAGGGAGAAATAGGAAGACCAGTTTGAAATCTGCAATAGCTCAGATAAATGTTAATGATTGCTGGAAATAGTAAAGTAGCAGAGGAGTTGGTAAGAAGTTATATATACTTTGAAGGCAGAGTCGATGGATAAGCATGATAGACAGCGATACGCAATGGTGCCTCCAACATTTTATTTTGGGAGTAGAGTTAAAAATGCAGTTTAACTGAGATGCTTATTAAACATCTAGTGGCAATGGTGAGAAGGCTGATGTTTACATGAATTTGGAGATTGAGAAAACGGTGAGGGCTGGAAATATCAGGTTAGGAATCATCGTTCGTGCAGCTGGTGCCCATGGGATTAGATGGGATCACATAAGAAGTATCTCCAGACATAGAAGAAAACAGATCCCAACTGGGAGCCCAACTTTAGAGACTGGAAAGATGACAGAAAGCCAACCATGAAAGTGGTGTCCCAAAGTCAAAGGAAGGAAGAACTTCAAAGATAAAAGAGGGATTCAGTTGTGACTGAGATATTTAATTAATAAAAGGGTTAGCAATGTTTGTGGTCTTGGCAAAGGGAGCTTTGGTGGGGTTGTAGGGACAAAAAATCTGATTAAAGAGGTATTATGCTAAGTGAAATCAGTCAGATTGAGAAAGACAAATACCATTTGATTTCACTCATATTTGGAATCTAAGAAAACATACAAATGAATAAATGACAAAAAACAGAATTAGACCTACAAGTACAGAGAACAAAATGATGGTTTCCAAAGTGGGGGTGGGGGTAGATAAGCAAAATGGGTGAAGAGGATTGGGAGATCCAGGCTTCCAGTGATGGAATGAATATGTCACAAGAATAAAAGGCACAGCATAAAGAATCTAGTCAATGATATTGTAATAGCACTGTGTGGTGACAGATAGCAGCTATACTTGTGGTGGGCACAGCATAACATACAGAGAAGTTGAATCACTATATCGTACACCTGAAACTAATGTAACATTGTATGTTAACTACACGTGAACAAAAAAAATTTTAATGAAAAAAAGTGGGTTCAGGAGAAAATGGAATAAAAAATGTAAACACAGGGAATACAGGCAACTTCTGTGAGAAGTTTTCACTTACAAGGGGGAACTAAGAAGATATGGGATCAAGATAGTCAAGTGGATTTGACAATTAAGACATGTTGTGAGTTGAACTGTGTCCTTCAAAAGGATATGTTTAAATCCTTACCCCTGGGACCTGTGAATATGACCTTATTTGGAAATAAAGTGTTTGCAGATGTAATCAAGTTAAGGTGAGGTCACACTGATTTGAGATGGGGCTTATAGCTGATGGCTGGTGTCCTTATAGGAGAGCGAGATTTGAACATAGAGACATAGAGGCACAGAGAAGACACATAAGGAAGAAGGTCTGTAATTACAGAGGCAAAGATTAGAATGATGCAGCTGCAAACCAAGGAAGGCCAAGACCTGCTGGCAGTCACCAGAAGCTAGGACGGCAGCGTGAGACAGCTGCCCCCCTTAGTGCCTCCACACGGGACCAACCCTGCCCTCACCTTGTGTGTGGACTTCTGGCCTCCAGAACTCTGAGAGAATACACTTCTATTGTTTTAAGCCATCCTGTATGTGGTAATTGTTACAGAAGCCTTTGGAAACCAATATAGAGCTCGGTGAGAAACAGACAACAATGTCAACTGAGCACTGGAAGCCAAGCCAGATACCTGAGTGTAGTAGGAAGAGTAGGTATCCAAATGAATGAGCCACCTGACAAAAAAATATGCATAAACAGGACAGAGGCTACCTTGACTTGGTAGGGAAACAAAGAGTACTTGGGGAATGTTTGGAGATTTCTATCTGTGACTAATAATCATTTTGCTTCTGTTATAGCATGCAGAAGAGAAACAACAGCTTTTCTGGGTTTTTGGGGATTATTAATATTATGATAAAACCAACATGGTTCAAAGAATGTTATTATTTTGTTCACCTGCTACAAGCATTGGAAAAAGTAATGTCACCAGAAAGACTTTTGGTGCCTGTGATTGTTCCAGAGTTTCTCTGCTGAACCTAATCTCTCATTTCATATCTTTGCTTTCTTGGTGTTTCCTTTGCTATTCTTTGTACTTGTATTTTCCTTATTTAAAAAAAAAATCATACATAGTTTGTGTAGATCTGGATTGGATATAATCAAATGCTCTTACTAGATGAAAATGTTCTGTGGCTATTATTTTCATATGACCCACTTGAAGAAATGAAAGTCCAATATACTTACAAATACCCCATTAGTCTGTGGCCTGTAAAGAAAGAGAAAAAATTTACAGGCCTACAAAACACACAGAGACAGGGCCATGAAATTCTAATACAACAACTTTTATTTTATTAGTTTATTAAAACTCATGTCTTCATGAACCAAAGCATTCATATGCATAGAGAAGAATTTATTAAATCAAATCAAGGTGCTTGTTTAAATAATTTGGAATATCTACATATTTGGAAACAAATAGGCAATTACCAGATTTAAAAAATATTGTTGGCTGGCATCCTATAGACCCACAAAACTGAATCTGCATTGCAGTATTAGCTGATACATTATCAGAGTAGATAGTCAAAATATTGTCTTAAGAATTTATTTTGCACTTGTGTATAATTCGATGAGGTCCTCCTAGAAAACTGTGCTTAAGAGATCAGTGGGACTCTATTATTTTGCTGTACTTTTCAACAGAATTCTTTTTATTAAGTAGTGGAAGAATATTCATCGCTAACATTTATTGAGCACCTGCTATGTGCCAAGTGGTGTTTTAAGGCCTTTAGAAGCATTAACTCAGCGAATTATGACAACTTCATGAGGTGGATACTGTTATCTCCATTTTGAAGCTAAGGAAACTGAGTCACAGTGAGGTTAGAAGGTAACCTAGCCAATTCACCCACCGAGTAGGAGGCAAAAGCTGGATTTGCGACCAGGCATAGCAGCTCCAGGAAGCAAGCACTGGTCGTTTTCTATCTTGGTAGAAAGTTCTGGGAACGTCCTTCACTTTTATTAAGATTGTCTATTGCTTTTAGAACATTTTAAATATACCTGCTTGTTCAGTGTTTCTCATATTCAGATTTGAATATTTACATTGTTTATCACACCTTTTGATCTACATCCCATCATGCAAGTTGTAATTTTGACTTAGACACAGATGCTATTTTCGGCAGCTGCCAAAGTAGACAGATAGAGTGTTTATTTGTGAGAAAGGCTATGGTTCGCCTTTGGAAATAATTCGTTCTTTATGTGATGTGGAGTCACGTGCGTTTGAGCATCTCAAAAGAGCTGCAGAGTTTTCCAAGCTTGCAATGGGTGCAAATGGAATAAATACTGATCTCATAAAAAAAGTCATAACTACAAGTAAAAATGTCATATATTTCAGAGAAATACACGTCTCTGTTCCTCCTATTGATGATGGTATCTTGAATTTCTAATCTAATTCTGATGGGAGTTATTCAATTCCCCATGCCTGGAGCTGCAGGGCAGGTCTGATGTTCTTCTGTAAAAATGTAACATGTCTTGGACCAACACGCTCACTTTTGTGTTTTGATTGATGAACAAGTTTTAAGGCAAAAGGCGTTAACTTCAAATAAGGTAATTTAAAATAGTGTGAACCTACTGTGATTCCATCTAAATTTAACTTAACAACAAGGCTATTTTGCAAAAAAAAAAAAAAATTTGTCTTAGCTAATAAACATAATTGGGGCACCTGGGTGGCTCAGTCGGTTAAGTGTCTGCCTTCGGCTCAGGTCATGATCCCAGGGTCCTGGGATCGAGTCCCACATAGGGCTCCCTGCTTCTCTTTCTCTCTCTTCCTCTGCCCTCTTCCTCCCTGCTTGTTCTCTCTCTCTCTCTTCCTCAAATAAATAAAATCTTTTAAAAAACCTAATAAATATAATTTAACTTGTAATCGGTGAAGAGAGGCAGATATCTGAGTTTTACCAGCCATCTACTAGAAGCAGTCCAAGTCTCCCTCATTACAGGAAAAGCTGACCCAAAACTGGAGGCAGTTGTAAAAAGAAATGAAACTGGTTTGTCCTGCTCTTTTATTTCATTCCTTTACTTTTATGACTTATAATAATATACAAGTATACATATTATGTAAGTTAAAAATAAAAATCATTTCTTTGATTGCACTCTATCTTACGTATAGTTTTCTGATTCTAAACATCATGGCCATATATATAACCCGATATTTATGTATATCATATATATCTCCTATTTCTATTTAAAAAAAGAAGAGTAACACTCAGAGATGCTAAATGACTTATACACAGAAACAAGAAAAAGCCAATGGTTTTTCTACTCTGTTGCTTCACATTCCAACTTTCCGAGTCTGTTCAGAATCTGCCCCCACCCCACCTCAGCCACAACGTTCCCTTGTAGCTGGTGTCTTGATAGTAGGGACCTATATATTTCATTTCCACAGACCCAACAGCCTTCAGGAGAATTCCTGATCTATGAGGTCTATAAACCCTTATCTATATCCCTTAAGGCAAAACATTTATACCCTATATTGTATTATGTAACAACTTCACTGAGATCTGAGGCAGTCCTCTTTAATGGAATATATTAATATTTTTGCAGCATAATATATAAATATACCACCTTATTAATCTTGCATTTTTCTAAAATGATTAACGTGAATTGCTGGTTTCTCCCCCCCCACCCCCGTCCTTCCCTCTCTCCCTCTCCCTTTCTTTCTCTTTCTTTCTTTTAGGTATATATTCAGGAGTCCCCTCTAGCAGAGACTCTATGTGCAAATTTCTGAGATGCTTTCAAATAAATGGATTTAAGAAAGAGAAAGTGATCATAGACTTCCCATGATGGTGTTCACTATTGTGATTTATTGGTTCTCATTTGAAATGGTTCTGCCTTCATATGTCAGATTTTCAAATGAATCTCTTTATGGGAAAAAAAAGGTGAAATATGTGGGTTTATAAAAATGACGGTTATCTGTACCTCTCATGTCATTATTCCTTTCTCCTTTTTGTGCTCCTTTATGCATTTATCTCACTAGAAATTTTAAAGAAAGAGTCTAGGTCTACTCCTTAGTGTCTATACCAAAGCGGCTTGGAAAGAGAGGGCACTCAATAAATACTTACTAAATTAAATTAATTAATAAATTACAAAACTAGTGAAATGAGAGAAGTTACAAAATACCAGGCAAAAAAGGTAGTATTTTATTTCACTATAGAATGCTTAAGAAGTAAGTATGATGGGTACAATAATTGAAGTTGTAACCACAAACTGCTACCTGCTGATAGCAATGTAAGAAAATGGCTTCTATCTGGTGAAAATTGTCCTCAAAGCCTATGTTTTCTGAGGCGAGGAGGACAGACTGACATTCTCTGTAAAAGTGAGGGTAGAGGTTGGTTGTGGAAATAACATTTGGAAAAATATTTTCTGAAATGTTTTTAAGGCCTGGGTATTCACTATTACTGGTTGAATATTTGCTTGAATATTTATGACTGAAGACCCAAGGGAAAAAGTACACAAGTACTTTAAGTTACCGGCAAATAAAATGAACGTTTTGTATAAAAATAAGACAATACATATTTTCCAATCCTGACTTCTGAAGAAACATTGTCCAAGGAAAGCACATTCACTAGTGGAAAGGAAAACAAGTTTATATATATATGTGATCTATATGTATATGTATATGTATATCTATATGTATATCTATATCTATATGTATATCTATATCTATATGTATATCTATATCTATATCCATTTTATATCTATGATACATAGATACAGATATGTGATATATATAGCTTATATATATATTTATGTACATCACATGATTTATATTTCTATTAAAAAAAGAAGAGAAAACTCAGAGATGTTAAATGACTTATACATAGAAACATAAATCTCAGCCTAGATAGTTTCGAGTGGTCTTCTCCTCCAAACAACTTGCATGATTCGCAAAGCCTTTCTTCTCTAATGGCTTTGAGAAAAGACACAGTTGGTAAAAGATCATCTGGATCATACAATAGTATTGATTAATGTGCCCAATATCGCCATTTTGCTTCTTCCTTAATAAGGAAGAAAAGGTAACATAATTAAAATGTCTTAAAATAAGTTGATCTTCTGTTCTGGAAGTTTTATATGTGGTTAAAGAAATTTGAATAAAAGATAAGGAAGTTTTCTACACTGCTTCAACCAGCAGGTCCAAGACTGCTTTGTTTTCTATCAAATTACTCTGCATTCATACCATTTTGCAGTCATTTGCATGGTTTATGGTAGAAAAAGAAATAGAGAAGTAGGTAGAGTTTGCCTTAATTTCTTCTCCTTCCTTTTCTCTTCTAGCTCTTTCCACATGGAGTCTTCCTCTTGCTGTTGCTGGTGCCTACACTGCTGACTGCTCAGGAAATCAACTTAGCAAAGAAAAATGATTTTACCTGTGGTCAAAAACCCAGTGGATTGAGTACTGCCTCACTCCTGGCTTCCTCTCTTGCTAATATTAAAATGTATTGTTCCCACATCTCATTCAATCCATTTCACCAAACTTTTGTCACTACCTACTCTATTTCCGTCACTATATTCAACCACAGAGTCATATAAGCAACATTTTTAAAACATGGTCCCTATCTTGTTGAACTTTGAATCGAATTGCAGATGCAAGACATATAATTAGGAAGAAGGTAAATAACACAAATTATTATAGATTAAGTAATGATGTGATATGAAATGAGATAGTGGAGAAAATATAGGTCTTGGCCCAGGGAACCTGAATTTGAGTTGTTGATCTACAATATGTTAGTTTATTCATAATAAAAATTATGTAAATTTTGTATAGTACAAAGTAAGATCTTTGCTTGGGGATCAGACTCCTTCCAAATCTTGTTTATACCCTTTACCCTCTGTGTGACCTTGGGCAAGCTGCATAATTTACATAAGCATCACCTTTCATCTTTGCAGTAAGAGTTGGTGTGGGGAGTAAATAAGGTAAGAATTAAATGTGGTGCCTGCATGGTGCTTTCTATTTTTAAAATATGACCTTTGGCAAATAATGAACTTCAGTTTCTATGTACATAAAGTGGAAATAATAGTAACATCTCATTCATATAGTTGTGGTGAATATCAAAGGGAGTGGGAAGGGGGTTGACATTTATTGAGAACATTCTGTGCTAATATATAGATACATGACTAAATAAAAAAGTTAGAAAATGAGAATAAAATATTAGAAATTAAAAGCCATTAAAAGAGGGATGAGAATGAGCTATTGACTGTTAATTATCACAATTTTACAGAAACAGAAACTGATGTGTATGGAGGGTAAGTAATTTGCTCAAATTCTCTCAGTAGTAAGTAGATTCATTCTGGAAGTTGTCTATCTCTTAATCATTTCACAATATTGAGAAACTGAGGCGTGGCAACGTTAAGGAAGTTGCAGAGACAAGGCTTAAGGTCATGTCTCCCTGTAACTTCAATGTCCGTCATCATTTCATTTAGCACATGACCTCTCCAAAGGCTCTGAGTTAGAGGATTTCGTCCCCACTATGGTCATAGGGATATATGACTGGGTAGTTTCAATGAATTGGCCAAAGTTTTCTGAGAGAGTATGGTGGAGCCAGTTTGAACCAGAGTCTGCCTGCCCCTAAAGGTCCAAGCTCATTTCACTGCACCCCCCTGATCCATTTTGTGACAAATCCCTCATAGGTCAGACAGAATGGAGACTTACTCTTCTTGGCTTCCTCTAGCTTGTCCTTGGCCCTTTTTTCTGCCTGGAGGAGCTGGTGGATCCCCTGAGACTGGCTGGTCATGGCAGCCTGCTTCGAGTTAGGTGGCTTCTCTGAAATCTGGAAAGTGGTGGATCTATTTATCCTTCTAGAAATCACCACATAACTCAGGTTGTTGTGTCAACAGTGAATTCTAAACATGAGTGTTTGTTTAAAAATGGTCTGACTGGGCCAGATCGCTGGGCCCCAAGGAGAGCCCAAGGGTGGAATCCAGAAAAACAAGTTAAATCAAAATGAGGAAGCTGAGAACTTGTCCTTTCAGCCAAATTCAGTCTTCACTGCGAAATGAGAGAAATAAATAAAAAATGAGTAAGATACCTTTTGGAAGATTAGCTTCCTTCTTCTTCCAGGAAATATTGACATGTTTACTAAATTTTTCTTTCAATTTGCAAGACCTTTCTTTGTTCCTTGTCCATGCAGTTCTGGTTTTAGTGTTTTTTCTTTATTTGTTTCTAGAGATTCAATTATCTGTTTAGGGCAAATTTTATTAACCTTTCACTAGGAAGGAGACTTTCTGGCTTTGTGCACAGATGGGCTAGGGATCTATTATTTTCTTTCTGTAGACCTCAGGTGATATGAATGAAAAGATTTCTTTGGTGCATTGTGTTGCTTTTTTAGTAATGCTATATGCTGGAGTTCCAGGGAGATCTTAGTGTGGTGACAAACTCAATGTGAAGGGAAATTATAACTGTAGGTTTTGAGGTTAAATAAAATAATCTAAACATGCATTTTATATTACTCGGTACTTATACTGGGTGTTTTCCTAAGATAGTATAGTGAAATCCATCTTGCTTGATTTGATACAATCCAGTAGTGATTGGGACAAATGAGAATGTTGATCACAGTGGAGAATCATAAAATATAATTTTATATGTATCTAAAATTGTTATGTGAAATGAAAAGCTTAATCTTTTGAGATGGCCAAGGCTTTTTTTTTTTTTTCCTGAAATGGTCTGCAAATTGGGATTTCGCATATTATTTCTTCCATTCACTACACTTCAATTGCCTCACCTATAAGCACCAGGTTGAATTTCTTTCAGTAGGTGTATGGATTTCAAGATAATTGTAAAACTATCTGAGAACTTAATCTGTTAAGGTTTTAATGTTAACTTTCCCCTAAGTTTAGAGTTACCCCATCGTTCATGCCTGTAGCACAATGTTATGTGTATGTCATCTTTAGCAAATCTTTCTGAAAGGAACAGCTCTTTTTCGCAGGAATACCTTTCTTTCCACATTGATATTTAATCAGTTTATAAAATTTAATTTTTATTGCATAATTACAATAATTAGTGTAATTGGAATAAACAGATATGTGAACAAATATGGCTCTGGTAAATAGACACTTCAATGGGTAGGAGCAGAAGTGAAGGCAAACTGGAGAGTAGTTCATTAGTGTCAGGTTGGGCTTGTTGTAGGCATCAGTATTTTTCTAGTAATAGAAAGAATGGAGATCATCAGTGATTTCTCTGAATGGTTAAGCCATGATTACGAGAAGAAACTTGCTTTAATTTTGTACCAACAGTATTTATTGACTATCTCCTACATGCATTTCCCTGAATGAGGGCCAATCTTGAATTATCAAGAAAGGATAATTCAGATGGAATGAGATTACTGGAGTGGAATTGGATAGGAAGGAACTTGTGAAAAAGATAATCCTTTGTATCAATATAGGAAAATAGAATGTCTCCTAAAAGCCTGAAGAGACAAATAGGACTGTCATAATTTGAACAAGGTACTTAATTAGATGCTCACCAGCAAAGGCTTCCCTAGTCCATAAGGAACACCTTCCTGGTCTAATTCTAATCCTTTCCTGTGTGCTTTATTTTTTTCATTAAAACCAGTTTACAGAAATAATATAATATGAATCTGTATGTAACTTAAGTCATCTTAGAGGACATTATACTTTCAGACATCTACTTAGAACAGAAAATATATATTATGTGAAATGCATAAAATGTTTAACATTGCTTCCTGCCACTACCCTCAGGTAATGTGCATCAGTGATTCACATTGGGACTAACTATACTATTAGCAAATTCAAACAATTGGAACTCAGCAATACCTTGATTAAATTTTAATCTGACTAAGTTCTTACATTCTTATCAGAATCCTGTACATAATGTTGGATTGCAGTCATGACAACTTTTCAATAACCTAGATATTGAATGGAACAAAAGAATTACCCATTGTTATTTGCTACTAATATAGTCATATTGTTAGACCCTTTATTTGTTTAATTAATTTATTTTTAGCTTCCATTTAAATTCAATTATTTAACATATAGTGCATTATTAGTTTCAGAGGTAGCAGTTTGTGATTCATCAGTGGCGTATAATACCCAGTGCTTATTACATCAACTGTCCTCCTTAATGTTCATCACCCAGTTACCTCATCCCTTCATCCACCTGTCCCCCAGCGACCCTCAGTTTGTTTCCTATAGTTAAGACTCTCTCATGGTTTGTCTCCTTCTCTGATTTCATACTATTTTATTTTTCCCTCCCTTCCCCTATGATCCTGTTTTGTTTCTTAAATTCCACATATGAGTGAAATCATATAATAATTGTCTTTCTCTGACTGACTTATTTTGCTTAGCATAACACCCTCTAGTTCCATCCACATCATTGCAAATGGTAAGATTTCATTTATTTTTTATGGCTGAGTAGTATTCCGTTGTATATATATGCTATATCTTCTTTACCCACCATCTGTTTTTGGACATCTGTGTTCTTTCCATAATTTGGCTATTGTGGACATTGCTGCTGTAAACATTGGGGTGTGGGTACCCTTTTGGATCACTATATTTGTATCCTTCAGGTAAATACCTAGTAGGGCAATTGCTGAGTCATAGGGTAGCACTATTTTTAACTTTTTGAGGAACCTCCATACTGTTTTCCAGAGTGGCTGTACCAGCTTGCATTCCCACCAGCAGTGTAAGAGGGTTCCCCTTTCTCTGCATCCTCGCCAACATCTGTTGTTTCCTGACATTAATCTTAACCATTCTGACTGGTGTGAGGTGGTATCTCACTGTGGTTTAGATTTGTATTTCCCTGATGCTGAGTGATGTTGAGCATTTTTTTCATTTGTTGTTAGACTCTTTCTAAATATCTGTAGCATTCAGTGAACTTATCAATCGCAGAAAATTTTAACCATATTTTCTTTAAGATCAAAATACATAATTTTTAATTTTATGGCAGAAGTTTTTTTTTTATTTAATGGAAAGGTCTTCTCTTGGCACAAAAATATAGACAGGACATTGCATGATCTCTCTTGACAAAAAGATGCAAAGTGGAAGGTCTGGAAGTAGTCTTTTCTTAGGAGATAGACTTTGGGCATAACTCAAAGTAGGGAGTTAGAATGGCTTCTGTTTTCTCCTGACCCACAAAGATTACCCTCCCAGGGAAAAGGAGAGGTGGAAAAGACCACTAATAACAGAAAAATGGCAAGGAAGCTATGCATCTTAGTCTGGGTGGAAACAAAAAAAAAGTAAAAATAAGTCTATACTTGTGTCGGCTTGCAATTACATTGCCAGGTCTTCCATAAAGATAAAACCATGCTGAACAAAAGCTTACGATCTAAATTGGAAAACAAACAAGAAGGTAAAGTCAGGGAGAAGTGGGCAGTAGAGTGGTAGATAGAGCCAGATGCCTAGCAGTGGAATTTGAACTTTATCATACATGCGATGGATTATTTTTATATTTATTTACTGTATTATTATTATATTATTACTATATCATATTAACTTACTGTAACTGAGTTATTCCTTTTTTAAAAGTCAAAGCTAATGCCTGATATGGTTTTTTATTTATAAAATTTACGCTTCAAGGATAATCAAATTTTGAAAAAATTTACCTGCTAATAACCTAGATTTTGAGTTGTGCTTTTAATATTTTATGGCATTGAGGTATCAGTGGACAAGCATTTCTTTTTCTATTCACTAATAAAATACCAACTATGTTTCAAAACTGGGTCTAATTGTAAACAATATATACTGCATAGTTCCATACATTAATTCACTCGATTCTCACGGTAGCACTGGACATGAGTATCATCATCACATATCACATTGACTTTATCAGTAAAGAGACAAGGGCTTCTATCAAATAAACAAGACTAATGGTCAAGAAACTGTAGCTCAGAAAATATGAGTGAGAGGCCCAAGATCAGGAACTGACCTCAGAGTCAGTCATCTTCCTGCATTCTTCCCAGGAAAAATGTCCTTCCATGTTTCTTTTTTCTTGATGAAAAAGATAAATGGAAAACAGGAATATCTATTGGACTTTCCCTCTGTATAAAAAAACTGAAAATGTCGGTCAATGAAAATGCCAGATGCTCAAATAATTGATAATAAAAATATCAAAACAAAGTGAGATTTGTCTTAACTGAGATCTTGATTGTCGAAGATTCCCCCTCAGGAATGCTCTTGTTAAGCAACTAGAGTTCTTCCTATCCTCTTTATTTGGGAACACTTGCTCTGGTCTTATGGTTTATTATATTCTACTTTTTTCTTTTATACTTAGAAATTAAACCAAATAATAGAGTTTTTAAAAATTTGATTGATATAAATCATTTTTGGTTTCTCTGTTAATGGAATATTAACATTGATGATATCAATGTACAACCATATAAGAAACACAATTTACTGATCCTATTACTTATTCTTTTATTCCTTATTACATTATATAGTGTTATTCTATTATTATTGACTATTATTTTCAATGATAAGTTGAATACTTAGTTATATACGTCTATAAAAATTCCAAGGAGTAGGTAGGATTTGGCTTTTCAATGAAGTAGAGAAATGGATATATCACTCATAGTAACTTTGTAAAAAGACAGTGAAAAATCAGTATAGTGTATATTTATGTCTCTGTTCTTTGATTATCTTTTCTAAATACTTTCATATTTTTTTATTAGTGAAAATGCAAAAATAATTGTTAAAAATTACAAAATCTTAAAATCTGTTTCCTTTGGAATAGTTTTAATTGTTGAATGTGAAGGATTACAATGAAATGCCTCTTATTTTACTTGCACTTAACTTGAAAAAAGTTTAACATCAAATGTTTGAATAGCTGTAATTATAAATTTAGCAAGTGTTCTCTCTCTCTCTCTCTCTCTATATATATATATATATATTTATTTTTTTGGGGGGGTTCTCTTGTTTGAAGTTTCATTTCTACTCAGACTTCCTCTTGCTATCCATTCCATCATCACCTCTGCATATTTCAACTAATCATATGATCCTTCCTTCTTTTGCCCATGTTGGTTTAGCCCCTGAATCTGCTTACTAGTGAAAAGTAGATTAATCCCTGGGTTCCTGAAGGCCTGGAGCTTCTAAGCTGTCAACTTCAATCGTTAGGCAAAGCTCTAAGACTTGGTCTGGGTGCTTCTGCAGAGCACAATATTATTATTCACTTCACTTATTCATTAAAGCTGAACAGTGATATATAAAGCAAATACAAGTTTAATCATCTTCTGTTTTCTTATCTCTACCACTTTACTCCTGTCTGTCATCCTCTGGCTCTTCTCCCATCTCTCCCTCCAGCTTGCTTACCATACTATCTACTGTCTTTTCAACACAGAAACATTTCTCTACACTTTCATTCAGACTCTTTCTTCTTCCTGGTATAACTTTCTTATATTTCCCTAGAACAAAAATCATTAAAAGCCCAATTTTAATGTCTACTTTAAAGGATGAAACTTTCTAAGTCCTCTCAGACCTAACTGATCCCTTCCTCATCTAGAACTTTATAGGACCTACGCGTTAATGTCAGAGGACATTCCCCAAGCTTCATTTGCTTTTTTTTCACTCACAAACTATAAACTTTTGGGGAATGAAGGTGGCATTTTACTTGTGATTGTTTCCGAAGCAGTGCTTTGCACATAGTGGGGCCCAAACTTTTTTTTTTTTAAGAAATTGTGGTAATGCTTTCTTTCAGATGAAGTACAACAATGAACTCTACTGTGAGAAATTTAAGCAAGGATTCTGCCAAATTTCAAACTGTCATTTTGTGAAGCAGGGCACTTCTTACCTCAAAGGAATAAACTTGTAGTTGACAATTATTGTAGCAAAAAAGGTAATAAAGGTGAAAACACTTTAATTAAATATGGTAGTTACTTACAGCTGAAATAGAATATTCCTAGTTATGGTGAGATTCTGCAAATTGATTCCTATATAGATTGTACCGTTGTGTGTTCTCAGGATAAGGTTATATAGACCTTTCCTCTACCTTTCTGGTTTTCTTGAAGAGTGCATTACATCTCCCTCTGTCTATTTTTTGCTCAATGCCTGCAAAACCTGACCTTCATTTATGCATTCAATAAAAAGTTTTAAATACCTATGTTGTACTAGATTACCTGAGTAAGACTTCCAATCCTTGCCTTCCTTGAAGTCTAATAGAAATAACTGTAGTGGAAGGTAGACTATGGGGACTATGAGAATAGCTTCAAATATAGAAGAAATACTGGACTGTGTGAGTGGCCATTTTAACTGACAGTATTTCTTCATTATTACTATAATGTGAGAAAATGCTGTCACTTTAGGTCTTAGTTTTGTGTTTCTTTTGCAGTATTAAATGGCTTCCTCATTTCTGGTGAAGCTCATGTTGCTTTTTGAGATGGATTCTGTGGGAAATCTGAGTCTGAGGAAGTTGTTCTGAGATTGTTGTGTAAGTGTCTCCCCTCCCCTCCAACTCTCTATTCTACCACATATTGCTACAATAAGTTTCACTACAGTATCTGGGTGTTTATTGAAACAGATGAAAGATATAGTCCAAAGTACCCATGTTGTTCTGAAAGGTAGGCATGGCATCTCTGGAGTTTCTTTTACTCCATTCCATTATTCCTAGTTGGATCTCTTGAAATGCTTCTCTCATGTACCTTGAAGGACACCAACATTTTTAATTTTCTTTCTACTCCTGGCTGCTCCCTTTCAGTCTCTTTTTCTTTAGCTGGTTTCTTCCCCTTTTCTTTTTCTTTCTTTACTTTTCTCTGCCTTTTCCTTTTCTTTCTTTTTCTTTCTTTCTTCTTCTTTTTTTTTCTTTTTCTTTTCTCTTTCTTTCTTTCTTTCTTTTTTTTTTTTTTTTTTTTTTTTTTTTACAAATGTTGGAGTTACCCAGGATTCAATTTTGGATCACTTCTCTTTTTTATCTATATTCATTCCCGGGTGATCTCATCCTGGCTCATGAGTTTAAATGTCATCTTTATGCTGATGACTCACAAATTAAATTCCTGCTTTATACCTAACCTCTCAATGCCAGCCCCATATTCACTTAGGTGTTTAAACGTTATGTTGGCCTTAACATGCCCTAATCTGAGATCCTAAACCCCCACAAACCTGCTCCTCCTATACTTTTCCCTAATTAAAAAAAAAAAAAAGATAGGTCCAGGGGCATCTGGGTGGCTCAGTCCATTAATGTCTGACTCTTGATCCTAGCTCAGGTCTTGATCTCAGGGTCGTAGTTCAAGCCATGAGTTGGGCTTCACACTGGGCATGGAGACTACTTAAAAAAAAAAAAGGTACTTCCATTCACATATTTGCTCAAAGCCAAGTCTTCCTTTCTCTCGTTTCCCATATCCAATCCTTCGACAAATCTGTTGACTCTTCCATCAAAATAAATTAAGAATCTGACTTCTCTTCATCTCCCCATTAATACTCTGGCCAAAGCCACAACATCTCTTGAGTAGATGATTTGTCACAGTCTACAAACAAGAATAGATGATTCTATTCTTGCTCCATTTAAATCTGTTTTCAAAAAACAGTGAGAATAATCCTATTAAAACAGTGAGAACAATCTCATTCCTCTGTTGAAGGTCTTACAATGTTTGCCCAGCCCACTTGGGTAAAGATGGGAATCCTTACCAAGGCATCTAAAGGCTTCTACCATTGATTCCACGCAAGTTCCTCTGACCTCCCTGCTCCTGCATGCTGCTGCCTTAGAACCCATATATTTGCTCTTCTATCTATCTGCAGTGCTACTCCCCAGTTATCTGCACGGCTTGCTTCCTCCCCACCCTCATGTTCTAATTCAAAGAGGACTTCTTTGACCACCTGATCTAAATTTGCCAGACTCTACCTCCCTCTGCTACTCAGATACTCACTACCTTGCTTCTCTGTTTATTTTATTCCATAGCCAGTAGCACCACCTTACATTTTATTTTACTCTTTCTTTTGTTTATTATCCACCTCTTCCCACTAGGATACTATATTCCATCAAGGCATAGATTTTGCCTGTTTAATTCACTCCCTTATGCTCAGCATCTGGAACAGTCCCGACTACATGGTATGTGTTCAAATATTGTTGCATGAGCAAATGAATATGAAGCTATCAGGAGAGTATGATCACTGCAACTAATCTGTCTGGTAATAAATGGGAATGTTTGTGTGTAAGTGGTCTGTGGAGACCTGTTTCTTAGAGTACATTCACCACCATGTTACCTCTTTTCTTCCCTTCCTGTACATTTTAATCAAATGTATACCTAAAGCTTAACGAGGCAGAAAAGAGAAAAGGAAAGAAGCAAGGAATTGAAGAAAAGAAGATAGAGAAAGAGCAATTATTTTTAATAGACAAGTTTGTTTCTACTACCGGGGAAAAAGCATCTTTAAAAATTTTTCTACTTAATTTATTCTTTGAGAGGACATTCAAATAGGTTTAAACAATACTATAATATACTCCAAAATTATTGGGCAAGTCATTGAGTATATCTTCATTTCCATGTCCTCACTTTCTAGCTAAGATTATACATTGTCACTAACAAGCCCAATGTAAAACTAAAGATTTAAGAGCATGGACTCAGAACTCAGCCATTCCTTTAGCTGAGCCCGTTTCTTCATCTGTAAAATGGGAGATAAAACCAGTATCTACCTTGCTGGTTTGCTCTGAAGATTAAATTAGTTAATATTTATAAAGCTCTTAAAATAGTGCCTGGTACAATTTAGTGCTACATTTTTTCAATTACACAATTAAATAAAAAAAAATATCCAAAGCTATATATTTAGTCCCACTACCCCATCAACCTCACTACTCATGTCTTTATGATTTTTCCATCTGCCCAACAAGAGAACCCACTTCTCTTACTCTGGCAGGCCCTACTCTTTCTTTTTAATCAAATGCTTTCTTTCAAATAGTTTTGTCTTTAAGACAAAATTATATGTCTTAAAAGGAATTGCCTATGGAATAGTGATTTGAAAAAAAAATGCTTTATTTTGTGACATAATAAAAAGTTCTATCTTTTGGCCTAATATTGCTGTAAGACGCTCTATAAATTTATGTAATTATGAAAAACTACGGCTTGAATTAGCTAAAATACATAGCTAAACTCTATTATCCAACAAAAAATCCCACTATCAGACAATTCAGACACATAATATAAAAGGATTTAAACAGTAGTCCAGGGAAGGTCTGGAAAGAAAAGAGAGGAATTTTTATTAAGGATATTTTCTAGTCCTCGATGTTTAAATACATCCCAATAAAAAATGAAGATATCAGTGGGGTTCCCTTATTCAAAGACACGGTTTATGCTTTTTGCTTCAGATATTCCTTTTAACAAATTTGCAACTGGAAGTCATTACCCTTGAACCAGATAAACTGAAGGGTCATTAGACATTTGTATTTCATCTGCCATTGCTCCCAAAAGGCTGAACCCCTCAGCTCATCCCTGGCATGTTAGGGTGTAGACTGGCTCAGTGCTGGGGCCCAAAGACCAAAAGATGGGGATCAAGCCCCCATCACTTATAAGTTAGGTAATTTGGGGAAGTTACTTAGCCTCATCTATAAAATGCTGTAGATGAAACAGTACTAATGTCATAGAATTCATAAAGATTAAATTGGATCAAGTATGAAAAATGCCTGTCATTTAGTAAGTGCTCAGTAAGTGTTGGCTTTTATTTTTAGCCATTGGATAAAGCAGAGATCATACCAAAAAGTATTACTTAAGCTTCTTGGCCTTCACATGGCCTCAGGTATCATAGTGACTTTGTCTAGACCCTTCCTGAAGTGTGCAGTCTTCTTTCTTCTGAGTCAATGGCATATTGTCCAAAATTCCTTGCTTGGCATTATGTTCTGCAAAGCAGAAGAAAAATCTTACTGAGCCTGTGAAGACTGCTCCAATTAAACACTCCATTTGTTCATAGTGACCATGTGACTGACGAGTCAGTTCTTGTTAGCAGCTTGTGAGGAGCACCACCAAGAGCTTTAACCTCTTTCTTAATCAATGTTAGTATAATTATAAGTACAGTCCTGTCAAGCTTTTAGGTCCAATCACTCTTCCACCAAGCAAGCAAACAAACAAACAGAAACAACTCATAGGCCATTTAACCCATCTGGGGCTGCTTAGCACAAGAGAGATGTTTTCCTTGAAGATTTTACACGGGTAATCATTATTGTGGTACCCCATGGTGGAAAAAGCCATACGTATTGGATCCTTTTGGGCTTAGGTTTTGACTATACCATTTTCAAGCCATGTAACCTTCAAAGCGTTGCTTACTTTGACTGAGACTCTGTTTCTTTTTACTATAAACAATTGTAATTGCATCCACCTTTTCTGTCATTGTAAGCATCAGAGATAATAAATAAAAGATGCCTATGGTAATGAGTGGCATATAGAAGGATCCCTATAAATGGTAGGTACTAGTGCCTGTTGTTGGGTCACCATGTGAAGGAAAGGACAGTGGAAGCAGTAAAGAGTCCTACTTCTGGGGCTGACTTGTGTCTGATAAAGTCCACGGCTTGCGCCTGTCAAGATATGAATGAAAACCCTTAGAATCCCTGTAAAATTCAGTTCACTTGGATTTGCTTATTAAAATAAAACAAACAAACTATGTACAGTAATTCTATGCATCCTAAAGTTTGGGTACCCCTGACATAGACAGAAGAAAAGAACAAAAGGAAAAAATATCTCGGTATTCCAGTTTTCTGGCTTTCAGGCAACTCTCAGATGCTTCATGGTGAATGGGAGGGTGGACGATTGGGAAGAGCTCCTGTTGGTCTGGAATGTTTGCTTTACTCTGTTTTACCATTAATCTGTAACCATAACGTATGCCTTTAGATTTGCTTTGTTTTATGAAGATTAAACAAGATAATGGAAAAGCAAGTCATTCACAGTTTGATTTTTTTTTTTTTATGTCAATGTAGTAGACTTCTGTAGAGCCTTCACCCTGGGTCTCTCAGATGTTGCTCTACATCAAAGGAAAATAAATGGTATAAAAATGCACTTTTTTTATTTGGGATATTTTATATCAGCTTAGAAGTTATAGGTTATGGAAAATCAATATATCCTCCTCAGTACTTTTTGTAATACAAGTTAATTAACTTGAACTCCACAAATTTCACAGTGCTTCTAACACTTGACACTTTGCTAAGCACTTTCATATATATAACCTCATTTGAATCTCAGATTAATACCATGAGGTAGGCTCGACCAGCATATTTTTGCCTATTCTATATATGAAGAAACTGAGATGCGGGGAACTCAGGTAATTTGCCCAACTCATTTGGCTCTTAAAAGGTCAAGTTAGGACCAGGATTTGACATTTACTTTGACTCTTGCTATTCTTTCTACTTAACATTCTGTCTTACTCTTAAGAGATTTAGGAATCAAAAAAAAATCATGGATTTGCGTGGAAAAGACTGAGTATTCTGCAGGTAAGTTGGCTCTTTACATGTGGCAGGAGGTGTTTGGAGGAGGGAAATGTATTCAAACATTTTGTAGGCATCCACCATCAGTGGCCACTGTGGTTGTCTTCTTTCTGACCTTTTGACACCCTCATCAAAATAAAGAAAGCTGCAGGTAAAAGCTTGAGATGGACACTGAAAACGTGTAGCCTCCAAGGCAGTACTTTGAGGTAAAATGGGACTGGGGCACCCTGTGCCAAACCATTGTTAAGGTATTGATGAGACTGTCCTTGGAGGCCCCATGTTCTTTGTTGGGGTAAAAATTGCTCCTGGGAGACTTAGGACATCATCAGATTGGAGAGAAGAGGGTGTTTTCCAGCTTGTCTTATAGAGAACTGAGACTGATTTGCACGCCATCTGCCCATAACCTCCCTCACTAGAAACTCTCGTCAGAGAGGCGTGGAGGGGGCGGGTGTTCCTCTTTCCTTTCAGCTCCCCTGAGGCTGCACTTTCATGACCTTATATTTTAATCTTCTAGGACTGATCCAAATGTTCCTTTAACCTAGTTTCCCCTTTATAAGTATATGGAAGAAGGAAAGAAGAAACACCCATTGCGTTACTCAGCAGTGATTCTGGAGAATGTTCAGGAAGGGAGATAAGGTACCAAAAAGAAAGTGCCAAGAACCAGACCTAGAGAAAAGGTTGTCTCATGCTGTCCCTGCCCACCCAGCCCCCCCCCCCCCACTCCCAGGACAGGTCCTGTCCCCCTGCACTCTTTCTGTGTTCTGGGACACTCTCAGCTCTGAGACTCAACCTCCAAAGATGTTATCTCCCTTGGCCAAAGAAGCGTTTACAGATATTAGGGAACCAGCAAGAACCAATGGAAGCCCAAGATCTGTGTTAGGAACTCAGAGAGAGAGATTGGTTAGAAGAGTCTGGAGCAGGAGGAGCTGCACATCCAAGCAGAAATAAATGGGTTGCGGTAGGAAAAGGAGAAAGAAGGGGGCCTGATGTTGCAGAGTGGAACTGAGGCTTGTGGTGAAATGTGAGTGGCTGAGCTCATCTGCATGATAGAAGTTCCCATTCTCTTCAAATATAGGCAACATTTAATTCTCAGCGTGTGCCTCTCATGTAATTTCCAAGTCAAAATAGAAATAAAATAGTTGCATTATTATTTAGAACTGATGTATATTGATGTAAGTTGAATATACTTACCCAATATGAAAGGTTCATCATTTTAAAGCCTGAGGATGACCTATATCATGCATTAAAAAAAATGCCCAGACCCTAGAGCTGCCTTGTGCAAAATGGTAGCTACTTGCCATACTTGTCTATTAAGATCTTAAAGAGTGACTCTCTACTCCAAACTGAGATGTGCTACAAATGTAATTGCATACTGGATTTTGAAAATTTAGTATGCATCAAATAATGTAAACATCTCTTTTTTAATTAATTGCATGTTGAAATAATATTTTGAATGTACTAGGTGAAATAAAATGGATAAGAGTTAATTTAATCCAAAAACTTTACTTCCTTGAATGTGACTGCTAAAGAGTTTAGATTTACATATGTGGCTCATAATACATTTGTAGTAGACAGTGCTGCTCTTGACCTTGATTCTGCCATTTATTTGCTGTGCATGCTTGGGGAAGTTAGTTAGCTTCACTGTACCTACAATTCCTCAACTGTAAAGTTATTGAGTTATGAAGATGAAATGATTTGATATATAAAATGTCTTTGGAGGAATATCTGGGATATAGAAAATTTAGCTCTTATCATCTATCATCTATTGGCTGTAACTTTGTTACATCAAATACACGTGTATTTGGATGCGTAGCACGGAATGTGACAGAAACATTAAATAATACCAAGTGCGTTTATCATAGTTTTATTTCTATTCTTCCCTCCCTTCCTTCTCTTTCTTCCTTCCTTTCTTTCTTTCTTTCTTTTTCTTTCTTTCTTTCTTTCTTTCTTTCTTTCTTTCTTTCTTTCTTTCTTTCTTCTCTTTCTTTCTTTCTTTCTTTCTTTCTCTTCTTTAATTTTCTTCTTCTTCTTCATCTTCATCATCATCATCTTTTTTTGTTAGAGTTTCAGTGAACTACAATTACAAATCATGGATTTTTTGTTAGAGTTTCAGTGAACTACAATTACAAATCATGGAATCTTACTTAAGGGAAGGATTGAATGGGGATGTGTTTCTGTATTTCCAGAAAACTGTTACAGCTATGAAAAGTATCTCAGGTTTTTTGCTGTTAGATGGAATAGTGATAATTAAATTCTTTTTCAAAATAGGTTCCCAATCTTTTAAAAATGTGAGCTCCCATAAAGCATCCTTGTTTTGTGACTGCCATGACAAGAAACAAACAATTCAGGGTCCAGAAGGTAGGGTGGATATTTTGGTATAAACAGACAGATGTTTTTGGTTGTTTACTGTAAATAAGAAGAAATTACACTGGAATTAGTGACTTGTTTAATTAGAATATACAGCTTATTTGTGTGTTTGCTTTGGCTAGTTTCTTCTCTTAAACTACTTTTAACTTGCTTAGAAGTGAACCTAAAACCCACAACATGTGGACACTTCTAAAGACAGGGAAAATCCAAAGCCGTGGTGGAATTGGAGGAGTGTGATTAAAAAGAAAAAGAGGAAATAGAAAAATTGCATTTGGTGTAGTTTAAGGGACTCGATAGACTATCAAGAATATGATATGTTAATCAAGAATTGCTTGCACAAATAGAAATCTATCCACATAACCCTGGGATATATAAACGGGAGAAGAAAAATAGGAGAGTTCCTGTTTTATGTGATATGTATCATTGTTCCAATGCTTTTTAAGGGGATGATTTTAATTTTTGGCTCCATAATTTAAAATGAATGTGATGGATATAGAGAGAACAGTAAAAATGATCAAAAGATTAGAAAATGAAATATCTGAGACCAGAGAATTTTAACACAGAGTTTTTAACCCTTAAAAGAAAACAACACAGGTGTGCCTAGGTGGCTCAGATGGTTAAGTGACCGACTCTTGACTCTTGATTTTGGCTTGGGTCATGATCTCATGAGATGGAGCCCTGCATTCTCTCTCTCTCTCTCCCTCCTCCACTTCCCCACTCTTGCTCTCTCTCTCTCCCTCTCTAAAAACAAACAAACAAACAAAAACACAGAGTTTTTAAGCTGGAAGGAGGATGAGTGACAATTTACCAAAATTGGAAATGACAAATGAGCCTGAGGGAGTGAGGGTAATTATCTTATGATAATCTCAGTTGAATCTCTGCCTGAGAATCCACTTTCAGTCTTGTGCTGTCTTAATTGAAATCATTTTTAAGGAAGGGTTTATAGATCTCCTTCTTCTTCATGCCCACAATACCCTAGGCATCTCTTAAAAGTGCTCTGCCCTCTGTATCATGATATTCAACTTCTGTGTGGGTCTCTTCAGATCTCCAAGGACAGGGACTCAAGGCTTCTTTGTCTATACCATCCTAGAACCTGGCAATGTCTTTGGCATATATAAATATTTGTTGCCTGAACGCATGAATAAACAGAAAAATTTGGGGTGTATGGCTGGCTCAGTCAGTTAAGTTTTGGACTCTTGATTTCAGCCCAGGTCATGATCTCAGGGTCCTGAGATTGAGCTCCACCTTGAGCTCCACACTGAGCCTGCTTGAGATTCTCTCTCTCCTTCTCCCTCTGCCCCTCTCCCACCATGCATGCTCTCTCTCTCTCACTTTCTCTCTCTCTAAAAAAAAAAAAAAAAAAAAAAAGGACAATTTGCCTTTCTTGAAAAGATATTTTAGAATAATTTAAGGTAATTATTTTGTTGCCATTAAGGCCAGTATCAAATAGTTCATCAATTGTTCTTGATTTTAAGACTGAAGATGAGATGGGATGATGGTGCATTGCTATAGGAGTTTTAGAATCAGACAGCTCTGTTTCTAGCTTGGGCAAGTTGCTTAACTTTTGTGAAGCTCATCTTGTTTGTAAAATAGGGACAGTAATACCTAATGCTTTATAGAATGATTGTAAACTTATAAATTAAATGCAGTGATGTATAAGCTAAGAGTCTATCACAGTGCAAGCACTACATTCATTCATTCATTCATTCATTCGACAACTATCTATTTCTACAGGATAGGCATTATTCTAGGTGTTAAGAATATAACAGTAAACAGGGTCATTATCAATATTATAAGATATAAAGGCTTTAAACAAAATTACTAGCCTATCAATGATGCTCTCTGTCTCCCATTACCAGGAGGCCAATTCCCAGGGTTGCTTCTATGGACCAGTAAATACCTATCTAACATAGGATGTTGGGAACACAGGAGACCCTGTCCACCAATCTGCAATCTGAAGGATTCATGAGGACAATCTAGTCTCTCAAGACTGATCTTGGGATTTGGGTCCATGCTTTCGAATTCTCCCTGTTGGCCCTGAGTTTTCAGTGTTCAAAAGCCCAGCTGACTCCAAAGAGCTTCCAGACTATTTCTGCCTGGAATTATAGCATTAGATTTGGCAGAGAAACATTCAGAAAAATGTACCTTAGTCCTTTTTACAATCTGCTATTGCTTTTTGGAATTCACATGTAATAAAGAAAGCTAAATATTTAATAGGAGGAAAGTAGATTTCTTGATTGTGTTTTCTGCATCGATGATTTTGCTTTCACCCACCTAGTTCTTTGCAACTCCTGTGTTTTGCCAGAATGGACGTTAATTTTTTTTTTTTTTTTACCTTCTTTGTGTTTCTCCTCTCTTTACTGTGGTCTCAGTAGGAACAAGGGGACAAACCGAAGCACATGATACTTCTCATCACTTAATCTGGAAAATTCAGTATGCCCAAATACAAAAACTAAGTCCTGAAATAAATTGAGGAGTCCTCTAAACCAGCAAGTCAGAAATAGTAGCATATCCAAAGGCAAGATCATCATATTCTTTATTTCTTTTTATATCCTTCCTTGATTTCTTATTCATTTAAGTCTTTCTGGTGGGCTATTTCTGAGAGTATTTTCTCTGGCAGAGGTTTTACTTTCTTAATTTAAGAAAAAGAAAAGCTGGAGGAAAAAATGGTCATGGAGAAGAGAGAGAGAGGTTACACTAAAAAAATAAGATCAAAACAGATTCTAATTCTTAACCTCAATTAGAAAATTTTGTTTGATAACTTCGAAAGACTATTGAAGTCTAAACTGAATAGAAAAATTAATTTTGTTAGAGAGATTTGTGTCTCTACAACTTAATGGTTTCATTGCATGTGTAATATAGAATTACAGGGTGCCAGAAGGTAAATATTAACAGATTTTTTGGGGGGCGGTCTCTCTTCCAAGAATTCAACTACTCTTTTCTTTTTCCTCCCTCCCTCCCTCCTTTCTTCCTTCCTTTCTTTATTCCTTCCTTCCTCCCTCCCTCTCTCCCTTCCTTCCTCCCTCCCTTCCTTCCTCCTTCCTTTCCTTCCTTCCTTCCTTCCTTCCTTCCTTCCTTCCTTCCTTCCTTCCTTCCCACCCTTTCTCCCTCCCTCTTTTCTTTCTCTTTCTTTCTCTCGTTTTCTTTCTTTTTTCTTTCTTTCTTTCTTTCTTTCTTTCTTTCTTTCTTTCTTTCTTTCTCTTCCTTTCTCTTTCCTTCTTTTTCTTTCTTTCTTCTTTTCTTCTCCCTCCCCCCCTCCCTCCCCTCTCCTCTTCCTCCTCCTCCTCCTTCTTCAGATTCAGGTTAAGTTCCAGGCTGGGAGAGTGATCCCAGGAGTCTTGGCTGGGCTGGATTTGCAAATGACCTTGAGGAGGTTCTTTCTTATCCAAGAAAATCAGGTTGATTTTAGGACAATTGGGTGTTTGAAGTGGGTCTTCCCTCAAGTTGGCCTTAGATTATTCCCAATAAATTTTGGTGTAATTGGAATGTTGGACCATCTTTCGGCAATTCTCATCTGAATTCTTAGGCAGGATAATGTTTCTTTCTCTGAAAGTTTTTGGTCTTAAAAAAAAAAAAGATTTTGTCCTTGGGGTTAACTTTAGGTTAAAGATATGCTAGTATTACAGCTGACCTGTGATAGATGAAAAGATACTCCCAAATGCAAGGCACAGAGGGAAAGAAGTCAACTACTACATGTTACTGCCAGTCACTATACTGGAAATAATGTGCACATGAGCTCCAAAACTTCAAAACTACTGTCTTAAGTGATTCTAACCCTATTTTCAGTTAAGGAAATTAGTGTTCAAGTAAGTTAAGTAATTTTTAAAAGGCCATTTAACTAAAAAATGTCACTAGAGGAATTTAAACACAGGTCTGTCTGAGTCAGGGTCAGGATCATTCCTGTTTATACTGATGCCTCCTCAGCTAGTAAGACTCCCTGTGCACAATATCTTGGTTTCCCTGAAGGTCTCAAGTACTTTTTAAACTCATATGTATTGCATTTTCCAGAATAATTACTGCAAGTCACCACAGATTTAAAGCTGAAGAGTTTAGGAGAGCAAATCCACAGTTGTATTAGAAAATCCTTTGTGCAACTAATCTAGGAGATCCCGTCCAGTTGAGTATAAGATATATCCTGCCCAAACTGAGACAGAAGTTGAGATCTACATCTTAAACAAAGCAATTCTGCCTTTCCAAGGACCAACATAGATTAAAGAAAAAGACTTAGCCCCTGGATGAGTGGAATATACTAGCCAAAAAACAAAAGAAATCCAAGAGCTAGGATTAAGGGAGGGAAAGGATATTGAAAAAAAAAAAGTTTCATAAAAAAGATTGAGTAATCTATACCTAGTTTGTACCTATTCTTAGTTCTTTGAACTCAATTTAAAATAAACAATTTTAAATAGCTAGTCCCATGTGCTATATTGCAGTGAACATGGAACCGGAATCGTAGGTAACAGGGATTGATAGAGGGGAAAAGTCTATGGATTTCAGGAGGATGGCTTTTTGGAGAGAAATTTCCAGTTGCCTGGATAGCAGCATTGATAAATTACTCGAGGAAACATCACTATGATTTGGTTGAGGGTCATCTGTTGTCCTTTTGTCCTACTCCAACATGTTGATCTTGGGTAATGTTTTTTTTTTTTTTTTAATTGTAAGTGAAGATGAGAGTGGGCAGATGGAGGCAGAAAAGGGAAACTGAATAATTCAATAGGGAATTGTCTTGACTTAAATTAGTCTTCCCTGTGCCAAAGCCTACTGTGTGATGCCAAAGGAAACAGTCAAAACTATCCATAGCCATGCAGAAATGTGCGGAGACACATTGGGTGTAGTTGCCTATGTGAATGGTACTTAGGGCTTCCTGTCATCTTAAGAAGAAGGAAGTGCAGAAGTATGTGTGTGTGTGCTAACGTGTGAGTTTCTCACTGTGTATGTGAGTTTCGATGTGTGTTTCTGGGTGAGGAAGGGGAGGATGGGTGCAGGGCAGAGATGTGAAGGAAGTACAGTAAATGTAGCTTGCCTGTCCATCTCAGAATCAGCTTGCGACACTTCGACGGTGCCCAATGTCACTCTCCATTTCTTCAGGTCTGGGAATGATTGTCCTTAATTACCTGTGTGGTTTTACTCCCATATTTCTGGGCTACCACATCTGTTTTTAATTTTCTCCCAATTGCAAAAGCCATATATATTCAATGAAGAAAATTTGGAAAATACAGAAGACAAAGAAAATAAAATAAAACTGGCTCTATAATTTTATCATACTGCAGTAACCACTATTAACATTTCGTTGTGCATTTTTCCAAGTATTTAGTTTTACAAAACTGGGATGATAGTCTACATGTTGCTCTGTAACCTGCTTTTCCCCTTAAGTTTTATGTGTTTTTCTGTGACATATCCTTTTTTCAGTATGCTTTAGTATATCACTCAGACAGTTCTCCATCCTCATGCAGACCCACCCATGCATTGACCTTACCACTTTTTTTTTCTCTCAGTAATTTCTACCATGTCTCCTTTGTATTTCCTGATTCCTCCATAAAATCACTTCCTTGCTTATACATTCAAATTCCTTTGTTTGTAATCACCTGGTAGAGCTTTAAACTTCAAAAAATTGAATTACCTTTCAGTTCCACATGAAACACTGCTGGAAAAAAACATACATCTGAGTTGATTCCTCAAAATGCTATTTCAGAAACATGGTGTCCTTCTAACAAGTGTAATGCGCTCCCAATTCTGGGTCTGTGTATGTGTCCTCTACCCAGAAATCCATTTCCTGAGTTATCTTCTGTGATTTACTCCTTTACCATCAGGTTTTCCCTCAAATGTCACTAAACTCAGAGGAAATCTATCATTGGCCTCCATGCACTGTGCTGAAGTGACTGAGTTATCTCTTTTCTCTTAGCCTATAGAAGAACAATACCTACTGGAGTTTTGACACATGGGGAATCTTCAATAAATGTCTGCTAAATAAAAGAATAGATAAATGAAAAAAATATGTTTCTCTTCTTTTCTAATTAATAAAGAGCTTTAACAACATGATCATATTTGATTCTTTTTTTTAAAATATTTTATTTTTAAGAATTTCTACACCAAACATGGGACTCAAACATATTAGCGATTCTAAGAGTCACATGCTCTACTAACTGAGCCAGCCATATTTAATTCCTTTAATCAAATCTTTGTAATATTGCTTTGGCAATAGTATTTTGCTCTGTCTCTCTCTCTCTATATATATTTTGAGCAGGCTTTGACCAGGTTCACACCACCAGCAGGGGGAAAACAGGAAGCTCAGTGTTACTCTTGCTTTACCATTCTTCTCATGCTTCTTCCCCAAAGTAGTCCTAAAAGCAGAATATAGAGAAGTTCTAAAAGAATCAACCCTGGATGATATGGGATGCTGTAGCTGAACATGTCTTGCTGAATGATTACATTTCTGTTAAGTATCCAAAATTTGCTTATCTTAAAAAAATTGTGCAAATTTAGTGTATTAGTCTATTGCATGTTTACTTCAATATTATTTTTTAATAACTTACCAACTTACTTTACATTACTTGACTCTTTCTCTCCTCCTCCCTCAAGTAAAACAGCTACTCCAGAAAGTGCCCATATCTTCCCATGACTTCCCAGACCTTCTTGCATCCCATCAGTGTCTGCAAAGGAATGTATAAACCCAAACGGAGAAATAAAATGTTGTAACGCACAGCCTTTCCCAGTGGTGAGTTGAAGGCAGAACCTGATAGTGTTGCTATTGTATATCAGTAAATGAAATGAGAAACACCAACTCAATTAAGCAACATACATTTTAATTGTAAATTTGCTGAGCAATATCTTAGCTCCAAGGGTAATCAGAGATCTATAACATCTGAACATGTTTTTAAGACATTTTACAACTCAGATTGAAAGAAACTCTTCCTGATTCTCCCAGATATGTAACCATACTCCACCCTCCCATCATCTGAACAACTAATGTACCTCCTGTGGATAGCTATGACATTTATTGCACATATTTGGAGGATATAATGTTCCCTAGAGAGAAAAAAATAATAAGTGCTTATATGTCCAGAATGAGAAAAAGTAACTAGAGAAGACAAAGTTCCATGTTACTTGACTCCTAGATACACCTGCTCAACCTTTCAGAGGCCTGAGTCATAATAAAAGGATAAAAAAATGTAATATGAGAAATATCAATGCATATTTTGTATGAATTACCAAGAGATTTCCATTTTATATAGCAGAAAAAGACAGGAAATCTATTATTTATGGCAGATTATTTATGGGGGAGAGAATTCTCAAAAATCTGGCTTTCTGCTTTAGAAAATTATCTCCAAATGCAATAATCATACATAAATGCTCTACTTCCTATCGCTACTCATAACGACCTTTTTGATAAATATTTTCTTCTATCACTAAACAGATTTAAATAAACTTTGCTTTATTTGCTGAAAAATCACTGTAAAATAGCAGGAATACTGTATTCTTGTGAGGACATAAAATGCATATATATGGCAAGAAAGTGAGCTCTAAAGGCATATTTCAGAAACGACATTCTTAAATTCCTTTCACTATTTATCTGATTTTTTGTTCCTTTGGTTATCTGAAAACTAGATCCCTCTCTGCTAGAGACATTGAACACTGCAAAGGTGCAAGGCCATACAAAATCCCAAAATTATAGAATATAATAAAAATTAAAACTAATAATCCAAATGTTTAAAATGTAATAAACTGCTATTTGAGTCTCTGACCCATTCGGCTGAGGATGGACACACGGGGAGATTCAAGATTTCACGCAAGAGTTGCATATCAGAATTGTCCTCTCTAGATTAAAACCATATTCCAAGAGTTCTGACTTGAGGGATCTAAATTTGTAGCTTTCTTTTAAAATACTGATTGTATAGCAAAATATACAAGTAAACAGACTCCAGGGAGGCAAAAAGCATTCGCTCCCTTCCTCCATAATATCAGCTTCCTTTACACCGCCCTGCTACAGTGGCTGTGAGCCAATTTCTGTGGCAAGACATTTAAAAACAACCGTGTGGCTCCGTATTGATTGGCAACACGAAATTTGGCTCCGTAAAGTCTGGAGAATGAATCGGGAGCTAATGCTGTTACCTGCCTGACTTCAATGTATCTTTGTGTGCTTAGCACAGGGAAAACAATTTAATAACAGGCAGTTTACAGTCTTGAGTATAGTGGACTGGTGAGGTTCAGCTCTAGATGCACTGGCAAAACTCAACCAACAGATTGGTAGTTTTACTTACTTACTTATTTATTTATTTATTTATTTATTTATTTATTTATTTATTTTTATAAAGTTAGCTTTTAATGGCCCATTTGTGATTGAATCCAGAATTTCATAGTCTTACGCTACCACCCCCTGTTATAGCTAGGAACCCTAGATTTTACCAACAATTTCTGCCTATGTCTATAACATGCCAACATGGTCAGCTGCAAAATACATTTTAACTGGCTATTTCGTCTAACAATTGTGATGTTGCTTTTTAAAGATACCCAACCACTTTAACACAAATAGGAAGTGAACATGGTCACAGACGTCCACGTGGAAACGTGCGCTGTGGAGTATGCTTGTGTGAGAGATCTTTTTAAGATACAGGTTCAGTAGAGGAAAACTACTTGCTTGTGTTAACCTGTAAGATCTACAACGGAAAGCGATATTCATCTTACTTGAAATCTAAGTGTTAAATTTAGTTGGAATGAACAGGTTTATTAATGATTCTTGTAATATGGGTCATGATGAATGAAAACATCAATTTATAAATTGTTATTGAGTATTAGGCTTTCTCCACTGCCTTGAGTTATTGTCGTTTATATTCCTATATTTCTATTAAATTCAGGGTGTGGCTAACTGTCTTTTTGTTAGGGTGATAATAGAGACAGGTGGTTTTATTCTGCGTGGGGTGGGGGGAGGAGCTTTGAAAGGAATTAGAATCATTTTAAGCCATTTTACTTCTTTGTTTTGATCATTTTCCCCCTCCTAGTCAAAAGACTATATCTGACTCAGTGAAAAGTAGATAACCTAATTTGTATCAGGATTTAAGAGCACTTACTACACCATGATAAAAAAATGAAATAGAAGCAAAACATAAAACATAGGGCATTCAAAGACCTACTCCTTCAGTCTCCCAGGTGTTTCATTTCCCAAGCCCTTGCCTGCCTTTCTCCCCTGCCTCTGCAAATCACCGAGCAGTCTGGCTTTTTGCCATGTTCTCCTTCTTTCCTTTACACCAGCAACATCTACATTTTAACACCAGCTGCTAGTACTACTTACATTTTTCTGTCTTTTATGTCCCTTTTCATATATATATATATATATATATATTTAAAAAAACAAGAAGAAAGAGAGTGAGAGAGAGAGAAAGAAAAAGAAAGAGAAAGAAAGAAAGAAAGAAAGAGAAAGAAAGAAAGAAAGAAAGAAAGAAAGAAAGAAAGAAAGAAAGAAAGAAAGGAAGAAAGAAAGAAAGAAAGAAAGAAAGAAAAGAAGAAAGAAAAGGCTGAGAGATCTAATTGTCTTCTGCCTTTTTTATCTTCCTCTCCTCAGCCTCCTCTAGACCCCCGGGAGAAAACAGTTCAGATGCATAGGATTTGCATGTATTTTTAACATAAATGTGATTTGGATTTTTCTACTCTGCTTTGGGAAAATGATATAACATATTCTTGTCTCATTTGAGATCCACAGAGGAAAGCTTTTAATAGCTCTTCATGAAATATGTATATGTTGTGTTTTTTTTAAATTTCAGATTAGTGAAATTCCTTTTATTCCTAGTTTAGTGAAAGTAATTTTGAATAGATGTTGAATTTTATCGATCCTTTTCTGTGTCTGTTGAAAAGACCACATCATGTTTTCCCTTTATTACGTTAATGTGGTAAATTACTTTGGTCTTTGACTATAAATGTGGTAGTGATGACCTCTTTTTTATTTCTGGTATTAGGTATCTCTACCTTTTAAAAAAGTTGTCAGTAAACATGGACTTACCACCTTTATAAGTCTTTTTAAAGAAACAGCATTTGGATTTGTTAATTTGTTCTAAAAAACATCCTTTCTTTCATTTCTTTCTGTCTTTATGTTTCCTTTTTTCTATTTTCTTTAGTCTTAATTTGTGCTTTCTTTTCAAGTGTCTTAAATTAATACTTAGATCAATGAAAATTATTTATTACTTTTCAGCCTTTCTTCTTTTCTAATATATTTGTCAATGTTATAAATTTTCCTCTAAGCATGGGTTTAGCTACTTCCCAATGTTTTGATATGCCATATTTTAATTAATGACTTAATTTAATTAATAGATATCACTACATTTTATAATGATTTGATCAGTGGGTCATTTAGAAATATAGCATTTAATTTCTAAGCAGGTATTTTCTAGTTATCTTTTTGCTATTGGTTTCTAGTTTGGCAATGTAATCAAATGTTTGATTTAAATCCTTAGCAATTTGTCCAGCTCCTCTTGGTCCATGTGAGAGGTTTGCTCTGCAGCTATCTCTGTGTTATTATAGAAGCTAAGTCATCATTGTATTTTTTCTGCATTTTCTTGATTACCAGGGGACTTTTTCATTTTGTCTTTTGTTCAGAAATTTTAAACTTTGACACAGTCTGATTTGACTGATTTATAATTTGTAACTTTTATTTCATGTTCCAGAAAATTATTCCCTATCTTGACATCCTAAAAATATTCTAACACATTTCACTTTTTAAAGTTTCTATGATAGCGAAAGAACATACTAACCAAATAAGATGCCAAGACACTGTACATAAATCAGGATTGGTCTAAGTTAATTGATAAATACTGTCACTCTACCCAGGACCTATCCCCCACTTTTTTTTTTTTAAATCTCTTATCTTAGCTTATATGTCCAAATCTTAATTAGGACCTCCTAGTAACAGTGGCTAACATTTATCACTGATTATGTGTTAGGAACTATGCGAAGTGCTTTACAGACAGTTTTATTTTGTTCTCACACCAACCCCGTGAGATAGGTATTATTAGCATCTCTGGTTTACAAATGAGGAAAGTGTCATGCTAAAAGTAAAGGATCCGGTAAGCAACAGAGTTCTGCTGAGTTCAGGCAGCCTATGCAGGATCTGACTCTTAGTCACTATGGAATGCTAAGGTCATTGCTAGCACACAAAGAACTGTAGTAATTACTCTCTTTGCCTTTGGGATTTCCCTTGGTTCTGCTTCTCTTCTTCTTTCATCTAGTTTCTAGTCCTTTGCTTTTGATTTGAATTCTGACATTTTACTTGGGCTCTTTTAATTGACAGCTCTACTTTAATGATCTGCCTACCTTTGATTTAGCACTAACTTTTTATTGCTACCTCCTACACTTGGCTCTAACTTCAAACTTGGGCTTTCACTCTATTCATTGCTCAGGACTCAGTCTAATGCTTGCCTAACAGGGGATATTAAATAAGAAATATGTTATACTCTTCCTATAACTCTAATAACTAGTGATACATCCAATACCTTCCCCCAAAATGATTTCTTCATTAATTTATCCATGTATTTAATCTTTTTTCCTTCCTTTCCCTCCTCCCGCCTTCCCTTCTTCCTTCCTTCCTTCCTTCCTTCCTTCCTTCCTTCCTTCCTTCCCACCTCCCTTCCTTCCTTCCTTCCTTCCCACCTCCCTTCCTTCCTTCCTTCCTTCCTTCCTTCCTTCCTTCCTTCCTTCCTTCCTTCCTGAGTTTATCAATGTTAAGCTGGTCTGTTCTAAGCATTGGGCCTATGGGGATGAATAAGGTGTGTGCCTTGCCTTGTAGAGCTCATATTCTAACAGAGAAGACAGGATTTAACAAATGTTGATGATAATCAGTAAAATAACATTGCATAAAATATTCTGAATTCATCGTGAATGTTTTCATGAAAGAGGCAACAAATGAGCTGAGCCTTCGAAGCTAAGTTTTTCAGATGGATAAGGAAGAGGTGCTGGGAACTAGAGCTTAAATTAAGATGCTAGATTTCCATATATTCCTTTAAAATTGAATAGAAGTAACCTGAAGGAAAGAACTTAGATGATCCTAGAAAAGGGGTTTATGATCTCAAAAAAAAGAAAAAAAGAAACAAAAAACCCCACGAAAAAATAGGATGTTTGCTATGTTAAAATCTCATATTTGGGCCTTCACTTTCTTTATTGATTCCCTCCTTTTCTTTTTCATATTTCTCAGGGTGGTTTTGGTAACCACAAAGCTGGTGACATTTTATCACTATACTCGTATTTCAAATATAGCATATATTATAAAGTTCCATAGTCAAGCGAAACCCTAAGAAGCCACAACGTCCCCCACAAGATCTGAGCACTCAGGCCCACCGTCCATTTTACTTGAGTAATCTGCTGTCAGTATAGAGTAACCCAGTGAGTGATTTAAAATGTTTTTCCTTTCTTCACTTTCTAGGGACTTTTCCTGATAAGCCACCAAAACATTATTTTAGAAAATTCAATTACTTTAGCCAGGTTGAAGAAAAAATCAGTCTATGTGTTGTTTTTGCATATATACATCATTTCTACTGCTATCTTTTACGTAGAAGAATTGTATCCAACAATAAATTTAGGCTCCTAAAATATTTTCCTTAATTATACTTAGTTTGCCCATAAAATATGGCCTAGTCAGAATATTGAAAGTAACTTTCATTCATCGTAAAGTTGTTAATCTAGATCTTCCCTAAATCAAAGATGACTTCTAACTTTAAATTATTGAGACTGAGTCGCTACTAATAAAAAATTGCATTCAGGGGTCCTGGATGGCTCAGCTGGTAGAGCATGATTTCTGGGTCATGAGTTCAAGTCCCACATTATGTCTATAGCTTACCCCCCAAAAAAGTCACATTTATTCATGTTACTAACCTTTATCTAACGTCATGCAGTTTCTAGTCTAGTCTATTATTTCTTTTCAGCTCTCCCAGAATTCATAGCAATTTTAAAGAACATTAAGTTATCCATTCTTTGCTCTAATATTTTCTGAATTTGTTGGTTAGCTCTTTATTCCAAATACAATCATTGTTTTTTTAAAATTCAGTTACTTTACTAATGCATGAGTTTTTTTAAAGTAAGCAAATTAAAGAGAACTCTCCTTTGCCGAATTAAAAATGACAAAACCATATTTTAAAGAAAAGACCCTAATGATCATCTTCAGGTTCAGAGTTGCAATTTTTTTGAATGTTATAATAAGAAGAAATAGGTTTAGTCTGTAATAGAAGTGATTAAATTAGTTATTTTACAGCCCTGCTGAACTATGTATAATATGCAAAAATGAAGATTAACCCGTGTTCCTCTAAATTTTGAGACAAAGGCAGTTTAAGAATAGTTCCAGCTTGGGTCTCCAAATTAAATACTTTTTTTGGCCAAAACAGGAGACTGCCCACCCCTCCAAAATAAAGAGCAGTTTTACCTGGGATAACCTAGAACTGTCAAAAATAATAAATTCAGAGGGGGAAAAATTAATAAAATTTAGGGTTTAGAGTAAATCCCCGCCTCATTTTGAAATGTCTCCTAAATATCTCTGATATCTCTGCATATCACTGAACATATATTTTATTACATAGCTCTCAAATTGAAATTTTTAAACACTTACCTCTGATTTCTGAATATTATTTATTTAAAAGTTACATGAATTTTCCAATGTACTCTAATATAAAATATTTTCAAAATTAAAAAAAATAAGCGGATGAGGTAAAGATCAAAGATATAATAATTTATATTTCATTTTATTTATGAATGATTCAACACATTTTAATATCCCTGAAATGTTTTAAATTGTAAAGTAAAATATCAAAACTGTTTTGTTTTCACAAAGAAGATATATAAGAATGTTTTCATACATGAAAAATATTTGCCACATTGGTGGCAAATAGATCCAAAAGAAGAAATGTATTATTAACTGCGGTTATTAAGTTCTGGTACCGAATTTCATCCACTTGTTAAACAAAATAATTTTTGTTGAAATTTATCCATTAAATTCCTGCCATCCTTGATGTCCATGGGCTATTGTTGCACAGTAATTGGAAAATTTGCAATTTTATAATTTTGAAAATAATTTAAACTCTGCAGAAATTGTACAGGAAAATTTAAGTTTCAAAAATTATGCTTATGCAAAAAATATGCTTATACATTTTTAAAGATGCCATGTCCTTTGTGGCAAAACAAAGCACAAAAATTGGAAACATTTTTATCCATCCATTTTAATAGTGCATTAAACTAATATATGCATTTCTCTGTTGACCACTTGTGTTGTGAAACTGTCACAGTTCCTTCATGATACCTTCACCTCCTGATAGAGACAGAGAACCAGGCTCAATTCTTCTGTTAACTTCTTTCTCATTTAAAAATCGAATGTTCTCATTTTTTCCTCTTTCACTTAAGTGGACTGCCTTGAATGTCTTCTGTGGTGGGCACATCTTACTTTATAGACCATTAGTCTAGCTTAGGGTTAGAGTTAGAGTTAGGTTTAAGTGGGTTACATTTGGGGTTACCATTATGCTTGATTAAGAGATTCTTCTTCTATTGAATCACTATCTTCTCTCTCTTAACTTCTACTCTTTGGTTTTGGTTTGGTTTACTGGAAACCGTAAAATCATGTCTGTATTGAGTATCTCAGGGCTAGACAGGACTTTAGAAGTCATGTATATAGTTAGATTTCCCACACAGTTCAGGTGTACAGTTGCCAGATTTGCCAATACAAAAATAAGACACCCAATTATATTAGAACTTCAAATAAACAACACATTGTAATGTATAACAATGCCCCAAATATTTGCAAATACTTAGTGTCCTATATTTTATCTGGCAACCCTACATAGGTAACCACTCCATAAGAATTCTAACATATGGGCGGCCAACTTTCCTTTCTCCGAATGGAAAGAAATATTTCTTGGTAAATAGGGGAGTATTTGATTGTAAATGGAGTGTGTGTGTATATAAACATCAAAATCAGCTAAAATGACATTTTTGTTTTTTCTTGCTCTTTGTTATGAATCATAAATCATCTAATATACTGACACGATAGGTCCTCAGAAACATTATGGAATAAGAGCAAAGATAATACAAAAAGTGAATTTTAGGCCTTGAAGATCCATACCTCATGTGTCACCAATAAGGAAGAGGTACTAAGCAATAACAAATGAGTTGATTAAGGGTACAAAACAGTGGTGGCTAAGTTGGACAGACAGCATAGATTTTTGGACTTCTGGCCAAAGAAAGTTTTCTTCACTGGCCACAGAATATTCTCCATGCTTCTTAATGGGTTTAACCTTCTAAGACATCTGTAGGCCCCCCAAGGAAACAGCTGCTCTGGAGCACAGCTAGCTACGACTTTGGAGCTTACATTCCTTTTCAGTGCAGCTCCCCAAATGCACTTGTCAACTTGACACACAGAGAGAAACCCATCTTCCAAAGGCACTCTTAATCAGTCATGGAGAACGCGTACTGCCATTCTGCCATATCTTGAATGTGAGTTGAGGCAAGAAAAAATTAGAAAGCTCCTTTAACTTGAAGTCACCATTGAACTCCAGCTATTTACTCTATGTGACAGATTGGGAAACTAACAAAAATGGTCAGGGGAGGCATGTTAAAAAGTTATGGTCCCAATAAAAAAGTTCCTTAGTTATTGGCATAGCAAAGCTGTGCACTGTGGGAAAATATTCTTGAAATTCACTCGTCAAAAGAAACATGACTAGAGACTCCATTTTGTAAATGTAGCATGCTTCTGGAATTACAGTAGCTAACCCATCCCTGAAGGATGCCAGGCTGGAGATAGGGGCAGGGTCGGATTCATGGTCCTATGAATCCTTGTGTGCACAAGGCCCAGCGCTTAGAAAGGCTCCATGCTTGGTTTAATGCTCTACTCTTATTGTCTTGAAAACCTTAATCATTTTGAATAAGGGTTCCCACATGTTCATTTGTTTTAAGGTGGGTCATGGAAATTATGCGGCTGGTCCTGCACTGAGATGAGAATTTGGGTCAGGGCTTTCCCAGGTACTGTTACCTTCAGTAATAGCTCCATGCCCATGTTTCCCATCATCGAGTGGGGAGTGCCACCTGCACACTATCATCCAAATCAGATCTAAACTTTGGATCTTTATTATCATTTCTACCTATATCCAATTGGTTATTAAGACCTATGGTTTCTATACCCTACATATATTAAAACCCTTTTGTCTCCTTTCCCACACGGTTCAGGTGTACAGTTGCCAGATTTACCAATAGGGCATCCAATTAAATTCTATGTGACCATTTACAGAAAAAGTTTTCCAATCCATGTTTTATAGTTTTCCCCAAATCATCTTCTGACATGCATATTTAATCTTTTTATTTCCTTAACTCTGGATTGACACTGCATTGTTCGCAACATAAATTCTTAGCTGTTCAAATGGGCATACCCAGTTCTTGATAGGCCCCCTTCTTTTTTTTTTTTTAAAGATAAGAGAGAATAATTCTTTTTTTTTTAAGATTTTATTTATTTGAGAGAGAGAGAGAGGGAGAAAGCATGAGCAGGGGAGGGGCGGAGGGAGAAGCAGGTTCCCGCTGAGCAGGGAGCCTGATGTGGGGCTTGATTCGAGGCCCCATCCCAGGACCTGGGGTATGACCTGAGCCAAAGGCAGACGCTTAACTGACTGAGCCACCCAGATGTCCTGATTGATGCCACCCTGGCAAGCTGATTGATAGGCCCCCTTCTATTTCTTTGAACCTTCTGCTAACAATATCTGGACCATTAATTGGCTCCTATTGGAGTGGAGACAAGTGTGTGGGTGGGAGAAAGAAGGAGGAAAAGTGAAGTGGAAGGTTTATCAGATTTTTTACTTCAGAAGATACTCTAAATGCCACCCTCTATTCAATGGCTTTTTGTGGGACCACACTTTCTTCAAGATTATTAAAGCTAATTTATATTCAAGCTGCAAATACAACCTACCCAACTGAATATTATCTGAACAGAAGAAACATTCATTGAGGAAAAAAATATTTTCCCCAAAATGTAGTGCATTTCTATTAAGAATAACTAACATTTATTGCTTACTATGTGCCAGATGTTATCCTAAGCATATTTGATGCATGTGCTCATTGAAATTTTTAACAGTGCTATCGTACTGGTGGAGAAAAGGAGGCTTGGAAGGGTTAAACTATAATTAGGAGGCAGCGGGGCCAGAATTCAAACTCAGGTGTTCTCATTCCTGAAACTTCATATTTAATTACTATACTTGTGTCCTTCTGAAATAAAGCACTGCTTTTCCTTGATGTGAGGCCAGGTTCTCTGGAAAATATCATAAAGATAAACAGTTTAGAATTTTACTACTAAAAGAAAACTCTGCATTTTGTTTAGAGTGACCTACATGAAGCCAGAAGCGCAATGGCCCCCTCTGTGATTGAGGAGGCCTATGTAGCCAGACAAATGGCCTTTTCTTGCTTTACACATTGGATATTAAGGGTGACTATAAGACTTTGCAAAGTTTGAACCCCCATGGTACAGGGGGTTGACAGTTGACTCTGGGTTTTCTTATTTATTTATTCTCATCTACGGATGAAAATAACATATTTTGGTTTGGATTGAAAAAGAAAAAACAACTTGTCAAGTCTCATTAAATGAAAAATGATATCATCTCTGGAATTGAAATAAAGGTATTTAATTTTACCATGTTCAACCTGGACCAGAACTTTATAGTTGGACATGGATGTTCAGCAAGGCAAAGATTCTTGTTCAGGGTCATGGGACAGAGTCAGAAGTAGAACCAAGAGCTTAATAGACGAACCAGTGTACTTAATAACCAGGTCCTTCATTTCATAGTTGTGTATACTTTGGCTTATTACTTGTGGCTTTTAGCATCAACATAATCACTTATTATAAGCAGAATAAAACCTTGAGTATGTGATAGTATCTGTTGTCAGGTGTATGAGGTAGCAATACTCTATCTTTTTAAATTCTGCAGGAAATCCACCTCCAGCACATCATGTATGTGGTAATACCAACCCTCGATAATTCAGGTCGCTTATCCTTACAATGCTTGTGCCGGCAATGTCAGTCAATTACCTTCTTTTTTAACCATGACCTCGGTAATCATACCAGAGACCTCAATTTCCCATCTCTTCAGCTCAAAATGTCTCTGGTCCCCACTCTTCCTTTCTTCTTTCTAGTTTCCATAAAATGTAAGGTCTTTGGTATTTCTAAGACATCCATGTGTACCCTATTTCCTTTCCTCTTTTACTTCTTTGAAAACCTGGTTTTGAAATAGTTCACTTTGTCTTTTTTTCATTTCAAACAACCTGTCTTTCCCTGACCTCTTCCCGTTATCTTGAAAACATGCTCGGGTGCTCCTTACCATGGGAAATACTCTTTTTGCCCTAACAACACCTATAGCTATAGACCTACTGTTTTGTTTTGTTTTGTTTTCAGTTAATTTCTACATTTCTTGAAAAGTTCTCTGAATTAACTGCCTAACTTCCTAACCATTCCTTTATATCCCTCTATCGTGCGCCTTGTTTCCCTACCTCTCTGGTGAAATTGCTCCCTTCAAGGTCAACATGTTAACTACACTTAGTGTGGTGATCATTTTGCAATACATACAAATACCAAGTCATTATTTGTGCCCCTGAAACTAATATAATGTTCTATATCAATTATATCTCAGTAAACAAAAAAGTTAACAAAAACTCATTATTGTCAAATCCAGGAGATCTTTCTTATATTTGAGTTTCTTTCACATGGCTGAAGTATGTGATATATTTTTTTCTTGAAAATATTTCCTCTTTTAGCTTCTGTGACCCTGCCATTTCCTGGTTTCCTCTTACCTCTGTATTACTTCTCAGTTTTCTTATCTGGTTCCTCCTCTGCCTCTTGCCCATCAAACTCAGATAATCCTCCAAGATTCTGTACTCAGTTTTCTCATCTGCTTCTGCATACTCTTCTTGAATAATTTCTCCTGCCGTTCACAGCTTCACTTATCATAGTTTTTGAATTTCTGAATCATAGAACTCTGAGCAGCTCACTAAGCTATGAACCCCTCACCCAGATTTTGACAAGAGAATATAACATTTGTTAAGCTGACATTTTTTGAGCACTTACTATGTGGTCTATTAGGTCCTTGCACCAATCTCAGGAGGCTGGGTAAGGAATTTGAATTGTGTTGAATAAAGAAACTTGCCAAAGATTCACACCTCCTACATTAACTTGGCTAGGTTTCAAACCTAAGCAGATGGACTATAAATACACTGTGACACTCAAATTCTGCACACATTGTTAGTAGAATCATGGCCTTTTAGAGACTCCTGAACTATCGTCATCAAGATGATGGCCACAAAATCCTCTTTCCCTAGCTACATCGGAATTCTATACATACTCATCTTTTTAAAACAGATTTTATTGAGGAATAATTGGCATACAATAAACTGCACATCTTTAGCGTACAAGTTAGTAAGTTTTGACATGTGTATATATCTGTGAAACCATCTCTGCATTCAAGACAATAAACGTATCCACCACCTCCAAGAGTTTCCTGAGTGCCCTTTGCATCACTCCTTCCTGCCCCCCTCCAACCCACTTTGCTCAGAGGTAACCAATGATCTGCTTTCTGATACTACAGAGCAGTTTGTATCTTCTAGTTTTATATTAATAGAATCACACAGTATTTACTCTTTTCTTTCCTGACTTAATTTATGTTGTATGTAACAGCAGTTTATTCCCACTTATTGCTGAGTAGTATTCCACTGAATGGATAGACCAAAATTTATTTATTTATTTGCCTGTGATGGACATTTGGGTTGTGTCCCATTTGGGGCTATCACAAATAAAGCCTCTATGAACACTTGTACAAGTCATTGTGCAGAATGGAGTAGTTAGAACATATAATATGCATACATTTAATTTTTTTTTTAATGCCAAGAGTTTTGCAAAGTGGCTACACCATTTCACATTTCCATTCTTCATGTATAAGAATTTGAGTTGTTTTACATCCTTGCCAGTGCTTAGCATGATCAATATTTTTAATTTTAGCTGTTTTAATAGGAGTATGCTAGTGTCTTGAGTTTTGGTTTAAATTTTCCTAATGACTAACAGAATTGAGCATGTGTTTGTGACCTTCATTGCCACCACATATATTCTTTGTTAAAATGGCTCTTCAAATATTTTTTCCATTTAAAAAATTGGACCTTTTCCCCTTATTTCTGAGTCTTGAGAGTTCTTTATATATTCTGAATACAAATACCTTATTATATCTATCATATTTTCTTTCAGTTTGACTTTTCATTATTTTGATAGTAATTTTTGACAAACAGAAGTTTTAAATTTTGGTGAAACCCAATTTATCATTTTTTAAAAGGTTTTTATTTATTTTTTTGAGAGAGAGTGAGAGAGAGAGAGCACAAGCGAGGGGAAGGGGGAAGGGAGAAGCAGACTTCTAGCTGAGCAGGCAACCAACATGGGGCTTGATCTCAGGACCCTACGATCTTGACCTGAGCTGAAGGCAGATGCTTAACTGACTGAGCCACCCAGGTGCCCCATTACTTTTTTCTTTTATAGATATGTTTTTGATGTTGTATTAATGAAATCTTTGCCTAATACAAGATTACAAAGATTTTCTCCCATTTTCTTCTAGAAATGTTAGAGTTTTCCGTTTACCGTTTAGGTTTAGAATCCCTTTGTAGTTAATTTGTGTATGTGCTGTGAGGTGTGGATCAAAGTTCATATTGTGCATATGAACGAATTGTTCAAGCACTATTCGCTGAAAAGACTTTCTTTGCTCCACAGAATTGCGTTTTCTCCTTTGCCAAAAATCAGCTATCTATGTAGGGGCCTGTTTCTTGACTATTTTGTTCCATTGATCTATTTGTCTATCTTTATACCAATACCACACAGTCTTTATTATTTTAGCCTTATAAGTAGTCTTGAAATCAGGTAGGATTAACCATCTTTTGCTCTTCTTTTTCAAAATTGTTCTGGATTTTCTATGTTTCTTGAATTTTCATGAAAATTTTGAATCAAATGTTAGAATCAGCTTATCAATTTGTACAGAAAAGCCCACTGGGGTTTTTGAAAAATCAATAGATCTATAGATGAATCTGTGGAGAATCAGTATAAAAAAATCTAGTCTTCTGACCCATGAGCAAAGAACATTTCTCCATTTATATAGATTTTCTTTAATTTCTCTCAGCAGTGTTTTATTGTTTTCAAGTTATATGGAATAACCTTTGGTCAGATTCATTTCAAAGTCATTTTTTATGCTATTGTAAATACTATTTTTAAAATTTCAATTTCTGATTGTTCATTGCTAACATAGAAATACAATTTTGATTTTTGTATAAAGATCTTTTATTCTACAACTTATCTAAATTCACATGTTTTATGAAGATGATCATGTTGCCTTCAAATAAAGACAACTGTATTTCTTTCTTATAGTCAGGCTGATCGTTGTTTAGCTATTCTTGCCTTAATGGCCAGAGTCTTTCACACAAATAAAGGAAGTGGTGAAAGTGGACATCCTATCTTATTCCTGATTTTAAGGGATCTTAGTTTTCACATTAAGAATATATTAGCTGTAGAATTTTCATAGATGCACTCTATTAGGTTAAAGAACTTTCCTTCTATTCCTTGTGTTGCTGAGAATTTTTTTCAGGAATAGATATCAAATTTTGTCAAATGTGTTCTCTGTATCAATTGAGAAGATCACAGAGATTTTATTTTTTTATTTTTTTAATATAGAAAATTACATTGCTTTTAAAATGTTAAGCCAACCTTGTGTTTTGGGCATAAATGCTGCTGGAATTCAATTTGCTAAAATTTTGTTCAGTATTTTTCCATCTACACTCATGAGGAATATAGGTCTGTAGTTTTTCTTGTGGGTGAAGTCTTTGCCTAGACTTAGTATCAGGATATTGCTAACCTAATACAAAATGTTGAGAAGTATTCCTTCCTTGACAGTCGTGAGTAGTTTGTGTACAACTGGTATAATTTCTTCTCTAAATATTTAGTGGAATTCACCAGTAAAGTCATGTGGGCTTAAAATTTTCCTTTCTAGGAATATATATATATTTTTAAGATGTGTTTATTTATTTGAGAGGGGGGTTGGGGAGGTGCAGAGGGAAAAGGAGAGAAATCCTCAAGCAGACTCCCTGCTGGGTGCTGAGCCCAATGTGGAGTTCGATCCCAGGACTCTGAGATCATGACCTGAGCCAAAATCAAGAGTGTGGACGCTTAACCAACTGAGACACCCAGGTGCCCCTTTCTGGAAAGATTTTTAACTTCAAGTTTGATTTAATTGATAGATATAGGGCTATTCTGATTATATATTTTTTCTTGAGTGAATTTGTAGGACTTCTAAGGAATTTGTCCATTTTACCTATCTTTCCAATATTTTGGCATAAAGCTTTTCATAATATTTTCTTTTTCTTTTTTTTTAAAGATTTTATTTACTTATTTGAGATAGAGAGAGCACGAGCAGGGGGATCGGCAAAGGGAGAGGGAGAAGCAGAGCAGGTCTCGATCCTGGGACCCTGGGATCATGACCTGAGCTGAAGACAGATGCTTAACTGGCTGAGCCACCTGGGCAACACTTCACAATATTTTCTTATTATATTTTTAATATCTATAAATTTTGTAGTGATGTCAACTCTTTCATTCTTGATATTGGAATTTTGTGACTTCTCTTTTTTTTTCATGATCTAACCAGTTAGAGCTTTATTAATTTCTTTGATTTTCTCAAAGAATGAGCTTTTTATTTTTTATTTTTTCTTTATTGTTTTTCTGGATTTTAGTTCAGTAATTTCTGTTCTAAACTGTATTAATTTCTTTTGCCAACTTTGAGTTTAAGTTGCTGGTTTTTTTCCCAAGATTCTTAAGGTTGATGTTATCAGTTGGGACTTTTTTTTTTTTTATTATAACTGTTTAGTGCTACAAATTCCTCTATGTACTTCTTTCATGTAATCCCCCCCATTTTTATATACTATGTTTTAATTTTTTTCAAATGCTCCATAATTCCATTCTCATTTTGAAATGCTTTCTGATTTTTCTCTTGATTTCTCCTTTGAACTCTCTATTATTTATAAATATATTATTTCATTTCCAATATATAGGAATAGTCCAAGGATATTTCTATTATTGATTTCTAATTTAATTCCATGTTTTCAGAAAACATATTTTAAAAGACTTGACTCCTTTAAATTTATTGAGGCTTGTTTTATGACTTGGAATATAGTTTATCTTGGTAAGTATCCCATGTGTAACTGAAAAAAAGTGTAATTTCCTATTGTTGGAAGGAATATGCTATAAATGTTGATTAAGTCAATTTAGTTGATAGTATTGTCCAAGTATTCTATGTACTTCATGACATCTGTCTACCTTTTTTTTAAAATCAATTATTGACAAAGGAGTATTGAAATCTTTAATTATAATTGTGGATTCGTCTCTTTCTTACTGCAATTCTATTGGTTTTTGCAACCCACATTTTGAAACTTGGTAATCATATGCATAAATATTTAAGATTGTTATAGTCTTTTGAAAAATTCTTCCCTTCAACATTATGAAATGATCACTTTTATTATTGATAATATTTCTTATTCTGAAATTGAGTTTTTCTGATCTTAATACAGTCACTCCAGCTTTCTTTTAGTTAGTATCATCATGGCATATCTTCTTCCATTCCATTGTTTTTACACCCTTTGTGTCTATTTAAACATCATTTCTTATAAACAATATATAGTTAAGTTTTGTTTTTATATCCAATGTGACAGTCTTTGCCTTTTAAGTGGTGTGTTTAAACTATTTACATTTAATGTGCTGTTAATAGTTAGATTTAAATATATTATTTTGCTAGTTGCTTTGTATTGTCTCATTTGTTCTTTGTTCCATTTTCTTCTTTTGTCTGTCTTCTTTTGAATTAATTGAGTGATTTTTTTTGTTTCTATTATACCTTTGTTGACTTATTAGCTGTCATCACTGTTATTAGTGATTGCCTAGGGTAGATTGTATACCTATTTAACTTGTTAGTCAACTTTTAATGATATGATATCACTTTATGTGTACTTTAAGAACTTCACAATAGTATATTTTATTTATCTTCCCCTGTCCTTTGTGATATTGTTGCATACATTTTATTGTTACGTATGTCATAACCCCCGTACTACTTTGTTGTTTGTTCAAATAATCAATATCTTCTAGATACATTTAAGCAACAGGGAAAAACATGTATCCATTTACCCTTCTAGTTACCATTGTTGTTCATATTCATTCCTTTGTGTACATTAATATTTTTATGCACCATTTTCTTTCTGCTGAAGTACTCTCTCTAATATTCTTTATTGTTTTGTAGTGTAGATCTGCTGGTGATGGATTCTGCAGCTTTTGTATTTCTGAAAAAGTCCTTTGCCTTTATTTTTGAAAGGTATTTTCTCTACAGCATTCTCAATAGTTTTCTTTTTTAAATGTCAGCATTTCAATAATGCTATTTTCTCATATGTGTTGTTTCCAGTAAGAAATCTGTGGTCATGCTTATCTTTGGTCTTCTGTATGCAAAGTTCCATTTTTCTCTGGATGTTTTCAGTATTTTCTCTGTATCATTGGTCTTGAGCAATTTGATCATGATGTGCCTTACTGTAGTTTCTTCTTCTTCTTCTTCTTCTTCTTCTTCTTCTTCTTCCTTAGGTTTCATCAAACTTCTTGTACACATGTGGGTTTATGGTTTTCATCAAGTTTGGAATTTTTTCACCCATTTTTTCCAAAAGTTTTTCCTATCCATCCCTCTCTGAGGACTGAGGACTTCAATTAAATGCATATTATGGACTGACATCACCAAAAGGCAGAGTAGAAGAACCCAGCCTCTGTTCCCCCACAAAAGTAAACAATTAGACAGCTATCCATGAACAAAAATAGCTCTGGGAGGACTCAGGAGTTCACTTAAGACACTTTGACAACACAGTGGTGAAAAAAAAAAAAAGCCAACCCTGAGAATAACCACACAAAAAGGGAAGGAAGAACAACTTCATTTTGCTTACATTATTCCACCCCCAGCTGAAACTGCTCAGTGCCAAGAGGGAACTCCCTAGCTAAAGAGTTTCCCTTGACAGGAAAGGGAGAGTGGGGTGGGTGATAGCATCCTGAAACTTTTGGGGGCACTACATGAAGGACTCACTTTAGAATCACCTCACCCAGAGATCAGCAAAGCTGAGACAAATAGAGACAGCCTAGAACAAGGAAGAGGGCAGAGGCAACCAGTATTAGGCACATAGTAGAAGTGGCCATGGTTCTCAATGGCCTTTTCTGCAGGGGATCCTAGCAGCCTTTGCCACTGAAGAAACCAAAGGCCAGCCCAGTCACCTTGGACCCTGCAGATTTCACTGTTGAAGTTTTCTCTCATAGGTTTCATGTTCATAGGTGCCAGGTGTTTGAGTATATCCTCTGTCCCTCCTACTACCCCCATCCCTTGCTGGGGCCCCGGATTCACACTGGCAGCCAGCCCTAACCTCTGCGGTTGCACGATAAGACACAAGTCCAGACCCTCACAGCTGACTGCCACTGCTGTGTGCACACTCTGGGCTAACATCTCCAGCTGTGTGCCTGCACTCTACTGTCCTAATTCTCATCCCAGATCTCCACTGACATGTGTGTAACCCTGGAGAGAAACTGCAACCATGGTAGTGCATACCAAGAGCTCCCACAGCTATTTGTGGGCCCAGATCCAGCCCTGTCTCTTGTCACAGACATGCACCATTGGGCTCACCTGCAGCTAGCCCAACCATCTGTGTACTTGCATGCCCCTGACCAGACTTCTGTTACTGGCTTTCATTTGTGCATGTGCCATGGTAATAGCTTGCAGCCATGGGAGTGGAGACTGACAGCCAGGACCCCCACAGCTGTTGTGCCTTGGCAGTTGACCACTGTCCTTGCTTCTGGCCATGGCCCTTACTACTACATATGTCTGCAACTAGCCCTTGTCATTACACAAGTTCTGCAACTGGCCCTGCTGCCGAATGTGTGCACACCACCACTCAGGCCACACCACTGCTTGCCCTGGTCTTAGCTGATGGATCTGGAGGTGTTCTTGAGGATTCCAACAGTCCTTGCAGCCACTGAAGACCTACACTACAGTGCTTGCCAAGGACCATGCAGTTGTTGATCCCAGCAGCCTGAGCCATTAAGACATTACACAGGTTGAACCCAGAGTCATCACACGTACCACATACTCCTGCACTTAACACCTTACAACATTAGACCCAGGATCACAGAATGCTCTAGTGTACCCCTACACACAGACAAAGCCCTTTTCTTACTGAAGTCAGTCTATAAAGACTGAAGAAGACTGCTTCTTCAATATGCAAATACGTGAACAAGGCTACAGAGATTGTGAAGAATCAAGGAAACATGACATCACCATAGAAATACAGTAAGCCCTTAGAAACTGATCCCCTCCCCACCAAATAGAGATACACGAATTGCCTGACAGAACATTCAAACTAATTGGTCTAAAAATGCTCAGAGAGCTGCAAGTGAGCACAGATAAACAGTTTAACAAAATTAGGAAAAAATACAAGAGCAAAATGAGAAGTTCAAAACAGGAACATAAAAAGGAGCTGAAGAATATAGTGGCTGAACCAAAGAATTCAATAGATGGTTTTGACAGCAGGCTGGATCAAGCAGAAGAGAGAATCAGTGAAACTTGAAGACAAATCCTTTGAAATCATCCAGTCAGCGCAGCAAGAGAAAAAAGAATGAAAAGGAATGAAGAAAACCTATGGGATTTTTATGATGTTATTAGAAGAAACAATTTATACATTCTTGGAGTCCTAGGAGGGAGAAAGGGGCAGATAACTTATTTAAAGAAATAATGTCTGGGAACTTCCCCACGAGGGAGATATTCGGAATCCAAGTTCATGAAGCTCATAGGTCCACAAACAAGTTTAACTCAAAGACATCTTTTCAGAGATATATTATAATAAACTCTCAAAAAGCAAAGACAAAAAAATATTGAAAAGAGCAAGAGAAAAGAAGCTTGTAACTTGTAAGAGGACCTTAATAAGTCCATCAGCTAATTTCTCGGCAGAAACTATAAACCGGGAGAGTGGGATGATATATTAAATGTGCTGAAAGAATAAAAAATTGTCAATCAAGAATACTTTATTTGGTAAAGTTGATCTTCAGAAATGAAGGAGAGATAAAGACTTTCCCAGACAAATAAGAGTTGAGAAAGTTTATCATCACTAGACCTGCCAACAAGAAATGCTAAAAGGAGTTCTTCAAGAATATATTTGCAATTCATGTATCTGATAAGGGGTTAATATTCAAAATCCATAGGAAATCATACAAGTCAAGAGTGACAACACAAATAATCAGATTAAAAAGTGAATAAAGAATTTGAATAGACGTTTTTTCCAAAATAGACATACAAATAGCCAACAAGTGCATGAAAAGTTGCTCGGCATCATTAACTATTAGGAAAATGCAAATCAAAATCACAATGAGATATCAACTTACAACTATTAGAATGACTATTATCAAAAAGCTAAGAGATAAGTGTTGGTGAGGAGGTGGAGAAAAGGGAACCCTTGTGCACTGTTGATGGGAATGTAAATTGGTATAGCCACTATGGAAAACAGTATGGAGATTCTTTAAAAATTAAAAACAGAACTACCGGGGCGCGTGGGTAGCGCAGTTGTTAAGCATCTGCCTTCGGCTCAGGGCGTGATCCCAGCGTTCTGTGATTGAGCCCCACATCAGGCTCCTCCACTGGGAGCCTGCTTCTTCCTCTCCCACTCCCCCTGCTTGTGTTCCCTCTCTCGATGGGTGTCTCTCTCTCTCTGTTGAATGAATAAATAAAATCTTTAAAAAAAACAAAAACAAAAACAGAACTTCCATATGATCCAACAATCTCACTTCTGGTTCTATATCCAAAGGTAATGAAATCAGTATTCCAAAGAGGTATCTGCAGTAGACATTTAATTTGGTTCTTTTTTATATCATTTATATATCTACTTAACTTTTTGAATAAGTGGAATGCATTTTAATAACTATTTTAATGCTCTTGTCTGCAAATTCTGCCACCTGCATTAGTTCTGCATCAGTTTTAATTGATTGATTTTTATTCTCATTATCAGTCATATTTTCTTGCTTCTTTGCATATATAGTAAACTTTGGTTCAATGACGACACTTTGCATTTGCCTCTTGGTGCTAGATGTTTTTGTATTTCTACAACTTAACTGAGTTTTATTCTACATGCAGTTATTTAGAAATCATTTTGTATTTTTGAATCTTGCTTTTAAGATTTGTTAGGTTGCTCCAGACCAGTATTTAGTCTAAGGCTAATTATTCTCTACTACTAAGGCAAGACCCTTCTGAGTATCCTATCAATATCCTGTGATTTATAATATTATCCATTCTGATTGAGGTGAGCAGGCACCATTCCCAGTATGTGTGAATGCCAGATACTGTTTCCTCTAATCCTCTTGAGTGGTTCTTTCTCTGGCCCTGTATTGTTTCCTCACATGCATGTGCTGATCAGTATTCTGCTGAATACTCAAGAGGACTTCCTGGAGTTTTTCTGTGTAGCTTTCTAATTTTCTGTACTCTGTCCCACAAACTCTACCTGTGTTGGTTTTCCCAGACTCTCAGTAGCATTTCCTTAGTTCAGGAGATTTTCTTAGCTCCACAGCCATGGTCAGCAGTCTCATTCAAGTTGGTAAGCCAAGGCAATTGTAGAGCTTCCTTTGTTTGTCTCCAATCTCTCTGGGATTACTTTTCTTCATTGCCTCATGTCCAACATCTTGAAGATCTTTGCTTCATATACTTATTTAGTGCTATTTTTGGTGACTATGAAGAAAAATAAAGCAAAGTAGGAGATAGAGATCACTGTAGAATAAAGTATAGATTTGGATAGTCTGCTCAGGACCCTTTATGAGTGATTAATCTGAAGAAACACTGAAAGAAATGAAGGAGTGAGCCATAAGGTTATCTTGGAGAAGAACATTTGAGGCAGAGAGATCAGCAAATTTTTATTTTATTTTTTATTTTTTAAAAGATTTTATTTATTACTTTGAGAGAGAGAGTGCACAAGCATGGGGAGAGACTCCCCGCTGAGCTGGGAACCCAACATGGGGCTGGATCCCAGGACCTGGAGATCAGGACCTGAGCTGAAGGCAGACGCTTAACCCTCTGAGCCACTCAGGTGCCCCAAGAGATCAGCAAATTAAAGAACAGTGAGGGAAACATCACTAGCTTGCCAAAGAGTACTGTAGACATCAATGTGGCTTGAGACAGTCAACAGGACTGAGAAGATAAGATAGGAGAGAGAGCCAGGTACTCAAATAATCTAAGACTCATAGGAAAGAAGGATTTTAGATTTCATTCTAAGTATTATGAGAAGCTATTGTAGGATTTTTAGCAAGGGTGTATGTTTAAAAGAAAGAGATTTAACATTTTATTTTTTTTTTTAAGATTTTATTTATTTATTTGACAGAGATAGAGACAGTCAGAGAGAGAGGGAACACAAGCAGGGGGAGTGGGAGAGGAAGAAGCAAGCTCATAGCGGAGGAGCCTGATGTGGGGCTCGATCCCATAACGCTGGGATCACGCCCTGAGCCGAAGGCAGATGCTTAACTGCTGTGCCACCCAGGCGCCCCGAGATTTAACATTTTAAAGGGTATCACTAGATGCTATGTAGAAAATTGATTAGAAGGGGTAAAAAGTAGAATCTGATTTAGACAAGGGTACTAACATTGGAGGTGGTAAAAACTGATTCAATTCTAGAATATTTTAAAGAAGATGCTGAATATGAAATGAATTATGGGGTATGAAATGAAAGGGGTATGACTATGGGGTATAAAAAAAAAAGATGTAAAGATGTATTACTCAGTTTTTGGCCTAAATAACGGTCTCATTTACTACTATGGATAACAATGAAGACAAAAGTTTTGGAGGGGAGAATTAAGTTTGAGATGCAAGTGGAAATGTCAAGGAGGCAGTAGGATATTCAACTCTTCTATATTCACTCTCTTAAAGACATTCTAGAGTCATCAGCATACATTTGATGTATGGGGATTACTAGGATGTGTGAGGCTTACAGAAATCTAAAAACTGAGATTTGGTGCATTTTAAGATGTTATGGCTGGAGAATTGAGGCTGCATCAGCAAGAGACCCAGAAGGAGCAACCAGCAAGGTGGGACAAAACCAACAAGGTGGGACAAAAACCAGGAAAGTGTGGCATCCTGGAAGCCAAACACAGAAAGTGTTTCAAGAAATAGGGAGAAATCAACCATATCAAACATTACTGAGAGGTCAAAGAAGTTAAAAACTGAGAATTGACTTTAGTCAACGTACAGGTCTTCAGTAATAATTTTTATTATTTCACAAAGCCTCAAATATTGGAAGCATTCCATTTATTTAATTAGATTAAGATTCATGATGTGCTCACTTTTTTTCATCCAAACTTCTGAGTTTGGATGAAAATTTTGCTTTTCTTATTTGTTGGTGTTTAAATCAAGAGATACTCCATGTTTTCCACTTTTCACTCAATACTTTGTTGAAGCTCAATATGGAATCCAGTGTCCTACCACCTTAAGGATGATAGGATATATTCCTAGAAGGACTGCCTAATGGAGGTCCTTCTAACAGCTTGAGTAGTAACCTTGTGGGGAAGGGGGTCACCTTGTACCTAGGGAAGAGTTAACTTTTTTTGACCAGGACCTAACGTAGGAAGCCAGTGTTCCATTTAAAGTTTGTTTCTCTATTTATTTTGAATATTACCATACTATATATGTACCCCCAAAGGTACTTGAGATCCATAAGAACCCAGAGGTACAAGTTGATAAAGAATATACTCTATTTCTCATTCCATTAAAAATACTTCACTCCCATCTGTGATTAAAAATATAAGAACAAAATTTCAAAATAAAATAATTAACTATAAAACCTAATATCCTGTTTGCATTTTTTACCTTAGATAATTTTTAATTTAAACACTAAAAAGGAATTTTAAAAGAAATGTCTATTAATAACCTCGTTAATTTTCTCAATATTTTATGTGCCTGATTCAACATGTTGGTTTAATTTTAACCTTACAAATGCAGTTGCCTCATTTCATCTACTACATTCTTTATATCTGAGTTGACTCTACTCTATACAATACATCTCTTGTTTATTTAATCATCTAGATGCCATTTAGGGAGGTTTAAATGATCCATAAGCAATATATTTTCTAAATAAAGCAAATACTTGATTTATCAGACATGGTGGTAGCCTTGGGGAAAACGTCCTGTAAGAGTTTCTAAGGGTTATAAACAGAGTAGAAGTGGGTGTTTGGTGTAAACGTGTGTTCTGCCCCAGTCACAAGGGCCCTGCCAGTGATATACTCTTTACCAATGAGAGCAGCTCTTCCATAGAAGTGCAAGAAACTAGCAGACCCATTAGATAGCTCTTCCTCCCAACCTCATAAAGGAAATATTCCAAATATCTGACTGGACAGTAAGTAAAAGAAGAAAATGGAGACAAAATCTATTACTTTCAACGATATAACTCTGTATTTTTGAAATAAATGATACTGAGGTGTGATAGGAGCCAGAAACTACATAGCTTCTCTCACACAAGAGTGAAGGAAATAAATCCAGTATGAACCTCTCCCCTGCTTTTTTAGTACTCTGATTCATAGCTTTTTTTTTTTTTAATCTCATCCTCTGTGATGATTAATTTTATGTGTCAAATTCACTGGCCACAGGGTCCCAGATCAAACATTACTTCTGGGTATCTGTGAGGGTATTTCTGGCTGAGATTACCATTTGAATCAATGGATTCAATAAAGTAGATTGTCCTCCCCACTGTGGTGAGCATCATCCAATCTGTTGAGGGACTAAAAAGAACGATACAGAGGACGAGGGAATTCCTCCCTCTTCGCTTCTCTGTGGAGCTGGGACATTTTACCTCAGACTGGGATTTACATCATTGGTTTCTCTGGTTTTCAGGATTTTGGACTCAAACTGAATTACATCACTGACATTCCTGTGTCTTCAGCTTACAGACAGAAATATAAATATATATATATACACATACGTATATATGTATGTATGTGTGTGTGTATATATAAATATATATATGGAATATATGTGTGTGTGTATGTGTATGTATATGTATGTATGTGTATATATGTATGTGTACGTATGTGTGTGTATATACCTATATATATCTATCTATATCTATCTATCTATCTATCTATCTATCTATCTATCTATCATCTATCTATCTATATCTCCTATTGGTTCTGTTTCCCTGGGGAACCCTGACCAATACACCCTCCATTTTGTTCTTGAGCTTAACAAATGAAATAATGAGGCTAAAACATGGCCTCTGAAAAAACATACTTTGTTATTAGATGTCTTATGTGTAAGTAAGGGATCTTTGTTGAGCGCTCCCAGGATGGCTAGTCCTGATCTGTATATCTGAGTTCTTAAATTAGGGGAGAAGAGCTTCCCTTAATGAGTTTTTGTCTAGATAAGGTAGGTTTTTCTAGACAGTGGAAGCCAACAACCTCAGCATCTCAGACATTTAACAGAACGAAGTTCTCTTTCTTGCTCATACCACATGGATTGGCAGGGGATTTCTTTCTCTGCCCATTGATCCATCAGCTATGGATCTGTACCCACCACATGGTGGGGGATAGGTAGCTCAGTGAATCATATATGGCTCTTAATACTGCCACCCAGAAGTCACACATCACTTGCACTCACATTTTATTGGGCCAAGCAAATATGATGGTGAAACTATTCAGGCTTGAGAACAACAAAACCACATCGTTAAACTAGGTGGTGGTTCTTTGGGTTCATGGCAGGGTTACCAGGCCGTGGTTAGAAATACAGCTGCCAATATCTTGGGCTATAATAGCTCCGAGTTTAATGATCCAAGGCCAGGAACACAGGTCAGGAAAGCATTCTAGAGAGAACCAAAAGTGAAACTTAGTTGGGATAAGTTCAAACTTCTGCTCTAACAAGATAGATTGAAGAAGCAGATAGCAAGATCTCTCTAAAGTATCTAGAATGGGTATCTAGAAGCTTTCTATGCTCATCTCCTCTTCCTGATATTTATTCAAATGTTAATTCCAATGGACAAAGAAGGTCTTGTTCTTTATAGCCTCTGCATATTTAAGTTCAAATCCTGACTTCAACGAACTTCAAACTAAGTAGATTCTGACACTTTTCAAAGTATTTCACCATATTATGAAAATGGGTATTTTGACTGTATACTTTATTTCTACCAGAAATTATATATGAAAATAGTTATATCTAATCATCTATTTACATTCCCATAATACAGGTGCTGTGGCTATTTAGAGTGATGAATATTTATTGAGAACTTTCTCTCTGTTAAACATTTGATATGCACTGTATCGCTTGATTCTCCCATCGAACTCGTGAATACATTATCACTAATTTGATGTTCAGAGACTGTTTACCAAGTGCTCACCATATTGTGGGCCCTGTGCATTGCATATCTTAAATTGGTTATCTTATTTAATTCTCACAACAACCTTAGGTAACTAGATAACTATTCAGGTGAGGAAGCAGAGGCACAATAATGTTAGGTAACTTTACCAAAATCTCAAAGTTAAAATATGGAGGAGTGGATTTATTAAGTTTGTCTATTTGGCAAATCCCATTCCATTATACCAAGCTGCTTTGTTTATTGAGAAAATATTCTAAACAAAGAGTAACTTTAAAAAATCTAGTTTATCCCATCACATGCTACAAATTAAAATTTCAGGTAAGTTGGATTCCTAGAACTCTATGACTTACCTGCTCTCCACTTATTTTTTGCCAGAATTGCCCCTTGAATGTTCTGCTCTCTATCAGCAAGAATTAATTCATAACTGAAAACTCTACAAACTATAGTTTCAAGCATAAAGATATGTATTGTTTCCTTAACAAGAAGTCTGGAATAGGTGATATCAATGTTGATTCATCAAAATCCTGGGTTGGTGTTTTATAATTCTGTAGGATTTAATGTTACTACACAGAAATAATACATCATTTCCACTTACATTTTATTGATCCAAGCAAGGATAGTGGCAGGACAATTGCTTGACTAGAGACAACTAAACCATATCATTAAAAAGATGGTGGCTCATAGATCAAACATCACAGGGCATGGGTAGATAGCAAAGGGGCATCTAAGGAAGAGCAAGGGAAAGAAGAGGGAGAGGGAAAGAGAGATCTCTTCTTTCTTCTATCAGGTAAGGAGCATCTTTCAGAAGCTGATGCAGTAGGAACATGTTTCACTTACCTCTTATTGATGATAACAAGTCCACATTGCAAAGCTTATCTACAAAGGAGTCTGACAAAGAAATCATGGCTTTTTCAAGACTTGTTGTGGTTGGTATTTTTTCAAAATTTGTTGTCTGTGGTGAAAAAGGTAAAAAAGGGTGAAAATTTGCTGTATGTAGTGAAAAAGGGAGAGGAGTTAGGGAACTAACATCAGAAACTTTCGCCAACTATGACTGCCACATGCCTCTAACTAGTATTAAATAATTCAAAAGCAGTTTATTTGTTCATCCCTGAAATTCACCCCATTACCCAGTTTCAATACCACCTTCAATTAAAAATTCAAAAAACTGTGTCATCCAATTTACCCAAAATTTCTTCCAGTTTTAATATTTTATTTAATCCCTGCATTAAAGTGCCATTAAATTAACATTTAATTTCAGGACAAAGAACCTTCCAATTTTGAAACTTTCTACCTTCAAATCTCATCCCCACCCCATTCCCACCGTCATGTACAAAATGGTGGTGTCAAGTCCTGTCAATTTTACATCAAAATTATATTTGCAACCTGTCCATTTCCTTCTACTCTTATCATCCTTATTTCTAAGGATCATCATTGCTCAGTTTGACCACTGCAATAGCATCCAAGTTGATTTCCTCACTTCGGTTCTAGATTCCCTACAAGATATTCTTTGCTTAGTAGTTAAAGAAGATTTAGAAATGTAAGTCAGATTATATTGCCCCTTGCTCAAAAAAAACCTCTTCATGATCTTCCTATTGTGTAAATTTACAGTCCTTAATATTACCACACCCTGATAGACTGAGAACTTCTTGAGGAGAGAGACTGTACCTGTCTCGTTCATATTCTACATTTAGCAAACTGGGCAGTATCTATTATATTTGCACATGTGTGTATTAGATGAAAGAATGAATGCTAGAATTGTAAGTTACTATTATCATAGTATATAAAAGATTTATAGTAGGAACTCCTTGAGCAAGTTCTTCCTTTTTATGGAAAAGATATTCCAAAAGCTCCTTTACACAACCATTTGGATAATGGGATGATATAGACAAATGAGTCTAAATAGTATTGACTGACTTAAACCATGTTAACACTGAAATAATGTATATGAAAACAATTTTCAATTCTGTATTTTCAATTCTGTAATTTTACAGTATCTTCCTACTTTAAGTGTCAGCATTTTGTCTAAAAATAGTTGGATCCACCTTTTTTCTGTCTTAAAATGATACTTGAAAGCTATTCTTTTTACATTTGTTTATATAAAGCAAATAACTAGTTTGGCAGCAAAGAATTCTCTACTATGAAATAATATGTCTAGTTTACTGAACAATTTAACTTAACCATAAATACATATCTACTATCTACAAGTAATATAAAAATTTAATGACAATGTTTTCTGTATCAGTTTCCATTTATTTTCATTAGATTATTAGTGAGAATCTTAGAAGCAGTTAATGCATTTTTTTTTTTTTTGGTTCCTGTCCCTAATGTGATGATTTTCTTCTTTTGGCATCTCTCTGTTCATCTTTTGTGCCTTACTCTGATCTATATTCCATGCTAAGCCAAAACAATTCACCTGGCTGGTAATTTACCCCAGAAATCATATGCTAATTAAAGATGATCCCTTGTCTCTCCACACTTCCTCCAAAGTCAGTCATTTAAAGTACAGTGTCTTAATTAACCTTGAACTCTACTGATATAGTTCTGCCGTTTCTGTTCCTATTTGGCACCTCACAGATCCAGGCAATAGAATGCTTCCAATGGCAGTTGCTAGTTACATAATACTTATAAGCAAGCTTGCTTTCCTTTTTAAACCTGCACAGTAAAAGAAGATTTACAAAGACCAACATTTGTTTCTGATGTTACCCAGAAAACTCTCCCCCAATATGACTCAGAAGCCCCTCATTCTACTTTATTTCACCTGTTGCATGACAAAATATTTTACTCTATATCCCACTGTTGCTCCTAGAAAAGCAATAATAATTAAAAACTGTCTACTTATTTGTTCACTGGGATCTTACTATACAATTTTTTATACTTTATTGTGTAATAACAAAAATGTCCTCTAAAATACAAAGCTATTAAATGTAAAATATTGTATTTTTAAATGTCACTATTTCTTTTGATTCTGTATTTTTTGATTTTTGTAATTATTCCACTTGTTATATTTCAACCCTGATTCTCTCCATCATAGTTTTTCTTATAAATTATATAAAGCAAATGGCCCTAATTTAAAGTTTATGTGTCAAGAATCATGCTTGTAAAGTGCCATAGGTAAACTCTATTTTAATCCTTCACTTGAATTAGATCAGAAATCAGTTGCATTGATATCTACACCATTCCATAACACCAAAATGCACTTAGTTAAAAATATTTTGGGGGAATGCCTGGGTGGCTCAGTCGGTTGAGTATCCAACTCTTGGTTTCGGCCTAGGTCGTGATTCCATGGGTTGTGCGATTGAGCCCCATGTAGGGTTCTGCGCTCAGCGGGGAGTCTGCTTGAAGGTTCTCTCCCTCTGCCCCTCCGCCCACTCCCTCTGTCAAATAAAAAAGTAAATGTTTACAAAAAAATATATTTTTTTAATGTATCATATGTACTAGTGATGTAAAAACCACATTAATTAATTTAATGTTGGAGAATTTTAGGTGGCATTATTTGACAGTTATTGCCTTGGCAGTATTTTCTTTTTAAATCTTAAGTCATTTGGTTCCCTATTACCCAATCACAAATGTATGATTGACAAGTTCATCTGATCTCATGGCGCATCTTTCCCCTGAAGCTCTCTGCAACACGGAGGTCAGGACCTGATCAGGGAAAAATGAGAGGACCATATGTATAGAGTAGGCAACAACCAGAGAGAATTGTCATTATTTCTCTTGGCTGTGAAAAAAATCCACGTGTTGTTTAAATCACTCACAAAAAATGAAAAACTATGGTGTCCTACTGAATGGGTTTCTCTCCATTTCATTGGCAAAATTTAACAATTAAGTCTATAAGAATTTTCCTTTTGGGAAAAAGAAAAGCTATCCGATTTTGCGGCCATCATCATTTGTAGCAGTCAAGGTGTAACAGTCCTAAAGTTCCAGCACATTTTCGAAAGACAAGTACTCACTCCGTGCTGCCTTAGATCAGTGTTTCTCAGTTGGGGGCAGTATTACCCCCAGGGAACACTGGGCAACGTCTGGAGAGAATTTTGGTTGTCACCCTTGGGGACGAGGGGAGAGGGGCTACCGGCATCGAGCGGGGAGAGGCCAGGGGTCCTCCCGAGGCACCCTTCATGCCCGGTAAAGACTCCACCCCAAAGAATAGCAGACCAAAATGTACATAATGAGAAGGTCTTGTTGGGTTGAAGGGAGTCTCTCATTTTTTTAAGTCATCAGAATGTGAAATTTCTGAGGAAAAAAGTTAATTCTAAGAATACGTCTTGTCTTTTTCAGAGATATGTAAAATTTCAATTGTTGAAATCCAGATGAAAGCTGCTCAGAGTGACCAAGTCTGAAAGATAGGGAATAATTTGGTGGAGGTAGAGTAGGGGGCATTTGCGGTGACTTTGGTAGTACACAGACACAAAGCCCCCCTATGAACGGCCTTTTGAAGAAGGAAAAAAACTGTTATCTCAAGCAGAGAGTATGTAGCTCATTAGTTACCTAACTGGACTCTCTGTTCTTTTATTAAGAGAAACTTCCTCTGGGGTTGGGAATGGGGGGAGGGGGGCACTCAAGGGATGGGAGGGGGCGGGCAGTTTGCAAGTCTGAGGAATACAAATCTTTGAGGTGACTAAATTAAAAACATGCTATGAAGCTATAAACTCACTACCGAAAACTGTGGCCTCAGGTCAGAATCCCTGCAGGAGAGCCGTTTCCTCAATGCCTGCGCTTGTTAACATTTTCTGTAAGGAGCAGCCCAGGGCTAAGTCAGCTCTGAGCAGGACTCTGGAAGCCCACATCAAAAATGACAACAGGCGGCCGGTGTGATGAGGCCTCGGTGGGAGGTTCACCCTGTGTGAGGATTCTGTCCTGGCACACCCCGGGACAGCAGCAAGGACAAATGTAAATGTTCTGTTTCATAGAAAATCACTTTGGATTATACAAAGCCTATTCTTTTTCACTTGAAAAGCTACCAATTTCTGCATTCATATGTGCAAGAGATGATTGTCCTTGGGCCCCAGAACTACCCAGTGACAATTCCTGTGCGTGTTTTCTCTCCACAGTTTAGATGGCGTGATTTCACAGCGCTCCGTCCCCCTTATCGCTGATAACCCGGCATCCTTCTTCGTTTCTCTGATGACTCCGCTTCATAGCCACGGGAAAAGAGGACAAAGAATGACATCATTTACCTATGTGAACTGAAAATGGTTTTAAAGCAATGCCAGGTAAAAGACAATGTTCTCTTTCTAGTGCATTTTATTTATTTAAAAAAATTCCTAGCGCAATTCACTGGTTTCAAACGGGGGGGGCGCGGTTGTACCTCCTCCCTGTCCCCTCCGCCCCACTCCAGGACTATCGCTACGACTTGGAGACATTTTTTGGTTATTGGGGTTGGGAGTCTAACTGGCGTCTGGCGGGAAGAGGCCAGGAATGCTGTTGAACATGCCTGCGAGGCTCAGAGCAGACTCTCCCAACAAAGAATGATCTGGCCACAGTGTTAATAGGGCCAAGACTGAGAAAGCCTGGCCTAATCCAACGTGAAGGACATCGGTGGAACTCTGTGCTAAATATTCCATCTACTTATTAAGGAAACTCAGTAATGATGCTGGGAGTCAAAAGATTTTGCTTCCAAATTTCTGGACCTTTCGAAGATAATCATGTTATAGATTTTGAGTTTAGAATTAGTCGAAAAATATTTTCAACTCACACCTATTCAGCCACACCACTTCAAGAACACCTCTCTGTCCAAAAAAGAAAATTAGTTTAATTATAATTAAGTTTTGAGTACTAAAGTCCTAGGATATCAACCTCAATATATAAAGTAATCACAGGAGTTCATAAATAAATGAGTTATCTCATTCATGTAACCAGATATGGCAGTTTTACCTATAATGCCAGCTATACCACATTTAAATCCCTTTAGGTCGGGCGCCTGGGTGGCTCAGTCAGTTGAGCGTCTGCCTTCGGCCTACCTCATGATCCCAGGGTCCTGAGATCGCGTCCCATGCAGGGCTCCCTGCTCAGTGGGAGTCTGCTTCTCCCTCTGCCTCTGCTGCTCCCCCTGCTTGTGCACTCTCGTCAAATAAATAAACAAATAAGATCTTTAAAAAAAATAAATAAATCCCTCTATGTCATAATTATTGCATTAAAATTGAAAGTCTCAAAGGCTCCAATAGACCTGGACTATTATAATTTCAGGCACGTAGGTCAAACCTCAAAAGAATAAATACTAACTTAAAAATATAAGGGAATATCTCGTGTTTGTTGTTTTCTTTTTAATTATCTGCCTGCAGTCTCATATTGCAAAATTGAGTCTAGAAAAGCAAGATGCCTGAGATGAAAATTATCTCAGAAAATATTCATTCTAAATCATTTTGACTTCAGGCCTTTGCGCTGTTTTCTTGGGCCAACTTGTTGGTCTTGATCCTGTAAAATATAAGAGTCAGCCTCCATGGCTGGATTCATTATGAATTATGTGAGTGCTCTATTGTTGCAATACTTAGGTGGTCAGCATTGGTTACATGACACAGTGTTCAAAATATGTACTTTGTGTAATGCATCATGCTCTTGGCATTTTCTTGCCTTTAAGTGTTTATATTTTCTTTTATATTTGGAAGTGCTAAAATAAACGAGGCACATTTTCTGCCAAATTAGCAAGCTCCCAAATAACAGCTTCTTTTACACTGTATAAGTAAAGTCTTTGTGCTAATGGGAGATGTACTCAGCAACTTTCAGATTTCTGCAGGTAGAAGCACATGACTTAGTGTTTGAAATCCTCCTGTCTGTCAGATCAATGCACGCCCTGTCGGGTAAAACATACGACAGGGCTTGCTGTGAAAATTGAAGAGCTATTTTTAATATCGTCCTCACTAGCAGATTTTCATGAAACTCTTTCAAGGTGCATTGTTTTATTAGACGAATTTAGGAGCAGCCTCTGAACTGTGGTCATGGGCTGTCTCTATTTGCCACGGGGTTACCATTGTAACCATCTCCACACCAAGTCTTCTTATCAACCTCAAAGAGACAAGGGCCACTCCAATGAAGTCAGATTAAGTGAAAAAGACAAATCTAAAATCTTTCTTTTAGGTAGTACCTGGAAATGGCACTCTAGAAACGTGATTCAATGTCTGCATTGGACAATAATTAGCCATTAGCCATTGGCCTATGGGGATATGATCACCGGGCCTCAGTTTCCTCCCATGTAAAATGAAAGAGCTGCATGAAACTGTCAACTCATTTCATTAAGCATATCCCTTAGAAAATCTTATCCTTTTAAAATAGTTGAGTTTTTGGAAGAGTTATTTTAAATTTGGTGAACTATTACCATTCTCGATGTCTTTATATGCACAGTTGATGTCTGGCAGATAATCTCAACACTTAAAGCTCTTAAAATGGGTAGTGTTTTTTAAGTTACTATTTGAAATTTTAAGGCATCTGTTATATTTTTAAGAGATCAAGAAAATATTTTATATGTCCTATTGTAGACATCATTTGTGTTTGTTTCTCTAAAGGAAAACTGCATTGATTCTTTACTCATAAAATGTGAGCAACTTATTTATGTCTTTAGTATTTAAAGTTGAGTTCCCTAAAATGACTTAATAATTAGATGTGCATATAACAGAAACTTACTCTCCACTTGTGATTTTGAACAAGAATTCTTATGATTATTATAATATTATTAATTTACAATGAATTACTTGTTATTGTCAAACACAGCACTGCTATTTGAGAATCACTGTATGGCATTGTCATAAAGAAAGAGAGAGCCAAAACTAAAAAGCAAAACCAAACCAAACCAAAAAAAAGAAAGAGACTCTTAGGAGCTTTCAGTCTGGTTGAGAAAAGCTCCTATTGCAGCAAATATTGAAATACGTTTGATCAGTAAGGTTCGTTTTATTTATAGAGGGGCACAAAAAAGCGAACACGTAGTTTATTGAAGTCCCTTCCCTCTATCTCATAACTCCTTGTACCTCTTTCCCACCATGTAAGTGCCCAAGAAGAATTGTTAGCTAACCTGAATCCCCTTACTGTCAAGGCACACACCATGTCTGTACTCCAGGGGATTCAACTGTTACTTTTAGTGTGCACTGCTATCTGTTACCACCACTCGTTGGAATTCTAGGTGGCAGACTGGGGGTGGGCCAAAGCTCCTTCTCAGCTGGAGCCTGAAAATAACAGGGTGGAAGAGATTTTTTTCAGCTTCTACAGCACATTTATTTTGTAAAGGGCAAAAGAAATCTCAGAGGAGTTTGGAATGAAGGAAAGACAGAGGTTAAAGCTCTAGCCAATATCAACAACCCCATAGGTCTCATGGTAAGTCTGAAAAGCTTCAGGCCCACAGAGGGGGAGTGAAGTGGGGGTGATGGCAAGCTAGCCCAGGTCACATGGTTCCCCATTCACGTCTGTGCACTCCTAGATCTATTACTCTCCGGTCTCTGGATCTGAAGTCTACTCACTCTTCTATCATCAGTAGAATTTTATGTCTGCACAAAGGAAGAGATCTCAATCTCAGGGTCCTTTATGATTCTAACTGCAGAAGATTTCCTTTATGTTCCTTTTCATATTAGAGATTTGTGCCCATTACAAAACAAGTAAATTCTCTTTTGCTGGCTGTTCTTTCTGTATATCCCCCATACTCGGACCCCCTTGGGACTGTGCTTAATGAATGTTGTCTTTTTTTAAATTCAGAGTCTTTTAAAAATAAGTATGTTTGGGGAAAACTTGTCATTACCTTCTGCGCAAAGCTAATATATTTATAATAATATGAACAAACTGCATGTAAATAGTGATTTGTGCTTTTCTTGCTGAGATACTTTTAGTATATACAACCAAAAAATATTCACTTATACTCTCATAATTTAAACTCCTAAAATTTGCCATTTTTTAAAATATTCTATTTTCAAAAGATTGAAGTGTTGTAATGTTCATGCTATTTTACGTTTAGCTGGCACTGTTTAAATGTCTGAAATAAATTATGTGAAGAAAAGCAGACGTATTGGTGAACTGTTTTCTGACAGACCTTTCAGTTGGATGTCAAGAATTCAGGTCATTTGGGTAGTTGATGATCCTATTACTTGGCAGCAATTTTAAAAAGTTATTTTTTTTCCTAAGAAATTGTAGTAGCTATTTTTAAAAAGTGCCTACTTTTTAACGAAAAGCCTATCTTTGGAACACGCATAAATTCAGTGTGATCCTCCCACCTTTTCTTGGTCCCTTCTTAGTTCTCTTTCTCCTTTCATAGTAGGAGCCTAAAGCTTTTGTGATCGGGTGGCTCCTCTTTATCAAAAGGAATATAGAAAGCTCTTACCTTTGCAAATGTTACTAAACTATCCAGCCATGTAAACACCTTGCTAGGATGCTGAAAGGGACCCGTGTAAGCCAGGAGCCCAGAGAGCCACTTTAGTAGTTTCAACATAACTTCATTTCTGCTTTGTTCCTGAACTTATGCCCCCTGGGATTTAATAGTTGCTTTATTTCTTTCATGTGGGAGAATGCTCATGTATGGAATACCTACCTGACTCCACAAAACTACTGGGAGATGAACAAAGGGGATTCTGATATAAGAAACTTGCTTCCGGGGCTCCCGGGTGGCTCAGTCAGTGTCTGCCTTGGTCTTGCTCATGATCCAGCGTCTGGCTCTCCGCTCAGCAGGGAGCCTACTTCTCCCTCTCCCTCTGCTGCTGCTCTGCCTGTTGGTGCTCTCTCTCTGTCAAATGAATAAATGAAAAATCTTTAAAAAAAAAAGAACGAAAGAAAGAAAGAAACTCACTTCCTGATATCTAGACGGTATTGAATCTTCCTTTCTCCCTTTTCCCTCCTAGCACAATCCAAAATCTAGCCAAGTGATCTACTTATTTTGCTGAGAACAGGTATCAAAAGAGTCTAGTTGGGTGGGAAGTTTCTTTATCTTGGAATATGCTCTCAAGTCTCAGCTGATTCAGTTCTGGATTCAACCCTGATATGTGTTTGGGAAATTTAAGTAAAAACAAAATCATCTTTGAACTCAGTGACCCTCTCACAAATGTGGTAGGAAAAAAAAAACAAAGCCACAACCCACTTTTATTAACGAATAAGCATTAAACCGGCATGTGATGGGTCTCACAAACAGCCCACAAAGAGATTGTGAAGACAGAGAGAAATCTCACCCCCTAATATAGCCACACAGATACAATTCATTACATACCTGTTTTCAAGATTCAAGAAAAAAATAACTAGTCCTCAAGTAAGAGAACTTCGATAGGCACACATAATTCATCCTAACTTTACCATAATTGGGGTCACTGTGTATAGTAATCGTTTGGCTTTATTCAGAGGAGAAGCAAACTTCTATTACCTTTATGACAGGAGGTAATTTTGCAGCTTGGAGCAGGATACCCATCACAGTTAGGTTCCTACCCTCCCACAAAAACTGAAATCTCTCTTAATACTTACATTTCCAAATCATGGCTCCCAGTTCCTTAAGAAGGTCATGGGATATAAGCTAACAAAAGGCCCATCTAGTTTTCAAAATATATATACATTTTAGGGAGAAAGTGCTTAGAATTACAAGTTTTCTAAGGTAAACGCTCTAGGAAAAAGGAGTGGAGAAAATATTTTTCCTTAATTTCAATAGGAAAGATTTTTATATTTAATTCATATTTGCTCTTACAATGTCAGACAAAAAATATAGGTCCATGAGAGGATTTTTTTTCAAGTGTCTCATGAATCATCTTTGTGCAAGGACTTGTCCTATTGAAGCTGTCTTGTCTAGATGTTGTTTTTCTTAGATTTTTTTTTTTTTAATTTGAGAGAGAACATGAGTGGGGTGGGGGGGTGAGAGGGAGAGAGAGAATCGTAAGCAGGCCCCATGCCCCTTGTGGAGCCAAACACAGGGCTTGATCTCACGACCTGAGCTGAAATCAAGAGTTGGATGCCCAACCAACTGAGCCCCTTCTTAGATTTTTTTATACCAATTCTTTCCATGGATTTTTTGATGTTAAAAACCAAAGTAATGTATATGTTTTTTGCTATGTACAATGATTTTTCTTGATTGATCCCATCTCATGTCCGTATCTCTGTAGTTCTGTAATTCTATAGCTAAAAAAGAAAAAAAAAGGACTTAGTACACCAAGTGTCACTATTTGGCTGATAAAGGTTTGTAGTTCCTACCCCTGCTATGACATTCCCCAACTATACAATATTGTTGGAGATGTCTCACTGCACAGAGTTCCCTATCTACTTGAGAAAAGCATAAAGTCCATTTAATCTAAAAACTGTTGAAATCTGGCTCCCACCTTCAGTAATATAATGGTTACTTGATTAAAAACTGTGTCACCCTTTTCTTAAACTATATATTTTTAACCTTTCTATGACATTTCATAATATTGATCATCATTTCCTCTTTGAAACTTTGTTGTTAGAATGGAGAGGAACACTGGAAATAATTAGACCATGTTTCTCATGTTAGAGATGAGGAAGGAGTGGCCACAGAAGATGGAGAGTCTTGTCCAAGTTCACATACTTAGAAAGTGTCTAGACACAACTTTCCCAGTTCTCCTCTCTTCTTTATCTCCTCCAGACCCTGCTTTTACTAGGCAAGAAGCAAGTGTCAGTCAGGGTTCTTTCTTTTACCTTTGCTTATCTATTACCTCATTCTATCAAATGGCTTATATGATCAACCCCATATGACTACAAAAGACCATAGACTTAGGAGTAAGAAAGCCTGGATTTGAATCTTTGTTCTCCTATTTTATTTATTTATTTATTTATTTATTTATTTATTTATTTATTTTTTAAAAGATTTTATTTGTTTATTTGACAGAGAGACAGACAGCCAGCGAGAGAGGGAACATAAGCAGGGGGAGTGGGAGAGGAAGAAGCAGGCTCCTAGTGGAGGAGCCTGATGTGGGGCTCGATCCCATAACGCCGGGATCACGCCCTGAGCCGAAGGCAGACGCTTAACAGCTGTGCCACCCAGGGGCCCCATGTTCTCCTATTTATTATTAACTTGTAAACATGTCACACTGACTTCAATAAGTTTAAGGCCACTTACAGGATTTATAAAACCCAAATGCTGTCAGAGATGAAGGAGGTAATATAAACGTGTTAATTTGGTGGTATAAGACAATATTAGATATTGAAAATCAATCATCTAAGCTTCTATCTCAAGAAACAAGAAATGGAATAGCAAATCAAATTGAAGTAAAACACAAGAAAGGAAAAGTAAAAAATATATATAAGAGCAAAAACCATGTCAACTAAATATAAAATAAATATATGTAAGAAAATAAACAAAACACCCAAAACTGGTTCTTTGAAAAGATTAGTATATATTCAGTAAAACCAATCAAGAAAAAAGGCAGAAAAGGTAAAATATTAACACCGGTAATTTAAAAGAGTATCACTACAGATTTTATGAATTTTAATTTTTTTCCAGTTTCATTGAAATATAATTTGACATATAACATATTAGTTTAAAGTGCACAACATAATAATTTAATATATGTATATGTTGTGAAATAATTACCACAGTAAGTTTAGTTCACATACATCACCTCACAAAGTTATAATTTTGTTTTCTTGTGATGACAGCTGTTAAGATCTACTTTGGTAACAACTTTTAAATACACAATACTATACTGTTAACTACAGTCACCATTTTGTACATTACATCTCCAGAACTTATTACCTTATAACAGGAAGTTTGTACCTTTGATCACTTTCACCCATTTCACCCCCCCCATCCCTCACCATCCCACCTCTGATAACCACCAATATCTTTTCTGTATCTATGAGTTCAAGGTTTTATGTGTGTGTGTGTGTGTGTGTGTGTGTGTGTGTGTGTGTTCATGCACGTGTGTTTAGATTCCACATATACATTCGATCATTTGGTATGTGACTTCTTCTGTCAGCTTATTTCACTTAGCATAGTAACCTCAAGGTTCATCCATATTGTTGCTGAATAATATCCCATTGTATTTATACACACCACTTTTTTTTTTAATCCATTCATCCATTGACAGACACTTAGGTTGTTTCCCTGTCTTGGCTGTTATAAATAATGCTGTCATAAATATGAGTATGTAAATATTTCTTAGAGACAGTGATTTTGTTTCTTTCAGATATGTATCCAAAAGTAGAATTGCTAGATTATATAGTAGCTCTATTTTTAATTTTTTGAGGAAACTTCATACTGTTTTCCATAGTGGCTGCACCAATTAGATCGTATGAACTTTAAAAAGATAGTAAAAGAGTATTAAGTGTAATTTTGTATCAAGAAAGTTGTCAATTTATATTAAATAAACAAATTTCTTGAAAACACAATTTATCAAAACTTCTTCTACAAGAATTAGAAAATCTAAGTTTTTTTTAAAACAACAAGTTTATTCCATTATTAAAATCTTTGCTCTCCTCTCCCCCCAACCCCCCCCCCCAGCCAAAGTAGTTTTTATAAGTGGCACCAATCTTAGACAAAAACTCTACAAGGAAACAGAAAAATGAAAACAATTTCTATTTTATTTTAAGAGAAAAGCAAAATCTTGTTATCAAAAGTTTACACTGGCATGACAAGAAAGGAAAAATACAAAAGAATGTAAAAATACTAAATAAAATATTAGCACACAAAGAAATATAAAGAGGAAAATATATATCATAGCCATGTACACTTTAGTCCAAGAATGCAAAGGAAGTTTAGCATTCAAAAAACAATCAATATATTTTACCACATAATTAAGAGAAAAGGAGAGAGGGATCCCATAATCATCTCCTCAGAGGCAGGAGAAATAAACACACTGTAACACAAAAAACTCAGTGATCTATGAAGAGAGAAGTACTTCCCTAATTTAAATATAGGACTTCTATAAAAGAAACCTACAGCAGATACCATAGTTAATTGTACATTAATGAAAACTTTTCTCCTGAATTTGGAGCTGAGAAACTCTTGCCCAGTATCATCACTGTTTTTCAACAAGGTACTGGAGATCCAACCTCGTACCGTAAGACAAGAAAAGAAATAAAAAATACAAGGCTAAGAATGCAAGAGATATGGTCAAGTATATAGAAAATCCAAACGAACCCACGGATTAGCAAAATTCACAATTCATTAACAACACGGAACTACAATTCCTTGATATGAGGTCATGACACAAAAGCCAATGACAGTTCTATATATCAGGAACAAACAAGTAGAAAATGAAAGTAAAAACACAATGCAATTTATAACAGTATCAAATAACATTAAATCTCCAGGAATGCAACTACTGAAAATGTGCAAGGCATCTACAATTAAAACAACAGACCATTTCTGACAAAAATTTTAAAAGATCTAAATAAATGGAGGTATATACCTTATTACTCATGATTTGGAAGACAAATAACGTAAAGATATAAATTATCTCAAAATTGATCTCTGCAATATAACGTAAGTCAAAATCCCACAATGTATTTTGAGAAAATTGCCAAACAATTTCTAAAATTTATGTGGCAATACAAATGACCAAAATTAGTCAAGGCAGGGGCACCTGGGTGGCTTAGTTGGTTACCTGCCTTCTGCTCAGGTCATGATCCCAGGGTCCTGGGATTGAGCCCTGCTTTGGGGCTCCCCACTCAGCAGGAAGGCTGCTTCCCTCTCTTCTTCTGCCTGCTGCTCCCCCTGCTTGTGCTCTCTCTCACTCTCTCTCTGTCAAATAAATAAATAAAATCTTTTAAAATAGTCAAGGCAATCTTATAGATCAACTCTGGAAGGCTTATATTTCCATAAATCAGTTTTTTTCAAATAAGGTTATAGTAATGAAGACACTGTAGTATTGGTGTAAGAATAAACCGCACAAAGAACTGAACAGAGTCCAGAAAAAGACCCAAACATTAATAGTGTAACAATTTATGATAAAGGTGCCACTGCAATTTATTGGAGGGAGAAGTGATTCTTTTCAATAAATGGTGCTGGGTCATTGTACGTTCATATAGAAAAAAGTAAACTGACCTCAACACCATGGATAAAGGTCAATTGCAGAGGAGTTATAGATCTGAATGTCTAAGTTAAATAATAAACATTCAGGAAGAAAACAACAGAATACCTTCATGAAGTTCAGATAGGCAACAATTTTGTAAAGAGGACACAAAAATTCATAGATGGAAAAATAAAAAATATATGAAATGATGAATAGAATGAATGAATGAAAAATGAAATAAAGTGACAAAATGGGTTACATTAAAAAGAGTAATTTCTGTTCATTAAGAAACACTGTTAAGTGATAAAAAGTCAAGCCATATAGTGGGAGAAAATGATTTGCAATACATATCTGACAAAGCCTTAAATTTAAAATATATAAAGAATTTTTTCTATAAATCAACTAGGAAGGGAAGGACAACTCAAAAAAAAAAATAGGTACAAGACTTGAACACACACCTCACAAAAGAGAATATGCAAATAGTCAATAGACTTATGAAAAGTACTCAATTTTATTCATCATCTGGGGAATGCAGATTAAAAGTATGATGCGATAATGTTACACTCCCGTTGGAATAGCTAAAAGGGAAAGGAAGGGAAGGGAAAAAAATAAAAGGAAGACAACTCCAAGTATTGGTGAGAATTGGGAGCAGTTGCAATGCTCACACACTTCTGATGGGGGTGTAAATTGGTACAATCACTTTGGAAATAGTTTTGACACCATCTAACGAAGCTAAATATATGCATAACATGTGACCCAGAAATTCTAGTCTGAGGCTAATTCTCACAAGAAATTGTGTCTATGTTCACCAAAAGATAGGCATTAGAATATTGCAGCAGCATTATTTGCAATAACCAAAAACTGGAGAAGAGCCAGACGTCTATCAACAATTGAATGGAGCCACACCGCTGATAAACTCATGAATGGAATTGTAGAACACAGCTAGAAAGAACAAGCTACAAAGACAGTGCAACATGAATGAATCTCAAAAATACAATGATGAGTGATAGAAGCCACACACACAATAAATTGTATATTATTTATGTAAAATTTAAAAACAAGCAAAATAACCTATTGTGTTAGAGTTAAGATGGCAGCGACCTTTGGGGGGGGGGATTACTAGGAATAAGCACAAGGGGGGATTGAAAATGCGGCTAATGATCTATTTTTTCTTGCCTTTCTAAAAATTAATTTTGTATTAACTTTGCGAAAATTCATCAAGCTCGTTGCAATTTTTTTTGCATTTTTCTAAAAAATACATTGGTGGACGGCTGGATGTCTTATTTAGAGCAGACATCAGTTACTCAGCTTTAGCATATGATTCTTATGCAAAAATTAGGTCCTAGTGGGGGCGCCTGGGTAGCGCAGTCCTTAAGCGTCTGCCTTTGGCTCAGGGCGTGATCCTGCGTTCTGGGATCGAGCCCCCATCGGGCTCCTCCGCTGGGAGCCTGCTTCTTCCTCTCCCACTCCGCTGCTGTGTTCCCTCTCTCGCTGGCTGTCTCTCTGTCAAATAAAAAAAAAAAAATTAGGTCCTAGTGTAGCACAGTTTACTAGTTTTCCAAGAAAAAATAAAAATGTGAATTTTAAGTAAATCTTTCCTTTCTTTTAATTCCAGTATAGCTAACATATACTGTTATATTAGGTAACTATTTTTAAATGCTAGCAACCAGATTCAGATCAAACAACCACAAAAAAACCAATGTGGTTCCAAAAAATAATAATAACAGCTACAGGTTTATAGTGCTTGCTTTGAAATCCATGTCTCAGCTTTCTAAGAGGGATAATACTATAGTACACAATACTGATTCCAACATTTACATGGAGAAATGTACGGAGGGGGTTATTAAAATGTCTGGTGTATTGCAAGTGTTTGATAAATGGTGGCTATGGATACGTTGCTGTTTGAATCAAAACGTGTCTCTTAAAATTTTTCTTAATGATCCTTTATTTTGTTGGACATTTTACTGAAATTCCACACCATTACTATAATAGCATTGCATCTACCATAAGGTAGATATTCAATCCAAATTTCTGGCTTAAATATATGTGAACTGATTGATTAATAATGACCTTTATTTGTATGTTTCAGAGTTTCAGCATGTTTGACATTATTTCGATGGCATCTATTATATCATGGAATATTGTATTAATGTTAGTATTTTGGAGATCAGGGGAAATTTAGAGGCTTATTACAGATGATTTAGACTAGTTATAGATGATTTTCAGGTAGCTGGAGTTAAGTGTGTCATTAAAACACATGTAAAATGTGTTTCCTATTCCATTGTAGGCAGGTGGTAAGAACTGGTTCACAATACCCCTTTTGCCATTTGTGAACTCCATCTTGCATTCTTCATATTCTTTTCAAAGAGCTCTGAGCATCCCCTGTGGGGCAGGAGAGGGTAGACTCAACCACTTACACTACCCCTCTCACCATCTTTGGTCTTCCTTCTTTTCAGCTCTGACGACGAGTATCCTTCATTCCAATCCTTGCTGAAAGTACTGGTACTACCGGTATCTGCTGCTGCTGCTGAAATCCACAGACATACACATCAAGGCGACCGATGTAAACCACTGAGGGCGTCAATGTCTATGCCAAGGGCCAACGAGTCTTATCACAGTAGAAACTATCAGCACCATATCCCATTGCTGTAGAAGCAGCCAGCAGCATTTCTCTGACCCCTTGGACCATAGCACTGTTAGATTTCAGTTGCATGCTTGCTGTAATTCTCTTTCCATTACAGGAATCTAAGGGAGTTGAGCCGGTGCTAGATCTTAGCAAGCAACATACGATATTATACAGGGAAGAGGAAATGGTCAGAGGGAGATGTCAAGTTAAAAAAAAAAAAACAGGAGCCTCAGAAACAAAGAGGGATGGAAAAAGCTCTTTTGTGGCAGGGAGGAAAAAATGGCTTCAAAAGAGAGTCGAAGTCATATTCTAATGTTGTGATTTCAACCAGTTTACCTACTCCACCTTATGCAAACAACCAAGAGACGGGACCTTTGAGTTAGGGGCTTAGAACTCAGTTGCCTTGAGCCGATATAGAAGAGACCTGCCAACATCCGAAAACATCGATTTATCCACCGGGGCGGGACACAGCTCCAGCATCTGGCTGTACTGAATTGTCCTTGGTTCATCATGTTCCCCTATTCAGGGGAAATTGACCCTTCCACTTTAATGGTGTTTTCCAGATTGAACATTAGCACGTAAGAGCCTTAGAAACCCCCAAGTCCAAAACACTCGTTTTGCCGATTACAAAGTTGACAGTAACTAATTTGTAGAAATCATTCAGCTAATTAATAGTACAAATACAACTAGATTCTAGATGGAGTTGAGGACTCCATCCACTCTATCACTATGACAGAATTTTTCTGATCCTTTCTTGAGAATGGGTTTACTCAAAGAATGAATAGAACAAACTAGAAAGAAAAGCACTAGTAATGGTGTCATTTCACTGTTTCTTGCTTGAATTACACTGCATACGTTCCATGGACAACATCAAACACATTCTAATCCACTAAGGAAGAAAGTAGAGGAAGTTATCTCTGTCCTTTTCAAGCAACAACTGGTATCTTATTCTGTTCGTTGCATGTTGCTACCTTTTTAAATATGTAAGTGTGCTACTTTGAAGTGGGGTCCAAGTCTAGCCGTAGTGAATATCTAATAAATATGGCAGTAGATGTTAAAAATTAAGACTAAATTTCATCACTTCGATAAACACGATGAAGGAAAGTATCAACTAGGCAATAATGTGATTTGGAGTTGTTCTATTTCATAATTAGGTACACCTATATGAAAGCAATACATGTGCCGTTCATTAGTAAGATATGCCAAGAGGTGGGAGTGAAAGTCAAATGTCAGCTCTCTGGTTATGCTTAGGCTTGCTTCGCTAATGATACCTTACACGAGTAGAAAGAGATTTTTCCTTGAAAATGTAACAGTCAGTTTGACTTGACTTCTCTTATGATTAAGCCTGCCTCCAGTATATGAATAATTCTTTCCTTAGATAGGGAGGAAAATACAGTGTTAAGGAAGTTATTTATTTAGAATTTCAAATTCTTTGAAATAAAAACCACATAGTCAAATGCCATCCTGAGCGAAAAAGGAAAAGAAATGTGAGTATACACACAACCTTAAAAAGAGCTTAATGTCCTTGTGTTTTTCTTGAGAAAGTCAATACCATGCATGCTGTACGTAGAATATATTGCTGGCCAACAAGTTCATGTGTTTTTCAAATAGGACAGGATGAAAGTCGATGTGTTCTCCATGTGCCATAAACCCTTTTGAGACTTGTGTGTTTTAAAATGATATAACACTCGTTACAAAAAACTAAAGGAGACTGAAATGTACAAAAAAGAGAATCATATCCCTCGACCATCTGACGCTCAGAGATAATCAGTGTTTTCCTCTTGGGATACATACCTCTGGACATCTCTCCATGCACACATTTGTGTACACACACACACACACACAGACACACACACACACACACACTCTTACATGAATTGAATCTTACAAAATGTGGTCTGCAGAGCCTACTTCCCCCATCCATGGATAGACTTGCCGATTTCACAGCAAGATGGATAAATTAATTCTTCATGAATGTGCATTTGAAAGTGACCTCTTTTTTTTTTTTAAGATTTTATTTATTTATGTGACAGAGAGACAGCCAGCGAGAAAGGGAACACAGCAGGGGAGTGGGAGAGGAAGAAGCAGGCTCCCAGTGAAGGAGCCCGATGTGGGACTCAATCCCGGAACGCTGGGATCATCCCCTGAGCTGAAGGCAGACGCTTAACGACTGTGCTACCCAGGTGCCCCTAAAAGTGACCTCTTTCTTAACTGAGCTTCGGTTGCACACACTTCCAACACAGGAGCAAAGTGAGTACTACTGCATCATGTAACACTGAACGATAATATTTCAGAGGGTGAATATCCAATAGTTGTGATAAGATGCCATTAGCTGGAAACCCCACCTGTGAGGTAAATGTGCATGTTTCTTACACTTGCTCTTTTTTAAGATTTGTATTATGAAAATTTAAACAAAAAGAAAAAGAATTATACAGTGACCATCCATATACCTGTGCTTCGATTCACCACGTGTTCCCATTTTGCTGTATTTTCTTTGTCTGCCTGCCTATGAAACTCTCTATTTAATCTCTTTGATTTTTTTTCTGAAGCATTATAAAAAACCATTATGACACTTTGCTCTTAGAGACTTCAGCCTGAGTAAACAAAAAATTATCAACATTCTCCTACATTCACATTCATATGATCATACCATTACCATATACCTAACAAAATTACCACAAATTCCTCAATATTATTTAATATTGAGAGTCGACTTAGTCTGAAAGCCAACTTATACAAGTTAGAAAAAAATTTTCGTTTTCGTTATAGTTGGTCAGTTTGATTCTCTTAATACAAATAGGTTTTTAAAAGCCAACTTTACTGTTGATTCGTTATTTTATCTTGCAAGTATGTTATGTAATTTCCAGGTGAACATAAATACAAATGTAACTATAATAACAGTGTGTGCACCTGTAGAACAGTAAGATTTTTTATGTCATGATGAAATTTTGTGAAGTGAATATTGGGTGGTGTGAATTTCACACACAATTTACTTTGCACTTTATTTTTTGTATACAATGAGAATCCACGGGGTGTCAACATTTGTAAACTTTAAAAGAGCTCTTTATATCCTCTGACATGGAAGCACTAAGTTTGTGCCATTAGCCCCTCTTCTATTCAGAAAACCAAGACTCACTTACATCCCTTTAAAACTATTACCACATGACATCAACCAGCGGGTCGCTGTCTTCAAACACAGTACAACATGGACCTGGTTCTTATATTGTCAAGAAACAAAGATTAAAGCAACAGACAGCAATTATGAGCTGACTTCCAGGGATTTGATTCATCTGAATCCTTTGGGATCACAGGCATAAATCTAATAGAACGGAATTCCTTCAGCAGTCATTAATCAGCTGATGAGTTCCAAAATATATACTTTCTTTCACAATATCCTTGAGGAAATAGAGTCATTTTGTCATGGATATGGTCCTCTTCTCCACCACCCTTTTTTCTCTTTTCCATCATTCGTTTACCACCGCAGAGACAATAGACAACATGGTAACAAGGAAAGAGGTCTTTCCTTATTTATATATTTCTAGGCATAGCAGACATTTTGCGACCTATGTTAGGTGCTCTCCAGTCATACCCTACTTAAATGAAGGCTCCTGTCTGCAGTTCGGATGTATCTATTAGCCAGGGGAAGGGACTGCATGAGCTCTGTACATGTGTCATGGTGGGCGAGCGGGTCTCTCCCGCTGAGGAGGGACTGCGTGTAGCCGCCATATGCGTGCTGATCTGCTGTCATGAGAAAGGAAGACGGCTTGTGCTGCTCTCTCTGCAACAACAGGGGGACTCTAACCGGGCATTGAACTCATCTCCTGCAGCTGTGAGCTTGGAGTGCCTCACCCTTGAGAAAACCTGTGCTGTGAAACTCAGATGGTTGCTTCCTGCCCGACAACCCGCCCTCCACTCAGCCATTGGAAAGAAGTTCCACAGGAGGGCAGGGCAAAGACGACATCCTCCTGAGCCCGGCCAACACACAGAAGTTTTATAAGGCAGTTACTGCAGACTACACTGCGAGCAGGTATGGTTAAAAAGGGAACCACTGACTTCCTGTGAGCCCGCGTTCTTGTCTGCAAAGTAGAGGCTGTTTAGTTCATCACAAAGGAAGTGCTCTCAGCACCCTGAAGGTGCTGCTCCCAGAGGCTTTGAGGTGTGGGTGAGGAAGGCATTCTGTAGTGAGATGAAAGGCCACGTTCCCATTGTTAAGGTCACTATGCCTCTGGTTTGGTTTGTCCCTAACCTACGGCCACAAGTCATGGATCTGTGGCTCTCAGAGGTTTGCTCACAAGGTTCACAGCACACACTTTGCAGCTGCACCACCCAGCTAGGAGGAGTGAAACCAGTGGAGCATTGCAGGCTGAGCTCATTTCCGCCCACATCAGAAGCAACAGAGGAGTTTGTGGAGAGCTACATTTGAGCCCTCCATTAGCTGTTTTACATCTTATAGACCGAGATGCCACTTCCTACAGCATGTGTTAGTGGGGAACCACGTGGACATAACGTTGTAAGACGACCTAACCCTAAATGCGCTCAGAGGCTTTAAGAAGTCTTTCCTTAATAGCACTTGCTTGGCAGCAACATTCTTCACAAATAAACTCCACTCCCTTCTCCCTCCTGGGATTTTATGACACTAGACACACTTCGAGGGCTTAGAGAAAAGGAAGGAAGGAAGGAATAGATAAAGAGATAAAGAAAGACAGAGAGAGAGAGAGAATGTACCAACCAAAAGTTTAGGGGCACCTGGGTGGCCCAGTCGATTGAGCATCTGGCTCTTGGTTTCAGCTCAGGTCATGATCTCATGCGTCCTGAGATTGAGCCCTGTGTCAGGCTCTGAGCTCAGCAGGAAGTCTTCTTGGGGATTCTCTCCCTCTGCTCCTCCCCCCACTCTTTCTCTCTCTCTCTCTCTCTTAAATAAATAAATCTTTAAAAAAAAAAGAAGATAACATTTTAAAAATGTGATGTTACCAAGTTGTACATTCTTTTTTGAAAGAAAATGAAAATGAGTTGGTAGCAGCGAGAAAGAGAAAAAGAAGCGTTTAAAGAGGTACAAAACAGGAGAAGATGGGACAGAGTGAGAAAAGGGAGATCTTTACTTTTACCCACATTTACCATACCTTACAAGTCTGACTAGTGTAAATGCTGGTGAACACTCAGAGTTTTTCATTTCATTGGACAGTCTCAAATGCATTGATGAAACAGCTTTAAGACCTTCCGCTTCTGGTTCCTACCAACAGTTCTATGGATTTTCCTTTGGTTCTAGCTTTCATCATGGTGTTGTGATTATGGTCCCTCCACCCAGTCAAATCTACCCTATACTATTGACAAAAATATTTATCAAAAATAAATTGTATTATATTCCTCCCCTACTTAGACTGCTTTGATGATTCTTCATTACCCACAGGCTGAAATCCAAACTACTAGTAACACAGCCAAGGCTCTTCCTGGTCCAAGAATGGCCTGCCCCTCCATAGTCCCACCTTTGCACACCATGATTCTGTGAAATGGAAGCATTTTGTTGGAAACCTCTGTGCAGTGCACTTGGACCTGTTGTTCCCCCAACCCCCCCACCCCAGCTCAATAATCTCCGTGCACCTTCCACTCACCACTCAAGCATAGTTGATCACTTCCTCCTTTATGCCACAATGTTATTATACTTTTATCACACTGCATTTTAATAATTTGTTTATAAGTCTGTTTCCCTACTAGATAATAAGCTGCTGTTGGGTATACACTTTGTTTCTACTTATTTTTGTGTTCTTATATCCTATTACCAATGTCTGGAATATATTAGATGTAACTCTAAAAGTATTTGTTGAAGAGTAAATCATCGAATACTCCACTGTAAGAAAGTCTTGTCCCATGTGGTTACTCAGGGCACTTTCTGTTGCAACTGTCACAAAATTTGACTTAATCTAATTTAAGCAAAGAAGTAAATTATTGACTAAAGTAAGATACAACACTTAGGGCTATCACTAGATTAGAAATAACTAGATTTAACACATGAAAATATCCTGTTTTTCACACACCTCTTAGTTCTCTTATCCATGGTTGCCTTTAGGCTGTTTTGGCTTTAGCTTTAGAAATGGTATGGTAGCAAGAGAAGGTCCAAACACCAGCCTTTTTAATTTTTTCAATTTTCAGTCCAGCAAGGAAAAAAAAAAAAAAAGTTGGGTGTGGGAAGCTCTTTCCCAGAAATACCAGCTACATTCACCTAAGCCAAACTGACTCTCATTGGGTTATGTGCCCATCGTGGAGCCAATTTCTCTGGCCAGAGGAGAGCTCTACCCTGGTGGGTTTAGGGCCAAGTCGTGTGCTCCACTTGTGAAAGCAGCTTCTTCAGAGCCACAGGGGCTGACCGTGGAGAGGAGGACATACTCCCAGAGTCACCAGAAGGAAGAAGAATGAAGCTGGGTGGCAAAAACAACAGGTCAATTATAGGGTAATGAAGGAAATACTTGGTTCCTTTAAACCAAGATTTGGGAAGTTGGGAGCTTCATTTGTTGCCTAATTTCTAATAGCAAAATCAGAAAAGTCATCTCCTATCTGATTTTAGTGTAACTCTTACCACTCAGTGTAGATCTTTTAAATGGAAGCTTTGTTCATTTTGATAATGGAGTTGTGTTTATGGCACCAAGAAAACTAATTATTTTGATCAATGCAGTCAAAATTGTTGATTCATATGGCCCAATGGGGAAAGGCATTGGTAAGGGATAAGGCTGGTCAAATAGTCACAGGTTTTTTTTAAAAAAATTAAATGTAGCTTTTCATCATCATGTTTATTTTAAAAGCCACCCTGGTTGTCCATTACTGTCTAACAAACTATGCCAAAAATTACAGCTTAAAACAATTTATTATCATATCTCATGATTCTGGGGACCAAGAATTTAGGTAGGAGGCAGTGCAGATGACTCATCTTTTCCTGCTATCTGGGGCCTCAGGTGGGATCACACAATCCTCTGAAGCTAGAACAATTGAAAACTGCTGAGTATCTCTTTTTCTCTCAAGATCTCACTCTGACAAGCCCAGTCTGCAGCCTATGGTATAGCCCACAAGATAAGATTTTGAAATTTTTTAATGTTAAAAAAATCTGAAGAAGAATGATGTACCATGAAGTCTGGAGCATTTTTGTATCCCCAAATAAAGCTTTAATGGAACACAGCCACACATATTTGTTTAAATATTGTCTACTCTCTACAACCATATATCCTGCAAAACCTAAGATATTTACTATTTGACCCTTAACAGAAAAATTTGCTGACATCTACTTTAAATGACTTCTACACGTGGCAACCTTAGGCTTAAGGCTTCAAGAGTAAGTATTCACAGGACAGGAAATGGAAGGGGCCATTTTCTTAAAGTCTTTTCTATTGTTCAAGTAATGTCACAGAATGTGTAGCTGGGGGCACCAGGGTGGCTCAGTTGGTTGAGTGGCCGACTCTTGATTTTGGTTCATATCATGATCTCAGAGTCCTGAGATCAAGCCCCACCCCACATCAGGCGTGGAGCTTGCTTAAGATTCTCTTTCTCCCTCTCCCTCTGCCCCTCCCCCCATGCTCTGTTACTCTCTTTCTCTCTCTCTCTAAAAAAATTAAAAAGTGTGTGGCCATCTTTAATCTCTCACACTTGACCTATAGTCTCCTTCCAAAAGAGAAAATGTTTGAAGGACAGAGAGCATTTGTTGAATTATTTTTTCCTATGTAAATGAACATTTTTGTAATTACCATTCTTCACTAAAGTGATAAAAATTTCTTTGCCTCCAAAAAACAAGCTAGCTTTATCTTGCTTTCACCTTTAATTTGGAAATAAGGATCAAATGTAGAACTGAAGATTTTAGACTTTTAATAGCTCTCAGTGCTCCGACCTCATTCTAACAAACTGTAAAACATTTTGTTTCTGATCTTACCATGTAGTATGTTCATTATTCATCCAGATGTTTCCAAAGTAGGATAACTGATTCCTTTTTAATAAAGAAGTTAATGATTATTAAATAGCGATTCCCTTGATTTTCTAGTTCATGCCTAATCACAAAGAAATGTAATTTCATTAGCTAGTAACACTGTCATGTGTTCAGACCGAACAATGAAATCTAAGTATGATGCTTGGCCAGTGTGCTGACTAGAAAGTAGGTGGGTAGCTTCCTTTGCCCATTTCCCCAAAACATAATGAAACAATTAGAAACAAAGGTCAAAACCCCCTAACAGTCCATCTGAGCCAACTGATTACATATGAAAGCAAAACACAGGTGCCATCCTGATGCATGATGGCAGGTTCCTTCAGGTTAGTGGCTCTAAGAACTTGTACATGGTTATTAAATTGTCAAGGAAGTAAATTGTTAAGTAAGAAGTTGAAAGGATGGACTTGCAGATTTTTGAAACTCATGTTTAAAGATGGTTACAAATTATGGGTTGGGGTGTTTTGGAAATTTGACTAGACTCTTATGTGGAAAAAGTTAGCATTTTAATTTTTGCCCCTTTTGCCACCATTAAGGTTCACTGACAAACTACCCTAAACTTTTCCAATTGAGGCAATAATGGATGGTCCAGTCATTAGCTGAGGAAGCTCAGGTATGAGAGATAATTTTATAGGTAAGAAGAGGTGAATAATTTCCCATAAATAGGGAAATAAGAAAAAGAATGGCTAAGTGGTCAGAGAGCAAATAAACCCAGAATGGAGAGAAGGTCTTCTGGTTCCTGGATCATTGTCTAGATCACAAGCCGCGCTCTCTAAAGAACTGACAGTTCTAGAGCCCCTTCTATGTGTAAGACGTTGTGCTAGATGCTTGGCATATCGTCTCATTTAGGTCACATTCTAATGTATAAAGTAGTAACTACCATTTTATATTGAGGACACTGTGCTAAGAAAAGGTGCCAGTAAATGCAGATAACAAAATAACTTTCTTAAGGTCTCAAAACTTAGTGGCAGCATTTAAATTTTTAGGAAAGCAGACTCAAAAGTGCAAGCTATCTATGTATTATGCCAAATCTCTACCTAACAAAGTCATTTGTCTGTTAAAGTTTCCTCATGTGGGAAAAAGAAATGCACATTTTCATGTAATTGTGTATTAATCTACTTGTTCATTTATACCATTATTCTCTGCTTTGTACTGGGCACCTTCTAGAAGACAGGCACTGTTCTAGGCAACATGACTTAATGGTGGGCAAGACAAGTAGGCCCTTTGCCCTTACGGAGCTTACGTTCAAGTGGAATGAACAGATAAAGGCTAGTAAATAAGCCCACAAATAAAATATCACAATTATTGAAAAATGTTACAAAGCAAAAGATTAAGAGGTTGAGATGAAGGAGAGAATAAGAATTAGTCATCTTTTTTAGAACCTAGTCAGGGACGTCCTTTCTGATAGTTAAACCATGATGTAAAAATGAGAAGGACTTGATGATGGGAGGTCGGAGGAAAAGAGCACTGTTCAAGGAAGCAGCATATGTAACGACCAAGGTGGGACTAAAATAAACACTGGAGAACCACAGAGCAAGAGTCTGGAGGGTCAAGTGTGAGAACCAGGGTGGGGCTGGAATTTACAGGGCCTTGTGGGTTCTGATAAGGAGTTTGGATTTTATTTGAATTGCAAATGCAGCCCATTGATTTTATGCAAGGACACAACAGAGGCCTGTTTACATTTTAAGAAACTCTCTTGCTGCCCTGTGGAAAGAGTGGAAGCCAAAGACAGGTTGAGATGTCCTACTAGTCCTCTAGGAGAGAAGTGGTGTCCTATAGACATGGCAGTAGCAGAAGTGGGAAGAAGGAGATGACATGGATACACATCTTAGACACTCAGTTGAGAAAATGCGTTTCTGCATTGGGCTTGGTAGCTCGACATGAAGATGAAGAATGAGGAAAAGGGAGGATGCAAGGTGATCTGCAGATATCTGACTCGAGAGTAACTGGGTAGATGGCCGTACCCTACATCAAGGTGGGGAAGTACTCTGGGCCAGGAGAGCAGGTGTGGGGCATGGTGAAGTCAAGAGTTCATATTCGACATGGTTGTCTGTGGAACACGCACGTGCCTTGACATTTCAGGCAATAGGAAACAGGGAACCAGAGGTAAGGTTTAGACTGAGCGCAGAAAGTATGAATGGATCTCTGAATACATGGAAATCTATGGTTTTTCAGTTCAGAGGCGTCAATAAGATTATCATGGGAGAAAGTGTGGAAGAGGATGAGGGCTCCGGACCATAATATTTAAAAGCTGGATAGGAGAGTTTAACTAGTAGACCCCTGAAAAATTGCTTTTTGGTATTACATACATTAGCACTGTTCATTGCTTCTAAGACACAGGTAGGTAGGTTTGATTAAAAATGTTACTTGATTCTGTGTCATTTCTATTTCCATCTGAGTTACACAGGTTACATTTATTGATAAGTGAAAACTCCTTAATGCAGAATTTTGGGGAGTTGGGTAGGGCTCAGATTCTTAAACGCAGAACTTGGGTTCAAATTTAAATTCTGTCTCTTATAAATGAACGAGGGAAAGTTTCTTTCCTAATCCGGGCCTGTTCACTCATCTAAAAACAATGATGACACAATACTCCCTCATACAGGTGCAATGATCAAGAGAGTAAGTTCACGTTAGTGCTTAGCACAGTGCTCTGCACATAGTAAGTACTGAATACACTACCACTACCTTACCACCACTACTCCATCCAAGCAGGATGCTGTGGTTAGTAGTAGCAGCATTTGAGAAAACATAACTAATTAGAGCTGAAACTTCCCCCTTGATACTTTAAATTATATTCTTATCCTATAGAATTATACAGGTACATGGTATTTTTCCATTTTACTCTAGTTCACTCACTGCTATGTTGTCCTTGTTATAGTGCTTAGTTTACAGGTTTTCTTTTTTGCTTAACATTTGTTTCTTTTTTTTAAATTTAAATTCAATTAATTAATATATATTGTATTATTAGTTTCAGAGGTAGAGGTCAGTGATTCATCAGTCTTATATAATACCCAGTGCACATCACATCACGTGCTCTCCTCAATGTCCATCACCCAATTACCCCATCCCCCCACCTCCCTCCCCTCCAGCAAACTACAGTTTTTTTTTTACCATGAAAATTTGTTACTTTACATACTAAATATGTCAGCAATCCATAAAAACTAAAGTGCCAATATTACTTGACAAGTCATAAGGATTCACAAATACTATGCTTCTCCTGTAAAACAATTAACTTTTTAAAAGATAATATTCCTCCGGTACCAAAAAAACCCCAATGCTTGACCATCATCTGAAAGAAAACTAAGCAATTCTTAAGACCTACGTATACCCTGAACATTTGAACTGTCTTATGTTCATCAAAAAACTGTACACACACAGACATACACATATAGTTGTTCATACATGTATCGCCTACATATGTCATATTACATTTTACTATAGTTAGTTGGGCATTTGTCATTTTCTTCCCTGACTGGATTCCTAGAAGGCATGGATAATAGTCTACTTATTTTTTCTGTGCACTGTAGTCTACACATGATAGAATGTTTGGCACTCTCCTTTCTTTCTTTCTTTTTTTTCTTTTTATTTAATTCGACAGAGATAGAGACAGCCAGCGAGAGAGGGAACACAAGCAGGGGGAGTGGGAGAGGAAGAAGCAGGCTCCTAGCGGAGGAGCCTGATGTGGGACTTGATCCCTTAACGCCAGGATCACGCCCTGAGCCGAAGGCAGACGCTTAACCGCTGTGCCACCCAGGCGCCCCCTGGCACTCTCCTTTCTACTACTAAGTTTTCACGGAGATTTTGTTCTCATTCAAAGTCAGAGTATTTTTGGTAGAAATGTCTAGCTGTCCCCCAGAGCTTATATGTATTCTCCCCTCCCATAGTAAGCTGGCTAGTAGATGCCCAGCTGGAGACTACATTTTCCCATGACTCCTTTCCCCCTGTATCTGGGTCTGACAATGTGACAAGTTATTGTCCAGAGACTGGGTGGCAAAGGGATGTGTGTCACTTCCAGGCGAGGTTTCTGAGAATTGTTGGTGCCTTAGCCATGCTTGCTTCCCGCTTCTGCCACTAAACGAAGATAATAGCAAGGCCCGGGAACTGTGAAGCCTCAAGGTGGAAAGGACCCGGTCCCTGAATCACTATGTGGAGAAGACCAACAGCCAACCTTGGAACAGCAGCTTGGTCTGTTTTGTGGAAATAAGCTCCATCTGTGTTTGTTTTTATCAATGTGAGGTGCTGTTTGTCCCAGCGGGTAGCACTAACCCTAACGAACCCCGGCTCATGAGAGCGAAAGGGACTTGCGTTAAGACAGAGCTACGTCTTTGGAAGCTGAGTTTGGTTTTACATGCTCGTTCTGTTTCCTTCTGCATACAGTGCAGAAAAATGAATTTGCCTTTGTAAACAGGAAGAATAAAGGTGCCCAACTAAGCAAGTATAGCAGATATAATTTTGTAACTTTAATCCAGGTGTTCAAAACTTGTCACACTTCTTTATTTCCTGTAACTCAATCTAGCTCTAACCCTCGGCTGACTTTATACCAAAAAGGGCAGGGCATTTCATTTCTAGCTCAGGGTTGCGACGAAGTTTTGTAAATCTTGGGCTGTCCAGACGCGTTAAGAAGGATACTGTAGTTATTTATGCATTTAACAATGAATTACAGCACACCTCTGCCCATGGGCTAGGATAGCCGTCCTCATGAAGCATAAGCTTTGCTGGGAGAGACAGACGGAAATTAAATAATTCCCTGAGCAATGTGACCAGTGCCATGAAAGAGATGAAAAAAAAAAAAGTGGTGGGAGAAGAATGGAAAGCTATTCGGTCTAATCATAAAAGTAAAGGAAGGCTTCTTATAGGCAAGGACAATAGATCCTACCTGCAGGACTGGGGGACTATTGCTAGATAGAAGAGTTTTTAAAGTAGAGAGGGCACTGTATATAAAGTCTCTTACTTGATAAGGCTATGGTAAATAGGAGGGTCTGAGCTAATGCCTCCTGACTGGGGGGAAGGGGGATGGTAAAAACCGGGCTTGTGGAGGAAGATGAACATTGGGCTCCGCAGGGACTTGGGGGTCCTCTTAAGCATTTTTCTTTGAATCCAGAGTCAGTGGAGAAATATTGACAGGATGAGGGTCAGGTGCACAGGATACGATTTCATTTAGAAAAAACCTCCCTGACTAAAGGGTCTCGGAGAATGGATTGGGGAGTGAGAAATCATATTAGGGCAGATATAGGCAAAAGTGTTAAAAGGTCATTTTAGTTGTTTCTTCAAGCAATGTTAATAGTTTGGACTAAGATGGTGGTGGTGTGTGTGGAGAGAAGTCGAGAAATTGACAAATTGAAGGAATTAAGTTTTGAGAGTGACCCCGAAGTCTCTATTTTCACAATGGGATGACTGGTGGTGCCACAGACTGAGGTAGAGAATCCTAGAACAAAGTCATGTTTGGGGAAGAAAGGTGATGAGTTTAATTTTCATCTCCTCTTTTCCACTGGTTCTCCCTCAGTGTGTCCACTGGGTCCATTTTCTAAGCCTGTCCGGTCCCTGGAATTGTAGCTATACTGCAAGAGTTCTAATTATTTTACAGATGCTCTCAGGACAGCCTGGGGTGCTCTCACTTTAACTACAGTGGCCAGAGTAAAGCATTCAAAAGCAGAGTAAGAAACAAACTTCTGGTCCCAGAAGACCAGACCAAACGGAGAGCTGAGCGTGGGTCTCTTACACACGTGACTCACGAAGTTATGCACCACACATCTCTTCTCACTCTCCAAAGGAGTTCGGCTTCTCAGAAATCACACTAAGAAATACTTTGCCCAACTCAGTGGCCCAAGCAGCAGCTCTTCTCACCTTTTTATTCTCAGAAGTAGCAGCTCCGATGCCTAGTGAGGCAGAGTCTTGCAACTATGGAGCTCTCCTTTTATAGGTTTGTAAAATAATATGTGGAACTGCGACGCCCATGGCATTGGCTGTATTCCTCGTGGGCGGTGTAACCCATAGAGTATTTTTCATGAAGTACTCCATCTTGGCGTGGGCACAAGCATAACATGACTATAATACTGCACACAGAGGCTTTGGGGGGAGGGGCTGGATGACCAGGATTCCTCTGAGAAAGTGGCATTAGGTCTCTCCACAAGTGGGCCTCACTGGAGCAAACAAAATGAGACATTTCTGTTCCCCAAATTGTTTTTTTTTTTTTAATAATACAGGATTTTCCACCCCCAAATGGCGTGTTATATCCCATGTTGTCAACCTAAGGAGGAATTTAAGATTGCATCTAATAAAACCAGCATAACCAGAGCTAACATGTTAAAGACTTCAGACAAATGAGAGTAGAGAATGAGTCTTTTTAATGTGTTTCGGTGATTGGCCAAAGCAATATGCAATGGCTTTAAGATGCCAAGAACATGACTGTTAAGAATTCTAACACATTGAAGTTTGAGGAACTCAGTACATCAAATTTGCATGTGTATGGCCCTTGTTTTAAGTAATTTAGTTTTATTTAATTTAATTGAGCAGAGTCCAACCCATAGCTCATCTAACACTGTTTACCTGTGACTCCGATTACAACCTGGGAACATCTGCACACCTACGTTCCGTTCTTTGAAATATATATGATCTGCTGTTAGCTTTTTTGAAAAAAGCATTTTTTTTATTGTCCATTATACATTTGCACCAATTTCAAGCTGGATGTAGAAATTGGAACTTAACACTGCATATATTGCAACTTTGTTTAGTTTATAACACTGTCTATTGATTATTTATTGATGTTATGCTGCTGTTCCACAGTGTTCTTCAAACCACTGTGATTCAAAGATGGGCTTTTAGAGAGGTTTTATAAAAATATGAAAAAAATATGTAAAGACTACTACTTAACATCACTTTCAAAGAATCAGAGCTACCAAAAAAGAGCTACCACCAACCCCTGCTTCCATATTAAATGGATGAAAAATTGGAGAGTTGTTTCAGCGATAGAAAACTGCATGCAAGGGCAGACCCATCCATCCAGTTGGGCAGGACACCAGCTGGGTGGACAGGATGTGAGGGAGGCATCCGTGACAGTTAAGATACAGCAAAGTGTGCATCATCTTTCGTTTTTTATTTTCTATCTGTTGAAAAGGTAATAATACTATCTGAGTGCTGTTGTGAAACTAAGTTCACTAATTAAGCAAGCATGCAATAATTATTGTAATTATTTTACCAGATGCTTTCATGACATCTTGGTGAGCCTGTTATAATTAAAGCATACATGATATGTCAGAGATGGGGTCATGGCTTCCAACTTACGTCGTCTTATTTTCCAACATTTTATTTCATCATAAATTTGGAAGCTGATACATCTCCTGTGCTGTATTTGCTCCACGTGATATGTATACATCTAGCTATGCAATTGGAACAGTCCAGAAAGGAAAGTCATCCGTAACTAGGAGCCAGTATAGAAAGAAATGTGGAGAGAGTTCAGCTTCCCGAGCTCTTCAAAGGAATCAACAAATGTTAAGCATGGCTTGTAATCAGTAATATGGGGCCTGAAGTAAAACATACACATCTCAGCTTAGTCCTTTTGGAACAAGAACAGTGTGGACTCCACAGAAGATTGAGCCAGAGTGGAATATTCTCTTAGGTTGTTAAAAGCTACAAGACTTTCTGAGTGAGGCAGATTTGGAAATTGGTATGAGAACTCATTGCTTATATCATAGTTATATATATATATATATATATATATATATATATATATATATATATATATATATATATATATATACATACATACATTACCCATTTATTAAACAGTCTGAACTCACTCAGATATAAACAAAATCATTGTCCTTTTCTCTGGCCACTGGTCAGCTATCCTGCTGCATTCCATTGATTCCAAGATGCACATTTTATAGAATACATTCTAACATCACCGAAATCAGGATACATCTTGCAATTGACAGTGCCTTTAAGTCAATTAAAGAAAACAGAAGAGTGAATTTCCTTTTCTCATGTCTTAACAATACACAGAGCAGTTCTCATAACTTCTAATTACTTTTAGGTACAAAAAAAGGTTTGTTCCAGCAAATCAAACCCTTCTATCTCATATTCAATTTAATTCCTTCACCTCTATTAGAACTCTGCCTGTGTGATTTGCAGAAGGGAACTGATAGGGTCAGGTCCAAGGGGAGCTCCTCTCCTTCCCTCCTTTGGGTCTCTATTTCTCTTTTTTCTTGGTGCTGGTTAGAGGAATAGAATATATATTCTCTTGTATATGCTTTTAATTCTAACCCAGTGTGTTTACCATATTAATTGGATGCTTGCTTCATTAATTAATTTGGTTCTGAAAGCAACACTGAGGTAGTATGATTAGCTCCGTATTAGAGAAATTTAATACTTGCTAGAATTCAGGTTTAACTATTTCTTAACCACGAGGAAAAAATACATAGACATCAGTATTATATTTTGTGTTTCAGTTGGTATGGATGTATAGGAATAACATAGACCAGGTTTATCTAAGTTCACTAGGAGAGTTAAAGTTCTGGTGCTCAGAGTAAGAACACCTGTTAAAACAGTGCCAGCTCCCCCCTTAAGCAGCTTGATGCTGATGAGACTTATTTTTGTCTGGATTTGCATTTTACACAAAGACAGAGGGGCGGATTTATCAAGTAACATGGATTTCTTTGCTCAATACCTAAATTTTCAAAAGGCAAAATGGCAGAATGCAAGAATGTATTTTTAGAGCAAATCATAAAAATGTAGTAGTCCCTCTTTTGTGCTCTTATAATATTTTGGTAATTGATAACAGTATGTCCTAAATTTTATAATTGCTGGTGTTAATTCAGTCATTTATTTTATTGGTAAACATTTCTACTGCCATCACCCCTTATCTGTACTAAAGCAAAGCTTCCCAACCATTTTGCTGGCCCTACAGTTGCCAACTCCCAATATGTTGGCCACACCACAGCTTCATATGTAAGTCTTTTCATTCATTCATTCATTCATTCATTCATGCATGCATGCATTCAACAAATATCACTTATGGCGACCACTGTAATAAACATCATTTAAACCTCATGGTTTACCATCCAGGATGTAGGTTTATGTTTTAGTGCAGAAGGTGGCTATGAATAAACAGACATGTCCCTAGATTTGGAAAAAACAAACATGATTTTGAAATAGAAAAAACATGGAAGGGCCAGAGTTTAGTGTGAACAAGGTGGAAAGGGGCATTACATGAGTTGAGAAATGTGTACCAAAGCTGGATTTTATTCAACATGTAAAGTGGAAAATCATTGAGAGGTTTTAAGGATCTATCACAATTTGATTTGTATTTAGAAAAGATCAAGTCTATTGCTCCATGGAGGAAAAATAAGGAGGGAGATAAGATAGAAGCTTGAAGATCAGTTAAAATGCTGTTTCAACAGTGATGGTGGCTTGGTCCCAAGTGATATAATTGGAAACAGAGTATAGTTAAGATAGTGTAGATAGAATAAATTGAATGCAATTGTGACAGAACAGGAGAAATAAAAAATAACACTAAAGTTTCTAGCATAAATTATTTGATATATGTTGGTACATTTGCAGATATGGATAAGATTGGGAGTTAGAGCAGGTTTAAAGAAGACGTTCACATTTCATTGAGTTGGCTGTGTGGCAATACCAAACCTGAACTGTGGATCTGGCTGGAGCTATATTACCTGTGAGTCATCAGCAAGAAAGAGCTCACCCAGGAAGGGAGAAGTAGACCCAGAACCGAGCTCAATGTATCACAATACTTAGAAATCAGGTAGAGGAACAGGACTCAACATGGCAGCTGCTAAGGTGAAGACAGTGAGGGTCAAGACAAATCAGGAGGCAACTGTGTTTTGGAAACTGGTGAAAGAGGAGGACTGAAGGAGAGGCTAACCATACTTAATGCTCCTGAGAAATCACATAAGATGAGACTAGAGAAGTAAGTGCTCTAGAAGATCTGGCAATATGGATATCATTCGCAAGAAGATCCAAGAATAATGCTGAAAAAGTTTCAATAGCTCCCAGTGTCTCTGAAGATAATGTTAAATCTCAGAACCACAAAGCCTAGCAAAGTTTGGCTATCATCTCCTCTGAAGCCACACGTGTTTTGTTGTTCTTGTTGTTGTTTCTTTCTTTCTTTTTTTATGTCCCCTTTTTTAAAAAAATTGAGACATAATTGATGTATAACATGGTGGAAGTTTAAGGTATATGATGTGTTGATTTGATACCTTTGTATGTTGTAACATTCCAGGCTCTGCTTCTCCTTATGCCAGCGACACATGTCTCTTTGGTTCCTTGGACACACTCTCCTTCTTTCAGTATATGGTTCTGTCTGCCGGGAATGCTCTTTTCTTTTCTCCCCATGCCCATTCAACTTCTATTATTTTTTTTAGGTCTACCTTCATTGCTTTTTATTTCAGGCAAACGTCACCTCACAACTAGACCAAATACCCCATTATATGCTTAAATCATAACATCAAGTACGTCCTGTGTGCCGAATTGTCACGGAGATTAGTTAATTAATCATTGTCTCTTCCACTGTAGGGAGGGAGCATATCTGTTCTTGCTCACCATTCTTTCTTCATATTAAAGAAATAGCTGTCTTATTACTAGGAGATAGCTATATACTTGTTGAATGAGTGAATGGATAATGTCTGCTTCTGCAGTTAATCTCATGTAATCTGTTTCTATCTTTTTTTTTAAAAAAATGTCTTTATTTGAGAGAAAGAGTGCGCTCGAGAGGAGGAAGAGGGAGTGTGGGGAAGGGCAGAGGGAGAAGGAGAGAAAGCCTTAAGCGGGTTCCATGCTAAGCTTGGAGCTTGACTCGGGTCTTAATCTCACCACCCTGAGATCACGACCTGAGCTGAAACGAAGAGTCGGACGCTCAACTTACTGTGCCACCCAGATGCCCCTCTGTTCTTTACATCACCTTTATTATATGTGACTGAAATATTTGGGAAATGGTGATTAACTTAAATAAAATATTATTTACTTATTTAATATTACAGTTTTTAATATCTATTATAAATTAATCAGCTATGATTATTTTAAAATTTTATTGATCAAGCGTTGTGACTATTCTGGATACATACTATTTCAACCACTCCAGAAGTACCACACTCTTTACTACCTTTAAATTCTGATGTTGTTTCCTGTTCCCTTCCTAGCCTTAGTTGTTCTTAAATATATAAATTTATCAGCAGCCTGCCCACTCTCTCAGAATCAAGAGAGTAGATCACATCCGTTTGTCACAAATAGTCCTCTTTCTATGGGGGTGTTCTGCTCCTCCTGTCTAGGGCTTGGAAGCTAGGCCCATACATGATAAAGCAGAGATTTCCTCAGATGCCCTGGGGAAAGGCCAGCTACTAACCAGACTCCTGCCTGGATAAGCCAGTGCTGTCCACCATCAAAGGCGAGCTGTGCTCTTTCCCCCAGCAAACCACTAGGCTCTTCCTTCTTGTCCCCCTCCTGACAGTTTGTATCTCAGGGATATCAATCCTCTGGCTCACCATTGCCTGCATTCTGAGACTATCTGAACTGAGCACACATTTACCCATTGCTGTCTACATTAGGCTCTATTTCTTTATACCTTTGTAGTATACAGTATAAATTTTGCTACCCAAAGCCTAATATTTCCTGTAGATACTAGATTCGATTTTAATACATTAAAAAAAACATACAATTCAACTCATGGGTGGCTAATTAATCTCAGTGTTTCTTGGGTAGAATTTCTCCGCCCACTTGTTTAAAATGGGATTTAATCTAAATTCTTACTGTTTCTTCCAAGTGATGACCTGCAAAGTCCTTTAAAAATATCTCTTTAAGGCTTCTAAAGCCCTCCTATCTTAAGTTTATTATAGAGCATACTTCTTGTACTTAACTCCCTTGAATGTCATGCACTCTCTTCCTGGCCTCTAGTTTTGCCAAATATGCTGCCATAATAGAAAGCTAAGAGAAGATGAATATTTGCTTACAGATATTTAAAGCTAACCTCTGGATAGTTTTCCATTGCAAGTGTATTTGGAGAAATAGGCTCGATAACTGAGTACTTGAATTTGTGACTCCTGAGACATATTTCTCATTAAGCTTACCTTCAGAAGAGCAGTGCCTATATTCACAGCTATTTTATTTAAGAAGACACTTGCAAAAGGAGAACAACATCATTTTTATGGAATCAATGTTCTATCTTTTAGAGATTAAAAATTTTAAAAATATATAGTAAAAAAGGTCGGGGAAAGAAGTGAGAAAAATGAAGAAGGTTAGTAAAGCAAGAAAGGAAAGTAACATGAAACTTAGAGAGGGTTCAAAACATAACTTGTCTACTTCTTAGCTGTGAGAATTTGGACATACACCTAAACACCCTGAACTATGTGGGTAAAATGGGGAATAATAACATTATTTGTCTCAAGCACTGTTGTACAAAGTAGATGACTCAATTAAAATCCTAACATATTCCTGGATGTAGCAACAGCCCAGTACGTTAGTTATGGTAATAATCAAAATAAAATCAAAATCATACCAAAAGTCTCATGATCATGTTTTTATTCAGAATTTCAGATGTGGGATTATTTTCATTTGCTCAAAGGGGAGGTGTGCAAATTTGGCTCTGCAGTTCCCAGTAGCCAGTGACAGTAAAACAATGAGTTCATAAATATGAAAAGATCTATTCACCGAAGCACAACAAACCTTCCATAGTGCTTTCTAACCAAGGATTGTAGAGTTACTGCAAAGGTTCTGTTTGTCTCTAAGTCCCTTAAGTATCGTATGTGGCTCAAATCATAGTGCCTGTGCACATGTGCATTATTCATTTTAAATGAATCGGATATTGTGATAATGATACCAATATATTTAATTGTGTTACTGAATTAATAGTGGCTTTTTGCCAGGATGCATTTTCCTAATCAATGGACTTGCTAAGAACACCATCAGAATCGTGAAGAGTGCTGTATATTAATTTGCTGTCTTGTAATCAAAAAGATTGGGAGTGTATCGCTGAGGGGGGAAAAAGGGGTAGCTTTTGTAAAAACAACAAAAAAAACCCCAGCTCTCAATTTCATTGCTCTTCTTACCCTCATCAACAGCATTAGAGACCTCTCAAGTCACAGAAGCTTCCTTTTTTTGAAGCAGGATTTGCTCCTGTAGACATGACTTTCTGATTCCATTGCTAGCCCCACGACGGTATCCGTGAAAGATTTGGCGCAAAGCTGGTAAGCTTTCTGAGAGTGCTTTTGCATAGAAAATAGGTCTGACTGCTAACACCCTTCTATTGGTGGGGTTTGAATGTCTTCCTCATAAATGATATTGGCTGCAAAAAATAACCAGATAGGTGTTTATTTGTTCACTTGGTCATTTTGAGTCAAATACAGGTATTTTCTACTAATTCAATCAGTGTGTCATCTTGCCAACCTCATTTTGGTATATCCACCCTGAATCTGTTTTATCATCTCTTGGGTAAGAGAATTACTGATTATTTTGGGGTGCGGATGTGTTTTTTTTAAATTGTAATGAATACTGTAAGGGAGTTTTTTTTTTTTTTTTGAGACTTAAAAAACATCTTCCTTGAAGGAAAAAATCTTTTAAAAGGCCTACTAACTTGGTCTAATTACTTGAATTAAGGAAGTAAGATGCTTTTGCACTGACTTTGAACAACTTTCTTGACTTCCTGCAAAGAGGATTTTTGACAGTATTTTTGAAGAAGTTAGTAAAACCGAATCTGACATCACTACCTAGCAGTTTGTGCAGCTAGCAAAGTGGTTTGTTCTTAGGGTAGCAGAGGAGGAAATTGCTCCCTGTCTGATAAGACAACAGCAAAGAGTATGCATTCATTTCTTTTATTTTTGACTCAGTTTCACAAAGAAAACCTTTTGCAGAGATAACTATTATTTTGCCTTTCAGAAGGACGCATGCTGTTTCATAGGAATACGGCCGATTTCCAGATATGACCATGTATTTGTGGCTTAAACTTTTGGCATTTGGCTTTGCCTTTCTGGATACAGGAGTGTTTGTTACAGGTAAGTACAAATATATTAATATATCCTTAGTTATTTTTTTTTCCTTGTGGAGGGACATGGGTTGGAAATAGACATAAAAATAAGTTAAGAGTTGGTGATTGGAAATGAGGAAGCTCAGTATAAAATGGTCAAGGTTTTTGTAGCTCAGAGAGACAAGTCTTGCTACGTGACAGAATACATTGTTACTGTTCAAAAAGGCATAAATGTTTTGGGAAAATATCACAATTTAAAAGAAACGCTGTCTATCCGTATCTTTGTTTACAAACTGTTCAAGGATATTACAAAAGCAATGTTGTTACTTAACCCTCAAATATGTGAACATAAGTTTATGAAAGTCTAAAGAAATCCTAATGACAAAGTAAGTGAATTTTCAGCCTTTCAATAAAAAATGATTTCTTAAAAGTCATAATGTGGCTTTGGTTGTCCGTAAGCTACTCTTTCTTTTTGAACAGGAGTTTGCTTCCTCAAATTTTGAAATATTTTTATTGAATAGTTAGCTATATGATAGTTTGAAATAATACATTTGGGTATTTAAAAAATACTAATTTTACGCATATTCTTAGCACAGAATGTGTCTTAAAACAAGTTTTTGGTTTCTTCCTAACCATTTTAATGATTATTTGCTTCGGAAATTTTTACGGGGCCACCGCCCTTCCTGGGTGATGGGTAAATATTAGAATTTTGATGAGACAAAAAATATTTAAACTCTTAAGAGTCATACAAATGCTGTATTCTATAGGAAAATGTTAATGGGGAATCTCAAGTACTCATTTAAACTGAAGATCTTGGTATATTTATTATCTATTTAATGGACATTTCTTGAATAGTTTCGGTTTGGGTCATGACTGCATTTCCGTTGATTGTTAAATGTAACTAATAAATCGATATTTAATATTACTCCTTCAATTGTAGTATCTAAAAGCTGTACTTCATTATGGAAAGAACATTGAAAATGGCATTTTTGTAGAAATTCTAAATAAGCTTTAAAAAAAGGGGAAAATGCTTTTTAAAAGTTTCGCTTACTGGAATTGATTTTGAAATCTGTTTTTGACTTTCCACCACTCTTCTTTCCTCTAAAAGGCAAGGCGGTAGCTACCTCTCCAACTTGTTACATTGTCAGTTGCTATTTTGTGTAACCAAGGAATGGAAAGCAGTGTAAGATACTGTTTCATTTTTAACTGCAAAGATGGGTTAAATATTTTTAGATAGATACAGCATTTTGTCTTAGTACGGAAAATGTTTATTAAGTTACCTTCCCTGTAAAGTTAGCTTTCATAACCAAAACCAAATTATAATGAATAATGATTTTAACCGGGTGATAATATGTACATTATCCTAAATCAGAGTGAATATTCATTAAAATTCCCACTCAAGAACTGTTGCAAAGCATTTCTAAATGAGCACAAAGAGACACTGAAATATTTGTAGGACACAGAGCAAATCACCACAAAAATTTCAACCCACTCTATTAAGGATTTTTACCAAAAGAAATATCTTTCAATTTTTTATCAAAATAAGAGAGTATAAAATTATCCAGAAAACCTTTAAATCAATTGTGCTGAACAATTTGTTCTTAAATAAGTGGATAGATACACATAGATTTATTTTGAAAGATCAAGTTTTTCTTCAATTGCTTACATAAATATTGAGAACAATAATCTTTCTAAAAGGCATTGATAGTCTTCCTGAAATTTATACTTATTTTTGAAAAAAACCCTAGAAGAATCTAATCATGTGTGTCTGCAAATCTTATTTAATATATAAATATAATCACCTGTGTCTGCAAATCTTACTTATCATCCTTTTAAGTTCTGAGAAACATTTTGTGATTCAGTGTATGATTTGGGAAGTTATTAATGTTCTAAATTATATATTTTTCTTTATTAGCAACAGATGAGTTTGATTGTATGCTGATTTTAATGTATTACAATTGAGTTTAGTGATCACAGGAAGCATTAGGCTTTTGGGCATCAAATTTATATTGTGTACTCTAAAGGAATAAAAAGCCAGAGCCAAATGTAGAGAGACGTCAATTAATGGATAAATATATGCACAGTTCAGATGTGTTATTCAATACCTAAAATACACATACAGGCAAGGCAAACTTAAACTGCCATGGCAACAGTGCTGGGTTGAGTTTTACGCAACAGTTTGTGACCTCTTTGCTCTGTAACTCTTTGCCATGATAACCGGAAAACTTTGTTGAACATTTCTAAATAATTTTAGGGGACAATGATAGTTTTGCGAATGCAGGTAGAGATGAGTGTTCTCTGACTCTAAAAAAGGTGTCAAGTTAGGCAAATCTATCAGTCTATAACATACCAGCTAGAGTATATGAGTTATATTATGTGAGTTATGAGTCATAACGGTTTGGATTCATATCCTGGTCATAACTCTCCATTTTCCCAGCTGTATTAAAAGAAATAGTTCATGTTACAAACATATATTATGCCTTGCACATCTCAGGCTTTTAATACAAATTATGAACTGAATTTCATAAGGGTCTTATTAGGTTTTAAATACTCCACGATTTAGAGATTTGTGGGTATGAACATCATTCTCTACGAAAATTTTACAAGTACTTTTCTAAAAATTCGCCTGTGATCCTTATCATTGCTAGATTTTGAAATGTACTTTGTTTGAGAAAGGGTAAGGTGGACTTAGGAGTGTGTCTTTCCTTTTCCTCTCCTGTTCTATATAATTAAGTAGAGGGGCAGAGTGGCTGGGTTGAGCTAGTTCTGTTCTCTGTTCTGGGCTACTTGATATCCTTTCACCAGTGACAATTAACTAGTATAGGAATATAGCTATTTCTACACTCTCTGTATAAATATACATATACTGATACACACATATATATATTCTAGTGTTTATGTGTGAATTATATAAAACACACAAACACACATACCTACTTTTCTATCTTTTGGTTCTTCATATTTATCTACTTTTAAATATTGGAGTTTTAGGGGCTTTAATCGTTGGCCAGTTCTTTTCTTGTTTTCTCTGCTCAGAGTTCCTATCATTACCTGCTATGTATTGATGATCCTGATTTCCCATCTGCAGACTCATTCCTTGAGGTGGAAAAAACCAAAAAAAAAGGAAAAGAAAAAAAATCTGAAATATATTTAAATGTTCCTCAAGTCTTATAATTTTACTTTTTAATAACCTGTAAAACTTTTTCCCGCTTCTTCATCTCCATTGACATCACCTTAATTCATGCGTTTATCATTTTTTACCTGGAATATTATTATAGTTTCCTAATCTATCTGCAGTCTCATCCATTTCTTTCTATACTCTACACCTTAAAAATATAAAATAAAAAGAAGAAAAAAACCTCTCTGATCTCTTCTCATTGCCTTTGGTGTACTCCTTGCCAGAGCCACCGAGTTCACCAATGAGCTAGGAGCTGTGCCTGGAGCTGGGCAGGGGGGCAGAGAGTGGTTTTTCTTTTTTCTTGTATGATTCATTAACCCACAAGAGGCAGTTTCAACATTCTGCTTGGCTACACTTCCTCAGGACCTCGAAGGCTCTGTGCAAGTTCTATTTCCTCTTGAATGTTTTCTTCTGTCACTCATGCCACAAAATATCTCCACTGAAACTGTACACTTTTTGCAGCCTTTCTGTGGCATTTTTCACATACTATTTCAATTAGTTGCTGGTGGTGGATTTAGTATTATTATTTACCAATCAGTGCACTTACTTCCATTATAACCTGTGTGCACACACAAATGATGTCTTATGCCTTTTCTGTATCATCTGAACCTCATTTCTTACCAGACACTAAAAAAGTAATGGGTGTTTTTTGACAAAACTGAAGATTATAATAATGAAGGAGAAAGAGGAAGAATACAAAAAAATTCAGAAATAGAGGACAGAGCAAGAGAGAAACATGAGATGAAAAAATTAGCCAGAGGCAAAGTAGAAGGATAGCGGGAGTTAGACAATGTCATCAAGATTAAATAAAATAATTTTGGATCTGAATCTTCATAGGTTTTCCCTTTTTAAAAATTTAATTTATTATTATTATTATTATTATTATTATTATTATTATTATTATTATCTTGCTATTTTCTTCTTTCATCTCCCTATTCTCCCTCTTATCTGGAAGACCTTCCTAATTTCTTAAAAATCCATAGTTCAAGAATGTTATTCCTAAATTTTTCTTGGCCTACTCTTTGGACATTTTTGCTAATGGCATTTCATTTGGTGGGTTAGTTTTGTTCTTCAGATACAGATGACCCTAGGAAGAAAAGTAAGGAATCAGGCGAGGGAGGAGATACTCATCTAACATGGGGACAAAACACATGGAGTCAGGTCCAGTCCTTGCAAGTACAGCCCTAGACACTGGTAGTGTCGTGGGACTATTTTCAGGGCTCACTCTATAAATTGCATTCTGTGCACACAGAAAGTTTGTTGGGAGTCTGGGCATCATTTCTTACTAGATATTGTGATAATGAATTTCAGTTTGAGTAGGTAAAAAGCAGAGATTTATAGTTAGGCTGATTAGACTTGTTGGTGGAAGCACAGTGTTAACACACACAAGGTTTTCTGTACAGGTCATGTACATGTAAGTCACCTTGGTGCAGAGAAAGAAATTTGTCATCACCGAACACCTTTGATTTTTTTCAGTAATCTTATAAATTTATGGCAATCTTTACACAGGAGAAAATCGGGATGGAAATTGAACTTAATCTTACTTTAAACTTAATTTCAGTCTAGTCTAAATAGCTGTGTCAGTATTAGATACCCCACTCCATACTATGTGCCTATCACTAAAGGATTAGTGCTATGACTTTTATACACGTAAAGATAATACTCTGTAGGGAAGGATGAAGAAAAAAATGAAATATTGCAAGTTGTTCATTTAGCCATATGATGTTATATCTATTTCTACATGATACTGAAATATATAGACATTTTTTGTGTGCATGGCCATAACCAATATTTAGATGAGAAAATATCTAATCATTGCTTATAATTTTTAATATGCATTCATTTTTCTATGTCAAGGTGCTACTTCAATTTCAGTCTGTCGAGAGTCTGGGGCGTGGCTACTGTAAGCAGAGTATTGTGTGTTCAGGAATAATAACAAAAAGAAGAAAAGATAAAGAAAGAAACAAAACTTTGGCATAAATACACATAAAGTCGATGTCAGTGAAATACATAAAACCTTCCATGTGCATTCATGTCTTCAACTGATTGACCTCTGAAAAGATAATCAGCAAGATTTTCAATGTTTTCATTAGATTCGTTACTGAAGATCTGCTCAAACAACTTTCACATCTTCCATGGTGCTTAGCTATATATATGCACGTTTAAAGATGAAACATTTATTTCCTACTAAAAATGAGCCCCAGATACCTGAAACGAAAAAGTTATTTTACTAAAACTTCATTTTCTCCTATATATACTGCATGTGTGATAAAATCATAACTACATGCAATGATATTCCAATGAAAATTATTGCCATTCATATATTTAAAAAAAACTACTTCCAACCGAAATGTGAACAGCTGAGGGGAAATCATCAGCCCTCCAAAAAGCTGATCTGCTAACACTGGAGCACAAATCCAGAGCAAAGGGCAACTCAGCATCACACTCACATGTATTAGAACACGAACGTTACTCTAGCAAACTTAACAAAATGCACTGATATGCAAGAAGAAACTCTGCCTTGTAAATATCAGTAATAATAAGTTGTCCTGGTAGTCATGAAAATAGATTAGAGTCCTATATAAATAATTATGAAGTTAAGAGATGATAACAAAGGGACGATATCATGGCCATGAAGTGTGGTCACCATATTTTAAATATCTCCACTTAAAGAAAAAAAAACAGTAACTTGTTCACTGGTAAAAGAAATACTAAGCATCATAGGAAATGAATCAGGTGCCATTCTGTGTTGGAGATGGCATTTGGATCGAGAAGCATTTTAAAAATCTAATTCTATGAATTATATGACCTCAATTCAAATCACTTTCCATTTTCAGTACACAGTGTCCTCATCTATAAAGTGCTGTAAGCATTAAAAATGAGAATATTTGTGGGGCGCCTGGGTGGCTCAGTCGTCTGCCTTTGGCTCAGGGCGTGATCCTGGCATTCTGGGATCGAGCCCCGCATCAGGCTCCTCCACTGGGAGCCTGCTTCTTCCTCTCCCACTCCCCCTGCTTGTGTTCCCTCTTTCCCTGGCTGTCTCTCTCTGTCAAAAAAAAAAAAAAGGTGGTGAGAATATTTGTGAAAATGCTTTGAAAACTATGAGATATCCTGCCAATTTATATATTGTATTTACATGATCCTGTAAAATCACAGCACGTAGCTCTTTATCGTTGACACACGATTCCAAATCACATCTCTTCCTTTAAGAGACTCGGAGGAGATACAGTTTAAGGCTATGTGGTAAAGGAATAAATCCTTAGAGAACTTTGGATTCTTTTAACTCTGCATCCCCTGTTTTAGGGATTTTTCAGGCTACTCTGGATTCTACCTCTTAAATAGCTTGTAAATCCAACTCTTTGTTAGAGATTCTTATCCTTTCTTATCGTAATAGCCTGCAATCTTGCCTCCCTTCAGTCCCTAGTGTGCTCCTACCTATCTCTACTAGGATAATCTCTGTAAAAGGCAAAACTCGCCTTTGTACATCTTTCCTTCAGTGGCTCCCTATTGGATAGAGAATTTACTGATCCCATGATTTTGATCCCAAGGATGTTTAAGAAAATAAACATTTCATTAGAATATACCTACATTTAGGAGTTTTCCTTGAGAACAGCTCTCACAGAAAACAAAACTCTATTAAGCCAAGTTAATTCCCTGAGTATTTTTTATATAGCTTGATTAAATCATTACCAATTTTTTCATTAAAACAATTTTACTGAACTAATGTTCAATAGCATTACTTTTCATTCAATTTTTATAATTACTATTAAATTCATGAATCAATTTTTTAATCCACATCCAGTTTTACTGACTATAGACTTATGCCTCTGGGAATTTTCCTTTATTGTTATTATATTTCTAAGTGAATTTTTTTTCAAATAATACAGATCTAAATTTCTCAAAAAGGCTTTAATTCTTCTACTTAGCCAGAAACAACATTACTTCCGTGCAGTTTGAGCCATTACTTATCTCGTTCTTTTTCTTTTTCTTCTTCTTTTTTTTTTACATTTCAGTATTACACAAAATGTAATTGATCTAATGTGATTATTTACTTCTGTCCAATTTTAAATTGGGCAATAGTAGACATTTTCAAATTTATGTTGTGCTGATATAGCTATCATTAACAGTCATTGTGTGAATGAAATTCTTTCAGCAAGATCCATTTTGAGATTTTAAGGATTTTGTTTTTCTAGCCAGTGGAAACTTTAGAAATACTTACAAGACTGCTGTATAGTCTAGAATTGCATTTTAGCTCTCATTCATTTGTGTGGCATTCTTCTTATTAGCTTACACACCTTATGCCAACTTCTTACTAATTGGTACAACAAAAATTAAGGAAAAAAATCCAGATGATAAATTTAATGTTTTCAATATACATCAGTGGGTGAAATCAAAATAAGGTGTCAAATTATCCACTTTTGTCTCTGCAGTTAGGAAAAATAAAGCTATTAGTGTGGAGTACACAGCCTTAATTTAATCCCATCAGATTTTTCTAGCTTTGTCTGTAACTTTGTGACATGAAATATACAGTTGACCCTTAAACAACGGGGGTTAGGGAGACTGATGTTTTTCTAGCCAGTCCATGTATAACTTTTGATTCCCCCAGAATTTAACTACTAATAGTCTACTATTGACCATAAGACTTAACAGATAACATAAAAAGTTGATTAATGCATATTTTCTATGTCATATGTATTATATACTGTATTCTTATGATAAAGTAAGCTCGAGGAAAGAAATGTTAAGAAAATCATAAGGAAGAAAAAGAAAACATCTGTAGTGCTGTACTGTATTTATCAGAAAAAGTCCGCATCGGAAGTAGACCTGCACAGTTCAAACCAGTGTTGTTCAAGGGTCAACTGTATATTCCTGTTGTAACTTGCATTTTCCTAAAAATACAATGTTTTCTTGTCTCCAGACTGTTGGCCAGGCTGTTTCTTCTTCCCTCCACATATTTTTTTTGAACTGGGCAAATTATAATTGCCCTTCAAACTTTAGTTCAAAGGTCGCTTCCTCTGGGCAGCCCTCCTTCATGTCCCCTGCTCTTCCAGTCCTTTCACACCTGGGCAGATGTTCGTCTGCTGTGAGGACCCCACGAGTAAGCGTCTTGGAGATCTCTTTATTTGCCTGTCTCCCATAGTACGTGCTGAGCTTGTGTAGATCGTCACTGGGTCTCTGCTTATTTATCAGTGAGTGCCCGCAGGTCCTTGGAACTTGTTTGTTGAATGAATGGGTAGTTGTCAGTATAATCTAACCTTGTACGTAGAAAGTACTTAACAACTCATGAAAACAATTTTAAATCTGTCCTTTTGTTGTTGTTATTCTAGTGAATTATTTATGATAAAGTTTCTACATGATAGAAAAGTTCAGGAAATAGATGGAAGAAAAAATTGCCTAAAATCCTTGCTCACACTTTTTCTTTCCCTCTTGTCTTCTGTTTCTGTTTTGATTATGTGCTGTGTGTAAAATTGCACATCCCATTTTTTTCTCAGTAAACATGATTATTCTAGGCAACTTGAGAAACAGAGAAATGAATAAATAGGAAAATAAAAATCTCACAGATTCTCAAAACCCATCACTAAAAACTTTCTGAATATTTTATTTCACCAGTCTAGCTAAATCTGTTTGCTTATTCACTCATTAATTTGTTTCATGAACAAATATTTTATGAGTGTTTTCCCTGTACCTTCAGCTGGGAATACCATTGTCTATGCCTAACCTCGGGAAGATGATACTCCCATTGTGGCAGTGGCTGCTTGGAGATGGGGTTTTAAATCTTCCAGATTCTCCATAAGCTCTCTCCTCAAAGTAATAATAAGCCTTGCAACAGATAATTAGCTGTGTTCTCAATCTTTTATAAATTAAAAATTAAAAAATTATTATTTTAAAATCTATATATAATGCCCTATTTTAGTAAAAACTCTGTTCTTGCCAGACAACATCTAGGCATCTGTTCCAACTAGATTTCTTCTGTAGGCTTTCTGTTACAGAGGTTCTGAAGCTGCCACTGAGTTGTGTAGATTATTATTAGATATTTAATAAATAAAGGTGGTAGAAACAAAGAGGACCTAGCCAAAAGTCCCAATTCTCTTTGGTTTGTTTGTTTTGTGATTTAAGCTGAAAATAAAAGCTTTATTTGGAGAGACATGTTAAAACATACACACATACACAGCATGCAAACAAATCCTTAAATTTTTCTGGTGATCTTTCATAGCAATTTTCCAAGATCATTGGCTAATAAAGGCTGATATTTCATCGTGGATTGGTCTGATTCTCAGTCCATTCTTTCTTGACTGGATTATTCAGCCTTTTTAATGGCTAGCCTAGCAACCAGGTAATTGAGGACATGATGGTAGGCAAAGCACAGCAAGACTGAAGGGTGGTTGGTAGTGTCTCAGAGGTCACTTGTGTGAAACATACATTTCAGCCCCATGCAGCTTATTTAGCTACATAGGTGAAACCCTGGGCACCCAGCCACTTCCATATCTGTAGCAAAATCTAAGTCACCTAAGATTTTGTCTCTTATAAAAAAACAAAAGACATCTTTGATTAATTTGTATTAACACAAATATGGATGCTGCATTAATAATGCGAAAGTAATGTCGCCACCATCTTGAAATGGAGCTTACAAAGGTACACTACTGAGTCTCCCTGGAGGTGAGTGATACGATGGGAAGAATGGATTTTCCCCAACCGAATTCGTTCTTGATATTACATAAAGTGAAAGCCATTGAATAATTTACCAAAGTATCTAGATTTTTTTTTGGTTTTGAAGTGCAAGGGAAGTAACTTGACCTTTGTTAAACACTTTGATCATGGAAAACACATGAGGCTCTCATCTTATTCCAGGAAGTGTAGACACCAGATAAGCTTTTTATAGTTATCCAAGAGGCATATTAAATGAATCTGGTAGAGCTATCTTATAGTTTTCCACTCCAGGGACAGGTTGGCTAAAACTCAAGGGAGAGTAAAGAATCAAAAATATGTTTATTGTTTGGTTACTGTGATAAAACTTAGGCCAATATTCTACTTTGAATTCTTAGACTCGGGTTTCCAAATCCCTTTTTTGGTTTCTAAACCAAGATTTTTAACTTATGCTTAATAAGTCCTAAGTCTTTCTATTTTTTTAGTGACCGTGTTTTTATTTTCTGAATTTACTGATGGAAGCTTTAGGTATGTTCAAGATACATAGTAGCTAAGAAAAAATAAATTAAGCAGAAGATATCAGTTCAGAGAATTGATTGTGAGAGGGAGTGATGATATGTGGGAAGCAGATAAATAAAAGAAAAGGGACAGGTTGCTGATGAAAATAATTTAAAGAGCTAATACTAGAAATATTGGATTCAAACAAGCTCCAACTTTTAATGCGCTTAAGAAATCAGTCTTTGAAATGTTGCCTGGATTCCGTTCTGAGCTTTCCAATTAGAAACATTACCTTTTAAATCCTCAGTTTTCCTAGCTGTACAATGAAAATAATAGCAGTAGCTATTAAATGAGGTAATTTACTCAGTGACTTAGCCATTTTTAAAATAGAACCCCTATTATGTGCTAAGAACTACTCTAAGTGCTGACACAGTGGTAAATAAAACAGAAAAGTTACCAACTTTCATGAAGCTTACATCTTAGTAACAGAGATAATGAAATCAAATAAATAACTGAGAAGATTTCAGGTATTGATAAGTGCTGTGAAATAAAACAGTGTGACATGATAGAGACAGGCCAAATTGGGGAGTGACTGGCCCTTTAGACAGTGATCAAAGAAGACCTCTTAGAAGTAGCATGATTAGGCTGCTAACATTGGCTGACGAGAGTGTAAAGATTTTTGTAAAGAAGAACTGGCAGGTGCAAAGGTTCCTCAGAAAAAGCAAAAACTTGGTGGGTTCAAAGCAAGGAAAGGAGGTCAAGTGCTTGCAGTATGGTGGGTAAAGCCTGAGTGGTTTGTGGTAAAGCTGGAGAGATACATAGAAGGGGGAGGTCCAATAGGGCCTTATTGGAAATAGAAAGAATTTGGATTTTTACCTTAAGTGTAAAGAGAAGAAGCTATTTGGAAGTTTTAAGCAGAGAATGAGCTAATCTTATTTCCATGTTAAGGAGACTACTCTGGCTACTGTGAGAATAGATTGGAAGTGAGTTAAGACCTGGAGACCAGTTAGGAGCCTGTTGGATTGGTGGAAAGAGAAAGGAGGTGGTATCTGGACTAGGTGTTGGCAGTGGAGGTGGAAGGAAAGGACAAATGTATATAGAATCAAGAGAAGTTGCTGTGTGGAAGTAAAGTAGGAAGTTATACAGAACAATTCATTTTTTCCTCATGAGCAAATAGGATGAGAAACACCCCAGTTGGGGTAGGCAATCAAGGGTTCTGCTTTATCCATATTAATGTTTGAATTCTCAGAAGACATCCAACTAGAGATATTTAAAAATCAATTGGAGTTTAGAGTGTGGGGCTCATTAGGACTAGATTAGAGCCATACATTTGGAAGTCACTGTATACAGATGGAATTTAAAGCCAAGGGACTGAGGACCTAATTCTGAGCCCCGGGACACTTCATATTTGGAGTGGTTGATAAGAGGGACTAGGAAAAGAAAAAGTGAGAAGCGGTAGCCAAAGTGGAAAAGGAAAAAAAATATTTTGCTTTGGATGTTGAGAAAAAGAGCTGATGATTTATGGGGCTTAGCATGCTTGCTGGCATATAATGAGAATCCAGTTAATTTCACATAAGAGTCCAAATTCATGTCTCTTGAAAGCTTGATTGAACAGTGATTGTAAACATACAAATTATTGTCAAATATCCCTATTTAACTTTAATACTGGCACAAAAGTATGAAAATAATTTGTAAAAATATTTATAAGAATTAAATATATATGTATATGTGTGTGTATATATACACATGTATAATATATATCTCCCTTGCTAGTTTAGCTATTTGAAAAAAGAGTATGACTTAAAATAATATTTTAATAAAATCTATGTAAAATATATTGAGAGACTAATGAATTAGAAATTTAATTGAAAATGTCTTGAAAAGGTAATGCTATGTTGAATCACTTGTGTGGTATATTTTGTTTTGATGCATATTGATAAAAATCTTTAAAAATACTATTTAAGCTAATACATGGACATTTTAGGAGGTTTGTTGAACATTAATTGGTTACATAAAAGGCTTATTTCTAAATCAAATTTTAAATCTTTCATTTCTTTGAAGAATTTGAAAAATAATTGGTTATTACTTAGGCTTATATTAGGTAGGACCGAATAGCCTTCATAATTATACAGCTCACAAATAGGAATTTGTCCTTTTGGGAATATAGATAGATAGATAGATAGAGATAGATAGATAGATAGATAGATAGATAGATAGATAGATAGAGATAGATAGATGATAGATAGATAGATAGATATTTAGTAAGATAAATAGTGCTACCATGTGCCAGACACTATTCTCAAAAATTTATAAATGTGATCCCATTTAACTTAAGTATACATATACAAATCATTATGGAGTCTAGCTTATGCTTGTCTTTAATAGCTTGTACTTGTCTTTAATCAGTAAAGTTGTCAATTTATCTCCCAATATTTTATCATAAAATTTACTGGTTATCGTATTCTAAAAGGGAATAGCTAAATTTAATTTTTCTTGTTCTAATTTTAAATACTAAAATTGAGAAATAAGGAGTGAAGAAAGGGAAGTAATAATAAACTTCTCCCGTGTGCCTGGCGCTAAGATGCTTCGCCTGCATTGTGCTATTCAGCTTATCTTTCTTTCTACATTTTGTTTCTAATCGTTCAGAGTATTAAATAAATGTTCAGATAAACCTTGGTCACTAGTGTGAACAGAGGAAAACAGAATTGTGGTTAAACCAAAAGAATAAGCAATCTATTCTTGACATTTGTTGTATTACGGTATTTTGCTCAAGTTGAAAAATGGGCATGTCAGATGGTTGGGTAGTTTACTATGATTTCAAAAATGAAATCGTATTGAAAAGGCTCAGCACAGGAGAAAGTTGTGCAGCTTTCTCTTCCTGCCCTGCTTCGTTTTCACAAGGATATAAAGCCATAGTTTAAGCACATCTGCTTCATAGCGTGTGTGAGAGAGAGAAAGGAAGAGAAGGGTGGGGGCAGAGGGAGGGAATGAAAGAAAGTGAATCCATTTATTGCAAACAATATCTTAGTGTGTGGAAAATAGACAATCATGCATGCGGGCACTATCAGTAGTAAGTCAGAAAGCATAATTTACGGTAATGCAGAAAATCTAGCTGTATGTAAGTAGGGAAATAAAAAGCCTAGTAAACCTACGTAATCCATTTTAAGATGTGTTAGTTCAATTATGCAAGAAAATGTCACTATTTCTCTGCCCCCTACTTTGAGAATAAAAGTTGGAATAATGGAAATAACTTTGCATTAAAAAAAAAAAAAAGGAGTCAGTATCATTTCACTGTGCAGAACTGTGACACCACAGGGCAGCTTTAGAACGAATGGAACCCACAGGTCCATCTACAGGTTCGAGAGAGGTTCTCACACAGAGGGAGATTAAAAATATTTTCAGGGTGATCTAACACAGAAAATTACCAGAGCCTTTGAAATCAAAGATTATCCCTGTTCTAAGAATAGAAGGTGGTTTTATGTTGAGGGCAGGTAGAAGGCATGATGGAAGAACTATGGAGGACGGCTAGTGGGGGATCAAAGGCAAGTAGAACCTCGAAATTCTGGAAGTGGAACAAGTCAGATACAACATAAGGAGTACTTCAAAGACAAGGAAACAAGAATAATAAAAATATCTTTAGTTGTCAAATGTAAAATTTGTGCCAGTTTTGTCACATTTTATTTTTCAAGAGCACTATAAAACCAAAGACATTTTCTGTTTACATCAGTCTAACTATACATATTTTTCTCATCTATCTTAATTAGTCAATTTTTCAAAAGAAAAAAAATGCATTACGTTCAGAGTCCAAAAAAAAATTTTTTTTTGGTTATCCTTAATAGAATGCCTTCTCTTAAGCTAAATTTTAATATTTACGTTTCTAAGTATAGGGCGGCCATAGAAAATGAATTCGAAATCACTTTATAAAGTCAAATGAGATGAATAATAAAGGAATTGTTACATTGTCTAAGCATTTGTAAAACTTTTATAAAGGAGTGCAGAAGTTCTGCTATTACTGTTACAATTAGCTTCTCTTTTGGTTTTGCACTTTAAGAGTTGGAATACAAGTTGAAATCTTGATGTAAAAAATAAGAAATAGTTTGCATATTAATCTATAAATCAAGTACAGAAATATGGAATGTTCAAACCACTGTCGATGTGGATTCCTATTTTGTAATTAAGCCACCCTAGAAATATCTGTATTTGTTGAAGAGCTAATAGACTAAAGAGAAGAAAGAATCAGTGTAATCTACAATGCCATGATTTTGTAGAATCTTTGCTCTGGTATATGTTTTGTCAATTTATGAAAGAAAATGCTTACCATGGACTTATTTTTTGCTAAAATATGATCCCTATGGCCTTTAGATTTTAAACAGAAAATATGTACATAATGGTGTTTCTGAAAAAAAAAATCACGTGCTTTTCATTTTAGTTCATCCATTATTCTATTCCTTATTTAACTTAGAATATATTTCTATAATTCCTTTAAAACAAAGTAAAGCATGATTCACTTAAAAATTTATTCTGGCTTTCCTTATCCATGATTTTTCTCTGAATTAACACTTCTGAAGGGTATTAGATACCATAACTTGTCCTTCACTCTAGGCCTCCATTTTATGGGCTGAACATCTGGATTTGATGGCCCAGAAAACATTTCCTTCCGCTGACTTTTCTAATAATCTTCTTTAACAGATGCACATGCTTCATGTTTGTCAGTAAAATTGACATAATTTTCATTTCTAATGTTTTAACACACAATTAGGGAATTTTCATTACATAGTTTTTAAAATCCATTTTAATTTTGTATGAAAATGATAGTAAGAGCCAGTCTAAAAACTATTAGAACCACAGATGTTTTCCTTTACTGCATTCATTGATTTAAGATCCACCAGCATGTTGTTGAAATGTCCAGAGGTTAACAATAATGATGGCACATGGGGCAGATTAAAATTCTTTTTGTGAAAAAATATTTGAATTTTATTTCATACCTTACTTTCTTCTAATTGAAAAAAATTAGCTAGTGGAATGAAGCACTCTGACACCTAAAATTTCACTTTTCTTGTTTTATAGTGAAAGGGGATTTGAAATTAGGATTTAGGAGTTGTATGGCACCCCCAAAATTTATTCACACCGGTTACAAGTACTAGTTTTGTTTTCAGTGAAGAGAGAACAAGGATACATTTTCTCTTAATATTTATTGTCCTATTTTACACTCGTGGCAATTGGTCTACTGAACTCTTCAGTCTGTAAAATGTAACATATAACAAGCAACTTTGGTCCCTCTTTCCCTCTAACTATAGGACTATTAAAATGAAAAATTTAAAAGCTGATCAGTGTCTCTTGTCTACGATATTTAAATTGCTAAGAATGAATTTACAGATTCGTAAATACACCAGGATATAAAAGGAGCAGAAGTACTTGTCTTCACATTAAAACAATAGACAATGAAGAGGTCTTTTTGTTTTTAGATAAAGCATTTAAATTTTATTATGTTCTTCACTATTTACTGAGAGTCAAGTGTTGTTCAAGACACAGGATTCTATCAAAGTAGCAACAGTATTTCCTGCCTTTATTTGCGTTTGGATTCCTAGAGAAGAAATTTTAAAGAAAGAGGAAGGGAATTTGGAAATTTGGAGACTACAATAATATAAGCCATCAGTATTTACACAGTAGTACAATTTTAGAGAAAAAGGAGACTAGAAGTCATCAAGTTTAACTCATCTATTTTACAAAAAATAGAAAACTGAAACAAAAACATTTAATGACTTACCTCATGTTTTACCAAAAGTGAAGGAACTTGGTCCAGCATTCCTGCCATGTATCATGAGGTTTTACCCATTTATCAGGTTTGCCTGATATAATGAAATGAGTGTCAGATTGGACATTCAGGGGCAAGTTTTGAATCCTTAGTCTAGTGCTAATTCCTTTTCACTAGACTTAGACTCTGACATGTGGTGTTGGATAAAGTATTTAACTTTCCTAAACCTCAGTTCCTTTTTCAGTGAAATGAATAGCTTAGTTCAATTTCTCAGCCTCAACTTGATTGATATATTGGCTTGGATAAATGAGCTGTCCTGTGCCTTGAAGGATGTCTCGCAGTATCCCTGGCCTTTACAAACTAGATTGAGTATCTCACCTCCTTGCTCTCCTCCCCCAACAGTCATGACAACCAACAAAAATGTCTGCAGGCAATCAATGTCCCTTGAAGACAAAATTGCCAGCCCTCACCACCTTCCTTTAGAAACACTAATTTATTTGAAATCATTTCTTTAGGACTTACCCACCAGTAAGACTGTGCTATTCTAGACCACATGTTTAACTCTTGGATGCTTCATAAGAAAGCATGAATTTTGTTGTGTATTTGTTACAGTGACCAAAGGGGGCATCATAAAATTTTTGGAAACAAAATAAAAGATCAGGGATGCTAGGATGACTCACTTGTTTAAGCATCCAGTTTTTGATCTTAGCTCAGGTCTTGATGTCAGGGTCATGAGTTCAAGCCCTGCTTTGGGCTCCACAATGGGCATGGAGCCTACGTTAGGAAAAAAAAAAGATCAGAAATATTCACAAGCAAGACATTTATGGTAGCATTGAAATACTAAATATTAGAAAGGTTTAGGAAGACTTAATAAAATAATATTGAAAGTATTCAATGTAATTGGCATAATTATTCACATAGAACTTACCTATGTATTTACCAGTTGTACCAAAAGGTACAATAACAGTTTAGTCATTGTAGAGACTCACTCCAAATCATAGGTGTCCACTGTTTCTCTCTAAGACCACTTTAACTGTGTAGGGCAGTTATTTCTGGAAAGATTTGCTAGAACAAACATGAAGTATTCATAGGGAAAGTGTCACATCCTTTCATCCTTTGCACAGGGAAGAAATAGATTCCTATTATCCTCAGTTTTAAATTAAAAGATTTTGTTGCTTCCCTTTCTTTCTCTCCTCCACCCACCTTTTTCCCCCAAGTGGGTCCAGATACCTGCCAATAGAAGAGGAGAGACTCCTAAAGAGAGAGTGTATACGTAGGAGATACAAAGGGACATTGGGAATTTGTGTCTAGCAATTGATAGCCGAACAGAAAGCTAGTCCGATGAACTGGGCTACACACCACAGGGTGACTTAGTCATACATTGCTACAAATTCCCCCAAGGAAATTGACTGACTTGTGGTTTTAGGAGAAATACACATCATGGAGGTGGTGCAGGGAGTTGAGGAAAGTTTAGTTGCTACAAAGTGGGAGCTGAGAGCTCAAATAGGTTGGTTATGTTTTGCCAGATGGAGATAAAACTTGAGGCAGCCACATCCTGTGACTAGAAATTGTTAAAGTAGACAGACTCTATCCGGAAGTAATAGTAAAGTGCACAAGACGGGGAGACTAACTTAGGGAGAGGAAATCAATTTTGTTTCAATTGGAAGATCTTTTTCTTGATTTTATAGACTATTTTAACACTATGAGGGAATTAAGATCATGTTTCACTTAATGTATATATGTGTATTCATATCTAACACAAATACTGTGATTTATCTTTTTTCCAAGAAAGCAAAGTTTGGACTGAGATCCAAAATATTTGGTTACTGGAGCAGAGAAAATTAGCTGGGTCTTTTTACTAATTACAGTGTTGATAATTAATATTTCAGAAATGTAATTTTTCCAATTTTCCTAGTTGATAAAAAGTAAATGGAGAAAAAAAATATTTTTCTGATACTGAATACTGTCACCAGATTACTGGTGCTTTAGATTTTTTTTTCCATTAAAGAAATTCAACTTTTATAAGCCTTACTATTTTCTGTTTTTATTGGCATCAAACACTGGAGATTTAATTTCTTCCCCAAGCTAAAATAAAGGATGTTATGAATAAACTACTTTTTCATTTTAAATAAAAACAGATTCATTATAGATATTCACCTCAAATCCCAAACATACCTGAATAAATTAGTCAGTTTTGTGGATAAAAATCTATTGTCATTTAAAAAAATTAACAATATTTTCATTTTTATCTCTGTTGCTACTTCTGGGTTCTGACTGAGTCCGGAAGCAGAAGTTGCAAAACATTGTGAGAAAATTCTTGCTCTATCTTTTTTTTTTCAATCTCCACCCAAATGGAAATACCAGAAGTCTGAGAGGAAAGTCCATTTTTGCTAAATGCCCAATTCAGTGTTGCATCTCTATTGCTGTCTTCAGTTATCTTTTTACAGCTACCCTCTATCCATTCAGAATTGCTGCTCCAGTTTTAACATCCCCATCTTTATCCTGAGAGAATTCTTTTGGGTTTCTTTTGGGTTGCCATTGTCCACCTCTGTGCCCCATGAAAGGATGCATTGGTAACATCTTTTCCATAATTATATAGAAATAGTCTATTACGGTTACCCAATGAATGTGTTAAACTGAGCTTAGCCACATAACCAGTTTTGTGGAATAGCACAATTTTTTTGTTTTTGTTTTTACACTTTTCCAGGGAAGAGCCGTCAAGTCATGTAGATTGCAGCCATCCCACGTGTGCATGGGGACGTCTTTCTGATCCCTGTCTCCCTGCAATGCCCTTCTTACTTACTTTTTAGTTTCTCTGTACAATATTGTAAGCTCCACTGAGGGAGAAACTTTTCCTTATTTGCTTCTGTATCTTCAGTGCCTGACATTGGAGAGTAGTTTTTAAACATACATTTAATGTATTAATAATGAAATGGATGAATGAATGAATGAATGAATGAATGAACCCCCATTAACTCTCTGAGGTAATGCAGTATCATGGGGATATTTTAAACTGTTGTGTGTAGAAAGGCTGATACTCATGATTGATATTCTGATAGAGTAACGGCAAACTACTGAACTTGAGTATTATTTTATTATGTTACTTTCTTGTATAAGGAGGAGATAAAGTAAGGGAATATATGGGTAATGGTATTCATGAAAGGAACACAATACATAAATGCTTCACTTCCTTGAGACAGAATGACATTGACAGCCTAGAATGTTCACCCTGATTTATCAATCTTTAACATATGGAAAAAAAAGTTTCTTCTATGTGAAGTGGTACAAGTTGTGACGCTTTTTGCTTGACCTTTTACAGAAGAAGGTAACACATTTTCTATGCCTCTTCCACCCTTTCCTGTCCCTCTCACCCCCAAAAAGGTGGTTAACGCTTTGGTATTTGGGATACTAAACGGAACATGTCACACACACACAGGTACACACACACACACACACACACACACACACACACACACAGCAATACATATGACGAGACTTAATGGAATTGCTTTTCTGTTCTTCTTATGCTACTTTTGGAAAATTATGATAATTTGGGCCCCCTGTGAAGACTTGAGAGAGACTTGTACAGTTTTCTAGTTGCTTTTCATAATAATCAGAAAAGACACTCAGTTCTCCCTTCCCTTTGGAGTAAAAGTCTTTAGAAGAAAAAGTATTTCTTACTCCAACTATTGGAGAATGTTAAGTTGAACCCATGATATGGTTCTACCTACCACTGGCAGGCAGCATTCTGCCTTTGGAGCAGTACATGAAAAAAAATTTTCTTTTTTGTCCAGACAAGATGTTTCAAAATAAACATTTTTAAAAAGTCTTAATGATGAACTTAAAATCAAGGACCAAGTTATTTCAAGTAAAATAAACACTTTGAGAGAGGTGACATTATAATATCACTTAATAATTTCATTAAGGTTAGAAACTCAGAGGCTGATTAAAATAGACCAATGACACCTGGGTCTGAAGTAGTCCCCAAATAAGTCTTTAAGAAGAAGGTAGCAGCTTCTTCATATTTTGACTTCTGCTTGTCCCCACCAGGCACATGCTATGTCAGAGTAATCATTTGCTTATTTTGTAGGAAAGACAGACATCCTTCCTATAAATAGTCCACTTATGTATCACTTGATGCCAGGGAACGGACTACAAAGCAGTGATAAGACATGTGCCCCTCCCCATGCGGCACTCCTTGCGCAGGTCCCACACCGTGCAGAAACCGAAGAGACCCATGCTTACTCCCTGGCCACCATAGGTGGGGACTATCTGAAGAAATGGACAATGTATGTTTGATGACTAAGGCAATTTGGGTCTGAAGGATATTTTACTTAATTTCTCAGTGGAACTAGTTCATTAGTTTCCAGTCAAAGAAGAATATTTTGACAGTTTTCCTTTAAAATGCCTATATTTATACAGAAACCCTTGTCATAGACATATGACCATTTCTTTAAGAGAGGGTCCTAGACTCGAATTGCTGTGCCAAAGACCAGAAACATTTTAAGTCTCTTCATGCCTATTAATAAACGGCTCTTCAGAACATTTTTCTTACCTATGCTCTTTCCAGCAATGTCTGAGTTTCCTTTCGTCTGTATTTGCTGGAGTTTAATTTCATCATTTTAAAACATATGTTATTTTTATAAGCGCAACTCGTATTTCTGTTTCTATCTTGCATTTAACGTGACTTCTATTGTTTTTTTTCATATACATATCATCACTTGCATCCCTTCTGTGAATTGCATTTACGGGGTTTGCGCGTTTATCTTTTGTGCAGCTGTGTTTACATTCTTATCCTAAGTTACATGGGAGTGGCAAGGAATAGATGTATACTGAGTTGATACAAGTGTTAGAACCAGGACCGTAAGTCGGGGTTGCTAGGTTGTCAGCTGTGATACAGTCTAGAGGAGGGACTGCATGTGCTTCTGTCAATTTTCCTTTCTGAAAAACTCTTCACTGTTAGTTTCTGGAATGTTTAGGGTATGCTTGGGAAGCCATGATGGAGACCAGTGTCCATCTTCCCAGGACGAGATCCGCTTATGAGTTCTGGGTGACTTTAGGAGTAACCCTTGAGCCTCCTTATGTTCTTCAGAGAACCTACCAACAGCACAGCGTGTCTTGCACTGGGATTTTTCACTTTTCGCTTCACCCCAAGACTTCCACCCCTAACCACATGCCTATCTACCAACTTTCACAGCAACCTTATGAGAACAATATTCTCAGTAAGCTCCTTTCTCAATTCCTGTTGGAGGGGCATTGTACCATCTGAATGAAAGAAATCTTAGCGGCCACAAAGGTTAATGCATGCAATCCCTTTTACCACAAACCCTCACTGTTTGAATATAAATCCAAAGACTACTTTCTAAAATGAAAAGCCTAGTTTAATGGTGAATAGCTCAAATTATTTGAAATTCTTGGTTTTCAAATTTCCTGTGCTACGACTGAGACTGGTGGTTCTCTAAACATTTTAATCCATACTTTAAATGGTCTTAAAAAGAAAATAAACTCCATTCTTAAGCATAATTATAGACCATGAAGAATTTTTCTTGATTTGTTTTATATGTATTTTTATCATAATGAATATTAAAACTGAAATTTTAAAAATACTTATTTACTATTAATTTAATAATAGTAAACTCAATACATGTTCATATAAATAGCATATTTTATAAAAGATAATGACATACTGCAAAACAAAGATTTAATAAGACTAGTGGCACTGTTATACATTTTTACAAACTTCTTTAATGTCTGTCTTAGTAGAAGGATATCTGGATTCTCATATCTGCTTTTGCATTCTATCTGTTGCAATATCATATGCCATGCAGCCTCTGAAAGCATCCATTTTCTACTAGTAAGGGAAAAAAAGGTAAATAATATCTTAGTATTATAAAAATAATTTGACCTTGAAGTCACCTTGAAAGGTTTTGGGGGAACCCCTCGTGTCCCCAGAACACATTTTGAGAACCAATGGCTTAAACCAACTAGATAAAAACTCTTTCCCTCACAGCTGCATAGAATAGGACTATACTTTCCGCCATATAATATTATTTTAAGTATTCAAATTATTTCTTGAATCCTCACACACCTCTTCTTAGAAAAAATATCCTACATTATCATATAACTTTTCTATATTTGGCATGCTATATGGCATCCCTTCCCACCTCCTGCCCTCAGATTAGCCTTTTGTAAATACTCCTGGATTTCAACTCCATTCTTAATGTATGATATCCTAGACTGGACATAGTAATTCAGGGATTTGGGTGACTCAACAAACATATATACATTCCAAAAAATGGCTCTTGAGAATCTACCATGTCCATCTGGTTAGCCAACTTTTTATATTGTATTAAACACTAGCAATCTCAGAGTTAAACCTCACCGGGTTTAAGTTATGTGTTTCCTCCATGCTGTACTGGTTATTTTAATAACAACATCAATAAGAATAATCATTAAAATTACAGACAATAGTCAGTAATTGGAAAGTGCTAGGTGCTGTGCTTAATGCATAATGCATAGATTCATTCACTCATCTAAATCTTACAATAATCCTGTGTACATACATTTATTATCCCCCTTTTACAGATAAAGAATGGGAAGTACAGAGAAATTAGATACATTGTTTAAGATCACGTAGCTAATAGAAAACAGAGCCAGGATTTGATCCTAAACAACTCAATCCTAGAGTCATTTCGGGTAGAAATTTCCTGGGAGCTGTGTGTTCAGATAAACATGTAAAAATATAGACATAGCTTATATTAGTATAAACATAAATAACAATATTTATTTTACATATTTATTATTTTCGAAAGAGAGAGTGCAAACAGGGGGGAGGAGCAGAAGGGAAGGGAGAGGAACAAGCAGACTCGCCGCTGAGCCAGGACCCTATGCCCTACTTGGGGGCTCCAGCTCAGGACCCTGAGATCACGACCTGAGCTGAAATGAAGAGTCGGCCACCTAGGCGACTGACTAAGCCACCCAGGCGCCCCTTATTTTAAACCAGAATGTCATGCGCAGGACTGGTTTATTTGGTGGTAATGAGAGAAACAAAAGTGGATGGAGAGAGAGAGAGAGGAAAGAAAAAAGGAATTATGAAGACTGAAAAACCTAAAAAAGCACCCTCTCCTTACTCTTGATACTCTTCCTTTTCTTTTTTTCAGCTTTAAATCCACAGTGACTCTCCCCACACTGACCCGTTTCACGTTCTCCTTTGTGAGGACGCCCTTACAGATAGTACAGATATTCTCAGCTGTTTGACAGCTACGTTTGTGTTCTTTAAGCATACCTGCATCTGTAACTGTCTCGTCTAGATATTTTCACAGGAATTATGAAAATTGTAGTTTCTCCTTTAACGTCAAGGACTTTGTGCTGGACTAACCATTCCCTTTGTGCAGTTGCTGTAACTATGCCCTGTTAAAATGTGCAGATGTGGGAGAGAGGAGCTGCATTACCATGGTCCCAGCCAGAGCACTAACCCCTTTGCCATGGGAGAGACGGAGCGTGTGTGTCTTACTTCCCAGGTGTCTCGCACCGAGGAAAAGCAACAGACTCCTCAGTCTGTGATCACTCTATTGTTGAATGAAGATATTCTCCCAACACAATGGCACTGCAGGCAGGATTGAATTTACGAGGGCTTCTTCTATGTAATTCTGAATTCCCTAGACCTGAGTCCTGCCGAGTACACCTGCTCCCCTCTCTACCTTGCTGCATTTCATTCTTTTCAGTCCATTAACGGAGCCAACCCAAGCTGGGAGTGGTAACAATTTAAATAATAATAGTCTTTAACTTTTTATCTTTCCTTAAAAAAATAGAATTCTAAGAGTACTTTTAGCTATAAGGTTTTTCTATTTAATTAAATGAGCTTAAACTTCTTGTGAAGTGTAAAAAAGCACAAGTGGGTTTGTGGAAGTAGGAGAAACAATCCTCAGTCTGAATGACTTGAGGGACTGGCAAGCTTCCGCAACCAGTCAAAGGAAACTTCGCTTCGAAGCTTACTTAGTCTAACAGTTCATGCCCTGACCTGGACACTGGGGACCTGTGGCTTCCTGCTGAATGCAGAGCTGAGCTGGTGGCCTTGATAAATCATATCAATTCCAAGGTAGTTTGTGGTTGGTTAAGGCGCTGGGCTTTATTTTTAATTTTTAAAATTTTTTATTTTTTTAAAGATTCTTTATTCATTCATGAGAGACAGAAAAAGAAAGAGAGAGGCAGAGGAAGAAGCAGGCTCCCCTGCTTCCCGGAGTGGGAATCCCAATGCAGGACTAGATCACAGGACCCTGGGATCACCACTTGAGCCTAAGGCAGACGCTTAACCAACGGAGCCACCCAGGCGCCCCTATTTTTCATTTTTTAGTTTTTTAAGATTGTGGACTTTCAAATCTAGACTTCCTGGATATAAATTGTAGCTCCATCACTCACTGTATTTCTTTGGGAAAGTTGCTTAGCCTCTGTGCCTTATCAGTAAATGGTGATAATTTGAGTATCTACCTCACAGGTACTGAAGAATAAATGATTGGCCCATAGAAAGTATTAAATATATGTTAGTAATTATTATGATCATTGCTATGCTGTTATTCTTCTTATTATTATTCCTTTTTGCATGACAGCATGTTACCTGTCTACCAACGGGGTAGGAGAACTCAAACAAAATAACTTTTCAATATTAATAATAACAATAAACACTTCCAGTGCTTTGGAACTATGCCTTTCCCTCCCCACCCCCCGCATGCCTTAAGGTCACCTGAGGAGTAGGATGTCAAACAGCAAGATGATACTGGGGAGAAGAGGAAGGAAATAGTATCATTTAAGGCGGTCTCTACTATTATTTTTTATATATCCAGATAGGCTTGTATGTTTCAAGAAAGTTGTTCTGTGGATAACTGAGGTGAGAGTGTGGGTTTTCAGTTTGTTTCTTTCAGATAGTGCCTGTGGCCTGAGAAATAAGGAACAGACCATCTTCCCACATTTGAAAGGGAAATGTGTAACAATGGGAAAATATTTGTTCAAAACAGCTGTTTGACATGATGTCTGCCATAACTGTGAAGTATTTTGACAGCATAAAAAAATTATTTGGTTGGCAAGAAAAGATTTAAGGTTGCTATGTGTGTAGAAAAACCAAGTTCCTACCTACATTTCTGAGAACAGGTTTCAGAGAACATGGTTTTTCCTTATACCCTTATAACTATCTCATTGGGGCCCAATATAGGAACTGTTTTCCTATAGAAAACAACTGGTTTTTTCCTTTGTCAACTAATAATTTTTAACAGTCATGTTACTTGATGACAACACCAAGTAGAATGGTAATACTTTTTGAAAATTTTGAAAATTCCAACTCATATATTTAGGGAATGCTTTTTGCAAGTTTTGAAAATTCCAACTCAGATATGCCATGAGCTGTTTTACATCTTTGTCTCAGGAGTTTATGTCAGGCTTGTGTGTGCAAAGCTCTGGAACAGGCTGTTTGGAGAAGAAGACAAAATCTCCTTTCTGAAGCTAACATGACCCTGAGGGTGGCCAAATTGCAAGAGAAAGACTTACTCTCCCACTGGCCTGGGCCTCCTCCTCATGTTCCTTAGAATTCTAGCACTGGATGAAATGCTCGAACAGCTCTTTCCTTTTGACCCTGTGATACTCACATATCAACAGTCGTTAATGATAAGAGAAAGGAAAAGTACAATCTTTATCCTCTTGAGGCTGATGTTCTGGGAGACCCATGATGAAAAATGCAGGCCTCCCAATTTGGAAAGTATCTTTTGAATCTGAATGGGATTGGAGCCAGTACAAGGGGGGCACTTTTGGAGTATTCCTACAGCCTTCTATAGCAGTCTAATAAATCATTTGAATATATTTCATGAGGGAATACATTCTATTATAAATTATCATTTTGATGGGCGTGTTTTGACATCAGGTTGGGCCAAAGTGAGCAAGTTAGTCATGAGTGGAGTGAGAGCCAGGTAGAAGCAAAGACAGTAAGCAGTGCAAAGAGCCAAGCCCCCAACGTACATGCAGAGACATCCTATAGCGACCACCCCTCGTGACAGTGTGAGCCAGATTCCCATCTTGAGGTAACGAGGGCAACTATAATGACATTTTCATTCCAATGTCTCCAAGCACTTACGTGTCTCCAAGAACAGGAAAAACTCTAAACCTAGTAAATGTGTTCCCCTTCTTTGGTTCCTTAGCATCTGATTGATAAACACAGGAGAAACATTCTAGTGTGTTCCATACGGTACATGGCAATAAATACCATGGCACAGACTGAGAAGCATATTTGGCAGAGTGTTGCAATGTGGCAAATAAAATCAGATTGGCACGTTTAGGATAATGAGAATATGGAGACGTACAAGTGAATCTCTTCCTAGTCTTGGCAAGAGAGTTCAAGTGCGTGCGGTGTTTACATTGCCATTAGCTATCTTTATCTACAAGGGGCAGCTCATTATCTCCCAATCTGCTCAATTATTCACATTGAAAGATGTAGGGAGAGTTGTGGACATCCACTCATAGATATTTGAACAATAGGAGACAAACGTGGGTCTGGAGTGGTAGGTTTTTTTTTTTTCACTCGTGTCTGAAGGAGAGGGCAGGAACAAGGAGAAGATCCTTCTGGTGATCATGGTGGCCCTGAAACAGATTCTTGGGACTTAGCAGATCTTTTCAGGGCCAAAAATTGTAAAGAAACTATTTGTAAGACTGTTCTATTTTATGAAGAAATGGAAATAATTAAAGCATTTGCTAAACATGTCTAGATACTAAAGTAAAGGTAAAGCTAAAGGTTCTGTGAATCTATGAAACTTAATTTAAGAGATGCACGAGAGTGGGTTTTACACATGCAGGGATCTGTAGCAGAGATGGTAGTGAACAGATTTTGCCCAGCCTTAGTGAGACCAGACACAGAGGTTAATAGCATAATATATTCCATGAGCAAAGTGATCTTAACATAGAACTCTTTTCAAGGTAGACTATAAATGCTTCTACCATGGATCTACTTTTTAAAATAGTAGATTCATTTTTATTTGTCTTTATAAGTTAAATACAATCTTGCTTGAATATAGATGACTGCAAGAAACTTCAGCAATAATCCTGTAGGTTACTGTATCAGTCAGCTTTGTATTCATTTAGCAAACAAAACAAAATATATTTAGTAATGGTTTAAATAAAGAGGAGCTGCAAACCTGGAGATCTGGAGATCTGGAGGAATGTCATCCCTGACTGGCACAGAGACATCAGGATGACTTAAGCAACCCAACCTCTTTTCATGTTTCTTTTCTCCATCCTATTCTATAGGCTTTTGTCCTTGTGCTAGCCATCTCATGTCTCTTAATGGCCGCTGGGCAACCACACCTTTCATCTGCATTCCAGGCAGAAAGAAAAAGAAGGGCGAAGTGGCAAGAGATTTTTCCTAAAGAGCTTTTGCCTTTTTATTCAGGGATGAAAACCTTCCGCAAAGACTTTATGTACTTTTATTGGCCAGAAATACATTATTTGGCCATCTATTACTATAAGGGGTGGGAAGGAAGCCCCGAGAAAGGAAATGTTAGCTTTCTAGACTCTATTGTAGAGTTACACAAAAAAGAATGGGGTTATGAATGGCTTTTGAGTACTTACCGTTGTCTGTTAGTTGCTATAGCTGGTAGTCGCTGCATATGATTGAATCTGTACTAGGCCCTTTTATCAGGCAAGCTTCCCAACGTACAAAGATCAAAGAAAAATAGTAAGCTTGCTTCAGATGGGAACAATTCTATCTTACAATTAGTGATGATGTAAGATCCCAACTTCTTCAGCCAACTGAGTTTGGAAAGCCAAGATTTTGGCTTGCTTGTATTACAAATGGCCAACAGAAAATGGGGCCATTTACCCATTCATTCAGTCACTCTAGCTGTGTTTTTGAATTCTTACTAACCGCAAAGCAGTGAGCTCAATTCTGGGAAGAGCACAGAGGGAAAAAAGTCACAGTGTCTGCCTTGAAACTATGTTTCTTCTGTTTGTTGGACAGGACACATACTCATGCATGCAAACCAGCAGTTCACAACGTGCCATGGAAATATAGAAAAAAGATACCAATGAAAGCTGGAATATTCAGAGAAATATTCAAGTAATTGATAGAATTTAAATCCTAAGATGTCACAGGCATTGTAGGCAGTAAACAACATGAGAAAATAAGGTAATAAAAGCAAACCCAAGAGATAGTGAGCAAACTGTTACTATATTTGTTTGCAGAGTAAATGAGGAAATGTTAGAAAATTACTTATGGATTTAGTCTGTAGCTAACCCTGGGTGCAGAAGTCAGAATTAAAAGGTGCTCTCAAAACAGTGGAATATTAATTGTAACATGGTCAGCATGACCTTACAGAAGTAGACACTGGACAAAGAGCAGAAGTGTAGAGAGTCAGCCGTATGGCTACCTGGGGGAAGAGCATTCCAGGTACTCAAATCAGAGGTAAAAGCACAATGTGATGAGTCTTATACAAACAGATGCACAGAGTGACATGGTGGCGTAATACAGTGTCATCTAACTTAGGGTTTACTGGCCATACGGGAATTAGCTAGATGAAGAATACAGGGGAGGACATAACACACGGGAGAAACAGAAGTCGTTAAGACATCTGAGGTATGGATTTGCTTTCTAACTGAGTGCTTCTGTTTTGCTAAGCACCTCCCAGACTGCCACTAAGAATGGGCAGTATTCAGAAAAAGGTAGTAAGGGGACCTAAGGACTTACAAAACGGCCCTTGCTTTGGGCCAGCAAATACCAAGTGAGGATAATAATCCCAATTGCATGGTTTAGAGGAAAGACAAATGATTAAGGTTAAGATGAGAATGGGTGAGATGGCATTAGGTAGATTCTGCAGCAGGAAAAGTGATTTTATTTAAGGATTTTATTTATTTATTTGACAGAGAGAGCGAGAGAGCACAAGCAAGGGGAGCAGAAGGGAGAGGGAGAAGCAGGGCCCCACCAAGCAGTGAGCGGGGCTCAATCCCAGGATCCTGGGATCATGGTCTGAGCCGAAGGCAGATGCTTAACCATCTGAGACACCCAGGTGCCCCAGGAAAGGTGATTTTAAAAGGGAAGAGAGAACGATAGCAGCAACTAAAATGTACTCCAGGAAAAATCAAAGACTTTTCCAGATTAGGTGGGAAGGGTACATGTTTAAGAGCAGAACAAAAGGAGCAGAGAAAACTAAGACTGTATACTTTCTAGAGGAGAAGATAAACATGGAGTCACAGAGATATCAGGACCCAAAGAGCACAGATAAATGTTCTAGCCTTTCAGGATTGAGGAATCCATTTCCCCCAAAGGAAGAATTGGAGCCCTATGGTGAACAGATATATATTGAAGGGAGGTTAAGAGAATTTAACAAAAGCCTGCCATCCATGCATAATGCAAGCAGCGACAAGACTACTGGAGGGCTATGGTGGTACATTTAGCTAGAAGGTATTTTCCTATGTTCATTGGATGACATGTGACATATAGACTGCAACATGTGGAATTGATATGTGGTCATTGTTGGTGACCTACAAAGAAATGCTTTTGTATGATTCAGCCTAATGGGAATAGTTTCAAAGGAGTGACTTCTGTGCAAATAGCATGGTTGAAATAGTACCCACAACTATCACACCAGGCAAAAATTACAAAGAAATAGCTCAGTGTTTGCATAGTAACCACAAAAAATGAACACACTTATTTTCAGAATTCAAATCATGGTAGATTTTAGAGTATGTCTGGAAATGACTAATTCTTAGTGTTGTTTCCTCTGGCGCCAAATTCCTATGCAAGGTTCTTTATCTCTGACTGGTCATGCTCACATTGGTTGTCTGCCAGCTTTTCTGGTGCTCACACCCACCCACCTGCACCCAACATCCTCCTTTTATGCTTTCTGCCTTCCTTGCTTGCACTGTGTAGACCTCCCTACTACCTTATCTGCTATGTACTCATAAAACTAGATTTTTTTAAAAACCTCGAGTATCTTCGTTCTTTACCTTCACAAGTCTTTCCTATTACATCTTGCCAATTGTTAATAAATTGCTCTTTTTAGCAGATGAAGATTATGTTTGCTTATGGGGAGGCATGTGTTTATGGAGCAAATGATAACACATTTGTTTTTGACCATAACTAGAAACTAGAAGCTATTATATGCTTAGAAAAAAAATAACTTCTTTGATTCTCTAAGAAGTAATTTGATGACTTAGACACTTTACCTTATAGACTTCATTTATATAGGGAGTGGGAGATAATGGAGTGGTTTGATCAAGATTTTTTCAAATCATCAATTGACTAACTTCTTTTGAAAGAAATTATATAATGAGATTTGAAAGTTAAATATTTAAAAAATATTTTCCTTCATTTGTAAAATTTCACATTTTTAAAGTTTAAATTTTAACTGTTGTTAAATATCCCACTGCTGAATCCTGTGGAAACCAAGGATATGGCGAATCCTTGACTTGCCCATTTTGTTAGAAGCAGAGATAGCTTCTCACCCAGAACTCCTGCCCATCACTCCAGAAACCCCTTTTCCCCCAAGCAAATGAAAAAACTATTTCTTGGACAATGACATACAATTGGGGAATTTTTAAAAAATTAAGTTGTAGTTTAACTGAGCTGAAAAGTCCAACGAATAGCAAGTCATTTTTTCCAAACTATACCTTCTTCTCCACCTTTCTTCACATTCTTATCATCCTGAAAATTACATTTGTAAAGAAAATAAATCTCAATCAGATATTTCTTTAGCCTCACTCAGAAGACCTTAGTAAAGTTAATATATGTTCCCCTTTTATTTTTCTGTTATGAGCATCTTAATTCAGAACTGTTAGAGCAAATGCTATTTTTTCATGCTGAAGGAACGCAAGTATTATTATTAGCTTCTGCTTTGAATTTACTTTTGTACTTATTTCAGGAGTTTTGACAGTGATACAGACATTTTATAAATTAGGTCACAAGTGAAATACACTCCTGGCATAGCACAGCTAGGGTCCACATGACAGACTCAGCCTTAAATGCTAAATATGAATGTTTCTTCTATTGTTGATTTTCTTTAGTGTTTTAAAAGAAAGACACTGGAGGACAAAATCTCCATGACAACATTTTTATAATCATTTATTATTGTTATCTGACCCTATTAGGTATAAAAATTCCTAAATATGAAACTTGATCAGTTTGGGGTTTAAAGATTGGCAATAAAAAGAAACACTACTGAAGGGATATATAGAAAACAGGATACAAGATAATTTTGGACACATCCAATACTTAAAATTAAAACAAAGACTCAAAAAAACAAAAAACAAAAGCAAAAAACAAACTTTAAATTCCCTAATGGATTTATTGTATACTAAAAACGTTAGGGGATTTCTTTAAAGTTTTAATAAGTGTTTGAATTTTACATTACATTTGTTTTTTGTTTTTTTAAAATTATGTTATGTTAGTCACCATACAGGACATCATTAGTTTTTGATGTAGTGTTCCATGATTCATTATTTGCGTATAACACCCAGTGCTCATTGCAACACGTGCCCTCCTTAATACCCATCACCGGGCTAGCCCATCCCCCCACTCTCCTCCCGTCTGAAACCCTCAGTTTGTTTCCCAGAGTCCATAGTCTCTCGTGGTCCATCTCCCCCTTCATTTTTCCCTTCCTTCTCCCAATGTCCTCCATGCTATTCCTTATGTTACACATGTAGGTGAAACCATATGATAATTCCCTAATGGATTTATTGTATACTAAAAACATTAGGGGATTTCTTTAAAGTTTTATTAAGCATTTTAATTTTACATTACGTTTGTTAAATCTAAAGCTTTTACTCCCATAGGCTCCAAAACCATTTATAAATATAATCATCAAAACACAATTTTGAGAGAATGACAATAAGTCCAATTAACAAATAAATAAGTACCTTCTCTTCACTCTAAGTGTCTATCTAATAACTCTTCTCTAGCTCTTTCTTCTCCTTCACAGACTTTTTAACTTTTTTTAAGCAGGCTTCACACCTAACCGTGGGGCTTGAATCATGGCCCTGAGATCCCATGCTCTACCAACTGAGCCAGCCAGGCTCCCCTCCTTCACAGACTTTAAAAAAAATTTTTTCCCCAGCCGCACAGTCTACACTCTCTCACTTCCCATTCATTTACCCGCCTACTGCTTTCTGGTTTTTTCTCCCAGCACGCCACTGAAACTACATGCATGCCTACACTAGTGTCACCGTCCCTGCCTCCAGGTTCTAAAAAATTAAATCCAACGGCCCAAGCTTGTGCATTTACTTTACTTCACCTCTCAGACACGTTGGACACAACTGACAATTTCCTTCTTTTTGAAGCTCTCTCCTCGCTTGGTTTCCCCCAAAACTTAACACCTCCTTTTCTGAGTTTTCTTACTTATCTCAGTCCTCTGGCTCCTTTTTCTGGGATAGCTCCTTAAATGTTGGTGTTGGTATCTTTCTGGTTGATATCACTCACTCCCGTTGCTTCATTTGTCTTCTAGTAAGTGGTGACTTGACATCGACATCTCTAGGCTTTGCTGTCTCTTCTGTACTAAAAGCTCATTTGTCAGGCTGGTGCTAGGCACCTTCAGCTGGTATCCCATTGGCATCTTGAACACAACATTACCAAGACCGAACTCAAAATCTTCTTTCATTAACCTGCTTTGCTCTCATTTTCCCTATTCCAGTGAATTCTATTAGCTTCTGAAAACTTTGCCCAAGCCTGAAACTTGGAACCTGTTCTGAATTCCTTCGTATCTCTTGAAACACTCTCTTCTGTCTACTTTCATTGCCACAACATTGATCCAGACCATTTTCCTTCTTACAGTAGCCTCTGAGATTGTTATCCCCCACACCTCTGTGTATTCTAGCTAATGGAAACTTCATTTTGTAAAAAAATAATTTTATTTTGTATTTATTTAATTATTTTGCTCTTTATGCCTTCCTCTGTGACTTGAAGTTCAATCTGAGCTTGCTGTTTCCATGTGACCTAAACTTAGGTCTTGATTGGTCAACATGAATCATGGCGACTACATTCTCTTCGACAGTGATGCAATTTAGAGTGGTAAAACATAAAGGGGGTTGGAGGAAACTGTCCTTAATCTTAAAAGGAAACAAAAGGAAGCCAAGGCCCCTTTCCTGTTTCTGGCTGTTATTTTATGAAAATGTGACATCTTGTCGTTTTGACACCTTCAGGGCAGTTAGGCCTGTACCCTGTGAATGTCACAGAAAAAACGTGGAGGAAACCTGGACTCTAGTACCATTATTGAACCACGCAACTAATCCTTTTTGGAGAAATAATAAACTCCTTAGTGCGTATCCTGTTTGAAGTCTCTCTCTCTCTCTCTCTCTCTTTTTCCCTGTTAGTTGTGGCTGGAAGTATGTTAACAGCACTTTAAAAACATTTTATAGCCTTCTACCCATATCCTCCTCTTGCATGCCTAACCTCGACTCTGCAAACCAGGAGCGGGATTGCTCCCTGCTTAGAGTTCTGCAGTAATTCCTGTTGCCTGGGGATAATGTTCAACTTCTTAGTATATAATAGGATGCCTTCACCAGCAGGATCACGTTTCCCTTCAAGAAATATTTCTAGCCCCTTTTGCACCTTACGTCTTGTTTTCCAGCCATGCAGAGTGTTTACTTTCTGAAATGTACTAGGTTCTCAGCTCTGGACCATACTGCTCTCCTTCTCTGAAGTACCATCGTCCCTTCCTGCCTAATTCCTTTTCAACTTAGACATTCCTTTGCTTACAGGGAGACTTCCATTGTCACCCCAAGAATGGATTAGGCACTCTTTCTCTCTCTGCTTCCATAGCTCACTGTGCTTATCTCCACCAGAGCACATAGCACATTGCAAATGTGGGTATAGCCAAGTGCTTGAAAGAATTGACTTTGAGCCTGTCTCTGCCACTTACAAGCTGAATGATCTTGGACAAGTTATTTGATGTGCCTTATTGGCTTTCCTCGTCTCTTAAATCAGGATAGTAATTATACATACTTCATATGATTACAATTATTGAGGAAGCTTATATATATGGTACATGTTTACGGATATTATAGGTAACCTGGTATAGTGTTTGATACATGATAAGTACCATATACACATTAGTTGTAATTAGAACTGTGCCTATATAATTTGCTGTTTCTATTAGGCTGTAAGTTGGTTGAAGTCAGATTGTGTGTCCATAGCACCAAACATGTTGTCTTATACATAATAGCAATTTGAAAATATTTACTGAGTGAATCAAGTGTTTGTTTTAAATAAATGAAAAGACCTTGTTTTTGATTGTTTCCATTACAGAGACAAAAACCCCCTTCCATTCACATTCGTTATTCACAAAAATGAAAGAGTTCATTTTTATCACTCCTCCAGTGATATTAAGGAAAACAATCTTTAGGGAAAATAAACAAAATATAATGAAAGACTACAGAATAATATACTCTCAGAGTAAAAAAAAAAATCCCCAGGAAGACAGTAGAATAAACCTTTTGAGATATATATATATATATATATATATATATGATGTATATGTGTATATATATATATATATATTTTTTTTACTTGCTGGTACTTTTTAAATAGCAAACTCAAATTTAAGAATTTTGAAATCATGAGATGTCCACAATATACTTCTTTCAAACATCGTCTTAATTCAATGATGTCTATGCTATGGGTAAAGCATGTATGCATATGGAGGCCAAACCCCTAAAACCAAGCTTCTTCAGTTGATCAGTAAACTTCTGTGTATTCATTTGGTGTGCCGCAAAGTAGCAATCAATTTTTTTTTTTGGAAAAAAAAATTGCGTTTAAATACTTCCAACTTTATCTAGATTTATCTTCTTAAACCAAAGACCTTTCTTTCCCTGCAATCGCTTATTCCTTATGTGCTGTAGAAATGACACTGCCTCTTTGGCCTAATGACCATGTCCCTTTTGATGAGACTGGACTAGCATCTCATGTTCATTGCCATTTTGGTTTTAGATAATGAAATACTATAGACATCCATAAAAAGTTGTGAGTGAATTTTCAATAAAGACGTTTAAGAATGAACTCACAATTAAGGAGTAGGGATTTTTTTTCATTTTTTTATATTGAATCAGAATTAACACACAATGTTCTATGAGTTTCAGGTGTACAGTATACCAATTCAACACTTCCATTCATCACTCAGTGCTCACCCTTGCAGGTGTGGTCACCATCTGTCACCAAGCAACATTACTGCAATATTATTGACTATATTCCTTTTGCTGTACTGTTTATCTCAGTGATGTATTCATTTTATAACTGAAAGTTTGTACCACTTAATGCCCTTTAGCTTTTTCTCCCATTCCCTTGCCCACCTGCCCCTGTGGGGATTTTATAAAAGTTTCATGTATTAAAGTAGGGGGTTAGGTAAGCTTTATTATATCTCTCAGTTGTAACATTTTGATTCCTTAGACATGGCATGACATGTAACATTGTCTTTTTAGGACTGTTACTTACAACATCTACATTATGACTGTATGATAACTGGGGCCAGGATTGCAAACCTCTATCTGATGTGCAAGGAAAGTGCCCAGTGTCAAAAATATCTACTTTAAAAATGAAAGGAAAGTTGTTTCATATTTCTCTGAACTATAGAAATATATTTTTTAAAATAACCTTTAGGGGTGCCTGGGTGGCTCAGTCAGTTAAGCGTCTGCCTTGGGCTCAGATCATGATCCCAGGGTCCTGGGATCAAAATCCACATCTGGCTCCCTGCTGCAAGGGGCCCTGATTCTCCCTTTCCTTCTGACTGCTGCTTCCTCTGCTTGTGCTCTGTGTGTGTGTGTGCGCGCGTGCGTGTGTGTGTGTGTGTGTCAAATAAATAAAACAAAATCTTAAAAAAAACTTTAATTTTAGAATAATTTCAGATTTACAGAAAAGATGCACAGAAAGTTCCCATTTACTTTTTTTAAATGATTTTATTTATTTATTTGAGAGAGAGAGAGTGAGTGAAAGAGAGAGAAGGAGCAGGGGGAGGGGCAGTGGGAGAGGGGGAAGGAGACTCCCCGCTGAGCAGGGAGCGCAACGTGAGGCTCCATCCCAGGACCCCAGGATCATGAACTGAGCTGAAGGCAGACACTTAACGGACTGAGCCACCCAGGCGCCCCTTGCATTTACTTTTTTACTTCCATTTACTTTACATCTTTCTCTAATGTTAACATTTTACAAAACATTTGTCAAAACTAAGAAACAATCATCAGATTTCACCCACTTCTCCATCGATGTCACTTGTATGCTCTTGTGTCTAATCCAGAACACCACTTTGGATTTTTTCCTCCTGTCTCTTTGGTCTCCTTGGATCTGTGACAGTTTTTCAGTCTTTCATTGTTTTTCATGATTTCGAAAACTTTGAAGAGTTACTGGTTAGGTATTTTGTAGAAAATCTTTGAATGTGGATTTGTCTGATATACAAATTGAATTGTGATGCTCTTTCTTGAATAGAGACGCTAATCATAAATAATTTTCAAGAGAATTTTATTAAAACTAACATATTTTAGGACTGAGTACTTGACCATATTATCACTAACATTTGATTTTCACAATGACACTGCAGCTCAGGGATCTGTGACTTCTGATCCCAGGTCTTCCTCTTTAGCTGTATCGTTAGCATAGCTGTTCTTTCTCATCAACATTACATTCACTTCCCCTCTGTGAAATTCATGCAGTTGAGCATACATCACAGATTCCCTTCCACAAATACTAGTGAATTCAGATTTCCTTACAGAAACTTCCAACCGAAATTTGCTACAGCTTTTCTGCAGCTGGTCATTTCCTATTTCAACTTTGCATCCCTGGTAATGAAAATAGTTGTCTATTACTTGGAATGCCTTCTACAGATCTGATGTTTTACATATCTCTAATCTTTACCACACCACTGCAAGATAGGTGTTATCTACCCAGTTTTCAGATAAGAAGCAAAACTTACTCTTGGGACCTTATTTCAGCAGTAGAAAAGCCAGAGCCTTTATCATATTACCATGAACCAGGGGACCATACACTCTGTCTATGTGACTCTCTAGTCCGTGGTAATTGTAGCAAACTGTCTAGCCTCTCCCAGGACATATATTAAGGAAATAGTGATTTTGAAGAGCTATTGGGTTGAGAAATATATGGGAGAACAATAAGGGAGGGAAATTATCAATATTAGTCAAAGAATATGCAGAGAGTGGCATGATTCTACATGAAGGGAGACTTATTTAAACATGTCAGTGTAATATTAGCACATAGCGAGGGCTCAGTATTAACTACTGTCATTATTATTACAGCCACTATTTCAACTACCAAGGAGAAGCTCCAAGTGATTTTAAGTATTTTCTCATTTTCCTAATTTTACCATTTTCTATGCTCCATCTTAAGAGTATGTTGCTCTGTGTTCTAAGATGCTCAATGGGGCAACTGTTCTGATTTATTAAAAATGTGTCTGCATAATATTTAAGGATCCACAAATTAAGGATACTGTGTAACATAATCCTTACCCTCTAAAAAATATCTACATTTCTTTTTTTATTTTCTTTCAATCTTAGTATCAAAACCAATTAGCAGAAAATAGATTAAATATGGTTTTAAATAAATTTCTCTCAGACACATACAATCAGTATTAATTTTCTAATTACAATATAATAGGTTCATTTTAACAGTTTAAACACAGAACTATGTGAGATAGATGGATAATAATGTTAATAGTTAATCATGTTTAATAGTTAATGTTAATATAACGATGCATGTGCTTCTGGACTTCCTTCCCTGTGCATGCATCAAAGTGTCTGTTTTTAACTTGCCAAAATATTTAATGATACTGTATATAGTAAAACTTCTCTACTAGAATTCACACTCCACTTTACGAGACTGATCATTGCCAAGGTTATGGGTTAGTTTGCATAACCTTTCAAAAGTTATTAACATCATAGAGCATGTGAATTTCACCTATTTCTGATCTGAAGGCCTGATTTCAAGGGTTTAAAGTAAAGAATGACTCTAACAAATTCTGCAGTCATCCTTGGAAAACTGAATATTTCTCAGTTCTATTCATTTTGTGACTATAGTAACTGTAGTTTTTTGTAACAGATTTTATTTACCTACTTATGTATTTGAGAGAGAGAGGGTACGTGCAAGCGAGAGTACAGGCAGGGGGAGGAGCAAAGGAGGAGGAAGAGGGAGGGGAAAGAATCTCAAGCAGACTCCCCAGTGAGCATGGAGCCCAACTCAGGGCTTGACCTCGTGACCCTGGGATCATGACCTGGGCCAAAACCAAGTCAGACATAACTGACTGAGCCACCCAGGCGTCCCATAATTGTAGTTATTGACATAGAATTAATTTTTGTGAGAAACAAACTTCTAAACTTTAAAGAAAATGTAATTTTGTTGAAGTAGGTGACAGACTATGAAAAAAGTATTTATTATTAAAAAAATCCTGAAGTTTTCTCAATAAATATGCCTCAGATTTAACTTTATTTTATTATCAATATTTTGCTTTTATTCTTCTAAAAAGTATATGCCATTGATAATATCCCATTAAAAATAAGAACCTACTTAATTTTAGCCCCACGTCCTCCTTCATTAGGATCAAGTGTAATAGATTATCATAAAGAGACAAAATAATGCAAAAAAAAGCAAAAAAACCCTAAATCTAAGAACTTCTTATAAGATTTCCCGTAAGAATTATTTCAGTCTAAATTTACTCTTTGTTTTATGAAATGAAATGACATACTATGTCAAGAACCAGATTTCCCTTGTCATAGATCAGGCATAAAAATATTTTTCTATCTCTGTAAATTAGATATAAGTTATGAAAATATGCTTATGAATTAATAATTCAAAATTTGGGGTCCTTTTCTCTTAGGCTGTTTTATTACTATGAAAGGGGGGCAGGCATCTCTCTCCTTCATGTCTAGCTTCATCTGACCAGTGGCTACGTTCCTGCGTCCGAAATGAATGGGGTAATTTTTGTTGTAACTACTGATTTCATTTGAAAGGTTAACTAGAGAATCTTAGAAGCATTATTCTAGAACTGTGCCAAGCACCAGCTTCCTATTCCTGCCTCAAAAATCAAGGCCTAGTCCTCTAGTTGAGGCTGTGAATATGCTATATAAGATTAAAATTTCACCTTAGGGATAAAAATAAGTAAAAGAAATGGTTGCAATGAGAAATAGACCAGTCATGGGTCATTTTATTCAGGTCATTTCATGTCCACAGAGATCCCCAAATGTGGCTGAAGGACTTGTAATTGTTGTGGTTGCTTTTAAATAACTTAATTCAGTCAAACCAGATAGGGTACTGATGTGCTGTATGAGGTCCAGGTTAGCACTGGACGCTGTGAGGACCCAAGCCTAAAGGAGCCATGTCCTGAGGTTTTAAAATGGCGACTATTTGAGCATAGGCATAACATAAGCCTAAGGTGTTCTTTTGACTTTTGGGAGTGTGTCAGCCAATCAATAAGGAGGAAACGTAAACTAAATATGAAGCTGAAAGGGGGCCACATCCTTTTCCATCCAGCTGTGAAAAATTTTTTGTGTACGGTTGTCAAACTTAAGAAACAGATGGTAGATCTCTATCAGTCAGTGAAAGGGTTCTGAGGTAGTTTGGGGGATGGTTGCCAGGAAGCTGGCCCTTGAGATTGCAAGGCACAGGCATTGTCTGAGTACCTTTGTGAGGGGAACCCTGGATTCAGAACCTGTGGGATGAAGCCATTTCCACTGCTTGTGTGAAGATAGAGTCATAGATGATAGGTCACTGGCAAATCACGTGCTTTGAGGGTTGGGATCTTTACTGTGACTCATAAGACTTGAATTTGATAAAATTTCTTTGAAGCCCTCCAAAGCATGAGGGAGAGTGCAAAAGGAATGTGATAAAATACAGCATCGGGTGTGATAATCACAGTCAAGCTAAGGGGACATACTAAATACTATAATCTGATAATGTAACTCTCTTTTATACCTCGCTGAGCAAAAATTGCATTATCATAGAAAATTATGCCCAAATCTAAAATTCAAGAGTAGCCACATAGAGATTCTTACCCAACTCATAATTTAAAAGAAAATGAGATTTTGTGTGCCAGTTATTTAATAGATAGCTCAGCCCTGATAGGCTCTTAAAATAGCTTTAACTATTATGGGATTTCTGAATCTCATTAGAAAATTATCCACTGATGGACAACAAGTGGAAAGGGCAGAGGGATGGTCTGGTACTAATTGCAATGAACATTTATTTAACACCACCTGTATGCCTGCTATCCATTTCGTAAAGCCCTCTGCAAATATTACTCTATCTAATCCTCATATCAACCTATACATCCACTAGGTATGATGATCCTATCTCTACATACAAAGAGAATGAAGCTCACAAGCATTGTTTAACCCACGCAAGGCCCTAACCAGCTGGGCTAGGGTTTAAACCCACGTCAGTTTGAGTACAATGCAAAGCCCAGCTCTTTCTGGGTACAGTTTTGCATTTTGTTCTTCCTTGCATGACATAAATATAGATATATATGAAAATTTGAGAACATAGGAAAATGCCAAGAGGAAATGCAATATCATCTTATGAAAGGAGAAATTACACATGCCACATCTTACATTGAGTTTCAAAATTATATTGCTCAAAGTGTTATTAACATGGGACCATAGGCCTGAACAATATTAAGATTAAAACCAAGAATATTTATTAGGGTATAAGGGATGCTGATTTCACCAGTGCCCTTAAGAAACACAAATAGTGTTAATAAGTCAAATGGCTAACGGTGGTAATCATGTTGATGAATAACAGTGACTAGTACCAGTTATTGAGTTCCAAGTGAGGAGGTGCTGAGTGCTTACTTACTTACTAGGTATTTCACAAACATTGTCCTGTCTTATTATACAACCATAACAACCTTATGAGTAGATGTGATAAACTGATGAAGAACAGATGCTCAGAGACAGTATGTCATTTTTCCCAAGGCCACATAGCTAGAGAGTTGCCATGGAGAGATCCAAACTCTTGTGTGCTGTTCCCAAAGTCTATGATCTTAGCTGGAACACTCCGTGAAAAAAGATAGCTAACCATATAAGTTAATGTGCAACATGCATCCTTACGAGTGGTGCACGTGATTACCGCTCTAAACATTAGGAGAGGTCTGGTGGCCTGGAAAATTGTCCTGAAGTTGGAATTTGAACCTCATCCTGAAAATGGGTATGATTTAGGGTCATTAAAAGAAGGCAAGATATTCCAGGTGAGGGTCATGTTAAACTGAAAGGGAGAGAAAAGACATGTGCTGAAACCTTGTTGGGTTAAATAAATTGCCTTTGAACTGAATTTGAAATGAAAACAGTGATTTCATTTAAGCATTTTGATAATGTCATTGGAGAAGCAGGCTGGAGATAGAGTGTGAAGGGCTTTCCATAATAATAGTAAAGATTTTGGAATTTCCTACTAAAATATTTTAACAGGACACATATCAGTACATTTAAAAAGCAGACATGTAGCAACCTCTAGCATGCACGGAGAAGGGAGGGAGCAAGTTGCAGTTTAGAAACTGAGTCTACAGGTCAGTGAAATTGGGGCACCTGGCTGGCTCAGTCAGTGAAGCATGCGACTCTTGATCTCTGGTCGTGAGTTCGAGCCCCAGTTGGGCATAGAGCTCAATAAAAAAAAAAAAAAAAAAAAGTCAGTGACATAGAACAGGATCAGTACTTGGACTAGGGAAAAAACAGTGGAGGGGCGCCTGGGTGGCTCAGTCGTTAAGTGTCTGCCTTCGGCTCAGGTCATGATCCCAGCATTCTGGGATCGAGCCCCGCATCAGGCTCCCTGCTCAGTGGGAAGCCTGCTACTCTCTCTCCCACTCCCCCTGCTTGTGCTCCCTCTCTCACTGCCTCTCTCTCTGTCAAATAAATAAATAAAATCTTTAAAAACAACAACAACAAAAAAAAAAACAGTGGAAAGGGAAAGGAAGCACAGACCCTGGGTGTTAGATATTCAAGGATTAGGTACTGAAGTTCAAAACAATGATATGAAATGAACGCTCTGAATCCTGTCCTTCCACTCAGGGCGCCATGTGGTTCGTAGGAAACGCAGGAGTTTTGGCATCCCGTGGACCTGGGATGGAGTTTTGGCATTGTTACTCTCTTTTGGAACAATTAATTTAAACAGCCAATGTCTTCATTTCCTCATTTGTAAAACAAGAGTAATAATCCTTAGCTCATAAAGATATTATAAGAATAGGAAGTATTCAAAAATTGTTTCTTTTTTACTCAAGATAGAGGACAAATTTTCTGACATCAAAAGGCCATGAAAAACTGATCCAATATAAATTTTTCCAAAGAAGCTAAATAAAAAATTGCTCCTGACCTTTTCCAGGATATATAATTAATGGATGTTAATACAGTATTTAAATATTTTCTCTATCACGAAACAATTGTTTTTAGTCAAAATATGAGACAATTGGTAGGAGTACTCAGCTTGGCAAACTGTCACCAGCCAGGGCTGAAGCATGCCAGGTACTGGAACAAGGCAGCAAAATGCTCCCATACATTTCTCTGTTTTCTGGCGTTACCTTTCCTGAGACTTCAAGTGCGGTATTAAGGAAGTCACTCAACTCATTTACATTTGCCTGCAAAGGGCGTGACGCAGAATGTCCTTGTGGTAGAAGAGTGCTCCTATGTGATGATGAAGGATGCTGCGTGTATAGGAAATATCCTTGCCTTGTCTCTGTTTGGTCATTTCCTAATCTTGAAGTAAGAGGAAAGTGAAATCTATTTACAAATAAGCACATTTGTCTTATTTTTGTTTGTTTGCCATCTATTTTCTTCAACTTTCATTATGTAACTAATTAATCAAATTTAATTGCTAGCCAAAGAGACGGTGACTTTTTATGTTATGAAAGATAAGATTGGATCTGACTTTTCTTTCTTATTAAAATATCATTTGCAAATGTTTTCGAAAGAAAGTGCTTTCTCAGTGAAACAAATCACCACCATAATAATCAACCTTATCTTTGAAATACCTTTTCAGCAAAACAAAAACAAATCAACCTGAAATTCAGTTTTCTTTCTTTCTTTCTTTCTTTCTTTCTTTCTTTCTTTCTTTCTTTCTTTCTTTCTTTCTTTCTTTCTTTCTTTCTTTCTCTTTCTTTCTTTCTTTCTTTCTTTCTTTCTTTCTTTCTTTCTTTCTTCTTTCCTTCCTTCTTTCTCTCTCTTTCATCTTTCTTTCTCTCTGTCTGTCTTTTCCCTTTTTCTTTTCTTTCTTTTTTTGTAGCAGTTAAATGTATAATCAGACAGCTTCAACATAAAGTGCAGAAGTTGTGGTTTAAGCCTGAGATGGAGCTGATTCTGCCGGTGCTATGGCAACCCGTTTCACCATTTGGACTGCTTGTGTGCTTAACCACAGGAGCTGCACCTCTTCCTTTCCTATAAAGACTTAGAATCAGAAAAACAGAAGTACACCGACGAGAAGAAACCACAAGAGCAGTCAAGACACTGCTGTTAGCTTTTAGCTGTGCAAACAGCACACTTGCGAGAACAACATATTGAAAACCTTTTCTATTTGAAAGTGTAGCTTTTCCCGTTAAGCCCGGGATTCCTTTAATGATTCTGAAAGTAAATCAAAGGTTTCTGTTCAGAGTTTTCATTAAGGGAAAATGAGAAGTTAGTGGTGCATTTATCAGCCTTTGCTTTTATTACCCTTCCCTTCAGGAGAGAAGGCTTTTGTGCAGCCTCAGCGAACGTGTGATTCTGTCTGTGAGATAAGAGCCAAGTTTGGGAGGCGGACTCCCTCAAACCTACATTTATTTTCTGTTTATTTCTTATTATCTTGCATTTAATTCACACACACACACACACACACACACACACACACACACACACGACTATCCTTCAAAGTTCAGTCCCTGTTCATTTAAAAAGCTTTGTGGCTGATGCTGTAAGTCATTGACTCTAGAACTAGAGTAAATGTGCAGCCCCCCCCCCCCCCCATCGCTGGCTTCCTGCCCCACACGGTGCCTCACCGACCCATTCGCTCCTGCACCCATTTCTTCTACAAGATATACGTTTGTTTCTTTCTTTTTTTAAAGAGCATTTTTTTCAGGTTTATTTATTTATTTGAGAGAGAGAAAGAGAGTGCAGGGGGAGGGGCAGAGGGAGCCAGGGAGAGAGAATCCCAAGCGGACTCCGGGCTCCAGCACAGAGCACAGTGCAGGGGTGAAGCCCCAGGCAGGCAGCCAGGGCTGGATCCCACCACCCTGAGATCATGACCTGAGCCAAAACCAAGAGCCAGAGGCTTAACCAACTATGCCACCCAGGCACCCCGACAAGGTAAATATTTCATCAGCACAAGCTTTTTGTGTTGTGTTGTTTTGCTTTAAAGCACGGACATAGTAAGAATAAACCATTTTCAAGCATGTTTTATTTTTCCTTCCTTGAGGATTTGGGTAAAAATACTGAAGGGTGAGTGCTTACCTTGGTTTTACTTTGCCACAGTCCTGTCCACACCCTCCCCCCACTTTTTTTCCCCCAAAGAAATGTTTTTTTCTAACTCTTTTATAGTCATTATTCAGCAATTTGCACTTCTTAAAAATAAATTTTAATGTGTGACTTAAGTCCGAATCGCATTTTAATGGTTCATCCATGATGTTTTACTCATGCTTGGGTCTTGAAAGGTCTTTCACTACTGGATTGAGTGTACATAGTTTTCCCTTAGAGCACAGTATAGTTGAATAAGCATGAGGCTTTTCGTGTCAGACGTGAATTTAAAACCAAACTCTTTAGCCTTGCACAAATTTATTTATTTTTTGAGACTTCATCCGTGAAAAGAAGATAATGCTGTCTACATCGTAGGGTTTCTGTAAGGGTTACATGAAGTAATACTTAAAATTACTTAAGTGCATCTACATAGTAGATGATTATTAAACAGTAACTAGTATGAATGCTACTAAGGACACCAACAAAATAATTTCACCACTTGTACAAACATCCTTTGGTGATTCTTTGTATTTCTTTGACTACAATTTTATTCTATGCTAGAGAAAGCCAACAGCTACAAAAACATACACTTACTAAGGGATTTATATAATTAGAAAGTTTTTTCTATCTGAGATATATTTTGTAAATTAGGTACTTATCCCTGGATTTAGATAATAAAAACAGACATTTTCTTAAGGAACAAAAAGATATTTAACGTGAGAATACAGGCATCCTTCATTTTATTGTGCTTTGCAGACACCAGATTTTTTTTTTTTTTTTTTTTTTTTTTTTTGCAAATGGGAGGTTTGTGACAATCTTGCTTCCAGCAAGTCTATCAGCATCATTTTTCTAACAGCATTTGCTCAATTCATACCTCTGTGTCGCATTTTGGTAATTTTTGCAACATTTCAAACTTTTTCATTACTACTCTATTTGTTGGGGTAATCTTTGATCAGTGCCTATGATTCGCTGAAAGCTAAATTTTTTTAGGAATAAAGTATTTTTAAATTAAAGTATGTACATTTTGTAGCCATATGGTATTGCACACTTTAATAGACTACAGTATAGTGTAAACATAAGCACTGGGAAACCAGAAAATTCATTTGACTCTCTTATTGCACTATTTGCTTTATTGTGGTGGTCTGGAACTGAACCTGCAATATCTCTGAGCTGTGCTCTGTAAATCTATTCTGGGAAATGTTTTTAGGTACAGTTGACCCTTGAATGACAGGGGACGAAGGGTGCCAACTGCCCTGCACAGTCGAAAATCCAAGTATAACTTTTGGCTTTTCCCAAACTTAACTGCTAATAGCCTACTGTTGATTGGAAGACTTACTGGTAACAAAAACAGTCTGTTAGCACATATTTTATATCTTTATATGTACTACAGACGGTATTATTACAATAAAGTCAGCTAGAGAAAAGAACATGCCGTTAAGAAAATTACAAAGAAAATACATTCACAGTACTATACTATAAAAAATCTGCATGTAAGTGGACCCGTGCAGTTCAAACCTGTGTTGTTCAAGGGTTAGCTGTGCATGCATAAGGAAGTATCTTTACCGATCATTCTTAATCCTTGTCCCCCCCCCCCCATAATCACCATTGGAACTTTAAGAAAACACTAGTGCACAAATCACACCTCAATTCTACTGAATCAGAATCTAGAGAGGTGGAGCCCAGAATTTTGAACTGAAATTTTAATCTGGTACAAATACAAATACTGATTTTGTATTAATTGGGATTATAATACTGTTTATCTTTTCTCTTTCTCTTTATATATATGTAAAGTTATATGTAACAAACACAAACCAGAATCATAAAGTGCGTTCCTCTGAGGTTCCACAGTGCTCTTGTTTCATGGCAGTGTCTATACTGTGTCCATGGGGAAAAAAATGGGTTGGTGGCAAATACTTCTGGAAGATTCTGGGTCAAACAAGACTACATAAATTTCTCTTTGCCTTTGATATGTTAACACATTATACATGTCTTTGACGGACATGTAGCATGAAATACTTCTGAAACAAATTTGACCGTGGGACTTTTTAAGACTTGTAAATCTAAATCAAAGACCTCAGGCTGACCATCATTACACAGGAAGAGATAATCTAGCTTTTTTTTTCTTTCCCCGTGACTTAGAGATAAATATTTTAAGATAAAAATTCAGGCAAAGTAACCAATCTCTCATAGATGGTCATCTTGCATTTATTAACTTTTTGTTGTGATTTGTTTAATCAACATGGCTGAAATTGATAATATGATGGTTCAAGCCAAATATGAAAGACATATAAATGCATGCCTGGTTTTAGAGGTGAACGTGTTTGCATACTCACATGTACTCACATTTATCAAAAGTATCTGTGATGTTTCACATAAAAATTCTTTAGGAGATAGCTAGATATGATTGCTATATTTAATGATAATGAATTCCTTGATTTTATTCTACCCTGGGCTTATGCTTTTGCCCTCTTTACCCTTAACTCAATTTTACATACCCATAATTTTGTGTTTTTATTCAAGTGTGTGTGTGTGTGTGTGTGTGTGTAGTTTGTATAGTACTATTAGGTTTATAGTAAATGAGATCAGTCCTTTGTCCCCATCCTGTTTCCCAACCTCAATTCCTGCTTTCCAGGAAACAAACATAAACACTTTGCGATATTTTGGCATTTTAAATTGTGCTTTCTATTGTACTACTGTTTCTTCTTTCTTTTTTCAAACATTTTATCCAGTATCTATTGGCCTCCTTTCTTAATCTTGAAATGTTGCTTTTTATAACTCTTTGCTTTTTGTTCATGGACGCCATGTTGTCTCATTTCTGAGAATATGAATTACAGTTGGTTTCAGGGTTTCTTCTTGCTTCTTGCATTGTCTCTGTTTCTCCCAAGTCTCTCTTCTGCTTATGTTGGTCTCTGTCCTTCTTTTTGGAGGCTTTGATCTAGTGTTTCCTGAATGTCCTTTTGTATTTAAAGTATGTTGAAATTCTGTGGTAATTGCTGGAACTTGGAAATTGCATGAAATCAGAAAGGCATTGAAGCTCACTGAGTTTTAGTTTCCTTATCTATCAAATGAACTACATGTCAATAGATATTAACATCCTATGTCTCCATATGATTGGAAACCTCTGAAATTATTTTCTGATGGTAAGCAGTAGCTGTTTTATCCATGAGATTCCAGGCATAATAACAATAAAACCAATGTTTTAACATAAAGTCTGAGTAAAGAAGGGGAAAATTATGATGAGACAGACACTCCTTCAAATCTCACATTTCCTAGGTGTGTGACTATGAGCAATTTACTAAACTCCGAGTCTCAGTTTCATTCCCTATAAAATAGGAAAAATACTTCCTAACGCACTGGCTTGCTTGGATGACTAAATGCAAAAACATGCAAAGCTGTTAGCATAATGTCTGATACATAATAACAGTTCAGTAAACTGCTGCTGTCATTATTACATTTACTGATAAGGTAATGAAGGAAAGACTACTTCTTATGTTTCCCTGAAATCCAGATAAAACCTTGTTTGTCCCTTGTACAGAGTGCTTACCCCATAGATACTTCCTATTTTGATGAGATTTATGGGATTTGTTGTCTGTGGACACATACCAGGTTTACAGAGTAAGTAAAAGAATCCTTCTGTTTTTATTTACGTGCTTTATTATTATCCTGCCTTACTAAACAAGGAAAACCATACATATAACTGGCCCTTATTATTTTTTTTTGTCTTGATGTGCTTATTTCACTTTTGTATGGCCTTTATATTTATAGAGGTCAGATATGCATTCATCTCAGCCTTCAAAACATGCCGCCGTTCATTTTAGGGCAGATACTGGGAATAAGTATTTATTTCATCTATTCTGTCTCACCCTTCTGTCCTTGTACTTTCCTTAGATTTCCCCAACTAGACATGTTTAAATCCCTTTGGAAATGACATTCCATTTCTTTGAGGGGGAGGTTGAGGGTAGGGGTGATGGTGAGAACGGGTAGTATTTAAAGCCCAAGTACGTCTTTTGAAATGTCATTTTCACTCAACTGATTTCCAGTTTTTACTGAAATTTCTGATCAGGGACTTAGGGGTGTGACTTCAAGGTAACTTTGATTTGTGATCACTTAAACAGTTTGAGTCCTAAAGGAAACATATTGGGAAAGGTAAATTCAGTAACAATACATCTGTTAGAATAACACAGCTTTGAAGATCAAGTGCTCTGTTATCTACATTTTCATCTGTTTAATGTATCTAGTCAATTCCACTGGTGATTCACAACAGGATTATAATGGAAAATAGCACTTGCGCGATGATTTACAGATTTTTGGGGCTATGGTGCCACCTACTGGAATATTTCTAAATATTTCCTTGTTTAAATAAGAAAATAGGCACTTACCTTAAAAAAAAAAAAATGTAGAAAATGTTGTCCCAGAAGAGTGTGGTCAAAAGATAATAAATAAAAACACTAAGTATCTTACTATGCTCTATTTTATTACATTTGTTTCCTGTGTTTATAGAATTTAAGAGCGCTCAATGCAGTTCATGCTTTTAGAAGTACTAATGTCTTCTTTTTATTGTCACACATTATACATGCCCTCTCTTAATCCCCACTACTACTGCATATATTTTTCTTCACCTGTTTTCCACACCCTCCCAGCACTGTTCACATAGAATGTTTTCACATGTGGTAATGCTATTTATATTAATGCAATTTCCTAATATTAAGTACTTATTATGCACTAGTTATTAAGTACTTTCTGCAGATGTTTACTAGCTTTTTCCAAGTCTGTTTGACTCCACTAGAAGTATATGATTGCTTTTAAGTCATACATGAACCAGGGCATGAAGAGTACAGGGCTGTCTGCCTATGTCAAGCAGCTGAGATAACTACATTAGTTCTCTTGCTTTACACTGGCCAAACAGATCACTCTGTCACTATATACTGAAGCAGAGTGCGTAGGTCATGAAACTATTAAGTATTTCATGCAACCAGTCTGATCAGGTCTTCTTGTTTAATGATGAGGCTTCAGCACAGTTGCTTCTTCTTAGATTTCAGTAATGTTCTGATAATGTCTGCATATGTAAAATACAATCGACAATTGAAGTCATTGCTCATATGATTTAGGAAGAATTACAAAATGTGATGGGAGGTATCGACAAAGTACTGCAGACATTTGGTAGTACCATCTCACCTAAATATTTAAGTAACTTCCTCTATCTACCTTATCTGATATGCAGAAACATTCTCCATGGAAGTATTTGTTCCTGTATCGTTCATATTTATGTTAAGTCATAAAAGTGGTTTTTTGAGGCGATATGTCCTTTAGATATTAGTTAGATTTTTAACGAGGTTATTTCATGTAAGTTGTCTTTATATGTGTTTCTGTTTTGAGATTTGTAGTCAAGTTTTTTGATATTTTAAAATTAATTGAAAAACCTTTAAATTTATGTAATCTAGTACATATGGCTTATGTCATTTCAAGTTGCATTGCTATAGTTTCTGATTATTTTCTTAAGGACATTAACTTAAATTTGGAAGTGGTTTCTATTTTTGACATTTTATTTTAGTGTGTTTCTGTAAGATTTATTGAGTGCCTAAGTAATATGCATGTGATTTATCATGTTGACTAAAAGTGTTATAGAGACTGAAAATCTGTTTATAGGGATTTTGTGACTATGAGAATAAGTCAGTTTAGTCTTATATTGAGTCTAAACTGGGATGCTGAAGACTTGAATTTTCTTTCAAAGTGATAAAAGACTGTGTGTGTATGTATGTGTGTGTGTGTGTGTATAAAGAAAATGAAATAAGACATCAAATAAGCTACAGTGTTTCAAAATAACCTAAAAATCACTCAGCAGAGGAGTTTAGAATCAGATTCTGAGATAAACGGGTATAAAGGAAAACACATATTCAATCTGAGAAGGCTTTATGGGAAATAAGCATGAACGGGAGGAAAGGGAAATGTGATCCATCTTTAGATATTATGTTGTTTGCCATGGATGCTAAATTTTGTTGCACTGAAGATTGGAGGATTTGAAGAAATGTTGAATGGGGCCATGATTAGACCAGAAATACATAGATGTAGATATACAAATAGAGAGAAGCTATTTTTCTGTTTCCAATCTCTGGAAGCCTCTTCACAGATAGGCGTGAGGTCTGTGAGTTACAATACTTTTGTTTGATGTCACTGTAGTTTGAGTAACTTTCTATTCAAAATAATCTTCTGTGGTAAATTAAATTGACACACCTCTGATTTTTCTCTAGTATTTACCTATACCATACATAGAACATTTATCCAGTAAAGTATAATTTAACCTAAATGTCTATATTTAGGGCCAAGTTTGTTTTAGCATGTGTAGCACTATTAGCCATTTATTTTGTAGTCCAATGCTGATTAAGATGCTTTTTTATTTAGCTTATGAGATTTAGAAAATACCGATCTCTATATAACCTAAAACATTGGCTAAAAGAATTTCCATGCTGAAAGGTCAGATGGAGAGGAAAGGCAGTGAGGATAAATTAATGAGGAGAGCAGGAGGCCTGGGGTTGACAGCATGGTCTGCAGAGTCAGACAGGCTCAGGTTCAAGCCTGGGCTAGCATATACTAGCCTTGTGAACTTAGCCAAGACACTTGACTTCTCTAAGCTTCTTAGGGTGTTGTGATCCTTAAGAGAGAAAATACAAACAACAGGCTTACGATAGTGCCTGACATACCATGAACACTCAATACATATTAGCAATTAATAATAATAAAATATCATTTCTGAATTATTCTTTTAAAAAGATACACCTATAGAAATTGTCTTCTCCATTTTTGTAATTTACCCTTTTCAAAACTTGGATTAAAATACTATACATCACATATTTCCTTCAAAAAGATTCATTACTTTTTTAAAAAATTATTTTACTTCTTTATGTATTCATTTATTTAGAGCATGAGTCACAGGAGAGGCAGAGGGAGAGGGAGAGAGAGAATCCCAAGCGGACTCCACACTGAGTGTGGAGCCCGACGCAGGGCTCAGTCCCAGGATCCTGAGACCATGACCTGAATCAAAATCAAAAGTCAAGACACTTAACTGATTGAGCCACCCAGGAGCCTTCTAAAAGCATTCACTGCATTTGAAACAGTTAGAATTAAATTAGTATTTTGGGGGGCATTTAACATGTATGTGGCCTGATGAATTGTCTACTGTTTAGAAATATTTCTAGCATATTTACTCTAGTATTCATAGTTCTTATGTTAAAAAGAAAGCTTCCTTATTATCCCAACATTCCTTTCTTCATTTCCATAATAAATATGTGACAAATTGTAAATTCTTTTTATAACGTGTTCTATGTCATTTGTGTTACATATTTTGGTGGCAACAAACTAATAAAAAAATAAGAACAATAAAGTACAGTGGTCCGTGGAGTTAGTGATGGATCTAGTACAGGTAACATTAAGATTCCTCTTTTCTCTGTCATCAAATCTACTATTTGATTTCTCTTCTACTTTATTGATCCAATAGCTTCCATCACTCTCAGGAAAACATTCAATCTCTTTATCATAGCCTATAAGTCTTGCTCCTGGCTCTTCTCCCAAAGGTGTTGTCATCAGATCTCTCTGATTTCTCCCTTGCATTTACTCATGCTCAAAACCATTCAACAAGTATTTATCAACCACTTATGATATGCAAGGCTCTTAGCTACATATCTACGGCTACTTGTCTTCCCCCTTGTCTTGTGGTGTGATTCTTGCTGATCTCCATTGGAAGATATTTTAATTATTAGTCACAATCAGGTTCACCTATGACCTCAATGTCTTTGCAGACTCTTGGAGATTTCTATTGATATGGATATAAATATCTCACAGATGGTAATTTCTCCCAAAGCAAAGGACCACACCTTTTACATGTTAAAACCTAGCACCTAATATCATGCCAGCAAAACAATTTTTTTTTACTTAACTGAATCAAATTAACTTGTTCAAAGTTCCAAGGAATTAGGTGTTTATATTGAGAAGGGGCATATCAAAATAGTTTTAGATATTTAAAAACTTCTATACTTCATAGATAAAGAGAAGAGATGTATTATATGAAACGTGTTTATACACTCAAACTAACCTGAATATTTTGAGAGTGGCTATATGTTAAATGATCTACATTTATCACGAGGATTACTTTTTCTTTCACTTAAAACACAAGAGCTGTTAGTCACTCTTATAGTAATACTTTATTTTTCTTATTACTTATTTTGCAAATTGACACAATTCTAAGAACGTAATTTAGAAGGAAATAAAAACAAATGAGAAGAGAGAGGACTACTAATGTGAAAATAAATAAAATAAAAAATAAAAATATTATTTTATATGGGCTAGAAAAATAAAAACTGACTGAACGAGAGGAGGAACAAAAATCCAAATTATGTAAATGAAAAACAATACTTAAGTTCGAATGATGAAGAAAAAGTAGAGAACTATGGTGAGAAAGTAAGAAAATATTGGATACAATATACATTTTAATAATATATATTTTAATAATTACACACTTACATGATATACATGTAAAATATATATATATATATATTACAAATATATAATATTACAAATACTTTTTATATCAAGGAATAAGCCAGGGAATGTCATTGAAGAATCCTGGGTCATACCCATCTGATGGTGCTTCTGTGGGGAGAAAATTTCTTCAGATCAGAAAATAAAATCTCCAGGCAAGAAGATGCTTTAAGTAGTAGGCAACCTGTTCTTTTACCTGGAGCTTGATTCCTTTTCACATCAGTTGACTACCATTTGGAAAAGAGTTTTATGATCTTTTTAATGGTCATTTACAAAGAGGGGGGATGAAAACATGCCTCACTCCCCTGCAGACTGAATCCAGTTCCCACCATAGCAATAAGGCCGGCCTTTCCAACATTCCCACAAGCCCTGTTGATAAATCCAATCGATCCATGTTAGTTCTCACCTTACTTGATTTCATTAATTTCCTTCTTGAAACACCCTCTATTCGTAACCCTTCTTGACTTCAGTACACCTCCTAAATAGAAAATTAGGTCACCTTTGCTGTCCCTCTCCTTTAATATTTATTCAGCTTCAGAATTCTATCCTGGACGCTCCTCTTTTTTATGTCTGGGGGATCACCTTCACCTCTGTAGCTATAATATTCATCTATATGCTGATCCATAGCCTTAGCCCAGATGTATGTCCTGAGCTACCAACCTCCACCTCCAAATATTCCTTTTTTTTAATTTATTTTTTTGTTATAATAATTTTTTTAATTATATTATGTTAATCACCATACAGTATGTCCCTGGTTTCTGATGTAAAGTTCGATGATTCATTAGTTGCGTATAACACCCAGTGCTCCATGCAATACGTGCCCTCCTTACTACCCATCACCAGCCCATCCCATTCCCCCACCCCCCTCCCCTCTGAGGCCCTCAGTTTGTTTCTCAGAGTCCATAGTCTCTCATGCTTCATTCCCCCTTCTGATTACCCCCCCTTTCTTTATCCTTTTCTTCTCCTACCAATCTTCCTAGTTCTTATGTTCCACAGATGAGAGAAACCATATGATAATTGTCTTTCTCTGCTTGACTTATTTCATTTAGCATTATCTCCTCCAGTGCCGTCCATGATGCAGCAAATGTTGAGAAATCATTCTTTTTGATGGCTGAGTAATATTCCATTGTATATATGGACCACATCTTCTTAATCCAGTCATCTGTTGAAGGACATATTGGCTCCTTCCACGATTTAGCTATTGTGGACAATGCTGCTATGAACATTGGGGTGCATATGGCCCTTCTCTTCACTACGTCTGTATCTTTGGGGTAAATACCCAGTAGTGCAATGGCTGGATCATAGGGTAGCTCAATTTTTAACTTTTTAAGGGACCTCCACACTGTTTTCCAGAGTGGCTGTACCAACTTGCATTCCCACCAACAATGTAGGCGCCTCCAAATATTCCTAAACATTTTTACATAGACGTCTCAAGCATATCAAATATTCCTGTCTCTTTGGCTTTTCTTTCTCCTTCAGCTTAGCGCGAGCTTCCACAATCTCCCTCACTGCAATACCTAGTACATTAGTTTTCCTTTTTAGTCATTCTCAGCCTTTATTACTTGCAAAGATTTACAAAGTCTTGATGACTACTTTCAAAGTGTTTCACAGGTTTTTTTCATGTCTCTTTTTTGGGGGGAGGTACCATTTTTCCTTGTGCAGGACATCATTTTTCTCATATCCTTTTCTTTTAGTCTCCTGATGTTTCTGTCCCCAGCTTTGGCTTCTGATAATCTATTTCCCATTTTACAATAAGCTCAATAAAAAATTGAAATGCTTCTCCATTAGACCTTCCCTTAAACACCTTCCTCTGATAGCTGTCTAAAGCCTGTAAGACAAATTCCAGCTTCTTATTCCTCTAGAACTAAGCTAACTGTCCATAATCCTTTAGGTCACAGCTTAAATCTATCCAAGAAACCGTCTCTATCGCCTTGTCCCCCAGCTGGCCACCAATGGCCAGCTAAATTAGATGATCCCCTATGCACTTCTATAGCACATTCTGCCTCATTGGTCATCACACCATATGACTTTTTTCTCTTTTTTTTTGGTCTGCATCGCACACTGAACTCAGCTCACTGGGGGCAGGAAATTTCTATATCTTGGTTAAATTATATCCCTAGAACGTGGCATGATGTCTAGCACATAGTAGGCCCTCAATAAACAATCATTAACTAAATAAATGAATGCATTTGGGGGGAACTGTCCGAGGTCTTTTGCAGGCTTAAAATTAATTCTAATAGCTCTCCTTTATTCTATTTTCTTTTTCTTATTTTACCTGAGAATTCAAAAATGAATAGCCTAGTTTTGACGCACTTGGGCTTTGTAAACATGACATTAAGAGAAAAAAAATGTAGTTTCAGTGGGGAAAAGTGCACTGAAAATTGCCACTTTGTGAATGTTAACTAACATAGAGATGGTGTATATATATATATATATATATATATATATATATGAATCTAACTTATATTTATGTAAGTATTATGAAATTTGAAATTTTCTAAGAGATGTTTGTTTTCCTTTTTTTCAGGACAATCCTCTCCTCCCCCTTTTGGTAAGAATTAATATTTGCATTTTACTTATTTTATTTTTTGTTGCTAAGTTTATATATTTAATGTTGATAGAATTTTCCCTTATTTTCTAGTAAAACCATTTTAAAAGATGAATGTTATGATTATGAATGGTTCTTGATATTTTCTTGTTCTTAATATTCCTACTTATAAGATATAAAGTTTGATAACTCCTTGAATGTGTCATTTGTATACGTATTATTGTGTATAAATTATAGGTTTTCTTAAACTTGACAATAAATTGCATGGCAGGACTCCAATCTCTTTTTAAGTTTTAACATTACATACAATTCAAGTTAGATCACAAAATTTTATGGTTCAAAAATTGGTTAAGGAATTAGCTGAGAAATTAGAATTCTAAACGCACTATATATGTTACACATATATACATATATATAAAAAAGAAAAACAGATTAGTACGATACTTTACAACAATCATTTCCAAATTCTATTGTCACAATGTAATTAACAGTCTTAATGAGTATTCTAATCCTGAGATAAATTAAATTTAAACAATGAAAATGTTAAAAATAAATTCATACATACGACATGCAAAATAAGAGAGAAAATAAGTTATATCACTTAAATGTTATTGCTATTTAAAATGTATTACTGATTTCCTGATTCATCATATGGTTGAGTTGACAGTATGCATTAGAAGGTAAGTAAAGCCACTAAGCTAATTCTGATTTAATAATTATAATGCACAGTTCTAGTTACGTTCATTCAAAATATTCTGAGAATTGGGTAATTAAAGGAATTATTTTTTAATTAAATGGAAATTCATTTCAAACCATGAAACAAAGAACTATGTGGAAACTAACTGTTCCTGCATCTGCATACGAAGCAATACTCTCTTATTTTTTAAAAGATGTAATCTTAGGATTTTATCATCATTAGTACAACAGAGAATTTTTATAAATACATGAAAGTCATTAATGCATAGTAGATGTGATTGGTTTATGACAGCTACTCTCATGCATTTTAGCATCTCCACCTTTTACCAATGATGAAGTTCATTTCAATCATATAAATTGGTTATTGTTGCAGGAGGGGAATGGGAATAGGGTAGAATGGGGAGTGAATATTTAAAATGGTAGATGACTCATCATCTTACTGAGAGAGTTTCCATTATCTCTGCACTGACTGTTATAATAAGCCTCCAAATGATGACATCAGGTAAGTCAAAATAGTGACCCCAAATGCAATTGAGAATGTCCTCTTGCAAATATGGCCAACAAGAAAATGACCAATAGAAACCAGTAGTATCTCTAAAGTGTAGATGGAGGACAATGTAGAATTGGCAATTGGAGTGTGTTTTCTAATCTTGAATTTAATTCTTATTCATTGAATTAGGGAATGTGCCCTGAGCTTAAGACATGTGCAGGAATATTAAGGCTTCTAGGCAGAAGGGTAGTTTTCTGAACACCCTTTATCCTTTGACCTTGGAGTGAATTTGCTTGATGAGATATAATCTTTAGGAATGCTACTCTTCAACAAGGCATAGCACGATTATGCGAGGTATTTGGAATGATATTCCCTTTAGTTTCTTTGTAATTCAATTTAAAAGAAAAGTGGGAGTGGGTAATAAAGGGAAAATGTCACCAAATTTTCTCAAAGCAGGACGGATCATTGGAATCCTGCTGAAACCAGACAGTTTAACCTAAAAACGACAAATTAGTAATTGTTCAAGTTTACAATGATGAAAGAACATTAATGTTATTGCACAGAATTTTAAGCTCCTCCCTCTCTCCCTTCCCTGTCCTCTCTCCCTCTCTTTCTTCCTACTGTCTTTTCCTCTTCCCTCTTTCCTTCCTTTTATTCAACAAAGAGCAGGTGAGAGAATAAGTCAAGTTAGACTTATGATTTTACACTGAAGCCAGGAAGGAGCTACTTGCCTATTAATAGCTAGATATGTTGGCCTGTGTTATGGGTGAACGTTTGTTAGTAAATATGCTGATTGGTGAGTTATTAGGTTATGAAATTCTAGAGATTGGAAATTTTCCTTGGACAACAAGGACTGTAACAATTGTACTATCACTTTGGATTTCTGAACCACAGAAGAACTCCACATTATTTCATGTGCATGGCCTTGGGGCAGTTCAATAGAGTTTAGATGTTTTCTTCCTGTATTTAGTAAACATCGATTTCACTTAGCCTTTGACATTAATGAATGAAGCAAGGACTTCTGTGTGTCTTTCTACTTCCATTTTCTGAATTTCCTGTTCAGTAATCTTTTAATTTTGGTTCTTAATTCTTATCACTTCTACTTTTCTCCAGTTTCTCCCCTTCCTCCTCTTTCCATATTCATGCTATTTTCTCTTACTTTTGTTGAACTGAATGGTTAAAATACTTGTGTGATATAATTCAATTTTTTTGTTATTTAAATATTGAAAAACATAGAAGTGGCTATTCACAGAAATGAATACATGTCAAACGTAGATGATTTAGAAAAAACACATCACTATTACCTCAATATCTAGAAATCACAATGTTTTTTTTTTTAAACATTTTGTGGTGTATTCTCTGCACCACCCCCCAACTCTTTTATAAAGAAATACACATTCTGGGTAAGAGAACACCAAAAATTTTAAGGCCTTTAGTACATGGTGCTAATGTGCCCTGCAGGAAGTTTTTACTAATTGTATACTCCAAGCAGCTGTCCCTGTACCTATGTCAACACTATCTTGTCACATTGTTTTTTCTTCTGAGGTGAATTGAAACTGTGGAAAATGGTATTTCAATATCTCAAATTGTATTTCTTATGTTATCAAAAGTTGAAAACATTTTTGTAGATTTGGGCCATTTGTGTATCTATGTGAGTCATTTGTTTCCCTTTTACCCAATCTTTGCTTTGTTTGACTTTGATTTATTAAAAAATAATCACTTTGTACCTAGAACTTTATCTTTCATTTTTTCTCCTGGGACAGTAGTCCTCCTAGTAGTCTCCTTTGGAGTTTATCTTTCTCTATTCCTCATTGATAAGTCCTTTACATTTTTTTTTTTTACAATTTCTTTTAATCACTTTTCTTTACGCATGGGTTCCATCCTTTTTTAAAAAAAATTTTTATTTAAATTCAATTAGCCAACATATAGCACATCATTAGTTTTTGATGTAATGTTCAACGATTCATTAGTCGCATATAACACCCAGTGTTTATCACATCATGTGCGCTCCTTAATGCCCATCACCAGTTACCCCATTCCCCCACCCACTTCCCTTTTCGCAAACCTCAGTTTGTTTCCCGGAATCTTTTGAACCCAATTGCTTTGGACAGTTGAGAATCCAGCAATCGAAAGGGGAGAGGTCAAGGCATAGTTGCTTTCAATTTCATTTCCCCATTTGTATCTTTAGCCTCTGTTCTGTAGCTTGTTTTATGTCTAAGTCTACATATCTATACCTCTGTATGCATCTATATTTATATATATGCGGGTATATATGTATATGTATTTACTAATATATACACACACCATATATCATATCTGTATGTTGCACGTGTATATACATATATACGTATATAATGGACTGGGGAGTTAGTAAACTCAGATGAGTATACGTTGCAGGATATGAATCATGTATTTATTTTGTTTTCCTTCTTCCATCTCCCATGAATACAATAGGACTGAACTCAACAGAAAAGCCCAGTGCTCTGACTCCACGCGACCCCTCACCTTCTCTCACCACTGCATTCTCACTCACAAGCATCTCTGAAAGAGAAAATAACTCCTCAGAGACCACGCCTCCTCTTAATCCAGACAGTACTCCAACCGAAGGATTCCGGAGCCCTTTGGATAATCCCACCACTCTTAATGTGGCAGGTTGGCACAGAGAGGTTAACTGAAATGAGTTTAGGAGAACCTGTCTTTCTTTTTGAATTCTAAAGTTCTCAAAGCAGTTTTTCTTTAAATTATGTGTGCAGTTTCTATGTATGTGATTTTATTCAGGTGTGTTAAGTGTAGGACATCTAGGTGTTCATGAAATATTAATTGACCACAGAAATAAATGCTCGCTGTTAAGGAGACGATGGAAAGGTATGGCACAAGTAACGTTGTAGGGGAGGAGGGGAGTTTCTCGAGCATCCTCGGAGCTACAGGCCCTGCATCCTCGTCCCTGTTCCTGCTCGCTTAGCTTTTCTGCAGCTCCAGACAGGTCAGAACTCTCTGCTTCAGGGCTTTGTCAGTCTTGCCCTCCCTGGCTGTAATTCCAAAGTAGAATCTTTCTTTGTTCAACTCCAGATTCTCAATATCAGAAAATTACTGGAGATATACAATTTGTTTTTTAAAATCCACACTGAGGATTAATAATCCATTTTTGCTGTTTGGAGGTCCTCCAGGGGTATTTGGATTATTTAAAAAATTTAATCAAGGTTGTGGGTCTTAATGGTGGAATTTAAGGTAACGTGGCCACGTTCATAGCAAAATATCAGTGATGTGGGAGGCATTTTTGCCAGGGAAGACCACTGAGTCTCTTCAGATTCCCAATAAATCCGTGATTTGCTCATTCTCTATTTATTGTTAGGTCTGCCAGTGTGTTTGGTACATAAATCAACCCTCATGAGGGTTGTTCCTGCCTTTTCTGAAATAATGTGCTATATTGCCATTTTCTGAGGCAAACAGGTTTGTAGACATATTCTGATTAGAGACTATGCTATTTGTTTAACAGGGCCATTAATCTTAGTTTGGAAAACAAGTATGTATAACACTGCCTCAAAAATTTTGGGGGAGGTACATCGTAATGTTTTGAGTACCATACTGATTAAGTTTATTGGTTGTAATAAGCAGTTAAATAAATGATAAATGCCCCCTTATGTTGATTATAGGACTGTACCTTCAATCTTTCCTCCATTTTTCCCTGCTACCCAAGCAGAGTAGTACTAGGATCTATCTAAACATTACAAGCATTTGAATTCATTGCCCAAAATTTTAACAAAAGGAATGTGAGGTTGAGGGTGTTGATGGGTAGGCAGGACATTTCAGGTTAAACTCTTTTACTGACTGAGGAAATGTCCCACAGAGTTTTCCATTACAGAGTTTCCTCATTTCACTTCTTGTACACAAATACATGCATACAACATTCTATATGAAGCAAAATGTGAGAAGAAATGTTTAAAGTGGAATAGATTGGGGAAAAGGGTGAATAATATTAAAATACTAACTTGCTCTGGCACAATAAAACTGGTGGTGAAATTAGCTTGGAAAGTTTCTCACACTTTCAAATAAAAGAACACATTTTTCCCCCTAGAAAATAATTTTGCTATCAGGTGATATTTTAATTGTCTACTGGGATAATATCTATATGTGTTATTTAATTTTTGTAATTGATTTATATTGTGGAATACAATAAAATTTTCAGGCTTACTGATATGTGTAGTGAAAAAATCCCTTAATCCATTTTTCTAACACTGTAATATTTTCAAATATTTTCAAAATTGTTCAAAAATCATTGAACTTAATTATGTATGTAGTATTATTTTTACAAAAATATTTTATGCATGTTGCAAACATCAATGTAGAAGCATATACAAAGTATATACTTCTGCTTATATATACTAAAACGTATATATATAGTATTTATATAAATATATATTTATTTTACATATATATGTTTATTCATATAAGTGTATATATGTGTGTGTGTATATATGTATACACACATATATATACATATACATATATATATAAAAGTATTTACACGTATATGCAATGAAAATACTATTTCTCCAAATCCTGATCCTTAAAGATATCATTTTACCCATGGTACACCCCCCAGACTCTAGACATGGGATTCTGGAGCAAATGTGTGTGTGTGCAACTGTTTCCCCACATCTTTTCCAGTACTAGATATTATTAATCTTTTAAAACTCTGTCATTACAATAGTTAAAATATTTCATTTTTACATTGTAAAAATTTCATAGTGATCAGTATTTTTGCATATACTTTTTCTCCATTGTATATATTAGATGTCTGTTACATGTCTTGTCCATTTTTCTTTTTTTTTTCTTTTTTAAATGATTTGCATATTGTATATTGAGGGATTCTTTATTGTTCCTGCCTACAAAGAAATATCCCAACTTTCAGTTTGTAAAGTTGAAGGAGAGTTCACAAAGCTCATAGTGACTTGGAGGTCAAAAAAAGCCACCTGGAAACCTGAGTCATCTGTGACTTCATGGCCTAGAGGGAGCCTCTGGGAATATGTAAATAAAGAACACAGGTGCCGCCTTCCTGCCAGGCGAATTTAAATAGAGGCAGACACACATTTTAATAGACTGAGTCATTTCACGGTTTGGTAAACAAATATACTTGTAACCTCCTAGTATTTGTATTTTTCATCTATAGTGGGGAGACTCTGAAATGATTTCACTTTCTTACTTCAGGTGTTACCCAGCCGCCTCTCCACTCCACGCACGCAGACTCGCAGGCGCCCTCTGCCGGATCTGACACGCAGACACCCAGCAGCACTGCTGCCCTTTACGCACGCACCCCTGCTCCGGGTGGGAATGACACAGAAGGTTTGCGGGGCTGTTAGACTTGTGCAAATACGAGGGGAGCATGACAACTTCCTGCGTTTAAGAATAGTGTGAGGGAATCCAACTTGCTAGTTGGTGAATTTGGAATTTCATACTTTCATAGTCATCCTTAGTTTATGAGGCTGCATAACTAAGGTCCTTGTAATAGAAATGAAATCATAAAGAATGAGACTTACAAGAATAAAGGGAAGGCCTGTTGGGGGGAAACAGTTATTTAGGGCACTCTATACGTTTCTTTGCATTTGGGGCAAGTATCACTGCAGAGTGAGAACATTTTGCTGGTGATAAAGAATGATATATATGAATTGTTGCTTAGAGATCCCCAACCAATAAACAAAATCATGAAGAGCGGATGACTTCCATCATCATAAAGGGCACTAAGAAATTGTAACCACAATTTAATTGTTTTATAAAAGAATGGAAAAAAAGAAATAGATGCTTCATACTCCCCATTCAAACATTAAGATTCCTTCTGCTTAGCATCTCTGTATATAAAAACATGGCAAAATATCCCCTCCCTTGTCTTTCCAAAATCAGCCGCTAGGTCACTTCGTGGTGCCCTTTTTTTTTTTAATCCTGAAAAAACAAAAACCCACACAGACAAACATAGAAGTGCAGTGGCCCGAGTGCCTAAAGGTTAAAGATAGAAATGGGGGAGCCTACAGAGCTGGCGCTCAAGTGGCCTTGCTTAAGTATGAATCAAACATGGAAGTCAAACCTATCCAATAGAATAATCATTATTTTGAAGGATTAAAACTCTTCCCTTGGCACAAAAGTCATTACAGGCAGTGCACAAGCTTTAAACAACAGGGAAAAGAACTGCCCTCACCTCCCCACTTCATTCGACCCACTCCAGCTGCCATGAGATCGGCAGTAAGAAGATTGGGAGTTTTTAGCAAATCCACAGATTCAGAAGTTGTGCATGAGAAGGAGCTGCAAAAGAGCTAAAGGGGACTGACCTGCAGGGCTGATGGTTGCACAAACCACTCTATTTGCCCTCAGGAAGAAATTCGTCTTCTCCAAGTGGCTAATTAAAAATTGATTAGGATTAATTAACCTAAGTAAAATGGTAAAAGCCACTCCTAAAGCAGCACTGAGATGACCTACACCAGAGAGCAGTAGTTTCCATATGAAGGAGGAAGGGAGGGAATTTGGGGAGGGAGCGTGGGGGCCTCAGAAGAGCAGGAAGACAAGGGACTCTGGGGGGAGGAGGGGGCGAAGGGAACAAGCTCCTGAAAGAGAAAAAGGGAAGAAAATGGAGCAAGGCAAAAGACAAACCCGCTGATTTTTAAAATGTGGCAGAAGACCAGTTCTGTGTCTTTTCTTTATTTTGAGAAGAAGAAGAAAAAAAAAAAAGCTTCCCGATCTTCTTGTTCTGTTGGAGCCCTTCTCTGGGGATCCAGAACTGAAGAACTGATGTTTATGTCATTCATTCTGCTCTATGGGTTAGTGAAATGGGGGCATGGGTAGTGGATTGTGAAGACCGAGCTGAGAACCCAAACTCAGGTTTTTGGAAGATGCCTTTTGAATTCTAATGGATGTGGATGCGAAGTTATGGACTGTTCTCGGTTTGTAACTGGAGGATGTCTGCATGCTGGCTTTGAAACCATTTTCAGAACGTGCATGCATGTTTCACTCTGCTTAAACACTGAGAATCTTACTGTAAACGCAAGGCTGATCTCCTATCATTGAACTGATGGCCCCAGGGATCATGACAGTGAAGTTACCATACGAGCTCAAATAGAGGCTAGTTAGTATTTCTTCGTTTTGGCCCTGACAACTACTGGAGTCATCTAGTAGGATCCCCATGCATACATATTGATTGCTTGTGCTGTAATTCTGGGTGTGATGTCTGCAGGAAGATATCACCTGCATGAGGTGCTTTGAAGCTTGACAGTGAAAAGTCCTAACCAAGTACATTATGGCATTTCTTCAGAGACGACACCTGATTCTCTACCAATTGACTTAGATGTGCTTGGAAAATAAAGAGGCAGTGTCAGGATAATGTGGAAGTTCTTTGATTCTGAACCAGTTTTCTTTCTCCTGGTGAGGACAGTGTACACAGTGAGTCAATTGTAACCTTCAGCTAGAAAGGAAGTGCCCTGAGCTCAGCAGCTGCACAGGCAGAAGCCCATTCAGCTCTGATTTAAAAAAAGTGGACCTAAGCACCTGCACCCAGAAATCCCTCCCCGGAGAGATGCACCCCATGTGAGGCTTTCAGCGCATGGCAGGTCGCGCTTCTTCTTCTGCCAACCTTAACGCAGCTCCACTCCCATCTCTGTGGTGTCAGCACCAGCAAGCCAGCACCCCAGTCTGGGTGCATTCCCACTGTCACCCAAGGCATCCCTCAGCTGGGAAGCTTGGCTTCCCTGGGTTGTGCAAACTGGCTCCTCTGGTCCCAAAGACTTTTAAAATTTGTGCTCCAGTCACAGAGCTGCATAGGTGTTGAATCGCCTGACGTTAAACTTACCTCTTCCACAAAGCTTGCTGTTTTTCATTCAGTTTTGCAGAACACACAGAGCCAAGTGCCTGATTGTTGCTTGGCCTTTACTTCAATAATCTGTTTATGTTGACTGTCCGGCCATTGCCCTTGGGTGGCAGAAATGGATGACAGTGATGATGGCCTTTCTGCTTGCAGGCTTCACAGGAGAGAGGATTACACCCAGCATCTTCCAGCCAGACAAAGATTTCATACAAGTAGCTACCCTCAGCCCTGCACACAGCAGCTCCGCTGCCTTACCTGCACGCATCTCCAGCAGCACCGCCAATGATAACTCCTCAGGTTTGACCACGACGCTCTAGGTGTCTTAGGTTCGGGATAACGAGATGGAAACTTGAAACTTTAATGCAGCTCTTTTACTTCATACCAATTACTATTTGCACGTTTCCTGTTTTACGAAGTTTCATATATTGATACTAAATTAGACAAAATAAACTTGCCAGTAAACTTTTTTTTTCTGGGCATACTTTACTTTGTTACTCATGGTATGAATGTTGATGGCAAAGAAGAAAGATAATAGACTTTAGTGTCACATAGCCCAGGGATCAAATCCAGCCTCTTTAACTTTCTGGCTGACTTTAACACAAGCTACTAAAAGTTTATGTGTGTCAGTTTTCCCTTCTGTAAAAGTGGATATTATAATATTCATTTTATAGGGTTGATGGAGAACTGAGTATGTAAAAAAGGCTGGCAGTCAGTGAATATTAAAAAAGAGTAAGTAAGGGGTATCCTTATCAGTAATTAAAATAAGGACGTTGTAATGGAAGCAGAAAGGAGTAGTTTGACCATCAGGTAAGAATTACACCAAGGAGTGAATAGCTTCTCTCAACTTATTTAATGTCATGCTCTAATTTTTGAACTATTGCTTATCTCCAAGGGCCACTGGTAGATAAAGTTTTGATTCACTTTTTTATTTTAAAAATGAGCAAGTGTTAATTCCAATGAGGTCTCCCGTAGTAAAGATTCGGTTGGGAAAGTATCTTTGCTGACGAGTTTTTCCCTTGCCCTTCATCATGACAAACTCATTAACTTTTATTCTCTGTTCATTTCCTTGCAGATTTGAGTCTTACGTCCACTTCACCTGCAACAAGCATTATCCCTACAACTGCTCCCACAACAATAGGTGACAATCTTACCCTCAGCCATGCAGTCATACCACCACCATGTACCTGGGATGTGTTCATAGAAGGGTCGTCCATTTGCTCCACACTAGGCTCCTTTTTTTTTGAGAAATTCAATTAAATATTCTAATCATGGGGGCTGTGGGATGGCAGTCTTAAAACCCTGATTTTAGCAGTGCAACAACTGGTGAGATCAGGGCCTAATGTTACTGTCATAACCTGTCATGTCATTATAGCATCCCCCAAGAGTTGTGTACTTTATGCAAATGCATAGAAAAATAATCAAATATACTAGGACTTCTTTCTCTAAGAGTGGGTTTAGCTATTAGTATGAAAAAGGACAATTCTATCAGTGGGATTCTCCACTCCAAGTGGTGAATAGCAGAGGAGTGATTGTAAAGCCCCAGTCATGCAACATGGAGCATGGAAACCAAAGCAAGGGGCCTCTAGGGAATGAACCGAGCAATTGGCAGTGTCAGTCAGTGGGTCGGCCATGGTAGAGCCCGCAAGCCCACTGTTCTTTCCCACATTCTTCCAAATCAAAGACCAGATTATCAGAGGTCTCTTAGCTTTCACAAAGCATATTTCCACTCATTCTTCAGTTAAATACATATGCTTCACCCAAGATATGTTTCAATTCATTGAAAGAGCCATTAATTACCTTGGATCCAATATATGTACAAAGAACTTAACAAAAGTTAAACTACGGAATGAAGCAGCATTTGCTTATTTTCTGATGTTTTTAAACAGAGGTGTAAACTGAACTCTCTAGGGATTATAATCATAAAAATCTGTTTTGAGATCAGTCAAGGGGATGAGGATCTTTAAATGTTTTTGGCTGTGCGTATAGTTGGCCATATCACCACACCATAATCAAATGTGTGCTCAAAAATGCCAATATTACTATTATCACAATCATGTTTATTGGGTAAATTCATGAAAATCTTTTCTAGAACTAGCTCATTAGTTTATAACATTTGACGTTTTGAGATTAAAACATTGTACTGGACACTGCGAACCCTGCATTTTCTGTTAAACCTAACTGATAGACTTTACAATTTATGAAGTTGAAACATTGTAAAACCATCCTTTCCCAAAATGACTATAGCAGAGCTGTTGTAAATGAAATTTTAATAATTTGCATTCTTTTTTCTTTTTTCTGTTACAGTTTCTACTACACCTAAGCAATCATGTGGTAAGTTTGTTTATCTAGAGGCAGCATATATCACTTTAGAATATCACTTGAATTACTTCCTTCTTCATTCTAAGCTTTAAGACCCACTAGCAAGCTAAACTCACCAGCTCTCATTTCCCAGCAATGATCAGTTCTCAGCCTTAAGAGCCGGTGTCCTTCAGGGGCAAGAAGCTCTGATGTCATGTTCAGACCTCGTTTCGAGCATCAGGTCAATCACTACTAGCTCAACAACTTTGGTGAAGCCACTTAACTTCAGTTTGCGTGTGCGTGAAATGGAAGATAGCAAGTTTGCTTTGGGGTCGCGGGGGGTGAGGATTCCGTGTAATGATACATGTGAAATGTGGAGAATACTTTCAAGGCTTGTGAAGAAAAAGAATCTGTTTTTGTCTCTGCCTCTCTGTCTTTCCGTCTTGTCAGGGTTTTGGCTCAAAGCAGCTGCTTGAGAACAGTTTGTGCAACCCTTTTCCCATTGTCCTACTCTCTTCTCAGCGAAGGTTTTTCATGGCGGGGGCTTCACCCTCCATATTGTTTGTGAATCTCATCATAGTCTCTGCTTTCGGTAGCTCACCATACATTTAATGTAAAGATCAGCCTTCATATGTTTGCTTAATTAATATGGTCTTTTATGATCATATTCCTCCTATATTATTGCCTCCTTACACTTTTGACTTAACTAATGTGAAACTACTTACAGTTTTCTAAACACATAGTGGTTACATAATGCCTCTGTGTTCTCTCCAGCTCTACTTCCTCTACACTTAGAATTCCACTCCACCCTTATCCAGCCACCCCCTCCCATCTTCTCTTTTCCTACGTCCTACTCATATTTCAAAACACAAACCAAGTCACCCACCTCCTCTGGAGAGCCTCTCCTATCCCTGCAATCTGAATAGATTTCTCCCCACCCCACTCCCATATTATTTTGTGCATAATCTTGTTTTAGGTGTTGGCATGTCTTCTGCAACTCATGTCTATGTTTGTCTCCATGTTAGATTCTACGTTTCTAAGAGCTGATCATTTGTATTTCTATGGCTTGGGACAGTGTCTTAAAGATAATAAGGGCTTAATAATGTTCATTGAATTAAAAATGTATTCATTCAGTGAATAAATTTGCATTTGTGGAAAACATATTTTTACCAGTCAACGGAATTTGTTTAAATAAAGGAGAGACCATGAGATGTCCCAAGGGGAGGTCTTTAGAGGGTTTATTATTGATAATTTTACCTAGGTAAAGGAATAATGAGGCCTGTGGTTGCTGAATTAATGTTCCACATATTTGGAGAAACAGGTAATCAAGAACTGCATTTTAGAAAGAAAGGGAAATGATAAAGCAAGGAGAAGAAATTTGTCAGAAACTTCATTCATTTGTGCATCAATTCAACAAGTAATTCAAACAAATGAGCCCTTACTAATGGCAGGTTTTATGCAACAACTTGGATTTATGTTGATGCTTAAAGTAAACTGGTCTTTGCTGTCCTAGAATATATAGTTCAGTCAGGAAGACAGACATTAATCTGTTAATCAGATTAATTAAACTTAAAAGCTGAGGTCCTTGACAGGCAGTGAGACAAAGGAAATTTTGAAAAATAATAATGGACACACCTGAAGTGTTTCTTCTCTTTTTCATGTTTCTGGGGCTACTTTGTTAGATATTTGATATTTTTGAAAATCTATATTAAGATGCTTGCATTTGATGTAGGTTTGTTCCGAAATTATTTAAAAAGATAATCCTCACTTTTATTTTCTTTCAGATGACAAGTATGCAAATATCGCTGTGGAATATCATTATGATAATAAAGATGGGTCATATAAAGCAAAACTAAATGTTAGTGATCAAGTGAATTGTGAAAACGCCACATGTAGTGAGAATGAGATCCTCAACCTAACAGAATGTGAAAATAAGAATGTTACTATAAGTCATAATTCATGCGGTACTCCAAATAAAATTTTAAACCTGGAGGTACCACCAGGTAAATATAAATTGGTGTCTATTTGTATATTTACAAAACAGTACAATTCCATGTGTCTTTCATTCTAGTGGTTGCAGGAATCTGTCAGGTGAGTGAGCAGGGAAGAGGGAAAGGAAGTTGGCAGGACGCAAGTGGGGGAACTTGCTGCTCTCTTAACCCAGTGAGGTTAGAAACTCTTATAATCCTTCTTAATTCTTTTCCCCTCCCTACACTCCTACAGAGTGTTTCGTGTAGGTTAAGTATTATTTATCCCCCTGTGAATAAGCGATTATCCACAAGCTTTCTTTCTCCTCCCCTACTTAATTCAAGTAATTAAATATTTATGTGCATGTACTTATCCTTCTGATAAATCTCTTACATCTCCTACAGATGTGTCTGGAGTATATTGGGGGAAAACACAAAGTCAAGGATTTGATGATTGTGGAAAGAACAAAAATACTTTCACACACAAAAAAGAGAGTTATGATCATGTTAAGGTGATCAAGCTGGTTTTGCCAGCTCAGCTCTTGCTAGAAAGGAGAATTGACCCGGGTATCAAGCCCACTCCACTAAAGCATATCTTAACAAAATGCGTTTGGGAAAAGGGATTCAGGAATTGTAAATTTGTTGGCTCTCTCACATCACATAATAATTCAAGAACATTGATTGATTTGTTAACATTTCAATAGGTTAAAGTTTGCTTTCATATCTTGGCCATTGTAAATAATGCTGCTTTAAACATAGGGGTGCATGTATCCTTTTGAATTAATGTTCTTGTATTCTTTGGGTAAATATCCGGCAGTGAGACTGCTGGATCATAGGGTTGTTCTTTTTTTAATTTTGAGGAACTGCCATACTGTTTTCCACAGTGCCTGCACCGGTTTGCATTCCCACCAACAGTGCACAAGGGGTCCTTTTTCTCCACATCCTCGCCAACACCTGTTGTTTCCTGTGTTGTTGATTTTAGCCCTTCCGACAGGTGTGATGTGATAGCTCATGTCGTTTTGATTCGCATTTCCATGATGGTCAGTGATGATGAGCATTTTTTCCTGTTGGCCATCTGCATGTCTTCTTTGGAGAAATGTCTGTTTATGCCTTCTGCCCATTTTTTTATTGGATTATTTGTTTTTTTGGGTTTGATTTGTAGAAGTTCTTTATATATTTTGGATACTAACCCTTTATTGGGTATGTCATTTGCAACATGGATATAGCTAGAGAATATAATGCTAAGTGAAATAGTTGGAGAAAAACAAATCCTACAGGACTTCACTCATATATGGAATTTAAAAAACAGAACAAACAAAGGGAAAAAAATAAGAGAGAGACAGAAAGGAAGAAACAGACTCCTAACTATAGGGAACAAACTGATGGTGACCAGAGGAGAAGGGGATTAAAAAGGTGATGGAGATTAAGGAGTGCACTTGTTACTGTATGGAATTGTTGAATTGCTATATTGCACGCTTGAAACTAATAGTACATTGTATGTTAACCAACTAGAATTAAAATAAAAACTTAAAAATACATAGGTTAAAGAGTGATATTTTTTGATAAATTACTGAAATAAATGATCAATTAGATACAGAAAATGACAATGTAAAAAACACATTCCCCAAGACAGAACCCCCCATACTCTGTGTAATAATTGTTTAATAAAAATATTAAGCATAAGTAAAAAAAATTGAAGATCTAAGTAAGAGAAAGGATGAAGTAAGTGTGTTAAAATGTGCAAAAAAGGCAATTTCACCTAGACAGCTCCTTGGGTCCCATTTTTTAAATGTAAGATAAATTCTAAATAAAATGCTGCCAAAATGTGTGATGTTAAAAAAAATAAGCTAAATAATTGAGACATGCAAAACCCTGAAGTATTAGACTTTATCAAAAGCACTCTAAATGTTTGCCAAAGACTATATCATGAATATAATTTCAGTCACTTTAATTGAGCATATGGCACACAGTATGAAACATTAATCATCTATTTCTATATCTTCTTTTTGACAGATCCTGAAAGTTTTGATTTGAGAGATTGTACGGAGAAAGAAAAAGCAAATACTTCTATTTGTTTAACAGTAGAAGAAAAGAAAAGCTTTACTTGTGATGAAACTAAAATTACACACAGACTTCAATGTGGTAAGAATATAGCTTTTGGGGCGCCTGGGTGGCACAGCGGTTAAGCGTCTGCCTTCGGCTCAGGGCGTGATCCCGGCGATATGGGATCGAGCCCCACATCAGGCTCCTCCGCTATGAGCCTGCTTCTTCCTCTCCCACTCCCCCTGCTTGTGTTCCCTCTCTCGCTGGCTGTCTCTATCTCTGTCAAATAAATAAATAAAATCTTTAAAAAAAAAAGAATATAGTTTTGATTAGAGTATGTTTATGGTAAAAAGTTGTTCCAGATATATCTAGTCCGTCCGTCCTTCCTTCCTTCCTTATTTCATTCCTTCCCTCTCTCCCTTCTTTCTTCCTGTTTCCTCTCCCTACTACTTTCTCCCTCCCCCTGCCTTATCTTCTGCCCCCCTCTTTTGGTCCATGGTATATTTGGAGTCACAACATTGTATTCTTTATACCACTTAAATTCACAAAATAGACAAATACTTTCCCTTAAAAAATAGTCTTTGAAATAGTAAAAGTCAATTAATTTACAAGAATTTTCTTGACAACTGTTATTATACACAGTGCACAAGGCATTGTTGAAGAGATTATCAGAGAAGGATGTTATAGAAACATTATGATACACATACTGTTAGAATAAAAGCAAACATAAGAGCATATGGCTCGAGAGTTTGTGTGGTCAGCCCTCCATCAACAAAATTCATAGACAACCTCAAGAACACTTACATGAAAGACAAGTGGGCAAAGGACAGTAAGTGCCTCTAGGAATATGAGTTTGGGTTCATATGGGAGGCAATAATTGAGATACGGATTCTTTTTAATAATTAATGACTTAATAATTTATTTATTTTTATTTAAAATTATTAAGGTGGAAGTTCCTTCCTTGGTATAAAGCCATCTGCTAAGCCATACTTGGCAAGACAGATAGACAGACAGACACCCACACATACACACACACACACACACACACACACATACACAAAGGGTGCAGTGTGACAGTGGTTGTAATCATCATGTTATAAAGAAGATTCATGGTTATGATATAAGTAATATGAGGAAAGCAAGAACAAACTGATTATGAACTGATGGTAAAACAATAATGTACCTAAAATATTTATTAGGCAAAAGCTAACTCAGGTGCAGTCTCAGCTTCTGAACAGAGAAGTCATTCCATTAATTAAATTAGAGACACTCTCAAATTCAGTTAGACTTTTAATATTTTCTTTAAAATTGAGTGTGGCAAAATCATGCATTATGATAGTAGTTTTTAGTATCTTTTAGTTATTATTTACTATTTGTAAAAGTTTTCAATGTGATAGATATTAAATTATTATAAATACAAAATCTGAAGAGGAAATTACATGTGATAAATTGTATTCATACACTGATATATGATACTTATTTCTTTCAGATAATCGTACTCCATCTAATGAGAAACAATTTGAATGGGAACACTTTTTACCTAAAAAGAATTATTCCTGTAGTTTACAAGTATTCTATGATGGCCATACATTTTTGCACATAAATAAAACTATTGAGACAGATTTTGGAAGTGAGTATATTACTTACATGTATATGTAAAATTTATTCTTATGTTCTTGCAATTCTTTGAGAACCACAGAAAACGATGTTGTAGAATTGAGAAAGGATTTCAGAAAATAGGTATGTATCAATTTTTAAAGTACAATTTCAAAATGAATGACAGAAGATCCAAACCTTTGTCCAGTTTTTTGTGTGTTTTGTGCGTTTGTTCTTTTCAGCTGCAAAATGTAGGCCCTTGTGAGGTATGGTGAAACAAAACCGAGGTAGATGATATGGTTTATTCATGCATTTCCCGTTTCCTCCTGCGGCAAGGTTCCCTTCTTGGTGCCTCTGCCCCTCTATCAAACCCTGCCTTTGACAGAAGTGAGCACAGGGCTATTAAAACACAGCAGCAAATCTAAATATTGGTGACATGATAATAGTTAGCGTGACAAAGTGCCAGCAATATAAATAATAACAAGAGTATAATAGCTAATAACAGTTGGAAAATACCATTCTGGAAAATAATAGCATTTGGGAGCTGGAGGGGAGAAGGAAGGGAACAGTGCTAAAATTTCACTCTTATTCAGGGAAGTATGGCGATTCCAATGAAATGTAGAATCTGCTAGGAAAAAATATGTTAATTACGTGTATGACAATTTATGAGTAACCACCAAAGAAAGAGAGAGAGATGAGGAAAAGGTAGTGGAGAAAAGGAGGACGAAGAGGCAGAGGGAAAAGAAAGAGGAGGAAGAAGAGGAGGAGGAAAAGGGAGAGAGAGATTGAGAGACAGAGAGAGAGAAAGAGAGAGGGACGGAGCAGGAGAAGGTGGAGGAGGTGGAAGCAGCAGGCAGGGAAACAGAAAGGGAGAGAAAAAATACTAGCAGGGAGTAATAGGTCAGATAGGAGAAATATGCCATGATACACAAAAGTCACCATAAATACAAATGGCCTCAATTTACCTTTTGAAACAGAGATGCTCAGATTTGAGTAAAGACACATTGTGGAGGAATTTCATAGCCTGAAGGAAGACCAAGTGATGTTTTAGGAGAAATTTTATCATTTTGCTGTACACTGAGTGACAGTCAACAGAGAGTATTTGCGAGAACCAAAACAACAAATGCAAAATGGTAGAAGGGAAAAAAATAACTAAGTTTAGAGTACCAAGTTATTGAGAGAAGGAAGAAAATTATACTAAGAATTTATCACAAACTTAAAGGCTTGTTTTTAAAAAGAATAATAAAATAGACCTCTACAAAAAAAATAAAACCCCCATTGATTAAAAGAAAAAAAAACCCTAGGGGCACCTGGGCGTCTCAGTCATTAAGCGTCTGCCTTCAGCTCAGGGTGTGATCCCAGGGTCCTGGGATCGAGCCCCACATCAGGCTCCTCTGCTGGGAGCCTGCTTCTTCCTCTCCCACTCCCCCTGCTTGTGTTCCCTCTCTTGCTGGCTGTCTCTCTCTCTCTCTCAAATAAATAAATAAAATCTTTTTTAAAAAGCCCTAAAAGTAGAGATTTAACAAATTGTAAAGCAACTTTGCATCCAATATGAAAAGTTACATAAAAAAGTTAGATAATTTTCTAGAACTTAGGAATTATGAAAATTTACCTGGGAGGAGTTAGAAAATTGGAATTAAACCTCCAGTCCAATGTCTCTTTACTCATTTCACATTCACTGTCTCCTTCCCTCACCTGCCCTTAAGAAAATATAAAGACAAATTTGCCACATGTTCAAAGAACAGATAGTTTCTTTCTTACCCAAACTACTCAACAGGGTAGAAGACATGGAAATCTATCAACTCATTTTGATTATTCTTAGGGTTTAGGATAGGCTTAGGGTTAATGTTCAGTGGATTTGCAACTTCAGTAAAACTGAGGTAACTATAGGCCAGTCTCTCCTGTGAACATAGACACTAAATAGTAAATTAAGTATTAGCAAAGTAGATCCTTCAGTGTATTAAAAATACATAATCACCCAAAAAAGATACACAATGGCAAATAAGAATATGAAAAAACGCTCTACGTCGTATGCTATCAGAGAAATTCAAATGAAAACAAGAATGAGATACACTACGTGCCTATTAGAATGTCCAGAATCTGAAACACTCACAACATCAAATATTTGGAACACGTGGAACAATGTTGCCAGCCAACAACCATCATTCATTGCCAGTAAGAATGAGAAGTGGTACAGTCATTCTGGAAGACATTTTGGCAGTTTCTGCAAAATAAAACATACTGTTACCATACAATCCACACTCCTTGGTATTTACTCAAAGGATTTGAAAAGTTATGTCCACACAAAAACCTGCCCAAGGGTGTTTATAGCAACTTTATTGATAATTGCCAAAACTCAGAGGCAACCAAGGTGTCAGTAGGCGAATGGGTAAACTATAGTAGAACCAGCCAATGGAATATTATTCAGCACTAAAGAGAAATGAGCTGTCAAGCCACAGGAAGACATGAAAGAACTTTAAATGCATGATACTCAGTGAAAGAAGCTAATCTGGAAAGACTATGTACTGTATGGTTCTGACTATATGATATTCTGAAAAAGGCAAAACTATGGAAGCAGTGAAAGATCAGTGGCTACCAGGAGTTGGAGAGGAGGGAAAAATAAATAGAGCACAGAGAATTTTTAGAACAGTAAAAATACTCTGTATGATACTATAATAGTGGGTACATGTCATATGATACATTTGCTCAAACCTATAGAATATATGACACAAATAGTGAGCCCTAATATGAACTTTGGACTCGGAGATTGTGATGTGTCAGGTGTTAATTCACCGACTTTATGATTCACCCATTTAAAGTATATAATTCAGTGTTTTAAAAATATATTAAGACTATATTAAGAGTTGTGTAATCACCGCCAGAATCAACTTTAAAACATTTTCATCACACCAAAAAGAAACCCCATATGTTTTAGCAGTCAGTCCCCATTTCCCTCCTACTTTCCACACCTAGACAATTACCAATCTACTTTCTGCTCCAGTGGATTTACCTATTCCAGATATTTCATATAAATACAATCATATAATATGTTGTCTTTTGTGACTGTCTTCTTTCACTTAGCATAATGTTTTCAGGGTGCTTCCATGTTGTAAAATGTATCAATACGTCAATTTTTTTATTGCCTGATAATATTCCATTGTATGGATTACCTTATATTGTTTGTTCATTCATCAGTTGATTAAGTTGTTTTCAATTTTTTGTTATTACAAATAATGCTGCTATGAACATCATTTACAAGTTTTGTGTAGACATATGTTTTCATTACTCTTGTGTTCAAACTTAGGATTGGAATTTGGGGATCAAATGACAACCTTACGTTCTGAATTTTGAAGAACTGCCCATCTGTTTTCCAAAGTGGTTGCATCACTTTACATTCCCATGAACAATGCATGAGGGTTCTAATTTATCCACATCTTCACCAACACTCATTATTGTCTTTTTAATTATAGTCATCCCAGTGGTTTTAAGTGGTATCTCATTGTGATTTGGATTAATGACGAATGATTTTGAGCATGGTTTCAGGTGTTTACCATTTGTATATCTTTTATCTATTCAAATCCTTTGCCAATTTTTAAATTGTTTTTTATTAAGTTATAAGAGTTCTTTATATGTTCTAGAAACAAGTCCCTTGTCAAATATATGATTTGCAAATATCTTTTTCCATTCTGTGGATTGTCATTTTGCTTTGTTGATAACTTTTGAAATGTATAAGATTTTAATTTTGATGAAGTCAAACTTACAAATTTTTACTCTTTTGCTTATGCTTTGGTATCACTTATAAAACCCGCTGGCCAATCCAAAGTCATGCAGATTTATTCCTATGTTTTCTTCTAACAGTTTTATAGTTTTATCTCCTAAACGTAACACTATTAATCCATTTTGAGTTAATATTTGTATATGCTGTGAGGTAAGAGTTCAATTTCATACTTTTGATACGGCGATCCACTTGTCTTAGCACCATTTGCTGAAAAGACTATCTTTTCCACATTGAATATTCTTGCCACCCTTGTCAAAAGTCAACCATAATGATGGTCTTATTTCTGTACTCTAAGCTCTATTCCATTGATCTACATATCTATTCTTAATGCTAGTAGCACTGTTGATTACTGTTGCTTTATATAAGTTTTGAAATCAGAAAGTGTGATTCCTTCAACTTTGTTCTTCAAAACTGTTTTGGCTATTCAAGTTTCCATGAAATTACATGTGAATTTAGGATCAACTTGTTAATTTCTTAAAATAAGCAGTTAGGATTCTGATAAGAGTTGCATCAAACCTAGATAAATCAATTTAGGGAGTAATGCCATCTCAACAATGTTAGTCTTCCAGCCCATGAATATGGGGTGACTTCCCATTAATTTGCACTTCTTTGGTTGAATTTATTTCTAGTTTTAAATTTATTCCTGCTTATATGGTAGTATTTTCTTAATTTAATTTTCAGATTGTTTATCACTAGTATATAGACATACAATTGATTTTCTGTGTTGATCTTGCAGTCAGCCACATTGCTGAACTTGTTTATTAATGACAATATCACAGAATTTTTGACAGACCATACTGAAGTGATTTTAAATTTAATTTGGCAGGGTTAGCTAAGGACCAAGGGAGCTGCCTAAGTCTGCCTCCTGATAACCTTCCAAACAAAATCACAAGAAGAAAAATAAAACTACATTAAAATTATGTCCCCAGCATACCTAAAAAATTTACTACTTTCTGAATATTAAGTACTAAAACTATTGCAATCTTTATAAATCAATGTAACAAAATAGAAATATTAGGAAAATTTTTTATAAATAAAAAATATGTTTTATTTATAAAAAATATGAGGGAATGGGTAGTATTTTTCAACAAATGATCCAGGTATCCCTATAGAAGAAAAAATGAATATCAGTCTTTACCTCTCAACAAACACAAAAATTAACTCAAAGTGAGTTGCACACCTACACACTAAAGTTAAAACTATCAAATTTCTAGACAAAGACATTAGAAAAAAAACCTTTGCTACTTGGTGCAGGCAAAGATTTCTTAGGACACAAAAAGCAAGAATCATAAAGAAAAAATGTTACAAATTAGACTTCATCAAAATTGAACGTTCTACTCTTCAAATAAAGCCGTTAAGGAAATAAAAAGCAATCAAGCCATACATTATAGGAAAATATCCACAATTAATTTTTCAACAAAAGAAGTTTCTCCAGAATATGTAAGGAACCCTTCCAAACACAAAATAAGACACCAACTGACCAAATTAAAAATGCTCATATGCTTCACAAAAGAAGATTTGCAAATGGAAAATAAGCATGTGTAAAGATGCTCAATATCATTAGTCATCTGGAAAATGCAAATTAAAACGACTATGAGAGGATGATGACAATGCACACCCACTAAAATGGCTAACGTTCAAAAGACTGACAATACTATTGGTGGAGAACGTAAGGTAATAATTTAGAATTTTACTCCAGGTATTTGCCAAAGAGAAAAAAAAAAATGTCTACACAAAGACTTCTACACAAAGATTCATAGCAGATTGACTTGTAGTAGCCAAAAGTCTGGAAACAACCCCAATGTCCCAACAACAGTTGAATGAATATATCCTTACAATGGAATACTACTCGTGAAATTAAAGAACCAACTACTGGGGCGCCTGGGTGGCACAGCGGTTAAGCGTCTGCCTTCGGCTCAGGGCGTGATCCCGGCGATATGGGATCGAGCCCCACATCAGGCTCTTCTGCTATGAGCCTGCTTCTTCCTCTCCCATTCCCCCTGCTTGTATTCTCTCTCTCTGGCTGTCTCTATCTCTGTCGAATAAATAAATAAAATCTTTAAAAAAAAATAAAATAAAGAACCAACTACTGACACATGCAACAAGATGAATGAATCTCTGGAACATTATATCGAGTGCCAATACTAGACATAAAATGTACTTACTATTTGATTTTATCTATGTGACATGGACGAAAAAAAATGAATTTAATCTATAGTAACAGAAAGCAGTTCAGAGGGTGTTTGGCATTGGGCAAGGGGGCTGAGTTGACTGGGAAGTGGCACAGAACTTTTGGGGGATGATAGAGATAGTCTAGGTCTTGACTGTGGTGGTGGTTATGTAGATGCATATATTTGTCAAAAGTCATGCATCTTACCTCAAATTAGTGTGTCTTAATGTAAATTATACCTGATAAAATTGATTTAGGCATTTATTACATTCTTCATCTCAAGTTATGATGACTAGTTACTGGAAGGTTCCAAATAATGACAGTTATGTTTATCAGTACTACCAATGACAGATTCTCGGCACAGTGAAATCTGGAAATCCCAAGATAGCTGAACAGTAGTATATATGAGAGGAAGAGGATATTCTCAGATGTCTTCAGGTCAGTGGACTGTTTCAGGTCCACGGTTCCACTTTAGAGTGACATTTCCTCGTTAAGTGACCTCTAAAGCAAATTGAGTAAGACCAGATGTCTTTCTTTTAATTTCATGATTAATTCATAGTTAAAATGTGGTTATTGATAATCATAATTATAATATGAAGAATGTTTTTTCCCACGTCTTGTTTTTCATATTTTATTTTCTTATTCTTTTAATAGGTCCAGGCTCACCTCAGAATTTTAGCTGCAATGTTACAAAAGAAAATGACATACTGCTCACCTGGAAACACCCTAAAGATTTTTTTCATAAGTATCATCTTTGTTATGGAATTACTCAAGGTAATTTGTATAAGATTTAATTCCATATCAGGAAAGATAAATTTCTAGTGGAAAGCACTAGAAATGCAGATTGAGCTAGTGAGCCACAGAGTGACTGTGACAGGCACCCTACATGCCTTGATGTTAGAACCGCTTCTACTCACCATGAGCTCTCCAGCCTCTGACGTGACTGAAGCCTAGAACATCCCCAATATTTGCTTGTCTTTCTTGATCTTTGTTCCAATCTTTGCACTCCAAAGCCTGGAGAAAGGAAATCTCTGGAAGATAATACTCATTATTGTTTTCCAAATACTATGCAAGTTGCATGGTTCAAACTCATTATTCAGGTCCACAAAGAAACAAACAAATACCTTCCAAGGCTTTCTGCAGGTGATATACACAAAATATTAGGTGAATAAAAATGAACGTGTACCTATTTATCCATGGAAGCCAGTTTGACAGCAGATGGAATCTTGGAACATAGTTCTAGTTAGGTTAAACTTTTGCAGAAATAAACGTCCAAAAAATGTGCTATGACCAGCTCAGCCATGAGCCCTCCAAATGAGAGGCTATTAAAGAGAAAAAACACCTCCTGGATAGCTTAAAGTATCCAAAATGCTTGTAGAAAACTGTAAGCATCACTGGATCCTCTCCAAGCCGATTCAGCATGTAAGAGAGCCCACTCGCCAATCTTTTACTTGTAGCTTAAAGTAGGACTGAGCTGAATATCGCACAGAATTCCATCTCTTTGCTTGGTAGGAAAGAAACAGACATAAATTTAAAATTCTGAAATCACTTGTTTTCAGCATGTTATTTTGTATTTTGATAACATTGTTCCTCCTGATTGTTTGACTCTTAATAATGAAACTACTAAAGCAAAGTTAAATACATGTGCATTTTCAAATTAGCATGAGAGGATTCAAAGGCTGTGGAAAAGAAATATATGCCATGTATTTGATGTTATGGTAATTTCAAAAGTTAGGTCTAAGGGAAAGGACAAATTGAAACTACAGGAAGAGAACAGCAAGACAATTAGATACTTGCTGCTTCCTCGGGCCCCTCTTGTACAAACTTCCTTGGTTTGGATTCTGTACGAACACATTGCTTGGCTTTCTTTTCTCTTCTCTGAATCTTCCACTCACTATTCCTTACTGTATTCTTCCTTTTGTATACTTTCTACTACAGGGTATTTTGTATGGAAGAGTATGTGGTGAAAATTTATGAGCAGTGTTTACTGCTCCTTTGTACTCTGTACAGCTTTTAAAAATGTCTATTTTAATAATCAGGTTAAGGAGGTTGTGATTATTAGCAGTCTGACAAGTTTTGTTTGCTTTAGTTTTATTTTGTTTGCAACTAGTGCAGCTCCTTTTTATTTAGTGCTATCCAAATTAATGGCTATCTAAATGTAACACTTGGATGGGATTGGGGGGAAGAGAAGGGTGAGCTGGCTGATAATCAGGTTGCATGTGTCTTTCTATTTTACCTTTCATATTTCCCCCTATTTCCCCCCAAATCAACTGCCCTAAGCAGAAAGGTGTTCTGCTCTTCTTCTATTCATCTCAAACATATGCCATGAGTACCTATTCCATTTTATCAGGGAGTTGATAGGATTTTAACATTGTTAAAATGATTCTTTTAACTTCTCTCATTATTCCAAATAATGTCACTATTAAAAACCCACGGGAATAAAGTCTATGAAGAACTATTGCAGTTTATATTACTTTTAATTGGATATTACATCTGATTTCTTTATTTCATAATCCAATCATTTCAGGGTCTCTGAAAGCTAGATATTGAAGGAGAAGGAAAATTAAGTGACATTTATTTAGTTTCTTCTGTTTGTTGGGTGTTTTTATAACATTTTAAGATTTTGTTAAACATTTCAATAATAACTCTGAAAGAAGAGGTACATAAATGTATCTATAGTTCATATCGTGCAACTGAGGATCGCAGAACTTCTGATTAATGTTCAAATTCAGAAGCTTGAACTGTGCTCTTTTGGCTACTGTGTTGTTCGTGTTTTGAGCACGAGCTACTTTGGAGAACTGCAGTATTTTATTTTATTTTACTTAAAGATGCCAAGTGACAAGAAGTTCCCCCAATAATGGGGAAGAGACATCTGTCTATGCTTTGTTGCATCCAAAATACTATTTTTTGGAGAGACAGAGAGAGAATGTGTGCACATGTGCAGGGGAGAGGGGCAAAAGGAGAGGGAGAGGGAGAATCTTAAGCAGACTCCATGCTCAACTAGGAGCCCGACACAAGGCCCAATCTCAGGACCCTGAGACCCAGGCGCCTCCTCCGACCCAAGTGCTATTATTAAAAGTTACTGAAACCAGTGTGCACTCTTCAAGACCACAGTGATGTTGCTGGAAATTTTGTGTATAACCTTTTTTTTTTTTGAAAGAAGAAAGCGAATTCTTTTTTCCTTCCAGTGCAAAATTTATTGGGGATCAACAGGTTTATACTATTTGGCATAAGTGTTCAAGAAGATACTTTAGAGTAGTCTAGGAAGTTGTTAATGGATTTCCTGAGGTATTTAAAAAAAAAAAAAAAACAAACCAAAAAGCAAAGAAGTGACAAGGAACGAAACCAGTGTCTCTCTAACCCTCTCCAGTGCAAAATGCATGACTTGAAAGTTAGACATGTCTTTGTTGCTCTAAGAAAAGACACATTTCAAGCACAACGTTAAATAAGTCTTTAGTGTGCTCCATACAGTTTGTACTTCTGTCAGAGTCCTGAGAAAAAGTGTTCGAACACCATGGAGGAGGCAGAGATATTCACATAAAGTATTTTGGCATTTCAACCAAAGATTGAAACCCTTTGAACTGTAAATGAACATTCTGAACCACCTGTCTAAGCACTAAAAACTTTAATCCCCAGACAGCAGTATATTTTGAACAATACATTCTTCAAAATTAAATCAACAATTTGACTTTTGTCAAATTAGCTAAGATAAAAGCTTTACAGAACTACATAGATCAATCATTTTGTTACAGAATGGGTGTGAGGTTACATAGGCAAACATACAAAATTAGGTCACTGAATGGAAGCCAGAGTGACCTTGAGAATAGCATCTTGATGCTTCGATTTTAGCTGGTATAGTTCTGCCCTTCTCTTGAGCTCACACCTTTTCTGCCCTCAAAGAGAGTTCTCACTGGGGTCAGGGTAGAACTGAGCTGGCAGGTATAAATCAACTAACTTTAGCTTTGGGGATTTCTGACACAGACATTTAGTCAAGTTAGAAGAGACACTTTATCTTACTTATTATTTAGCATTCCGTGGTAAGGTCGAGATATTACTATAATCTCCATATTTTGGGTAAGTAACTGATACAAGAAATTATGCACAGTGGTGAAGAAGAGAGCATAGACTCTGGAACCTCAATGCCTGGGTCCCCACCTGGCTGTGTTCCTCCTTTCCTGTGAGATCATGGACTGATTGCTTAATGTTTCTATGTCTCAGTTTTCTCCTCTGTAAAATTGGATGAAACTAAGAGAGCCAACCTATGGGGTTGTGGTGATGGCTAATTAATTCATTCACACCATGTAAAATCGTGTTTGGCACATAGAGTGATCGGTTCATTACTTTTATCATCATCATCATTATTATTATTATCACTGTGACTGCTATACAGCACCATGCTGCCAACTTTAATCTTCCTTTAATGACATTGTGCTTGTCCTTTAATACGTCTTGATTGATGCCACTGGGCTACTTAAAAATAGTGGCTAGTGAATTTTCAATTTAACAAAAGGTAACTTTTCTGTTTGAATGTCAAAACCTATTTAAACAAGGTCCTACCTCCCATATGCCTCCCCGACCAGAATCTGATGTCGTAGTCAGCCTTGTCCCTACATTCTGAATGCTCCTTCTTTCGTTTGTAACGCTTTCTTTTATCCCTTACACGGACTCGGTCACACTCCTCTGCCCATGCAGCTAGGGTTCTTCTGCCATTGTGCAGTTTTCCCTCACTGGGCAGCCCTCCTGAATTACTTAGTGCTTAAATTAAGATAGTAGAGTGGACCTAGTTATTGGTTATCAAAAGAATTCTGTGCCTAAACTCCCTAACAGTAGCTAATATCAATGTTCAAAGTGTAAAGTTTACATATTAGAAAAAGGCTCACTAAAAAATAGTCTTTCTAAAACAATACAACTCAAGACTTTCATAAGATTCACTGTGGGCTGTGTGTTCTCGGAAAGGAAAGAGACCACCTTCACAAATGAACTTGAACTTATTAAATATTTTATGTTCCATATCAATGATATGAAATGATATTTTTGAATATTTGAGTTTATTTATTATAAATGAATTTGTTCAATACATTTGCTGATAATTGTATATACAGTACTTCTGAGCACCAAGGATTTATGTATTTCTCAATCTCTCAGTTTGGAGTTAGCTCAAAATGATTTAACGTAGAGACCAAATTAAAGATGTGGCAATCCTGACTTTTAATGACTTAGTACATGTTTACATTTTTTCCCCGAGATGATAAATGCGAAGATCTGGAGCGTGAGAAAACCCAATATAAAATGACCAATTTGACACATTTTACAAGTTACTATGTATCATTAAAGGCCTACACCCTTGGAAAAGTGCAACGTAACGGAAATGTTGAGAGACGTGACTGTAAAACAAATCCAACAAGTAAGTTCTATGCTTTGATGCTTCTTTCTGTGAATGGCAAGGAGCAAAGTATGAACTTTTGAGTATACAATCCATCCACCTTTATGCTTCATTTGGAAAACACATTGATGTGGCACATTTGTTAACATCTAGGGTTTATAATAATTTAAAATACAGTGATTTAAAAACCGTTACCCTGGGTTCTCTGTATACCTCATATATCATCATAGAATTGTAAGAATGAACCATGAGGGGATATTAACTGGTACAATTTTTAAGATTTCAGACAATTTAGGTACCTAATCAACTTAGATAAAAATGTATTATCTATTGGTTTCTTTATTATCTAGAAATATTAACTGCAATCAGCCACCTAATAATGTCTCACTTTGAAAGCAAAGCATTCACTTGCTAACCTCTGCTTACCTGACAAAACATCCTATAAGACATAACATTTTATTGGCATTTTCTTCTCTTCGTTACACTGAACTACCTACTATTTTATTTTATAGCACATTTTCCATTTGAGGTTTCCTTTCAAAGGCATTTGCCTCTTGCCACCCGTGTGATGTCTGCAGTTTCCAAGATCTAAAGCTAGATCTGTCTCTGAGGTGAATGTTAATTCCATTAAGTCAGGAAGGAAGAAACGCCCCTGTGTAAAGCAGTATCTGTAGCTCCAGAGACCCTAACTCATGACGAAAAATTGTCTCATTCAGGGCTGGATGCAGAATGCTCTTAGTGAAATTTAAGGTCATTTAGGTTCTGGTTTCAAACGTCCAATCCTTGAACTTTATGGTTGTGTTACTTTCCTAAATTTCTGTGAAGTCACAAAAAAAGAAGATAATTTGTTGCTGCTCCTGAAGAAAGCAGCCAGGTAGGTGGTCACTAGGCTAATGGAAGCGTCTCAAGAATGGAGAAGCTGGGGCTATCTGGCTGGCTCAGTCAGTACAGTGTGCAACTCTTGATTTTGGGGTTGTGAGTTTGAGTCCCGTGTTGGGTGTAGAGATTACTTAAAAATAAAATCTGAAAAAAAAAACGGAGGTTCTGGACTGTGTGTAGGTCTTCAGGGTCCCCATATCATCCTCTCTTTTCTCCCTGCACCTTTCTTCCCCTCCCCTTCACCTCCCTCTCTTTCCTTCTATTCTCTAATTCTATATACTCCCCTTAGGGGATGACATGAACCCCCATGACTTCAAGTACAACATATATGCTAATATTCATTGAATGACTAGTGGTTTATTTGTAGATGTTTTGTTACAGCGTTTTGATGGAGGTACTATTATAACTTCCTCATCCATAACCCCCAAATTAACACTTAAAATAATTTATATTGTGCACATACATTGCCAAGTGATTTAAATATGCATTTACAAAGAGATTAAAGTAACAAATCTTTCTTCATTTTGATAGATCCGAGCAAAGTCATGGGCTTACGTGCTTCACTGAAGTCAGATAATAGTATACTTGTGACTTGTCAACAACCTGCCAACCTTAATGGCCCCGATAATGGCAAATACATTCTAGAAGTCAAACCTGGAGGAAGTCATATTGAAATTGAAAAAAAAGAATCTTGTAAATTTCTTGTAAAACACCTTCAGTATTCAACAAACTATGACTTTGTGGTAAGATTATAGTTTCTATAATCGCTATAGTACTGATATGCATTCTAATGATTGTTATGTCATACTTAAATCATATTAAGCCCAGTGTTCATGTGAGCTTGAGAGACTCTGTGTCTAATGAAATCACATTTAAAGTCTTCAATGTTCGACTCCAAACTTTGCATCCCTAGTTCTTAAACAGTGGTTTCAAGCAAATATTTTGTTGGAATATTTTTGACCTTCACTATGATTTACTTACAGCAGAATTATTGCTTCTGTGTCAAAAAGCACAATGTTTTATGTAGTCGATTATTACTTTGTCAAACTTTTTATTTCCCTTGACTTTTTATCTTTATTAACATGACTTCCTTAATTACAAAATATTTTATAGGTACACTGAGGTTAGAAAATAGTAGAAATGAATATTAGGAAATGCCAGTGAACATGGAGAATTAAAAAACTCATCTATAAGCTTACTGCGTACTGATCATATTTTGTGAATATTTTCTAAAATGAAAAATCTCAGTCTTTGTCCTGGTTGTAGGGGAAAACGTCAGTTCAGTCTTCTCTTGTGTGTTCTTTTCTGGGAGTCTCCTATACTATTCACATGAAACACTGCACTTCTGACACTTCTGGTCACCAAATGTGTGGCGCTTTTTCCCCATATCAAGCAAGTCTTCGTGGTACCACCTGGGTGTCCTACAATTGAAGTCAAATCTGACACCGTCTATCTAGAGATAGTGGCAGAGTCCACAAGTGAAGGGCTTAGTCCCACAAGACTGTTCCCATTGCATTTTAGATGCCAGGTCCAAGTAGTTGGTCCCTAGGTTATCTTCAATTTCTGTCCAACGTGGCCACAAATCAGGTGTTCCCAGGACCCTCTCCTCAGGTTTGATTGTGTGGCTCACAGAATGCAGGGAAACATTATTCACGTTTACCAGTTTATTCAAGGATGTGATAAAGGATACAGATGAACAGTCAGATGAGGGTGATGTCTGAGAAGGCCCCAAGTACAGCAGCTTCTGTCCCCATGAAGTTGGGGTGCGTCACCCTCCTAATGTGGATATGTTCACCTTTGTCTGATAGCTCCCTAAACCTTGTTCTTTGGAGATTTTAAGGAGGCTTCATCATGTAGACGTGATCAATCATAAACTTCATTTTCAGCCCTTCTACCTTCTCAAGAGAACGGGGGCAGAGCTGAAAAGGTCAAGCTTTTACTAATGGCCTTATCTTTCTGATGACTAGCCTTCATCCAGGAGCCACCCAGCAGCCCATCCAGTCACCTCGTTAGAATGTAAGACACTCCTATCACCAGGGAAATTATAAGGGTTTCAGGAGTTCTGTGCCAGGAACCAAGGGCAGAGACCAATATATATTTTCCTTATATCTTACAACTTCCCTAACATGCAATGCATATTTATATATATTCAGCATATATATTTATCGACATTCTGAACACACAGTTTTTCATATATCACTATGTCATGAACATTTTTCCATGTTAAACACTCTGCTACTATGCAATTTTTAATGGTTGCATAAGATTCTATCATATAGCTTTATCACATTCTATTAACTGTGCTTGTTTTCATCTCTTACAAACAAAATCAATAAAGACACTTACTGGTAAATAGCAAAATCTTTGAATGTGTCTTTAATCATTTCTGTTTAAGTAAATTCCTGGAAATAAATGTATTGGGTCAAAAGGAATTTACATGTATTTTAAGAGTTTTTGTGATACATATACGTACATACATATAGGTATGTGTGTATATATATATGTATATATATGTAAAAATGTATATGTGTATTTACATATTTATTTACTTATTTATTTATTTATTTATTTATTTATTTATTTATTTATTGGGTAAGTTACCAAATTACCCTTCCCATAACAGTATATGAAGTGACTGCTCGTGATATTCTCACCAATACTGGGCATACCCTTCTTTTTCTTTGATGTTTAGTAGGTGAAATACAGTATCGACTTCTCTTTTTGTTTTAATGGGGTTTCTTTATTTACTGTTGAAGATAAATATAGTTCTTGTTGTTGCTGTTTTTGCTCTTGTGGTAACATACTTTTTACTTCCTTTGCCCAGTTTTATTTGGGGAAGTTTCTGGATATTAATGATATTAAACTCCTTGTCATATGAGTCTCAAGATTTGTTTCCACTTCGCAGTTTGCTTTTTTAATTTTATTTATAACATTTTAAGTCATATACAATTTTTCCTTTTATTTTTAGTCAGTCAAATTTATCAGTTTTATTTCTGATTTAATGGAAATTTCAACAGTCAGTAGTCTACTGTTCAATATATGTTGACAATTGGCTTCATATTCTTTATCACTTAAATACGTTTATATATTATAATACATATAAATATATATAACCTTTTATATATATACAGCATATTTTATTATGTATATGAATATATAACATTTCTTACCTTTCTTGTCATTTGTTTGTTTTATCAGAGACATAGGTTGGACTTTATCAAATGTTTTTATTACACTATATTAGATGATGCCATGGTTGTGATGACATGATGTGATTTGTTTATATGGTGCATTATACCTATACGTTTTGTAATGCTAATCCATGTCACGTTCCAAGAAAAAATCTTGCTCTGTCATTGTGTATTATTCTTTGAAAGTATTATTGAATTCAATGGCTTAATTTTTTAAGTCTTTTTTTTTTATGCTCAACATCACTAGCAATCAGGGAAATACAAGTCTTTTTTTAAAAAAGATTTCATTTATTTATTTGAGAGAGAGAGTGAGTATGAGAGAACATGAGCAGGGGAAAGGGTCAAAGGGAGAGGGAGAAGCAGACTCCCCATTGAGCAAGGAGCCCAAAGTGGGGGTCAATCCCAGGACCCCAGGACCATGACCTGAGCTGAAGGTAGACGCTTAACCAACCAAGCAACCCAAGCACCTCAAATTTTTTGTCTTTATGAATAGACATTCATATGAGATCATTTAACAAGTGGGCAGAAGTTGTGGGCATAGACTTTTGGTATAGCTTTGGGCATGCATCATTCTTATTATATTTTGATATAAAGGTTGTGCTAACCTGATAAAGCACATTGGACACATTTCCTGTTTTTCTACGCTTTGTAGCTCTAAATAGTACAGGAACGGTTTGTTTTCTGAAGTCTGTTTTAATCCTTTTAACACACAGGAATTCTTTCTTTCTGAACCATTTACATTTTCTTCCATTATTGTTCTTTTCAGATATTTTACACTATATTTTTTCCAAAGAACAGTCCATATGAAAGAAAAATTTTGTTATCACATACCATATACATTATACTTCACCTCCCATTACTTTTCCAGCACGCAGTAAGCTCCATTTCTTTTCAGTTTCTCAGGCACATCTCTATAGGTACTTTACCTGGTGCTCTTCTCTCTTTCCAGAATTTTCTTCTCCCATTTGTCAATATAAGTTATTCTGGAAAATTATAGGTAAACATCATATTAAAATACAACCTTCAAATTCAAATTGGTATATAATTATTTAGTTATCCATTCTTTTCCTTTTTCCCATCCTTCCAAAATTTTCTCTTGTTTTCTTCAGTGTATGTACCATATTTCATTGTGTTTCTTTCTGTATCCCCTACAACATTTATCCCATCACAAGGGACCAATCATTTTAGCTTTATTCATCATTGTGATCTCTGGTTAATAGATAAATAAAGTTGTTTTTATCATTGTTAATTTATTACTTTTATTTTTTAGAGACTTATTTTTATGGTCTTCTGGTAATTTGGGATTGAAAGTGTTTTGTCCATTTGTTTATTTTTAATTATCCAAAAAAAGAAAGAAAGAAAAGAAAAATTAAAGCTATGAATTGTCCTTTCATAAAATTTTGACTGTATCCTATGTCTGTGTTATTATTGATTTTTCAATGACTGACATAATATTTAAAGAGTGGATTTTTAAAGTAGAATGTTATTATTGATAATTTCCAAAGAATTTATAATTGCAGTTGGAAAGCATATTTAATTTGTTTTCAAAGTGAGTGTTTTTACATTTCTGGTGCTTGAATTTTTATTGTTATTATTAGCTTCTAAAAGATAATTAGCTTTTATAATTTCTGCTTTGGGGAATTTATAGAGTATTTTTTACAGTTCACTGTATAATGAATGTTTATAAATATTCTGTGAGTACTGGGGAAATTATATATCCTCTGAAGGGTAAAAATTTAGGTAATATTTTCTAAATTTATCATGTTTATCTTTTTTATGATATTATTCAGATTTATTTTTACTTAAAATTGTTTTTGCCAAAGCCTCTTATTGCTTTCTTGCTCCTGTCAGTTTCCCTTGTATATCTTAATTGTTTCGATTTTATTTGCATCTGATATTTTAAGACATAGGTAGTTATGCTAGTTAGGTCAACACTGTAGATTTTACCCTGTATCACTTGGGAGTATCAATCTTTATCATTTTAACCCTTGTGAACTAAATATCACTTTATTATAAATACTGTGATTCTTATATTGTTTCTATTTACTTTTACAAATTGTATGTGCATCTTATGTATAATTCTTATATATGGTAGAGTTTCCCTTTTAAATAAAATCTTAAGATATTAGATTTTAAATAAAATCTAAAGATATTAGCCTATCAACAGGGAATTTTAACTTTAAGCTTTGAATATTTTGATGTGTTGGATTTTATTCCTCCAGTTTCACTTATTCTTGCTAATTATACTATTGTTATTAGTACTACTATTATTGCTAAATAGGCTAAGATTACTTTGTCTTTTTCACTGTTAAATATTTTCTTTTAAAAAATTTTGATAAAATATAGACCTAATCTTGAAGTTTCAACTTTAAATTATCATTAACCTGTGTATTTTAAATTAATTATCATCAAATGAGAAATAATGTTACATTATGATAGATAAATTTACATTACTATTACAAACTATTACATTACAAGCTATTTTCTCTTTTATTACTGAAATTCAGGTCTATTATCACAATGGGTACTATGCTGGAGTTCCAGAAAGTGTTTCTCAATCAACATCTTGTAAGTCATTACATGGCTATTTATTATACTACTTTTATATTAATATATATACTAATACTTACAAAGCTTTATTATTTTACATTCATATTTATATTTAATTATTAAATGTTTATATGTTTTCCATAAACATAATATTTTAAGTTGTCTGAAAAAACATGTATAGGTGAACCTCATATTAAAATATTATATTTTATTCTATTTTTAATTTTTTATTTAAGTGTAGTTGACACACAATATTACGTTAGTTTCAGGTATACAACAGAGTGACTTAACTTCTCTTTAACTTATGTTCCCCCCAAGTGTAGCTACCATCTAGCACCATACAATGCTTTTATAATATCACTGTCCATATTCCCTATGCTGTACCTTTTATTTCTGTGACTTATTCATTCCATGACTAGAAGCCTGTACCTTCCACTCCCCTTCACGCATTTTGCCAATCCTCCCACCCCTTCCCTCTGGCAACCATCAGTTTTTTCTCTGTAAAATACAATATTTTAAATTCAATTAGGAAATTCAATTATTAAAGGATCATTGATCTCGTAAAATAATTCATAGGAAGATTTTTCTGTATAGACTTAAATTATGATTAGGTTTATGACACTTTTTCGTGTTTGTTAACACGACATGTTTGCTTTGTGTACTGCTTTAGAGATTGTTACTTATTTTATCTTATTCTGTCCTTCCAAGGTAAGTTTGGTAGAAGCAGGTGTTAGATACAAAGCTGTTCTGATTTACCTCACTAAAGCTAAGATAAGCATTGCTTAATAACAATGTGGTTATTGAATTTTTTGTGATTAATATTTTAAATATCTTAATCAAAATAAAGTTGCAGATAGAAAAAATCATTTCATTTTAAATGTCGTCATAATAATGAAAATAACAGGTACCTGTCACCACTCCCCACTCACTGTCCTGCTCCCAGGGACGACCACTTTTCCCCATTTCTATTTTCAGTTCTCCTTATAGTTCCCACCATATATGTCAAGAATATTGGCTGCTACTCTTTCTAGAGTTATTAGCATTGCCCATTGATCTGATCCTATGGAGAGAGAGGACTTAGTTCATTGTTTTAAGTTTCTCTGCTTGTTGGCTTATAAATTAAATTAAATTACCTGAATCTCTGTGTCGTGTTATCAATCATAGGCAGTTTCTGATGCTATCATTGCAGCATCTCAGTCTCAATCTCTCACACACATATGCATCTGCGCAGTGACTAATGCCTTATTTTCCGAAGTCTTTGAAAAGAGGAAAGGTGTAAAATCTCATGTTCCAAGCTGCTTTCCTAAGGCGCATGTACAGTTTTAGTTCTTGATGCTCAGAGGTTTAAACTAAAAGCTCTCAATATGAAATGCCCACCAAATTCAGCCAGAAAGCTCTGATTTTATTTCCATATAAGTACTTTTCTTTTATAATTCTTTACAATAAAAACAGCTTGATTGAATTATTTTCCCCCCCAGCTTATAGCTGTAGCACCTACTCTCGGGGGGGTCACAGACTCAACAGGACATTTCACACTCACGTCTTAGTAGGCCAGAGTGAGGCCGCTTCACTCAGAGAGACGCAGAACAGGAAGCAGAAGGTGCCAGCGAGGGAGGCGGGCAGCCGCAATGGCGGTAGCAGTGCGCATGGCAGACGGAGAACCATTCTGGGGCCCTCCCAGAGGCGAGGGAGATGAAGAGAATCAGAGGGCGTGCGTGCGGGTGGGCGCTGCCCTGGCTTAGAAGCCCCAGGTTGAGAAAGGAACCAGTATCTCAGAATAGTTCCAGAGGCATAGCTTCCAGACGTGCCAACAGGGATGGGGCCAGATCTGAGATGCGCCCTGGGTTACTCCGCTCAGGGAAGCCTAAAGCTAGGGTTTCCGCCAGGACCATGTAGTTCGTACAGAAACCTCCCGGTCCAGATGCAGTTTAGCAATCAGGGGATCATTTTCACCATTAGCAATGTTGCCTAGGAACACAGCTAATATCTCGCTTTTCTCAGATTTCCATGTCGGTGGAGCTAGAGAGTTATCCCATGGTCCTTTTTCCATAACACAGAAAAAGTTTTATTGACTTTTTGCTCCCAATGGCATTTTCATTAGAGATAAATAATACGACATTTTTAAAAAAATTTAAATTCAGTTAGCCGATATATAGTTACAATGACTTTTAATAGTGACATCTTCTCCAGGGGAGGTCTCGGGTTGGGACTTGCCAAGAATACACCTACTAGAAAAGGATTGCTGAGCTTCCCTGGCGTAGGATTTCCTCAACTGTATTTTGACATCATTCCACATGACTCCTGGGGCCCCTTTCTTCCTATACTGATTTGAACGCCCTCGCTGTACAGCTCAGCTACTGTCGTAAAATTTTTCTTCATTAGTCTCCTCTTTTAGAATTGCTACATCTGAATCTCATTTTTTAAAAAAATTTACGGGTGTTTATTCTCTAGAAGAAAATATTCTAACTCTTGCACGTATAAACATGCAATTCCTGATTCGACCCTGGAACTTGATCAATATTCTGACCTGGCATAGAATTCTAAGTTAAAAAATCTAGAATTGAAGAAGTATTTCTGTTTTGTTCTCCTGCATCCAGCAAACTTTCTAATGCCATCCCATTTCTCCTTCTTTTTCTATATTTCCGTATTTTTGTTCTCTGAAACTTTTATGGTTTCCTCTTTATTCTTGGTCTTGCATTGCTTTTTTTCATTTCATTTCATTTCATTTCATTTCATTTCATTCAATTTCATTTCATTTCATTTCATTTCATTTCATTTCATTTCATTTCATTTCATTTTCTTTGCTCTATTTTTTCCCCCTGTAGTCCTTTTGGAGCTCCCGTTAGTCACATATTGGAAATTGTAAATCAGTTTATTATTTTGGAATCCCTCTATCTTGTTGAGGGTTTCCTTGAGAGTTTGGTTCTTATCAGCAGTCTGATCAAAGCCATAGTGAGACAATAGGAAAAGTTGGTTAGAAGTTCTGTGATCCTGGGGCGCCTGGGTGGCTCAGTCGTTAAGTGTCTGCCTTCGGCTCAGGGCGTGACCCCGGAGTTCTGGGATCGTGCCCCACGTCAGGCTCTTCCGCTGGGAGCCTGCTTCTTCCTCTCCCACTCCCCCTGCTTGTGTTCCCTCTCTCGCTGGCTGTCCCTATCTCTGTCAAATATTTTATTTATTTATTTATTTAAATAAAATCTTAAAAAAAAAAAAGAAAGAAGTTCTGTGATCCTTAGAGGGCCTGTTGACTGAGGAGATACGTTGTATTATTTTTTTCTACGTTTATTTAAATAAAATTTTACTTTATTATTTACTTTGATAACATCTATTTTTTACTTATTTTTTTAAAATTTGTGCAAGTTAGTTAACATATAGCATAGTACTGTTTTCAGGAGTAGAACTTACTAATTCATCACTTACATATAATACCCAGTGCTCATCACAACAAGTGCCCTCCTTAATTCCCATCACCCATTTAGCCCATCCCACCACTCACCTCCCTCTTAGCAACCCTCAGTTTGTCCTCTATAGTTAAGAGTCTCTTATGGTTTGCCTCTGTCTCTGTTTTTACCTTATTTTATTTTTCCTTCCCTTCCCCTATGTTCATCTGTTTATTTCTTAAATTGCACATATGAGTGAAATCATATGGTATTTGTCTTTCTCTGACTTATTTCACTTAGCACTCTAGCTCCAACCACGTCATTGCAGATGGCGAAATTTTATTCTTTTTGATGGCTGAGTAATATTCCATTGCATATATATACCACATCTTCTTTATCCATTTATCATATCAGTGACACATGGAATCTTTCCATAGTTTAGGTATTGTTGATAATGCTGCTATAAACATCAGGGTGCATGTACCCCTTCAAATCTGTATTTTTGTTTCCTTCGGGTAAATACCTAGTAGTGCAATTGCTGGGTGGTAGGGTAGTTCTATTTTAGCTTTTTGAGGAAATTCCATACTGTTCTCCAGAGTGGCTACACCAGTTTGCATTCCCACCAACAGTGCATGAGGGTTCCTCTTTCTCCGCACCCTCACCAACATCTGTTGTTTCCCGTGTTGTTAATTTTATAGTCATTCTGACAGGTGTGACGTGATATCTCATCGTGGTTTTAACTTATATTTCCATGATGATGAATGATGTTGAGCATCTTTTCATGTGTCTACTAGCCATCTGGTTGCCTTCTTTGGAAAAATGTCTATATATGCCTTCTGTCCATTTCTTAGATGGATTATTTGTTTTTGGGGTGTTGAATTTGAGAAGTTCTTTATAGATTTTGGATACTAGCCCTTTATCTGATAAGTCATTTGCCAATATCTTCTCCCATTCCTTAGGCTGCCTTTTAGTTTTGTTGATTGTTTCCTTTGCTGTGTAGAAGATTTTTATCTTGATGAAGTCCCAATAGTTCATTTTTGCTTTTGTTTCTCTTGGCTCTGGTGATGTGTCTAGTAAGAAGTTGCTATGGCTGAGGTCAAAGAGGTTACTGCCTGTGTTCTCCTCTAACATTCTCTTTTCTCTGCCTTTTCTCCAAGGAAGGGCATGATTTCATGTTAAACTTTGGTGAAAATTTACATCAGGATAAGTAATCCTAATGGTAGAATGAAATAATTTTTGTCTCTTGGTTAATTGATTTTATACCTTAGTGAGCAGGTGAGAAATTTTATCTGTGTGGGGCAGAAGCCTTTCTGAACTTTTTGGAAGGTTATCCACTTCTGCACAAAAGTTAAGCTATATGAGTTTTTATCTGAGATTTGTGAAAACTAAATTACCTCTCTTGTCCCTTCAAAATGGAGTGACTGAAAGAAAGAGAATTAAGCCTAAATGATAGTGTTTCATAAAGGAACAGGATTTTGTGAAAGGAAAAGAGAGTTTCTCTTCTATATTCTAATTGTTCCCTTAAAATATTAGGTGTTTTTATTTGTTTTGAGTAATATAGGCAAAATACACAAAAATCAAGAACATACTGTATTTGGTCTCCTTTAAAAATTTTTTGAAAGCCTCAAAAGAAATGAGCGTATTAAAATGAAATTACTTTAAAGGTGATATTCAAGAACACAGCGAAATATTTGATATAATAAGCTTTCTTCATGTGTTATTTTTCATTTCTAGATAATTCTAAAGCATTGATTATATTTCTGGTGTTTCTGATCATTGTGACATTCTTAGCCCTGCTCGTTGTTCTCTATAAAATCTATGACCTGCGCAACAAGAGGTCCAGGTAAGAGCTGATTTCAAAGTGAAAAATAATAGTAATAATGATGGAAGTACCCATCTAAGGGGTAAGTTTAGAACCAGTTAAGTAAAGAAGGAGAAGTAGCATGAAGTCCAATTCATCAGTGAACTTTTGATCAAAAACTTAGCGTGGTCTTCTCAGTTTAAATACTAATATTTTCTACACTTACCAATAAATAATGTTATGATTTTTAAAACTAATAACCAGTGAAACGAATAGATATTTATTTTTCTAGTACAAATTAGGTCAGAGGGATCTAGAAATGATAAAGACAGAAAGGAAAGAGAACTATCTAAGGAATTATATATATTCCTTTTCCCAGGAACAACTACACTTTACAAAAAACAAGAATTTTAAAATAAAATTATTTAGTCACTTAACAGAGTTTAGCAGACAACTCTTGGTTGGTTTCTTCCTCCCTTACTTTTTCTTTACTCCTCTCTCTTTCCTCCATCTCCTTTCCTTCATTCTTTCCTCCCTCCCCTGCCATGCTCTTTTCTCTTTCCCCCTTCCTATCCCCTCTTCTCTCTTCCTCCTCTCTTTTCCTCTTTATCCTCGCTGCCACCATTCCCTCGTTCCTTTAATCATTCATTAAATATAAATAGAATCCCAACTGAACTCTATGTTTCTTAAAAGATACAAAAACTTACATTTCTTATTTTCACAGCAATATGGAAGAAGAGGTTATACTTGTTGAAAGGGGTAAGTATACATATTTTTTACTGGTGAATATCCCCTTCATATTTGAATCCATTCATTTTAAATAAGAATTCAATATTTCAAAAAATATAATCTGGACCTCCTCTGTTGATACAGTGATGAAACTTAAATTCATTTATTCTCTCTCTCTCTATATATATAGATATAGATAGATATATAGGGAATATATATATAAATTATACACAAATTGTATTTATTAGATCAGTAAGTACTATGAATTTCCTAGTATATGCCAAATATTGTGCCAGCACTGAAAATGTGGCAGTGACAGGCCACTCTGCTTTTAAGGGATTTAAAATTTAATAGAAGAAGACAGAAATATCAACAAATATGACAGCAATTTGGTAAATGGCATAGTGATTGAATGTGTATGGTTCTATGGAAAGGTACAAGACTATGAGTAGGAAGGGCAGGTATCTGGGTCTTCTAAGATTGTGGGGAGACATTAGATCAACAAATGAGAGAGTGGTGGATGGAAGAACAGATGGAAGGTGTCATACAGGAAGAGGCAGTAAGTGTGGTCAGGTCTCTGCAAGGGTGGGATGGTGGCTTTTCCCCTAAAGGCTCATTTATGGGCGTGACGAAAAAATGCAATTTGACTTAGGAGAGGAAAAGGAATTCCATTTTTTCTCTTCTTTTTCAACTTACACATTATTTCTTTAATTTTTGAAATGTGATTTTTGATCTGGTAAAAGGGGAAGGAAATAAAGATTGAAACTATATTTACAATAAAGAAAATGATTTTTTTACTCATATTCAAGCAGAAAAAATTTAAGAACTCCTCTGCCTTATTTTAACTTGTCTCTGAAGGCTTTCCCTCTGTAAGAGCAGGTACCAAATCAGTAAGCAAAGGTGTTAGGGTTGGTTCTTTGGAGCTCCTTGACTTTATTTTCCGTTGCAAAATCTATCACTTCCTGATGTTGTATTATATATTTTATTTGTTTGTTAACTCTCTTTCCCTCACTAGAATGTAAGCTAGGGATATGAAGATCGGGAGATTTTTCTCTCTCATTTCACTGCTCTATCCCTAGTTCCTATCTGAGTGTTTGGAATTCAAAACATGTCAATGAATACATGCATGAATTAGGTAAAATGTTTTGAAAATTAGTTTTGATAGACTGAGGGAAGAATGAAGAGCCAAGAGTAACGAGCCCCTGAGCAGAGAAGGGGAATCAATTTCAAGGTGTCAAGGCAGACTGGAAAGTGTCAAAGAAGCATTTTATCCCAAAGTTGATACTAATTGTCCATTCGCATGACTTAGAACTTACCCAAACTCCATAAAACCTCAAAGGTGGCCCTAAGTTCAGAATGAATGAATATCAGAGATTCCCAACAACCCAAAGAAGCAACTGCACGTGGCTAATTTGATAAGAGTATTTGGATAGAAAATTTTCACAGACAATAAGAAAAATGTGCAACCCTAATAGACATCTTCTTTCTTCACCTGATAAACAGAGAACATTAAAATGAATAGAAGAAACATTTTTTACATGTGTGATAGTTTACATTCTCTTATTCTTTTGAAACCATTGTTTTTCAGGAGACATATACAGCTATAGCTCTTTATGGTTAATATGTATTTTTACTCCTTATGAAGTTATTAAAAAAAGATAGTATATAATGTGTTTCATACCCTGGAGGCATAACAGATAAGCACAACTTGTTCATAGCTTAGTGTAAAGGGAATATTGAATAAGGCGGAGTCCTGAGTATCAGGGTATTAATCATATTCTCTTATTTGTATGTTTACCAAATTTCATAATAACTTAAAAAAGAAAAAAGAAAAAAAAATAATAGCTATAATACATATACATAAGTATAGCAATTGTTACATTACATTAAGTATTCAAACTTTAGATTTAGACAATGGAACACTAATAATGGTGTTATAATTTTTTAACAAGTAGAGTTACATGCTCATGTTTGTATTTCAGAAGACTAATTTTGGGGCAGTTTAAGAGCTAAGTCAGCATGAGGAAAAACTAGAGACAAAGAGAGGAGTTCGGAGGATGTAGTTACATGGATGAGGAGGACTGCCTGCACCTGACCGCTGGCAGAAGGGATCGAAAGCACCCAGTGACTTACTTGGATATGGAGCTGGAGGGGGAAATCTTGGATCACGTGAAAGTTTCAGTCTTAAATTACTTTGTGAATGGTGATCCTGTTTACTGAGGTTTGAAATACTAGAGTCAAGGAAACATGATTTTTACTTTGATCATTTTGCCTTTGACGTACATGTGAGATAACTGTATGGAAAATCTGGGAGATAGTCTGAAAGGTTAATATAAAGCTCAGAAGAGGGCTGGAGCACAACATGTAGAAGTCATGGGTTTAGAGGTGAATCTTTGTAGGTGAGTGAGATTTTCCAGATAGAATATGTGTAAGGTGGAAAGGAACTAAGGGTTAACCCAGGCTACAAATTGGATGAAATTTATATGGACACCTGAAAGATAGACATAACCCAGGTCATGAATTCTTAATATATTTAAAGATGATGAAAAACAACTGATGACTGTGGAGCCAATCCATGCAGATGTTTTGTTGGAAACTTATAAGAGGAAGATTGCTGATGAAGGAAGACTTTTTCTGGCTGAGTTTCAGGTGTGTGGCTCCTCTTGATATAGAATGAGAAATTTACTCAATTATCAAGATCATTCCATATAACTATCTGCCTTTGTAGTTTACCCCACATCACACTGCAACATAGAGCAGACATTATTACCACATTTATAGAACAGAGGAGAGACTTATAGTCATGGAACTAGTAAATATTTCAAAATAATTCTTCATTGTATCATTATCAGTTACGAAGTTGTGTCACAAAACATATTTGTCCCGTTTTGAACTTGTAGTCTAGACAAATATCCAAGTGTGTGTTTTTAAATTAATTTTAAAGCGGTAATTAATGCTGAATTTGCTCTCACTCATGGGTTTTATTCTCAAAGTTGCCCATCATTCATTTTTTAGGTGGGTTTTTTTTTTGCATAATTTCTAATAATGTTAATTTCAATTACCAGACATGGCTTGCTTATCAGCCCAAAGGACATATGTCATAGGATGTCTCCTTTGCTCAAAATGACAAGTGGCAAGGGGAAAACTATTGTTCTTGAATCTGCTGTGACCCAAAGGATCTTCATGTCTTTCAGAGCATTCCACGGGTGTTCAGCAAGTTTTCTATCAAGGATGCTCGAAAACCCTTTAACCAGAATAAAAACCGCTATGTTGACATCCTTCCTTGTAAGTACTCATTGAGAATTGGATTTCCATATGTTTAGGCTACTTGATTATTCATTATTTCACTTACTTATGTTTCTTTTCTTTGAACAGATGATTATAACCGTGTTGAACTCTCTGATATAAATGGGGATGCAGGGTCAAATTATATAAATGCCAGCTATATTGATGTGAGTAAAAGTGCTTATCGGCCAGGTTATTTTATATCTTCGTTGTTTTGCCACTGATCATTTTCATTTTTCTTGTATCTATGCATTTCATTCAGTTCCGTCTTTGTCATGACAAAATTTTAGAAATATTATTAGAAACTGTTTGAAATAAACCCGTAATGTCACTGAGATAAACAACAAAATCATTAATATCAGCAAGAATAGTTGTTTATTATTTGTTATTGGTACTAGGTATATTATAGAATTTTCCTCTACCAAAAAAATGATACTAATAATTAAAATACTCTGGTACATACTATGTGCTGGATATTAGGCTAAATGATCTATGTATGTATTTCTCATAAGAACCCCACATTTGCCCTGACCATGTATACCATGCTCGCTGTAGAGGTGAGAGGTGAGGGCAGATTTTATAAGGATTTAGGTAGTCTCTGAGAAAAACCTCATAATTTCTATTCAAATACATATTGTAATTATGGTATTGAGTTATACTTATTTTTCTCCACCAGAGCTGGGAGCTTCTGAAAAGTATGTCTTCAGCTTTTGGATAGTTACTTGGCATATTGTAGTCTCTCAATAAATAAGTGTCAAATAAGTTAATGTATGAATAACACTATGTCATGAGATAGAAGTTTCAAGAAGTTACTGATATTAATCCTGAATTTTTGTGGCCCATGTAACTATATTTCATCAAATCGGCAAAGTTTATCTCTCTGAAGGGCTTCTCTGATTGCTGAGGTGAATTTAAGGACTATGGGATAATTTGGAAGAAATTAGCACAATATCTTATCTGCCTTTGTACTCTTCTTTGCTTCGGTCATAGGAGTGGGAAAAGCAGACATGGTAGGTGATGAAATGAAAGTTATTGTATCTCTTATCTACAATGGCAGAGAAGGAGTCTAGGGAATTTGCGGTCTATCCTAGCGCTAGTTAAAAGGTAGAAGTGTGGGGATCACCTCAGAATGATTTATTGAAAGAATTTGAGTAAGAATCCCAAAAGCAACTGCGTGGTTTGTACAAAGGTTTAAATTGTAACAGATGGTGTTGTAAGGATTGGCAGGACATAAAATATAAGAATGTTTGGATTACTTTTGTATATTGCTGCACCATCCCAGATGAGGATGAAATCTAGTTTTTTTTTTTTTTTAAAGATTTTATTTATTTATTCGACAGAGATAGAGACAGCCAGCGAGAGAGGGAACACAGGCAGGGGGAGTGGGAGAGGAAGAAGCAGGCTCCCAGCAGAGGAGCCCGATGTGGGGCTCGATCCCAGAACGGCGGGATCACGCCCTGAGCCAAAGGCAGACGCTTAACCGCTGTGCCACCCAGGCGCCCCTGAAATCTAGTTTCTAAAATTGCTTTTGGTGTATAGCAAAGACACATGAAAGCCATGACTATTGTTTGTAAATGCTAACAAGTTTGGCACAGTTTAATGGGTGACTGTGAGTTAATAAAATCCCCCTTATAATTTGAAAATGTTCAGAGAAATCCACAACCAAGAAATAGTGGATCTAAATCAACTTTCTTTAACTCACAATTTTGCATGTAAATGAATAATTGAGTGTTCAGTAGATGATATGCCTTTGTGTGTGTTTCGAACAGGGCTTCAAAGAACCCAGGAAATACATTGCTGCACAAGGTAATTTATCTGATAGTCTAACATTCTTTTTTTAAAATTGTTTTGTAGCACTTTTAAGAGGATATTTATCAGTTTGTATTTATTTATCTCCTAGGTCCCAGGGATGAAACTGTTGATGATTTCTGGAGGATGATCTGGGAACAGAAAGCCACAGTCATTGTCATGGTCACTCGATGTGAAGAAGGGAACAGGGTAAGAGTCATAGGGTGAAGATTGGGGTAAGGAAAAAAGACTGTTGACTCTCATTTAAAAAAACCCCACATATATGTGCTTGATGACAAAAAGAGACAGTTCTCTATTTTAATTAGTGTAACACTTGATTTAAACTTTTCATACATGTAGAAAAATAAAGTATGTACATACCTAAATATATGTATATATGAATAAAGTTTAAGTGTTTCTGCTTAATTGCTGGACTTATATTTGATTCTGATTTCTTTGCAGTATTATTGTAAGTTTAGTGCATTTCAGTGTGCTGATTTCACAAGTACTCGTGAATACTTAGAACAAAACTGTCCTTGGGCAGATAGGTGGTAATTCATGTAATAAGACTTTAGGAAGCGTGAAAGCCTCCCTATCCTCCAGCCTGAAATTAACCGCATGCAACCACATTATTTCTGCTGACAATGGAGCACATCCCTTTTTAATATGCGGCTAAGCCTGGGAAGATCATCCTTCTGCTAGGTAGTATGACGAAATCTTTCAGGACATGTTAGTGGGAAATGGAATACATTTCAAGCATCACAGCTTAAAGTGTATATGTGCTTAAAGGGGAACACACAAAAGGTTTGAGAATTTCAGATGAATAATTTTGTTTGTTTTGTTTTTTAAAGAATTTCAATGAACAAATTTGTTTAAATGACAAACCAAAATCATTAATATTTTTTGAAATATAGAACAAGTGTGCTGAATACTGGCCATCAATGGAAGAGGGCACACGGGCTTTTGGAGATGTCATTGTAAAGATCACCGAGCACAAAAGATGTCCAGATTATATCATTCAGAAGTTGAACATTACAAATGTGAGTTTGTTTTTTTGCATAATTTTTATTTTCATATTGGTTGTCTAAAAATACAGTTATGGAATGAAATTAAATGTAAGAAATTATATCTAAGAAAAAATATTTTTAACAACTACAGGAGGAGGGGTTGCCTTAGAACAATAACACAAGCCAACAGGGTCAAGTTCAATCACTGGTGAAGGTAGTTATTTGTCCAAGTCATATCAAAAGTATCTGTAGGGGCACCTGAGTGGCTCAGTCGGTTAAGCATTCAACTCTTGATTTTGGCTCAGGTCATGATCTCAGGGTTGTGGGATCAAGCCCTGCACTGGGCATGGAGCCTGCTTAAGAGTCTCTCTTCCTCTTCCTCTCACCCCAGTCTCCCTTTCTTAAAAAAAATGAAAATACATATATATACACATGTATATTTGTAATGATGTGACTCTTGACATATAAAGAAAAGAGCTCATTAACTGTGTTGAATAAATGATTGAATTAATGAATGATAAAATGGTCCTTTTCTCAATCAGTCTATTACCATTATGGAAAGAATACTTATACAAATGGCACAAGTAGAGAGCTCTTTCTGTCCGCAGGTCTTGTCCCTGTGCTTTAATAAAACCACCTTTTCACACCAAAAACAAAAAACAAATGGCACAATTAGCGACTACTATAAGAAATACAAAGTTTTAACTATGTAGTAAAGATAAAATGTTTAGTTTGGAAAAGAAAACTGTCAGCGTGGCCTTAGATAATAGTTAAAATGGAGGCCTTCACACATGTTACGGGATTCCATTTGGTTATTTTATTTTATTTTATTTTTTAATGTATTTTTTAAGTAGGCTCCATGCCCAGCAGGAGTCCTATGTAGGGCTTGAACTCACAACCCTGAGATCAAGACCCGAGCTGAGATCAAGGCTGAGCCATCCAGGCAACCCCTAGGATTCCATTTTTATGAAAAGTCTTGAAGAGGCAAATTTATGGAGACAGAACATTGATTAGGATTGCTTGGAACTGAGGGAGGTGAAACAGGAGGAGGGTTTCTTTTGAGGGATAGTAAAAATGTCCTGTAATTCAATAGTGGTGAGGCTTTTACAACTCTGGGAATATAATAAAACATTTTATCATTTAAATGAATGAATTTTATGGCATGTGACTATATCTTAAAGCTGGTTAAAGATGGAAAAAATACCCCCACCAGTTGTGTATTTCTTCCAAGGCTTTCTAAGGCTCCCATGGCATTACTAACTACTGTGCCCACAGAGGGCTGTGGGACAATGGTTCCACCACCAACAGTTGATGGTAAAATACATGATGGACTTAGGCAGGAGACCCCCCCAGTCCATATATATGGGTTATATGTAGATCTGGTTACATTAATTGGTCTCTTACTATTCTTCAATAACATAATTATTTCCTATCAGAAAATTACAACCAACCAAGTTTTGTTGTTTCTTCTGCTATCTAAATGTAGGTGGTTCTTCTTCTACCAGCTCAGAGAAGTATGAATTACTCATCTTGTAGTGGTTACCTTGAAGTTGGGACAAATATGAGCCATAGTCTGGGGCTGACTTTCCTCAGTTGTCTCCCTACAGTCTGAGCTGACATTTCTAATATAAGACAGCCTAAGAAATATAGCATTAACCGAACAATTTATCAGACTTTCTTCACATGAAGAAAATGTGCTGGCCTACGAAGCGGAATTATTTCAAACAGCTGTGAGAATGGTCTTGGCTTTATATCTTTTTCCACCACCCACACCCCCATTTTTTTTTTTTGGTGTGTGTGTTTGTTTTTGTTGTTTGTTGTTGGCATGGCAGCATGAAAGTTCCGAGCAGCTTTAGCTAGCTTACCATACCTTACTTCCCTTACTGGTAAGTTATTGTTTACTGGTTAGTGCATGCCAGCCTTGCATGACGTCTCAACTGCTGGTTATTCATTGGAAAGGAAAATGTTATTATGGCTGAAAAACTTGCATGAGGAGTTTTTGGTACTGGTCCCCCCTTCCACTTATTTGTTGGGTTGTTTGCTTTGAAAAAAAAAATCTCAAAGAAAATATTATCTCTTGCCTAGAAAAAAGAGAAGGCCACCGGGAGAGAGGTGACTCACATCCAGTTCACCAGCTGGCCAGACCATGGCGTGCCTGAGGATCCTCACCTGCTTCTCAAGCTGCGAAGGAGAGTGAACGCTTTCAGCAACTTCTTCAGCGGCCCCATTGTGGTGCACTGCAGGTAAATGACGTCCCACCGAGGGCGCCAGGGCTGCTCCAATCCTTGCCTTGGGGGCTGTTAGAGACATCCTTCCCTTTGGCAATTGCTGTTTTGGGAAACAGTCTGTGAGGAGAAACATATTCTTTCCTCTGCTTCATCCCGTCAGCTTTTCCATTCATTTCCCCGCCACAATCATGCCTTTGTTTGCTTGTTTTGTCAGTGCTGGTGTTGGACGCACAGGCACTTATATCGGAATTGATGCCATGCTAGAAGGTCTGGAAGCAGAAAACAAAGTAGACGTGTATGGTTATGTTGTCAAGCTAAGGCGACAGAGATGCCTGATGGTTCAAGTGGAGGTATGTGCTAACCTTCAATCACTATTCTCCCTTTTGTTTTTTGACTGAAATCTTTTTTGGGGGGGGGAGGAATAGTGATTTTAAAAGAAATCCAAATTCTTCTCAACTTTAACCAGTGAGTGAAGATAGTTTTCTTTTAATTTCCTGAAACCTTAATTAATTGATAAGCACCATAGTTAGAAGCATTTTGCGTTAGTAGCTAAAAGTACTGTAGAAAAAGGATGATTCCAAAAATACATAAACAAACAAACACATAAATACATAATAAAATACCATTTACAGATGTCAGAAAGGAAAACAAATAAATAAAAACACCGAAAACCAATTTGGCAGAATCTCATAAAATTAAAACCAGGGAGACAGAATAGTATAGTGCTTAAGAGCCTGGATTTTAGAACTAGACTTCCAAGGTTCATATCTTGCCTTTAATTCTTAACCCTGTGTATCCTTTCACAAGTTTTTAATGTTTCTGTGCCTCAGTTAAGTCATCTGTAAAATGGAGATAGTGATGTATTTACCCTACTGAGTTTTGATGAAAAAGTAATCCAGAGAAAGTATGTAGGCAAGTCCCTGGCACATGTATGTAGCCAGTAATTGTAAGTGATGGTTATTACTGAAAATGTCTGCACTTGACCCAGCAATTCCACATGTATTCGCAAGAGAAGCACTTGCGAATGTGTACAACTAGAAACATGTGCAAGAATGTTCATTGAATTCAGCATTGATAGAATAGAAAAAAAGAAGGAAAGAAAGAGAAAGAAGAAAGAAAGAAAGAAAGAAAGAAAGAAAGAAAGAAAGAAAGAAAGAAAGAAAGAAAAAGAAAGAAAGAAAGAAAGGAGGGAGGGAGGGAGGGAGGAAGGAAGGGGAAGGAAGAAAGAAAAACGCTTTATTCATATCTATGGGAGAAAGGGCAAACAAAATGTAGACATATGGACGCCATACAATGCATGCTATGCAGGTGAATAATCGTGGTCTGTATCTATCTTTGTGGTTAGATGCTTGGATGAAAACCATGAGTGAATAATATCACTGAGTGAAACATATAAGATACAATTTACAGAATTTTAAGGAAGCACACAAAAATGTACAATTTTATAGATACATAGACGTTAGTGCAGAAGTATAAAAACAGATTGTCAACCAGGAAAAAAAAAAAAGAAAAAGTATTTCCTATGGAAAAGGATACAGTCAAAGTCAGGGAACTGGAGTGAGTGGTTCAAGAGGCTTGAACTTTATCAGAAATATGTCACTTATTTAAAAATAGTGGATTCAAATACGATAAAAAGTTAGGAGTTGTTAAATGTAGATTTGGCATAGTGTGCTTTTTTTGATAATTTCCTCTGTTTTAAAAGATTCTGGAAAACTCTTTTTAAAAATGTGTTCTATGGAATATCAACTTACATTCTTAGATACAGTGTGAAATTTATTATAGTCTTATATATTAATGATTTGACTTAGTGGAACAGTAATAGTCACTGAAGGAAGTAACATACAAAGCTCTCTAATTTTTAGAAATAAAATAAATGTTATGCAGTATATAGCAGATATTTAATCTATTTAGCAAGCTATTTTTCCCTGGGAAAAAAATCTGATATGGAATTTGCTCACATTCTAGAGAACTATGAGAGCCAAATTCCATAATATTCAAATGTTGTAGGTATCAGTTTTCTTTTATATACATTGTCTCAATATGGCCAAAATTATGGAGATACATAATTTATTTAAATGTGATTCATAGGACCATAAGTTAGCAGTTACTTATCCATATTTTCCTTTGGAATTGTAGGCACAGTATATCCTGATCCATCAGGCTTTGGTGGAATACAATCAATTTGGGGAAACAGAAGTGAGTTTGTCTGAATTACACCCCTATCTATTTAACATGAAGAAAAGAGATCCGCCCAGTGAGCCATCTCCACTAGAAGCTGAATTCCAGGTAATAATAGTGATAGCAATAATAATAATTATGGATAACTTTCATTGAGGGCTATTTTTTAGTGCTGTGCTATACATTTGACATGGTCCTCGAATTTGGGCCTTACCATAACCAATGGAACGCAGATGAGGAAACTAAGACATGGAGAGTTTAAGAGAAATGCCTGAAGGTGCAAAGCTATTATGAGGGAGGCTTGTTTAAACCGAGAAATGTGTCTACAGCCCACACTTTTAACTATTTCTCATTAAGCTGGTATAAAATAAAGTGTCAAAATAATAGTATATACCCACAAAATTGGTCTGCCAAAGGCAATATAGCATCTCACCTTTTAAAACTACATCTGGCTTTGGTTTGTAAAGGAAATAATTAGAGGAGTTTATGACTACTTAGGAAGTTTAACTGGCTGGAGCTGGTAGACAGAAACTAAAGGATAAATACATGTGTCCTACTCTATTTATTGGGCTATTACTCTGAAAGCTAGCCTAGGATGTAGTTCACTCATTCAGAGAATTCTCAAAGCTATCTCCAAATTGCTCAGTTGTCCAAAAAAAAAAAAAAAAAAGTTTTGCAACTTTTCTCTTATTATTTTCCAGGTTACTGAAACTTTCTGTAAACTACCAAACTGGTCAAATTGGAGAGTTTCACAAGACCAGGAACATGTTTTTAATCAGATGCAGAATTGCTTAATGCTTTGGTTCGAAGTGAGGATAGGGGGGAGGTGGAGGTGGAGAATATAATAATCACCAGGTAACACAATCCCCGCAGAAGACCAGAGTATAGTGGAAGAACAGCAGGCTACCAGAGTAGTCTTGAGTAGAAGGATGTTTAATTGCTGTTTTCTTGCTCTTTTAGCTGACAAATCAACCACATTTCAGTACACTAACCCTGCTAATCCACATATACATATATGCTGTTTGGAAACACTTATACGTGTAATTTAAACATTCGTGTGTAAAGTCCCTAAAAGAAAGAGTAAATTCTGTCATTGAACAAAAATGATTAGGTTTTTGCTCGTGTACAGTTTTGGGCACAAGAGTCAAAGTGATTTGCAGGTGGACATGGTGAGAGAGTGTTACCCAGGTTATAGGTAGTGACTATAACTAGAAACAGTGAAATTGGGGCACCTGGGTGGTTCAGCCGTTAAGCGTCTGCCTTTGGCTTGGGTCATGATCCCGGGGTCCTGGGACTGAGCACCGCATCAGGCTCCCTGCTCGGCAGGAAGCCTGCTTCTCCCACTCCTACTCCCCCTGCTTGTGTTTCCTCTCTCGTTGTCTCTCTCTGTCAAATAAACAAATAAAATCTTTTTTTTTTTTTAAGAAAGAAACAGTGAAATTATTCCATTTAACATAAAGGAAGATAGAAAACGAGAGAAGAGATGTAGGTTACTTGGTAAATTTGGTGATATGAAGTTGAGGCAGTTCTTGTCAATTGCCTTTTCTTTCTAAAGAGCGTATGAGGCAAGATCATCAGTTAAAAGTTTAGGGGGACAGGAGTGAGTAGGGCAAAGAAGAACTTATGCTTGAGGAAGAGGAAAGTAAATGAAAGAGTTATATCAAAGTAGGAAAGCAATCTCCCCAGGCAAAGGTAGTAGCTTGCTGGAAATTGTTGTTGGATCATTTGAAATCTATGGTCATGAATTTAAAGAGTCAGATGGTTTTATTGCTTTCTATGGAAACATTGAAAATAGGGGCTGTGTATACAGATGGTTGGGTTAAACTCATCTAGGATTTCTTAAAGTGACTCTTTGAAAGCTGGAGGCGAATTGGGGGTGTTTGCAAATGTGTGATATAGTGGTGGGTGATAAAGAGCAAATGGCCACAGAAGGACATGGGGCACATAAGGAAAGTAGTTAGGATGGTATGTGGAAGGTTTTGATAGAATTGCACATTGCTAGACTGAAGATACTAGAATAAAGGACTAGGAAGAAAAGAGGTAATTTTCAATAATGAGATGGTTGAAATGATAATTTTTAAATGAATGTTTGAAATGAAACTTACAAAGGTAAAATGGAGAAAGTGGACAGCAGAAGAGTGGAGGGAAAGGTCATAGGAAGTAAGGAAGCTAAGAAGAGACTGAAGTGTTGCATAGGTCATCCTTGTCAATGTTGAAGGAACCAAGCATGATGACAGATGTGGGGAGAAAAAAAGGCAGGTCTAAAACTAAATGGGGTAGAGTGATCCAATAATCAGTACCTGAAGCCTCTAACAAAGGTCAAAAGAATATGACATGGTGTCAGGAAAATCAATGTAGTTGGACTTTTTGAAGGAGAAACGAATAAAACCAGTTTATAAGTAGAAACAGGTAGCAAAGACAGCACATATATTTCCTTTAAGCTGTGATGTATATGGGGTATGAGTGGGGAATTCAGTTATTTTTTTTTTTTAAAAAAGAGCTACTGCTGCATTTTTGGTGGTGTTCTCAAGGGACCCTCAGGTTTCACCTGGTGCACCCCCTTAAGCAAAAAAGGTGAAGGAACTGTTGGGAGAAAAGCATTAAGGTGGATGGCAGCTTACTGATGACAGACCCTGAGTACCAGAGAGCAGAGAGGAGGACATTGATTGGTGAGATGTAAGACTGAGTTGTATTTGAGAATATTTAGATAATATTTAGTAATAGAGCTCTAGCAAATATGGTTGCACTGGGAGGCTGAGACCAAGGTGTGAAAAACCCTTCATGTCTTAAATGAGGGTAAGCCATTAGTGTTATCTATAACACTGGGTATTGGCTAGAGGGCAGGGGCCACTGGGAGACCATTCTGACGAGCAACAAATGTGATGCTTTCCAAGGCATCAGCCTCCATGCTGTTCATTAAGGTGAGTTCAAGTGGCCTAGTAGTCAGTGATGAGGCTTTCATCCACTCAGTTACACAGCAACGCGTGGGGTTTGAAACAGGGTGCCATATTTAGTCTGAAAGAGCACACCCTATTAAAATACATGCATATATATATATGCACTCATACATCCCATGCACGTATAGTTGTGTGTGTGTAAAATCCTACTAAACTGCCTATGATGAGCTCTTTCGGTTTAGATTACTCATCCACTTGACAAATATTTATTTCAGGACCAATGGGAAGAAAGGGCTGCAGGTGGAGAGATCTTCCAGAATAAATGGCATTTAAATTGATAGTTAAAAGGCAAGTAGAGGTTAGCAGAGTGACAAGGGAAAAGGATAGTCCAAGCATAAAACTCACAAGAGCTAAAGGACAGCTCGGCCCCTTCCCAGAATTGAGGATGATGGTTGGCTGAAGTCCAAGGGGACCATCACAGGGTGAGCCTGGACAGGCAATCTAGAGTGCCTCCCTAAAGGCTTTTTGTGCAGTTGAATGCTTCTTACCAATGATGGCAAATTGCTGAGGAGCCTCAGTGGGACTCTATCGAGTTTTAAGAGGATTGGAGCAAGTGAGATTGAAGATAAAGAGGGCAGTTAAGAAACTGTTGATGTTTTCAAGTGAGAAATGAAAGTGGACTGTACTAAGTAGAAAGAGAGAAATGCAAAAGGGTTTGAGAGTTTCCCCAGCAGAAATGAGAGGTCTTGCTGACTGATCAGCTACTGTGAATGGGAGGGAAAGCAGTAGGGAAGGCTGAAGCAAACGAGATATCAATTATTTGAAGCACGAGCCACGTCTTCTGTGAATGCTGTATCTGGAGAGTTTATAGCTGATCACTTCAAGTAAGGTACCACTGCCTTTTGCAATATGGATAGTCATCAACATGGGTATAGTGCTTCAACTTATAGAAGAACAAACCATGCTATTTTGCTCTCCAGCAGCTCTTAAGCAGGAAACCTATTTTGTTATATAATTGTGTATCTTGAGTTCAAACTCGCCATGTCAAAAATATTAAATGCCTGAAAAATTAAAAGGAGAACTTCAGAGGCAAACTTAAAAATTGTGAACTATAGGCAATGTATGCATATTATTTCACAAAACTTGATGTAATACCTTTCTTTAGGGAACATCTTTCGCCACAATAATAAACAAAACCACAACCTGCATTTTAAAAACAGTGTTCCATTCTATTTTTTCATCCTCAGAGACTTCCCTCATATAGGAGCTGGAGGACACAGCACATTGGAAATCAAGAACAAAATAAAAGTAAAAACAGGAATTCTCACGCCATTCCATGTAAGTAGCTCATTTTATGTTATTCTTTGGTATCAGATAAAAGTAAACTCTTTTTGGATGCACATACACAAATGATTTTGAAGCAAGTTTTCAACCTCGGGTTGACAATAGAGAATAGCTAATGGGTTATTTAAATTTAATTATAGCAAATACTTTGCACCCCAAACATTCACAATGGACTTTGGAAGATAGACTATATTTAGCATTTTCTTTCTACCAATTATTTCAGAAATGGTTGTCAGAAAGACGTAACCTCAAGCTGGGAGAAAAAAGGCCAAGTCCACCCAACTAATTCTCTCTCATCTTTAGTTTATTTCAGTTATTTGCTTCAGGGTAATTGCTAATAGCAACCATTACTTCCTTTTTTTTTCTTTCTGTTTTCTTTTTATCCCTTCCTCCTATCTGGGAAATTGACAGTCGGTAAAAAGTACCCTATACACTATTAATCGTCAAACTGAACAGATCAACATACGTAGAGTTTCACTGCTTGAGTTCTGTTACTTAAACATTTTGTAGGATCATATCTGGTACAAGTGTCATTTTATTCATTTGCGTAAACTAAAATTAGCATGGAGAAAATATAACCCAAGCTAATAAACTAGACAACCAAAATAAATCATACCAATGTATGGTTGACCTGTTGTTAATTTGATGTTAACAGGTTATAACTGAGAAATTAGGTTTTACCTAAGCTATGTATTTTTTCAAACTTATGTATTTTTGAACGTATCTAGCAAAATGATGACTTTCTATGAAAACTCAAGTATATGTGTCAAAGATTGAATGATTATATGGACTATTATATCTATTTGTTGTTTAACATCGTGTTATATCCTGTTTTTTTCTAGGAACTTTTTTGAAAGCTTCTTTTTCCTAGATTTCTTTTTTATAACTTGTTAATCAATATGAACTGAATTTTATGTAGGGTCTCATTTCATGTACATCAGCAAATTTACATAATGCAATCTGTTACTTCTCGAATTTCTGCATGACAATCAAGCGGAGATTTGATTTTTTAAAGAAAGACTTACTACTAATTTATTTTCCGTAGATGACTTTAACAGAGTGCCGCTTAAACATGAACTGGAGATGAGCAAAGAGAGTGAGCATGATTCAGATGAATCTTCGGATGATGACAGTGACTCAGAGGAAACAAGTAGATACATCAACGCATCTTTCGTAATGGTAGGTACTCACATTTCCAAAGTCCAGGATCTAACCCTTTAAAAAATGTATTTTAGAAGACACTGTAAAAAAAAAATCTGTATTTTTATGGCCATTCATTAAATGATTTTATAAAAGAATGATGAGCTTGGCCATAACTATATATTGATTGACACAAAATTTCAATTTTTAATACTATATTTTAACTTACTGAAAGACTTAAAGTTATTAAAGCCTAATGTGTTGATTGAAAATAAGACAATGCTTATTAGTTACAATTTATGGCCAATAAGACTCTTCATATGAATTTGAAAAATAATACAATTTCAGCAAATACAAGTATCAGAAAACATTTATACTTACTCAGATACCCAAATGGTAGGCAAACAAAAATTTGCGTATTTGCATAACTAAAAAATTTTGTTCAGATTGTCTGAATTATTAAATGAGTCTGTGTCAATAACTTTTTTTCAGTAAACAGAGAATTCTAACAAGGAACTCTAGTCATTCAGTAAATACTTTTTGCATATACACTAAGTTGGATTTATTTTCCAAATTTTTCACACTCATAGAATATTAGTTTAATTAGTTTATTAGTTTAATTCTGAGATATCTTAAGACCGTGTAGACATCTTAAAGTAGAGACATAATGAAGATAATCTGAAATGCTTATGTATTTTCTTTTTACAACTACATTAACTTTTTTTTTTAAAGTTAGTCTTGGAAGGCAACACTTGTTTGGTTAAGATAGTATGTTCTAAACTTGATTTCACACCATTAGCTAAGTATTGTCATTAACTAAAAAAGTGGTTTACATATAGATATCCATTGTTTCTTGGGTCTAAGGATCTTCATATTTTTATGTAACAGCAATGATATCAAATTAAGTGACAATATTTGCAAATGGTTATTTTAAGAATCCATTGTTGTCTCATTGGTGAGTGAGAGTAACAAAATCTCTCTCTCTTGTCTCTCTCTCTCTCTCTCTTTTTAAAGAGTTACTGGAAACCTGAAGTGATGATTGCTACCCAGGGACCACTAAAAGAGACTATTGGTGACTTTTGGCAGATGATTTTCCAAAGAAAAGTCAAAGTTATTGTCATGCTGACACAGCTGAAGAATGGAGACCAGGTTTGTACTTTTAAGAATATTTTTTTTTTGGTCCTTCTGTCATAAAATATCATTCTCCATTCTTGGATTACTTGTTCGATTATTCTACCCTCGGATTTTTGACCCTTCTGTCACAAAGTTGCCTTTGTTCATTCTTACCATCTTCCATCCAAGTTTCAGACTTTGGCATCTCATGTCTGGGTTCTGACAGTCTCTCACGCTACTTTCTCCGGTCCTACGCACCGTCTGCAGATCATCTCATCCACAGCAACCCCAGTGTCACTGCTTGCTACAAACAACAAGCAACAGACACATTTTCCTTCTGTTTTCTTCAAATGAAAACCAAACTCCTCAGTGTGATGTTTAAGACCTTCAATAACCAGACTCTCATATATCATTCCATTTTCTTTGTATTTTTATGTTTTCCATAATTTCTATTCTGGACAAGTAGGTTTCCTGACTGAATCTTGACATACCATTTGCATTTTCATCAGTGAGACTTTATTTACTGGCATTGCCTGTATCTAACTGTGTCCTCTATTACCATTTTGATCCTTTTCTTCTAGCTAGATAGAACTCCTGAAAAATTTATCTAAATCCTGCCTTCTTTATGTTCATGTAATATTTATTATTATAAAATTCTGTAGTTGGAGGTGAACCTAAGATCTAATTTGATCTGCTTAATGCCTGTGACGTGTATTTGATCTTTTCCTTAATCCCTTGAGTTATCAAAAATCTCACTACTAGTAGATTTTACTTAGTTTTAACACCTAACACATTGTCTGGCATATCTTAAAGCTTATTTAATGAACACCCTCATAAGCATGCAACTATATGCCTTTTCTTTCACTCTGTCTTTTCTTTGGTTCCCTATCCCTGGACTTAGGACATGTTTTATTTTATGGCTTTTTTTTTCTTTTTAAAAAACAAAATAACATTTTCAGATTTCCAGCATGGAATTCTAGCAATCTTTTCTTTCATCTAAATTGTGAGAGCCAGAAACTGAAATGCTAGTTTAGGCAGGAATGCCTATCGTCGTCAGCAATTGTGACTATAGTTGGTGCAGAACCATTTGGAGAGAGAGAACATGCTTTTGTGATCCACGTGCTCTGCAATCTGACCCTTTACTTCGATACCGAGTCAACTTACACAAGGTTTCTCATGGTGTTGGTCAGCAAGATACAGAGACAAAACTCCAAAAGATGAAGTCTCCTTCCTCAAGGGCCGCTGGAGAGACAGTGAAACTTGTTACTGCAGGGTTCATGATCAACCTCAGCTCAGTCTATACATGTTGAAGAGGGGATGGTAATAAGGGTATGGAAGGAAGAAACAAATCTCAAGGACCTACACTGGTGGTGACAGGGCCATTCCTGTGGTGTCCCGCGCACTTTGGTTATTTCTCAGTTCCCTTGATTTGCACAAGGAAACACCAGGTATTGTGGAATGGATGGCCACCATACTCAAGATAGATTTTAGAGTTTTATGCGTGGTTTTCCATTTTAGAACACAATTGGTAGTTTCAATTTAATAGAATGGAGGGAAAGAGAGAGAGGAGAGACAGAGACAGTAAGAGGTGCTCTGAATACGTTAAAAAGCAAACAGAACACTTGTGTGGAAGTTGTTGAATTGTGTGCTTTCTTATCTAGGAAGCCTGTGCTCAGTACTGGGAAGAAGAAAAGCAAACATATGGAGATGTACAAGTTGATATGAAAGACACCAACCAATCTTCAGCTTATACCCTCCGTGTATTTGAACTGAGACATTCCAAGGTATGTAAGTAATTTCAGGAGTATGTATTTTTGTTCTGGTAACTGATCTGGTAGAAAAACTACTATATATTACTCCATAAAAGCAGAACAAAATCTAGATAATGTTTTCAGAATAAAACTTTAAGAGGAGTTAAAAGAAAGTAATTGTGAAGAAAGCGTGACTAACAAATTATTAAATGGACTGAACCTTACCTGAATTAATGTTCCCTTCTTTAGAGGAAAGACTCTCGGACTGTGTACCAGTACCAGTATAACAACTGGAATGTGGATGAGCTTCCCTCAGAACCCAAAGAATTAATCTCTATGATTCAGACTCTCAAAGAAAAACTTCCCAAGAATTCCACTGAAGGGAATAAGCATCACAAGAATGCGCCTCTCCTCATTCACTGCAGGTGGGTGGGATTTGATAAGATATTCTCTAAAAATCATCATAATGCTTGACTTCATGGCTTATACTTCCTGTTAAATTCCATTTATCCTGACATAGAAAATGCATGACCACAGCGAAAGCCTCTTGTGGAATCAGTCACTCTCTCAGTTTTGCTCCCACGTATAGAGCAATTTCTATAACTAATATAGAAATATGATAGTAATGATTATATTATAGTGCAATAGCTTTAGTCTATAAGTTTCTTAATGCCAGTGTCACATCATCTTCGACTTCCAGTGCCTAACATTGAATCTGGAATGTCATATGTCCTGGATGAATGAATGAATGAATGAATGAATGTCTTGCATGAACAGACAAGAGGATGGATATCACGTTTTATTTATGCTTATCTGCATTGATCCACTCTATTAGGTGTTAAGAGAATCCAGAAGAATGAATGCTTTGCCTTCAGTAAACATATCTTAGGTTATATATTAACTGAAAAGATTCTAATAATATATAATAATTTTTGACTTTATTAATTTCTGTTATGTAGACCCTTAAACTTTCCTCTGGGAGAGATGCCTACGTATCTACCTTAAATAAGAGACGTTGAAAGAAGGACGCGTAATATAAAATATTTACATAAGACACAGCAAAGTAAATGCAAAATAAAAAAAATAAAAGTAAAATGAGAAATGTAAACTTAGTGAGACGCTTTTAGAATGTTCAAGAAAACTTTATTATTATTTTTATTATTATTATTAGAATTGCATACACTAGTATCAAGTCCTTAGAGATCCATGACTTTTCAGTCTTTTTTAGTTTTCAAAGGTGAAATTTATGCAGAAAGAAAGCTAAAGAAGGCAAGATTAAGCTTTAAAACTACATGTTTCTTAGCATATGGCTGAATACCTATTATATGTCCCTTAGTTATGCACAATAAATAAAATCCTGCTAATAACATATTCTCTAAATTGAATCTTTATTATAATGTAACATGCTTCTTACAGTTAAGTAAATCATTGAGTTGTCCTCTTTTTAATGAATGATTCTACCAGGTATCATTTTTCTATTGATGCAGAAATGTAGACATTTGTAAAAAGCATTAGAGGGGCAGATGAAAGGAGGAGAAAGAACATGCGGTCTAGTAATATACAAAATATTGAGTCCAGGATTTCTGGTTTTATTGATTTCTAGGCATGTCTTTATCTTCCCTAAATCTCAGTGTCCTCATCTGTCAAATTGGCATTACAATATTTGTCCTAACAACTTCCTTACAACTTCAGATGTAAATAAAAATGCATTATAATCTATAAGGTATTAAATAAAGAAAATACATTTTTAAAGCCTGAGACAAGTAGTTTTTTAAACTGTAAGATTATTATATTCTTAAACTGAAAAAGGTTGTCAAAAAATGCATTTAGCAGAAGTGTTTTGCTCTTAAGAGATTGGAATAACATAATTACAATAAACACAAAGTGAAGAATATATTCCATCTCTCTCAGTTTTTATTCTAATATCACTTTCTCCATAAAATGTAGGATTATTTTCTTTTTTTCTTCCTTTTATAGAGATGGTTCTCAGCAAACAGGACTATTTTGTGCTTTGTTAAATCTCTTGGAAAGCGCAGAAACAGAAGAAGTAATAGATGTTTTCCAAGTAGTAAAATCTCTCCGCAGAGCTAGACCAGGAATGGTTCCCACGTTTGTAAGTAGACCTCACAGCTGCTCATTTGATGTGTTTGGCGTTTTTATTTTGATGGTTTCTTCTCTCTCTTTCCTTCCTTCTCCCTCTTCTCCAATTCTCTCCTTTTCTTCTCTTCTATTTACCTTTCTATTTTTCTTTCCTATCTTCCCTGTTTACATAATTCACAATAAATTATTATTAATATGTTTTCTTTTTAAAAATATTTTATTTATTTATCTGAGAGAGAGCACGAGTAGGGGGAGTGGCAGGCAGAGGGAGAGGGAGAAGCAAACTGCCCCCTGAGCAGGGAGCCCCACGTGGGGCTCGATCCCAGGACCCTGAGATCATGACCTGAGCTGAAGGCAGATGCTTAACTGACTGAGCCACCCGGGCTCCCCTCGATTGTTATTAATATAAGTAAGAGAACTAACTAGAGCTTGCCAGCAATTCGTTGTGGCAGTTCATGAAGAACGTCTCTTCAAATGCTCGTGAATTCCCTAATTTCCCCCATCTTTACTCCTGTATGAATTTGTATTGCTGTGTAACAAACCACTCCAAAATTAGTGGCAGAAAAAAAAATTCATTATAGTTCAATAGTCTATTGGAACAAAATAGTTCTGCCGATCGACTTCAGCCAATCTAGACCTGGCTCACTCGTTGATTTGCTGGGGTTTGGCTTGTCCAAAATGATCCCTCCTACCAACAGACTGGCAGTTGCTAACCTTTAGCTCTGGCAACAGGGGTGAGTAGAATGCAGGTCTCTCCTTCTCCAGAAGACTAGCCAGACATATTCACATCACGGCAGCAACAAGTTCCGAGAAGTAGGGCAGCCGTATGCGAGACCTCTTGAGGCCCAGGCTTGGAAACTGGCATGACATGTCCTCCTCTGCATTTTCTTATCTAAACGAGTCACAAGGCCAGCTCAGATTCAAGGAATGGGGAAATGGACTCCACCTCTTGTTGAAAGGGTCTGCAAAGTCACCTTGCCAACAAGTGTGGCTGCAGAGAGGATAATAAGTGTGGCGTTTTTGTAATCAGTCTAACATGGCTCTTCTGCAACGGTAGAGGGTAGTCTGGAAATTCATAACTAGTCCCCATGTAAACTTCACCACTCACTCAGATCTATGCAGCTTTCAATTGTGCAGGACACTGAGCTTGCATATAAGTGATTTTAAAAATGTACCGAGTGCCTACTATGTGCTCTTGCCATTAAGCGACTCACTGTTTAGTATGAGGAAAAGGCAGATATTTATTAAACAATGTAGTAATTGAAATGACGGAGAGATTAATCAAAGAACATGAATGAGGGCACTGAATTTAACCTATGGGGGCTCCTCATCGGCTTTCCAGAAGCAAGGGACTTCTGCTCTGCTACTTAGATGAATCATGAATAGGCATTAAAGCAAGAGGATAAGCCCAGAAAGTGGCATCATGGGCCAAGGCATGGAAGTGAGACACCACGTGGCCTGTGAGGGGGATGAACACATTTGGTGTTGCTCCAAGGTGAACTTTGAGAAATACCCTGCCATCAATCCTTAGAACTGTAAGGGGATGAAGCCATTTAAAATGTTCTTTTTATAAAAACAAAAAAGAGTAGTTTTCTCTTACCCAAGACTTCCAAGTAAATGACTAGTTCTTGCTATTTTTCAACTGATATAAAAATAATTACATAAAGTTTCTTTATAATAATTACATAAGCTTTCTTGCTTCTTTCTTTTTCCAGGAGCAATACCAATTCCTGTATGATGTCATTGCTAGCACCTATCCTGCCCAGAATGGACAAATAAAGAAAAGCAACAATCAAGAAGATAAAATTGAATTTGACAATGAATTGGACAAAGCAAAACAGGATGCTAATTGTGTCGGTTCACCTGGTGCCCTTGATAAGGCCAATGAAGGAAACAAAGAAGATGAAGGTAGTAAAGCCCCAAGTGGCCCTGAAGAGCCAGAACATTCTGCCAATGGTCCTCCGAGTCCAGGTTTAACTGAAAGTGCATAGGAAAAAACATATACAGGACTCAAAACATTGTATTAAGTGTTATTTCTATTTTTCTAGTAGTAGGAGGACAAAATAGGCATACAGTGGATTAATGAAGTACATTGGACCAATATTTGAGAAGCTTTTGTTTTACTACTGTAGAAACATATTTAACACAGTTTTGCTAAAACGTTTGTACAGTTCCATGCATATTTTAAAATTTTATCTATCATTCAGCAAAAATAACTTCTTTGTAGTCTTTGCGTGTGTGTGTGTGTGTGTGTGTGAGAGAGAGAGAGAGAGAGAGACAGAGACAGCAACAGAAGGGGAGAAAAACAGAGAGGATGCTTTTAAGTGAATTTAAGTGCTTTTGAGAAACTTCTCCCTTCTATTTGAAGATAAAGCACATTTTATATTGAACGTATTAACTTAGTCTAAAGAACTTTTTTTTAAATGGTAAATTGTGTGTGGGCTCTAAGAATAAAATGTACATTTCTAGAATGACCTCAAGATGTCCTCCTTGTTCTATTCATATATATCTTATAGTTTACTATTTTATTTCTAGAAATAGACATAAAAGTAGTATGTGTGTGCGTAGTTACTACAAGAAAGTTAACTAAATTAACATTTGGAAATCTTACATTCTATACCTTAGCGTTTAGTCCATATCTTTCAAGCTCATTTAATCTAATTTAAAATTTTCAAGCAAGCTTATCCTGTTATATTCATACGGTGCTTATAATTTTGTAGCATGGACAATTGTCTGTATAATATGTGAAATTCATTGCTTGATACTTTTGACCAACAATTATGTTTGTTGCAGTTGAATTTAAATAAACATCTTTAAACAAATGCCATCTATATTAATATCATAGGATAAAAATAGAATTATGCAAACGTATTTGTGTGAAATATTTACATTTGAAACCTCATCTAGCTATTTTTATGGAATGCAACACTGATATGAGAAATATAATCTTGCACATGCATATGTTCCATGTTAAAGTTCATCCTTGACTTTCACCCAAGTGCATTTACTTTGTCTTTTATCCATTTTATTTTATTTTAACTCCAGAATAGTTAATATTCAGTGTTTATTAGTTTCAGGTGTACAATACAGTGATTCAACAATTCCATTTATCACAACAAAAGTGCATTGACTTTGAATTTCTCAAATGTTTAGACTACAATAGATGAATTATGGAAAAAGCTCACATGTTCATTGATTGATGAATGGATAAAGAAGCTATAGTAAATATACACAATGGACTACTACTCAGCTATAAAAAAGAATGAAATCTTGCCAGTTGCAATGACATGGTGAAGTTAGAGAGTACTATGTTAAGGGAAATAAGTCAGTCAGAGAAAGACAAATACCACATGTGGAATTTAAGAAACAAAACAAATGAGCAAAGGGTAAAGAGAGGCAAACCAAGAAACAGACTCTTTTTTTTTTAAGATTTTATTTATTTATTTGACAGAGATAGAGACAGCCAGCGAGAGAGGGAACACAAGCAGGGGGAGTGGGAGAGGAAGAAGCAGGCTCCCAGGGGAGGAGCCTGACGTGGGGCTCGATCCCAGAACTCTGGGATCACGCCCTGAGCTGAAGGCAGACGCTTAACGGCTGAGCCACCCAGTCGCCCCCAAGAGACAGACTCTTAATTATAGAGAACAAACTGCTGGTTACTGGAAGGGAGGTGGGTGGGGGATGGGTGAAATAAGTGATGGAGATTAAAGAGTGCACTTGTTGTGATGAGCACCTGAAACTAATATTACACTGTATGTTAACTAATTTAAATTAGTTAATTAAAATGGAATTTAAATCAAAACATAAAAAAAATTCTTAGACCGCTTTTACCAGAAATTGACATCAATAATCATAATAAAAGCCAATCATTATCTTTTCTTATACATAATATATTGTGTTACATGTTCCTATATGAATTATATAAGCACATATTAAAACGTAGGCTTAATGCAATGGACATTTGTAGAACAATTAATTTCACAGATCTCAATATTTTTCAAAGATTTATTTATTTATTTATTTTTTTGAGTGAAAGTGTGCACACATACAGGGAATGGAGGGCAGAGGGAGAGGGAGAGAGAATCTCAAGCAGACTCCCCACTTAGCACCCAGGCCAATGTGGGCTCGATCCCATGACCCTAAGATCATGACCTGAGCCAGAGTCAAGAGTTGGACATTTAACTGACTGAGCCACCCAAGTGCCCTATCACAAGTCTCAATTTTCTTTTTAAAAAATCCATAGTCTAATAATTGTTTAGGATCATAAAAAATTTAAGAAAAATGGCATTTTTCAAAAAGTAACAAACACTCTTTTTGGTGAATTGTACATCAGCTTATTATGTTAGTCACACACTGTGTTTAGGCTGGCTTGGTTTTCTATCTTTACTCTCCTGATTGATTTTAAATGTCTTAACTGTATATCATCAATTGCTTTCCATTCCACTCAATTTATCTTGTGTTCATCTTTCTAATTCTTTTATTAGATAACTGAAATTAACAATTAATTCTTACATTATTGGCTAGTGCCTTGTTAACATATGAAAAGAAGTGAATTTTAAAATGAAACACTAGTTTCGAATTTATATTGAGTTTACATATTATCTCCTTACTTATTAACGAGAAAAAGCGGTCTAGAATCATCCACTATGGGTACCATGAAGAAATAAAGCTTGCTTTCACTTCTCTCATTAGTCACTCAAACTTTTCATGTCTTGATTTCTCCAACTGAAATGAGATCAGTTGCCCTTTACTAGGAAATGTTAACTTTTACAGTTTTTGTATGTGGCAGACTAGTGTTCCATGTGTCCATTTTATCTGTGAGCTGCTTCAAAATACAAACAGCAAAAGTTGTGAATTTTAAATAGTTTCCCTCTGAGCTTTCAGGGGCAAGTGACATCTTCCAAATGGGGATGTTGTGTGTTTTTAACATGTATTTTCCACTTGAGTCTATCCTTCAGAGAAGATACAAAATAAATACTTAGAAAATAGAGCCATGGTAATTTCTATTAGTTTAAGAAGTAAAAGGGAAACTTTATTTTTTTATTTTTTAAATAAGAAGTTGTGGTAAAGGAAGAGCTAGAGTAGGGGGTCAGAAGGACAATTACTCTGCGAGAATATCTATCAGTCGGAAGGTGGAGCCCATTGCATTAGAACATGGAATTATATGTACATGATTTTTTTTAGAAGGAAAATAATATGTGAATTATAGACCCATGTGTATGACTATGGGTTGCATTCCTATAGAATCTATCATGACATATAAAAGATTCATATTCTAAAGTTTGGCACTGCAATTAGTAATTCCAACACCTAGTTAGAAAAATTAAAAAGTTTCAATTTAATAAAGCCTGATTCGTTTTAGGGTTAAGGCTCTGTATCCCATTGCATATTTATTGGTCAAAAAGAGACTATGTTATGTTTCTTTTAAAGTTTATTTTATTTCTGGTACCAGGATTTATTGGAAATAAAAGATACATTTACTATTCTTAAAATTCAGCTCCCAAACTATTAATTTTTTACAGTGACAAATAAATATTTGCAGAAAAGAGAGATACATTGTAATAGACCCTTGCAATTATAAAACTGTGTGTAGTGATTAGCTGAATGTCTTTGCAATGATAATTTAGAAATACAAGCTTTTATTCAAAACTCTAATAATACATGTACAGTGAAATTTTCAATCTGTGTTTGCTCTGTTGCCCCTAAAACACTGAATACAAAGTTTATTATTTCTTTTAACTAAGTAGGACTGATCTTAATTTTTAGTTTACACCAGAGATTTGTTTTAAAATGTTCTCATTGCAGTATATTAGGCCAAATTAAATGGGTGGTAATTGGTCCTGCTTCATTGTAACGTGTTTCTTGATATGAAGACTTTCAAATGTACAACTTCAGAGGAAACGAATATTTGTTAAAATGAGTACAATAGGCTGTGCTTTCTTTCTCCTATACAAATTTTACAACTGGAACAATCTGAAAGCTCTTCAAAGAGACATTCAGAATTGAGCTTTTTCATTTCCTATTTCAGGTGAAAAGATTCATATTGCTAAGGGTCTATTTTCTATAATCATTCCTTTGTAAGCTTCTTTATGTTTCTCTTTACATTTTCTTAGCAAACACTTTTGGGGGGTTCACTACTAACCCAATGAAAGGGTGTGCATGCTGTGTCATTACATCTAAATAAAAAAGCAACAATTATGGTAATAGCTAATGTTTATCGAGGCATAATACATGCCTGGTATTTTGTTAATTGTTATACCAGCATTTGTTTATCAAGATAGATTCTATGCAGCACAGACTCTTAGTATCTCCACTTTATAGACAAGGTACTGAGGCTTAGAAAAGTTTGGTAGCCAGCCTGTTGTAACACATCTAGCAAAGGACAGAGCCAGGATTTGAACCAGCTCTGACTGGCACTGCAGGCTGTGTTCATAACCTTTTACTCTTCTGGCTCTGAGTATCAACGTTGTTCATGTGTTTTGAAAAGTTCATGGAGAAAATAATCTGAATTTATTTTATGTCTTTTCTCTACCCATGATTAAAACAAAAACAAAAACAAAACCACGTGTAACACGCTCTCAACAGCACTGCACAACATAGTAAGCTTAGTTGAATTCATAACATTGAAGTTATTATACAAAATAAACACACTCTTAAACATCCATGGGAAAGGATTGTTCTCATAATACGTATAAACAAAGATCACCTCATAGCTAAAGTGAGTGCCAGGAAATAAAACAAAACAATAAATCACAAATGTCACTGTTCCATTGTCTCTCAATTTGGTAATCAGAACAAGTTCTTACTGTTTGGATCACATTTCAGTATGTTTGTCAGAGAACCCATCAATCAGTATTTGAAACAAGTTAACAGGGCACCATAAAATGCAAACCACATTTATGGCAAGTATGACTCATTCACTCTCTCTGGTGAGTCCAAGGGAGCTTGGTTCTTTTGACCTAGCTGTCCCCAAACTTAGGCTGTCAGGTAACTGGAAATGGACTTTCGATGTAAAATCACACATGCATTTCCCTCTAGAAAAACCAGTGCTTTCTTGATTCATATGCACCTTCTCACTGTAGTAAAAGCGGGACCTTTGGAACACATATTTAATTTTCCTGGAAAGGAGAACTTACTGGGTTCCTTAATATCGCTCAGATATAGTAGGTAAACCAGATCTGTAGAGGCTCATGAACTATCAAAAAATAAGAGTATTGGCTTGTATTTTTATGCTTGTGCAGTCTTTTTTCAAGCACACTCTGAGAAGTGGGGACAAGATGCAACACTAGGAAGGGAAATAATCTGCCCATTATTAATACATGGGATGGAAAGTAGGATAGTATCAGGACACCCAAAGAACCTGTCTCCCATCCCCCACCCCACTGGTTGACATGGACTCAAAGCAGGGATTTCCTTGCAGTATACTTAGCTAACTGTGTACTGAGAATTTTTACTAGTAATCAATAATTCAGATTTTTCATTAACTCAGACTATATTATCCCTCATGGATTACATTTCATGGCTTTTGTTATGTGTTATAAGTCATAAAACAGAAAGGGGAGAAATGAATTATTATATTTATAAGAAATCCACATGTGGTAAATCCCTTTATAAAGGAGTTCCCATTTATATTTAATTACTTGCTTTCATTGCATTGACAGCTTAACCTAAAGACAGGGATGGTAAACAAAGAATATGCAGAAGATTTAATACCATAAACTTGGATATTTTTTCATAATCAGTGGAAATAAGAAAGTAAACTTAATGGTCATCTATTATCTGTTTCGAGTTACTTTAAATTGCCTTGGCCAAGGGGCACAAGGGTGGCTCAGTTAGTTGAGCATCTGACTCTCTCTTTTTTTTTTAAAGATTTTATTTATTTATTTGAGAAAGACAGAGATACTGATGAAGAGCATGAGCAGGAAGGAGAAGGAGAAGAAGGCTTCCCGCTGAGCAGGGAGCTCGATGCCGGACTCCATTCCAGGACCCTGGGATCATGACCCAAGCTGAAGGCAGATGCTGAACCGACTGAGCCACCCAAGCACCCCTGGGCATCGGACTCTTGGTTTTGGCACTGGTCATAATCTCAGGGTTGTGGGATGGAGCCCCATGTTGGACTCCATGCTCAACGGGGAGTCTCCCTCTTTCTTTCTTTCTCCCTCCCTCTTTTTCTCTCTCAAATAAATAAAATAAATCTTTTTTAAAAATTTAAAGAATAAATTGCCTTGGCCAATAAATTTCCTATCTTTTATCACATCTTGGGATGGATCACCATGAAGAATAGCAAAGAGCTGTTAGCTATTTAAAGTTGAACACCCTGTAGAACGTTTTAGTGATTATTACTTGGACATCATCTTTTAAAAGCACGCTTTCTTTCTCCCACACACTCTTCTTTTCCCACGGCGATGGATGCTGATTAGTTGGCGAGACTTTAGTAATCCATGAGATCTTTGTCCTAGAAGCCGCACCTCAACTTTGATCTCCATAATATCTTTGAATATCTGCTAATTAAATAACTCTGCATCCCTATTGAAGGCCATGAGTACACCATAAAGGATCACACTTGGTTCAACACACAAGAAGCATTTTTTTCAACAGCTAGTGTCATGTTAATTATATGAGTAAATATATATCAGTGATATAAATGCAGTAAACTTTGGTCTGGATTTTTCAGTGTGTGTGCGCAAGTATGTGGGTTTCCCTTAAGATGGTCTAATGTTTCTCATCTGGGATCATAGTCCGTTTTAGTTTTATAAAATGACTCCTTAAATGAAACAAGTTATTTTTGTAAATAAAACATGATTTGGCAGTTTTCTTTTTGTTTAAAGTAGCATTAAATCATGGAAGTCAAATTTCTTTTTGATGAGAATCAGTAGGAAATAAACTCTATTTGTTCTTTCAAGAGGTAGCAAAATATTTGTTCACAATTTAAATGCAGGAAGTTAGAAAAGGTCAAAATCAGTCAACTCAAATGACAAGTTTAGCCAAATTACTAAAACCCACTGAGTTTCTACAGATTTTTTTTAGTATGTTTCAACTCAATGCCCTGTAGTTATTCAGAGAACATGTGAATTTCAGAAATAATACCAACCTTACATTTACATAATGTTAAAGGGAGAGATTAATTTTATGTAGCATTGTAAGATGATACACTTTGTAGACTATTCATTATCTAACAATTCTATGGGGATTTACATATAAGATATCTCTCTGGGACTATCATCTGACATTTATGTTTGGTGGTTTTATGTAGCCACTGAAATTATCACAAGTGCAAGACATGTCTTGGGTATTAATTTTCGCAAGAGAAAATAAACAAAAAAAAGAACTGAGGATGGTCTGGAATTTCTAGTTACTCCATGGATAACTCTAATCCTTCTTCCCACCCTGATTCTTCTTTTCTTTCTGTACCCTGACTTCATCAGATCCTTGCACCTCCTTGGCCCACAAGCACTCCTGTCCAACTGACAATTAACTCTGCATTAACCCGATTTCTCCCCCCTCTGTTCCCACTTCCAGTCCTGCAGCCTCTCTGCTTGAAACTATTATTTAAGACAACAACAACAACAACAAACTCTTAAATTACCTACTGGTATCATTAAATATGAGTGATTTCAAACTTGAATCAGGGCCACAATGTGGATAATTTTCTGCTCTAAATTGATCTCCTTTTCTGTCTTCCTTGGTGTTCTTCCAAACTTGAACCAACCCCAAGAGTCCTTTCATCAAATGCCATTGACTCTTTCCCTTAAGAAAAAAAAAAAAATAAAAGAAGAAGCCACTCACCTGAATTTCTTCTTACTCACTTAAAAATATATATTCCTATCCTTGGCATACTCACTTTTTCTCTCCTTTCTCAGAGGAGTTTTCCCTACACTTTATCAGGCCAAATTCTTTATCCATGGGTCTTTATGTCTTTTTAGAATAAACATTGTTTTATAAAACTGATATATTCTTACATGAAAACTGGCAATCGGAAAAACATCGATAAAAAGTAAAAAAAAAAAAATTCCAAATCCAATTGAAAAATTAAGTCAAGGAAGACTAGAAAGTTCACAAATCAAGAACTACAAAAATCCCTAAACATAAGAAGAGATGCTCAAACTCACTCAGAAGAAAGATGCAAATTAAAACTACATTGAGATAGCTAGTTCATAATGATAAATATATAAAAGCTTGTCCATATGCTGTCGTCAGGGCTGTGGGGAAATAAGGACTTTCACGATTTTACCAGTACAAAGAAACAACCCTACAGCAGGTAATGCAGCCATAGCTATCAAATGTACAGACGAATTGGCACTTTCATCTAGAAAACCCACGTCTCATAATTAGCCACCCAGAAATATCTATAAAGTTACAAAATGTTACATGTACAAATTACTATATCTTTCTTGTAAATTGGAAATTACTGGAAACAACCCAAGCATCCATCTGTAGATAACTAGATAAAGAAACTAGGGTACTACCATTCAGTGAAATATATATTTACCTATAGGGGCTAGTGAGGAACGGTGACACGAGTAGGAGCTTGCACATCTTAGCATACTGTTTTGGATTTTAAACTGAATCTATTACCTATTTGAAAGACAACACATTTTATTTTTTTTTTAAAGATTTTATTTATTTATTTGACAGATATAGAGACAGCCAGCGAGAGAGAGAACACAAGCAGGGGGAGTGGGAGAGGAAGAAGCAGGCTCATAGCAGAGGAGCCTGATGTGGGGCTCGATCCCATAACGCAGGGATCACGCCCTGAGCCGAAGGCAGACGCTCAACCGCTGTGCCACCCAGGCGCCCCTGAAAGACAACACATTTTAATTTAAAAATTCCCAAACATACTTTCAGATATAAATATCGTGACAATTTGGTGAATATTGTAGTCATTTCTCCATATATATAAAAGTTAGCAAAGAAGGAAGAAAGGAAGCAAAGAGGGCTGGAAGAAGGTCAAAAATAAGTAAGAATTTTTTTAGATTAGGAAAAAATGTAGAAAAATTTAGGATAACAAAAAATTGACAAGATTTTCTTTTTATTTTTTTAAAAAGGATTATGTTTAATTCAGTTGAACGTATTGAAAGAGGGATTTGAATGAGTTGAGATACACTTTAACCTATACTTAAAGTTTCTTTTTTTTTTTAAGATTTTATTTATTTATTTGTCAGAGAGAGAGAGAGCTCACGCACAAGCAGGGAGAGCAGCAGAGGGAGAAGCAGGCTCCCCGCTGAGCAAGGAGCCCGATGGAGGATTCAATTCCATGAGCCTGGGATCATGACCTGAGCCAAAGGCAGCCGCTTAAACGACTGAGCCACTCAGGAGCCCCAAGAATTCTTATTTATTTATTTATTCTCAAAATCTTCATTTTTTAATGAACTCATGTTGATACTTTACAATGGGAATAGTTCTCCGGGCATATTAATTACAATTTTTATCCTATCCCAGATATTGTCTTTGTTTTCATCTATGTTCCCTTTGCTCCACCCCAGACTTTCCTCCTTTCCTGATGTGATAACTTGAGTTCCTTTCACTGATAGCTAAGTATTTATGTTAAGACACATTCCAAATATTACTAAACTTGTAAATATCTCCTTACTACTTCAGCCAGAGTTTACTGCTCCCTTCATCTGATTCTTACACCACAGTGATTATAACTCTCCCGTAGTACAGATCACGTTCCACTGTAACTTTTTTACAAGTGTGTCTCTCCGGAAACATAGCTCCTCAAAATTGGGAGCTATATCTGAACCCATCTGTGTATCCCTTCTGTAGCAACTTGCAGGAGCAAGAATACTGGAACGGTGGATAGGCATATTTTAAAAGCTGTAAGTTACCTTCCATTTCAGTCATGGCGTTACTTTTTTTTTTTAAGTATAAATTTCTATCAACCTCAAGTGAAATATTTACTGTAGAGAATCCTCCACTGGATTAGCATGTTTTTTCAGTCAAGTACCCCACATTGAAGTTCTATGTTTTAGAACAAAAGTTGTGCTGTTCTCCTCGGCTTCTAGAGTTCTTAGCTGCTTTCGTTCTCCCCCACCTCCGATCATTTCCAACACCTCCTCCAGCCCCTGGGCCTTTTCCTTGTCATGATTTATCTTCACAGAGCTTAAGCCTCCATGAGCTTGTCACTTGTATTTCAAGTACCTGTCACATGGTGGCTCCAGGGACTTTTTAATGAAAGGGTTGTTAAGTGGAAGGAAGCAAGTTTGTGGGGGACTCTGTGGTCTGCCACAAACCCCATCCAGAAAGCAGAGCTTGACTGCTCAAGAGACACAGTGGCATGCAGCCTCGGGCCATCTTCCTGCCGTCAGACAGGAAGGGGAGGGATCAGTGAGGAACTCAGAGAGGAACTTAGAGTGACTTAATGATGCTAAATACACTTAGAATTGCCCTTCTGAGGTCCTGCTTCTGTTAGGAGTTTCTGTCCTGGAGGCAAGCTTCTGGTTTTAGGTCCTTTCTGCCCAGTTTCCTTACCTCACAAATAATCCCACATTCTACTTACCAAGTGTTAAGAAATGCAGATTGCATGGAAACAACTATTAAAATACAATGCCTCAGATATCACCACAATGGTGTTTTCCCCCCCATTGGACATGTGCAAAATTAAATATGTGATTAACTTCCATTTGGATGCACACTTAACAATTCCACTTTACCCAACTACACAGGCATTACCATTGCAGTACAACGCATAGTACAAATGAGTAAGGTCACATGAATTTTACAGGATCTCACTGAAGTGAGTTTATTACTGACCAGGCATTTAAAACATTGGTGATTCTTTCATAAGTATTTTTAATAAAAGAAGAATTTATAAGTTGAAATATCTCATTTTTATAGAAATAAGCTCTAAAATAAACGAATTTCACCAAGGGAAAGTATAATTTCTTTGTAGTATTAAAAAAAGAAGCTTTTATTATTTTTTTTCATTGCTTAAACCCTTCAGCATTGGGCCAGCCCATGTTGGCCTGTGCTAGATACAGTGCTAGATATATTTTCCACTCCAATTTCAGTAAAATAGTCATTTTTCAATTATTGAAATAGTCGTATTTCACTAGTAATTCTTAACACAAATTCATTAATTTAGACATAAACTGGTATTTAACCCTTTAAAAATCATACCATCTTTAAAGAAAATGTAAAGATCACCAAAGACGTAGGGCTGTGGATTCATAATAAATGCAGTGGGGAAATTCCAGGCTTTACTGATACACTTGCTTAATAAAAATTTTCCTCAAAAACTATAAAAAACATCCTAGAAGAAGATTCAAAATTCTTAGGCTTAAACAGTTCTGACCCTAATAATTTGTAATCTAAAATGTCAGAGGAAATAAGTCTCTGAACGCTCCCTGGAAAGTAAATCTTCTCTATGTTGACAGCCTGATCCTTATCTCAACCATATTGGCTATTCTCTCCCTTGCTTTAGGAGAAATAGAAAAATTTTTTTTTGAAGCTTATGAACTTTGCACATAACATAAATGATTTTAGTGGGATTTGTATGCCATGATGAGAAAACCAGACAAATAAATTATACAATTATTTTAAACTTTTTTATTAGGTTAAATGTAACATTCATTTATTAGTGAAACAAAAATAAATATTCAGTGTTTACATCTGGACTTTCTAAAACTTTTTTCCTTATATAAACAAAATTATCATTAACTTATTTTTAAACTCTAGCTTTTCCTTTCTTTGACTAAGACCAAATCATTAACTTTAAAATATTTTTAAAAATTAATTCTATGGAAATAACTAACTCTCTGAGCAAAAGAAAGAAAAAAAAAAAAACTCTGTGAAGACTGGACTTTCAGCAAAGACACTTTTTCATCCAAAATACATATTTCCTTTCTGAATGAATGCTGAATAAAAACAAATTTGAGAAAACGTGTGTTTTATTTTACTGATCTATGCTTCTATTTTAATATTAGGTAACAGAAGAGTAAATTTCATGGGAACAGTTTGCCTTTTTTTCTGATATAATTTTTTTAAGCCAAAGTGTTCTTCCATAGATTTGAATGCTTTCCATTATCTTATTGTAGAATGTAGAATGACCAGCAGGTTGTGCTAAAACCTTTGCGATGGTTTTATTCGGCTGGCGGCAGGAGGGGGTGCTTCTGCATACTACAACTTATATGTGTGTTAGGTCAATAAAATATATGGTATGTTCATACATGTTTGTATTACAGGTTTCCATGGCATGCTGGTATTTTATAACATCAAGCTCACTCACACTTACTTAAGAATGGTACTACTAGGATAAATTAATCATATTCTTTCTGTGGAAAATTATTTTTCTCTAGACCATATTCCATACAATCATTCCAAAGTGGGGCAGGTATGATATCTCCACTTACACATTATAGAAATCCACTCCTGGGGTGCCTGGGTGGCTCAGTCGTTGAGCGTCTGCCTTCGGCTCAGGGTGTGATCCCGGGATCCTGGGATCGAGCCCCACATCAGGCTCCTCCCCTAGGAGCCTGCTTCTTCCTCTCCCACTCTCCTTGCCTGTGTTCCCTCTCTCACTGGCTGTCTCTCTCTGTGTCAAATAAATAAATAAAATCTTAAAAAAAAAAAAAATCCACTCCTATCTCACTGTTCTGACAGCAGGAACCACTGGGAAGTGAGTGCCTTTTAAGATCAGAGCTTCCATGTGTAGATCTCATATCTCCCTCCAATCTTTATAAGCATATCCCTTTATCTATCCCATACATTACCTCCTTTCTAGCAAAAAAACTCCAAGAGCTCCAGGTTGACTCCTATTTTTCTTTGCCCCCAATCAGAACAATGTTCAAAAGCCTGCTTATCTAACAAGGTATAGAAATACACCCATTGAAGCCAATTTGTACTGTATATTTTGGGATAGTTGGAAGACTCGCTCAAGGACCATCTCTGCCAAGACAATTAGACATTTATCAGATGGTAGATTGAGTTCGTGTAAATTTAGGTATTTCAACATCCTCTTTGGATAACTTTTGAAATGAAAGAATTGAAGAGAACTAAATAAAATATGATGGTAAATTAGATATATGTTTCAAAAAGATAATTTAAGAGTATAGTTTTTAGAAAAAAATATGTGTGTATAAACCTGTGTGTTTTATTAAAAAATTTTTGAAACTGTTATGATAACCCCTAGTACCAGTATTTCCTTACTAGAAATCATTCCTGCCTTCAAGCTAGTTGTCGTCTTATGTTTGTACACTCCTTTCCTTAGGCTCCAGACTTATCTCTGCTGGGCTGACCATCTTTCGAGGTCATGCCTCTAAAAATGCTGGCTTCAAGGTCTTCCCAGAACTGCTTGAGAGCTGGAGTGCACGAACGCAGGTATCTTCAAAGGTTAGAAACGCTTTTGGGGGGGGAAAAACGGATGAAAAGGGTATATAAAATATTAAGTGGTGGCAGCTTCAAAATCAGAAAAAAAAAACGCATACCCTACCCATAAAAGCACTCAACTTCAATTATTTTGAAAACATGGCTTTGACCCGACAAAACACACCAGCAGCCCAAACATTTGCCTTCTCTGCACTGCATTTTACAAACGCTTCTTCCATTGTATGAAACTGGCTGTTGGTCCACGGGGCTGCTCTTCTCTTCATCTGCCTCTGGACATTTGTACCCGGTACGTTCCACGCACGTGCTGAAGAAGAGCAGGAACAAGAGGAGGAAAAGGGGATGAGCAGGAGAAGAGTGCCTTCCTCTCCATTCAAAGGAGCCGTGCCTCCTTTTGCTGTAGTTTGAACTTGAAACATTGCTTTAATCCATGCTGGGCTCAGCTTCTCTCTGTAACAGTTTTCAGGGCTTTCTATTTAACTTTGATATTTGTTTCTACTCCTACTGTGTGGCTATCTACCTCTAAGGGTAATTATCTCAGGAGATCTCAAACCTTCCCTTAAGGCAAAGTTTCCCGAACAGGTGAGCCAGACCCCTTAGTATACTTGACATTGATCTTCATTTTCCTCAGAGGGTTCTGAAGCCATAAGAATCTTGAGGCTGGCCATCTGCAGGGATAAGAATCCTTGTGCAAAAACTCCGACTTCTTCGATTTGCCATTTACTCCAGTGTGACTTTTAACGACTTTCATTTACTCTCTGTTCATGAGGTGGCCAAATTGGGGAAGCAGTACCTTATGAGGGACTGTGGTCCGTTATCACTTGGGTCAAGGGATTGTGGTCTGCAGAACATCTTAGGAAAAATCCAACTGTCTTTAGGAACTGTATTGGTTTCGGACTAACTATTGCATGTATGTGGCCTCTGATGTATAGATCCCAGTGATGCAGAGCCGATGGGCCTGTCTGTGCTGAGGACTATTTGTGCCTGCTGCTCTCAGGCCCAGGGAGGAAGGAGACTCTCACCCCGAGGTGTGGAGGAGTGCGCCCTGGGGAGACAGACCATTTTCTTTAAGGTGTTTTTCCTTTCTTCTTTCCCAAACATTCTCCCCTTTTCCACAGCTTCGTGCCAAAAGGCAAAATGACCTTGCTTTTTATACAAATGTATTTTCTCTTTTTCAAGCTGCTGCTGTCTCAGGAGAGGGATATTCTTTTTATCAGGTGTAAGCACTATAAGTTTTCCTTAACGCAGTCTTCATGACTGGCACTTTGAATCAACTGATTTCACAGCTTGGATTTTAGACCTTCCATTGCTTTTGTGTTTATAACTTTCCCACTCCTTTATTTTAGGGTTTTATTTGCCCCTCTGACCCCTTGCTTTCTCTAATCTCAAGTACTTGTCTGCTGCTTTACTCTTGTCTATATACCCTAACATCTTACTATTTAGATATCCAAGTATCTACTTCTTTTGTGCTTGATTTTTGACAATTTTAACTCTTGCCTTGTTTTCTTGGTGCATCTCCTTTTAGTCTCTCAGACCCTTCCATACTGAACGATCTTTGACTACTTTCGGTTTTCCAGAAAGTCTAAGCATCTATCTTGAAATCTACCCAGGTTCCTCTAAACATGACTCCTGGAGCATTTAGATAAATGAGTGTAGAGGAAATCTGCTCTCTCTCCCATGTGAATTTTCTTCTGAGAAAATAAATTTTGCTTAAAGGTAAAATGTCAGATCCTGTTTTCTTCCATTTCCTTGCCAGCTCTCCCTCATTTCCAGTTTTAGGAATCAGGACGCGCCTGGCTGCTGCTCACCCTCCCTTCCTAATGGGGAGCTCTGGAGGGCGGAGAAGCTTCTGGCTCTAGCTCAGTGAGAGTCATTTATATTAATGCACCTTGGGGTAGGGAAATTAGTTAGGTAGCATGAAATTCATTAAGTCACGTAAAACATACGGGAATTTATATATATATATATATATATATATATATATATACACACACTTTTTTTTAAAGAGGGTAACTCTTCAGATTCCTTCAGAAAGCTTTGTGTTGAAAAAAAAATAGACTTTTTTTTTAATGGAGGCAGAGCATTTTAAGTGTTTAATTATAGTTTTTAACTGTATTGACTTTTTCCTCTTATGCGTTCGAATCTTCTTTTCTCTCTGTATTACTGCTGTATACAGCCATTGATTCTTAGAGAAATTGCTCGACTTTACCTCTCACCTTTGGCCAAAAATATAAATAAATAAAGAGTTACTTAACTCTTTACATAGATTTTTCTTTTATCCTAAGTAGTGTATTGACTAGCTTTTTACCCAAAAGAAACTCATGAAGAGAATTGGAAAGAAAAAAAAAAAAAGCCTGTAGTTTTTATCTGCTTTTAGAACCCAAATTAATGAATTAGATGAAACCAAGTTCTATGTATTAATCTCACAAACTAAATATACGGCGCACAGAATAGGTTTAGACATCTTCCCTCCACCGAGTTTATTTAAGGTTCTTTGGCAGGAACTTGTGCTGGAATAGGCAGCTTCTTGGATGCTTTCTACTTGCAATTTGACCCCTAATGGTTTTCCTCTTGGCTGAGAAGCTCCATAAACAGAAGTGAGGAGAGATCGTGTGACCCCAGCACTCCAGGCAGCTCGGATCTGTGGAAAGGAGGGGCGGCAGCGGCACAGAGACTGCTCTTGGCTGCTGTGTTTAAGATGCATCAAACAACAAAACATCCTCTCTAAGAAGGATAAGGCCGTGTCCTTAAGAATTCGGGCATTCTGCTTAACCTCTGAGAGCGGGCTGAACATGGCTGCTGGGTCCTGAGTGAGGTAACTGCTTCAGAACAACTGACACTCTTGAGGGGCGGGGCGGAACGTGGGGACAGCTGAAGCCTTTGCAGCTGAAAGTTCGAGCCTTATTCTACCAACCCAGGCATACGACTTGGAGAGAGTTACTTAACCGTTCTTCGCTTCAGTTTGTTTCATCTCTATAATTGGGACGATATTAAAAAATTACCTACCATTCATTCAAGGCAACAACCCAAGCACTGTGTTAAGCACTTTAGATTTTCTCATTTAGTCCTAACTGGAAAAGCAACCAAGCGGTAGCGTTTGATGATGGTCCTACTCTTTGACCTCTCCAAGCCCCAGTTGTCTCAACTGCAACCTGGAAATCACTCCAATTCTTACCTCCCAGGGTTGTTGTGAAGACTACCTGATAAAATGTGCAAAAATGTTTACAAGGGGGATTGACTCATAATGAGAACTCAGTACATAATAGTTCTTACTAACACTCCTCAAAAGGTAGTTGTTATCCCCACTTTATAGATGTGGAAATTGGTATCAAGAATAGTTGCTAAGTAATATAGATCTGGGATTCAAGCGTAGGTCCATTGGCTATTAAATCTTAGCTCCAACCACCAATCCCTGCGGCCGACACCCACTCTCGTTCCCTTTGTCTCATTTCCCACCCCCACCTCCTCAGCTGGGCCCACTGGTCTCTATGAATCATGCGAACATTCCGCTATCCTCTTCTGGTTTCCAGACCTATCCTGACTCGAGGGAGGAAGTTCCAAACCAGACTCAGCTTCTCCAGCCTTTGAGGCTGGTTATTGAGTCACTCTTCCTGTTACTGTGAATTCAGGACAAAGAGTCCGAGCACTGACCACACAGTCCTGTCTTGTTCACTAAGGAAACCCCCGCAGTGGTCTCAGAGAAGACAGGAAAACCTTCCAAAGCTGGCCATGGCGCCTGGTCCCGAGTGTCAGTGGCCTCTCCACCTTTCTCGTCCAGTCCTTCCCACTCTGTGGCTCACAACACGGGGCTCTGCGTGCTGTTGACAAGAATGGGACTGTGATCGGCACTTTGTAGACCTCCCCTCCAATGCGAGTTATATCCCTCAAGGCAATGATGAGTATCTCAAATTTAAGTTGAGGAAACAAACTTAAAATGATTAAATAAATGTGCCCAAGGTCGCACAATTATTAACATTTATAAGAGTCTTTTGCATTCATTATTCACTGATAAGTCTACATCACCTAGAACAGAGCTTCTCAAGGTTGGTGCTATTCGTGTTATATTCTAGTGGGAAGTGAGAAGCGGAGGAGAGTGTGCCACTGTCTTTTCACGGCATAATGCAGAAGTAGAACACATGAATTCTCCCCACGTTTCATTGCCTTCACTCTCACCCCATTAGCCAGAACTTAGCTATATGGCCACACCTAGCTGCAAAAAAAAAAAAAAAAAAAAAAAAAAAAAAAGCAAGCACATGTGGTCTTTATTTGTGTCCATATCAAAATAAGGGATTGCGATTGTTCATTTTATGTGTCACCTTGCCTGGGCTAAGGGATGCCCAAACAGCTGGTAAAATATTACTTCTGGGGTTGTCTGTGAGGATATTTCTGGAAGAGATTAGAGTTTGATTCGGTTGACTGAGTTAACAAGATCCACTCTCACCAATGTAGGCCGGCATCATCGCGTCCACTGAGGACACAAACAGAACAAAAATATCCATCTTTTCCTGCCCTCAGACATCAGAACTCCTGGTTTGTAAGCCTTTGGACTTGGACTAAATTATACTACTGACTTTTCTGGTTCTCCAGCTTGCAGGTGACAGACCGTGGGCCTTTGTGGCTTCCATCACCTTGTGAACAAATCTCTATTATTCTCTGACCTATATATCTACATCTACATCCCTTTTCTTTTTTAAGATTTTATTTATTTATTTATTTGAGAGAGAGAGTGAGAGATGAGAGAACGTACACAGAGGGAGAAGCAGGCTCCCCACGGAGCAGGCAGCCCGATGCGGGACTTGATCCCAGGACCCTGGGGTCATGACCATAGCCAAAGGCAGACGCTTAACCAACTGAGCCACCCAGACACCCCTATCTACATCTACATCTATCTATACCTCTCTCTATACTGATACCTATCTATATCAATACCCTATTTGGTGAACCCTGACAAATATAGAAACTTCATTGCTACGGGGGGAAAAACACATAGAAATTGGAGACAACGAGCAATTTCTGCCACCGCACTTCAGTGCTGTCGTGAGAACCGAGTGCATTGTAAATGTGAGAGTGCTCTCTGGCCCCTAAGCAAAAGCACTGAGCTAACTGGAGTTGCAGACTTCTTCTAAAGAAACGGTTGCCCCACAAATCTTGAAATTGTACCAACTTATAAACATAAGTAAAATATAGCAACAGCAACCACATCAAGCTTCCCCAGGAGCACCAAGCTTCATTTCATCTGGGAGCTGAAGCCCAGGCCTGGATGTACTCTGCCCAGTGAAATGCCAAATGCTCACGGGAATTCTGAATTTAGGAGGTGGTACCATTAGCTGTGCTGCAAGTCATTTGATTTTCATGTATGTCATCGTCTCTGGGTTGGAGCTAAAAAAGCCTCGCGTTTCCTGTTGTTCCTTTCACGTGGCCAGCCAAACAAAGGAGGCTGCTGATTACGAGCCTTCGACTTGGGAATTGACTTTGTCGAGGATGATACTAATCGGCTTTGACGACGCCAAACTACACGTCTGGTCATCATTTTTCTTACCTGCACACCTAAGGCAAAGGACTCCATCTTCGAATTCCACCGAAGCAATAGCATTCTCTAAATCTTGGTCTCTCCAGCCACAACATAAAAGTCAAGACGAAAGGGCGGTGGGGAAAGTGCCCGGAGCTCCCTTTTGGTGGTCTGAATAATCTAGTGTGGATCACACACCAGTCATCGCCTGGCTGGCACTCTTGGTTCAGCTGAGGTCCAGGCATAACAGGCCCGCCCTGCTGTCACTGACCGACGTGTACTGAGGGAGACGCGTGTGGGTGTTTACACAGGGCCTGTGTGCCGGGGCCTGGCTCATGCTGGCCTGAGCCTCTCACTTCTCTGAGAACTGGAATTCCCCAAATTTTCCCCCAAATTAAAAGAACTAACAAACTGTATTACAAAAACAAACAGAATTTGTTTTTCTTTTAACAAATAAAAGCTAATTTATGCTAAAGCTTTGTTGCCTTGATTCAAGCCAACCACATTATTCACTGCCAACACTTTTCTGTATTAACTTCTCAAGTTCGTCAAGCTTAGCCCTTGCTGGAAAAAGTATAGGGTTTGCAAGCCACTAATTGGCCTAAAATGCTCCTCGATTTTATATAAACACACAGCATAGTATCAAAAATAGAGTTGTATTCATTAGCCTAAAAATCCAGCTTCCCATGTGAAACCTTTTTTTATACCCCTCAAGATTTAGGTCTGCCTCTAGAGTTAAAGGAAAACTTGTTTTTTAAACGGGTACTCTGTAATTTCACGTTTAAAAAAAAAAAAGAGATGGCTTTGATTTCTATTTTTGCCTGTTAACATATTCTGTAAGCGCTGAGGCAGAAAACCGAAATCTTTCCCTCCACTACTCGGTGCTGATATTATTAGGGAAGTAAATCTGTGAAATGATGAAAAAAATGTAACGATAACAGCATATCAACAGCAATAATAAAAAAAGAGAAATAGATGCGTTCTCGAGGATTCCACCACAGATCGGTGATTAACTCTCTATCACATTTTGCAAAGCTATTGTTTGCAATCCTTTGTGATTCTCCGGGATCAAGTCCACTCCGCCCCCCTTACTACTCAAAGCAGATGACTCTTCCTTCTGCTTCACTGAGAGCAGGATGATTCCATGTGTCTCCTTGGCAAGCCTTTTCCTAACTCAGAATCCCTCTGTCTTAATTCCTTCGGCCTCCTTCTTCCTCGGGTATGAGGGCTTGCTTCTCTGTCCTTTTTTCCGTAAGACCCCTTTACCTCTGTCCTCAGTCCCAGGGCCTCGCATCCCCTCAACAACTTTACCAGCCTCTACTTCAAATGTGTTTCCTCTCTTGCTCTTGCTGAACTACAAACAAATTTTCCCCAATTCTAAGAACAATTTTCTCCTTTGCCATTCCCCCCAGCTCCTCCCGTCATAGCTTCCGCTTGATCAACTCCAAATTCTCCAAATAGTGGCATAAATCAGCTGTCTACATTTCTTCATTTGTTACCCACCTTCCAAATCTTTGAAATTTAATGTCTATCCCGAAACCCACTCTTGAAACCAGCCTTCCCAAATTTAATGACCTCAGGATTGTCAAATTTAATGATTTCTTTTATCCCTATAGCAGATGACACTATACACAGTGATTCCTTCATCCCTGTTGCCCATTAACCTGGACCTAGAGACACCAGCAGCCCACTGCTCTTTCTTCAATGTCATGGCCTGGCATTGAGCATTGGACCTAGAAGAAGGACACTGATTTCCCCAAGGAAAAGAGGTCCTGCTGACCTTTTCCTTATTGTAGAATGATGACACCAATTTTGACCATGTTCATTGATGAAGACAATTTTTCCTTAGCTTCCTCTACAATATAGTATTACTTTTAACATGGTATATTTCAATGAACAAAAGTTCTTACTTTTAATGCAATAAAACCTATGATTTTGTTTTTCCTTTATGGATGGTGTTATTTGTGTCCTACATTTTGGTTTAGAGGCCATATGTATGATCATCAGAAAGACCAAAAAAAGAACTTGTATCACCAAATATGAACATATATGTTAAAGCTATTCAGTTTAATATAGTGTGGCAGTGAACCATGATATCCATGATATATATATATATATATATATATATATATATATATATATATATATATCTCCTCCAAACCAAAATGTATGACATCAGCTACTGCTCTGAGGGACCAAATTTACATTTTCAATTTAGTACTGAGTATTGCCATTTAGCCTTGGTAAATGGACTTAAAAACCTCCCAGTGTCCCGGGATTAAGTCTTCTATGTTGTCTTTGATTTATTCCTCTCCCTCACTGCCTAGGGTCACCAAAACTAGTTGATTCTCCTTTTGCAAAGGACCTGGCAGGTATCCATTACTTTGACACCCACTATTAAAGCCCTGTAGAAGCCCTTACTATCTTTTGACTAGAATATTTCAATACCAATTTATGGTATCCTGCATGCCATCTGTTCTCATCTTTGGTTTATCCAACACTTTGCTGTCCAGTAACACTCCTATAATACATCTCTGATCATAACATTATCTTTTTGTTGTTCTCCAATGGTTCACAAGGGTAGGTCACTAAGCTCACTTTCTTGGAGACTTGACCCCTTACCATCTGCTCCCTATGTACTAGCTGAACTGTCTACTCACCGCATAATAACTATCATCTACCTTTTATGTTCCTAGAACTTATTTAGTGTGTTCCCCTGCTTAGAAGGCTTTGGCCCTGGAGATGTGCACTCTAAAATTGACCTGTCATTTTAAGTCCTAACAAAAATGCTATCTACTATGAGAATCATTTCTGGATCCTGTTTCCCTCTCCTTTTGGATTTATTCATCTTGGAAGTAATTTCTCCCTCAACTCAAATCTCACTCAAGTTTGTATCTTCCACTCAGTTGTTATGTATTTGAGTGCCAAGACAGTTACTACTGACTACAAGAATAAATTAATGGAATGGGCATCTGGGAATAAAGAGGGAAGGAGGAGAAAAGGAGAGAGAGAGAGAAAAGAATTAGAATGAACTGAAGGGAAGAGGAAGAAAAGGGGAAAGGAGGGATGTGGGGGAAGAGGAGAAGGGAAGAGGAGAGAGGGAAATAGATGGGAGAAGAATAAGTTGGGGAGAGTAGAAGAAAGAGGACCACAAAGATGAAGGAAAGAGATGATCATCAGAAAGACCAAACAAAGAACTTGTATCACCAGATGTGAACATATATGTTAAAGCTATTCAGTTGAGTATAGTGCAGTAGTGAGCCATGATAGACCAACAGAACACATATGTGCACATGTGGAAGACATAATTCATGACAGACCTGGCAAAGCAGATAAATGAGGGAAACTGCTGAGGTAATTAGTCATATGACAAAGAATTAAATTGTATTCCTATTTCATATCATACACAAACATTAATTCCCTTTAGTATAAGGATTTAAATGCAAAAGGAAGAAATTTAAACTTTTTGATAAACAAATAGGAGTATAACTTCAGAGTATAGGATAGAGAAGGATTTTCATTGCATTAGAAGTATGAACTTCTGTTCCTTGAAACATGCCACGTTAAGAGTGAAAAGATGAGTCACGAAAGAGTATAGACTTGTCACATGTATGACCAATGCAGAAGTAATATCTAAATACTTACACACACATGCACACAGCTATCATACACACATTTATAAGTCCTATGAAAAGTAGAAAAAAATAACAAAAAGAGTTAGGAAGGTTTTATATAGTAGTGAGTGGAAAAATAAATTGTTTCTTTCATGTGAGAGAATTTTTGGCCTTATTAGTAATAAGGAAAACAAAAATTAAAGGTATGACCCAAAGGCTGGTGAGGAGAAAGACGAACTCTCATCTACGGCTGTGATGTATCTTGCTACAACCACTGTGACAAAGACTTAGTTTTAAATGTGCAGATTTGAAGATATACATGCTTTATAATCCAGTGATTTCATAGATACTTGCAAGCCTCTTGCATAATTACAAAATGAACAAAAATGAGTGAAAGACAGCTACAAGTATGAAAAAGAAAGTAAAGAAAAAGCAACTGTAGAAGAGTATTTTCTGAATCATTTAACTTTTTTTTTAAAGATTTTATTTTATTTATTTGACAGAGAGAGAGAGGGAACACAAGCAGGGAGAGTGGGAGAGGGAGAAGCAGGCTTCCTGCTGAGCAGGGAGTCCTACAGTGTGGGGCTTGATCCCAGGACCCTGAGATCATGACCTGAGTCAAAGACAGATGCTTAACTGACTGAGCCAACCAGGCACCCCTGAATCTTTTAATCTTTATGAAGAACAAAAACAAGTAAAAGTAAATAATATAGGGCACCTGGGTGGCTCAGTCGGTTAAGCGTCTGCCTCCAGCTCAGGTGATGATCTCAGGGTCCTGGTATTGAACCCCTCATTGGGCCCCTGCTCAGTGGGGGGCCTGCTTCTCCCGCTCCTTCTGTGTTCATGCTCTCTCTTTCTCAAATAAATAAATAAAATCTTTAAAAAACAAACAAAAAAGTAAATAATATACAGATTATAGATTATATATATGTATGAATCTATGCAGGTATACAGACACGTAGTATATAAATAAAAACAAATAAACTAATGATACAACTTCAGGGCACACTTACATTTGGCATGCAGTTAATGAAAGCATATAGTGGAATCAGAGGTACTGTTAATATTCCATTTCTTAAGGTAGATGTTGGGAACTGAATGTGTATTTTATTATTCTTTGAATAGAACTCATGTATTTTGTGCCCTTTTTCATTTACATTATGTATTTAGTGTGTGTATATATATATATATAATGTATATATGATGCTGTACATGATATGTAAGTATATATGTAACATATGTAATATATATGTAGATTTATATGTAATGTATATGCAAATACATACATATATGTACGAGAATAGAAGATTTATTTTGACACTATAATCTACAATATTTCAAGAAGTAATTGAAGCTCTTAAAAATATTGATGTTACTGATTATGGAAGAAATGTGAACTTCAGGTTATAAGAAAACAACCAGGGTAAGTGAAAACATTAAGAGAGACCACTCGGGAAAACAGTGGAAAAGCGCAGATTTCACCAAGTGTATTGTATGTCCCCAGGAATAAAACTACTGACTTACTCTTTGGGAAAATGATTTTGGAGCATGTTGCTGCCTGTGGGAAAGACCTGAGGGTAAAGAAGGGAGATGAGAGAGAGGAGAAGGAAGACAGAAGAGAGAAGGATATCCAGGACTGCAACGGAGTGAGCACAGAAAACACACATCTAGAAGGAGGCTGGCGGGATCATAGGCTGGTGGGATCACCCTCAACACAGGAAGTGTGCAGGTGTGCCATCTGTACAACAGAGAGCAGAGTGAAGAATAGGGGATTTACAAGCAGCCACGCCATGTTTACCAGCTGACAATATAAGGAAAGTTTAAGTGAATTTTTATATACATAGACATAAAACCTTGCATTGAAGAGCATTCCACAGGGGCAAATAAATTTCCTGATGACTCTTCTCTCACGATGTTCTTCCAAAAACTGATGGTGCCTTCAAATACTCAAAAAGGAAACAGCATAGTATGTGTATGCAAATATTACTCGGAAAGAGGAAGGAATGGCAAAAGAAAGTGGTCACTGAAGAATACGGATGTGAAAAAACACCACCACTGAGGAATAGAGAACATGCCCTAAGACATTCCCTGGTAACTCAAAGGTATTTGAGAAAAGATCTATTGGACCTGCTGTTTAAAGTACATTTGGTCCCTGATTTATGGTCATTCAACTTATGATTTTTCAACTTCAGGAGGTGTGGATGTGATACTCATTGGATAGAAACCGTACTTTGCATTTTGAATTTGGATCTTTTAGCGGGCTAGCCACATGCGCCATGATGCTCTCTCGCGATGCTGGGCAGGCACAGCCAGCTGCAACTCCCAGTCAGTCACGTGATCACAAAGGTACACAACTGATACACTTGCAACCATTCTGTACCAACACAACAATGCTGTTTTTCCCTCTCAGCACAGTATTCAATAAATTACGTGAGCTATTCAGCACTTTATTATAGAGTCGGCTTTGCATTAGATGATTTTGCCCAACTGTAGCTTAATGTAAGTGTCTGAACATATTTAAGGTACCCCAGGCTAAGCTATGGTGTTCAGTAAGTAGCTGTATTAAATGCATTTTGACTTATGATATTTTCAACTTACAATATGTTTATTGGAGCTTGTATAAGTGGAGGAAAACTCATATCTTGTATGTAGAGCTTGAAGAAAAAAAATGGCATTTAAAATGTCAAATGGACAGATGCTAGAAAGTAAATAAAGGAGGAAAATAAAGTCATCGAGAAGCCAAATGCAAAAGAAGTTGAACACCTAACGGGGAACATGGGCAGATTTTGAGAGAAAAATAAAAGTTAAAAAAAATCTGTATTTCAAAATAATTTAAGTAATAGGGAAACATGATAGTTACAGAAAGTGAACAGTGGGGTCGAATACACACACAAAAATGTAGTTAATAAAAAGAGAAATGGAAGGGAATTAATACTGAAGCACAGTTTTGTGAAATACTGGGAGACAAATTTCTGAATGTCTAGGGTACACAGTGCATATGGCAAATAGGGAGGGTGAGTGCCAACCATACCTCCCCTCCCCGTGCACATGCTACTTCTCACATCAAGAAGTGGAGGGGATTTCCCGCCTATTGGAATCAAAGCTTATCTTGCATGTTATATCTGTACATCTCTATCTCTATCTATCTATAATTATGTATATAATCACCAGGTTATATGTTTTTAAGGCATAAACAAGCCCAATCTTTATTTCTTGGTTTATTCATCAGGTTACTGGCCATTTGCTCACCAGTTTATATTATACTGCTCATTTTGATGATACCAATTCATTCATTCATTTATTTAATAAATAATAATTGAGCATCTACTATAGGCCAGATCCAGTGCAACAAGCTGGGGATACAAAGGTAAACTATATAAACATGATCTCTTGTACTTGTCAGGGAACAGTCTAAGCTTCTGTAACAAAGAGACATCAAAGTTTAGAGAAATGAGTTAGAAAGTGTTTATTTCTATTCATAGGCTGGTGGGATCACCCTCAACACTTACAGACTCAAGAAGTCTGTCCCAATTTTTGCCCTATTTCAGTTACTGCAAAGGGAGAGTTCATGAGGAGAGACCATATGGACAATCTTATAGGTGGGAAAGACCTGAGAGAATCATACATATATCTACTCATATGCCTTTGATGAGAATATAGCTACATGGTCTCACCTCGCTGCAAGAGGGCTGGGAAATGTCATCTTTAACCTGCCGACTCTGGGGTCAGCTAAGTCTGTTGAACATGAGTGGAGAAGAATGGAGATTGGGTAATCAGTAGTAGTCAGTTATCCCTTTTGTCAGTCATCCTATCAAGTCCATGGTAGCTACAATAGTAAGTGATGTATAGTGATCTATGCCTTTAACACAGACTTTGGGGACCATGGACGTTTACCTGAATGAAACTCATTTAAACCAGGACTTTCAGGAAGTTCAAGAATTATCAGATAAAAAGGCAAAAGGAAGAGTATGCAAAGGTCAGGATATGAGGGCAAGCATGGCTATTCATGGAAAGTTTCACTGAATCCTAGATAGCTCTCTGGTGCCCAGTAGTCCCTGGCACATACCAGACATGCCATACACATATATGGAATGAATAAATGAATAATCCATTGAGTTCAAATACCAGCACCTCTATAGTATTCTCAGCAGGTGAGTTTCCAGTCTCTGAATACTTCCAGTGATAGAGAATTGCTATTAAACCTATTGTCTATTTATTCACTCAGCCAACCAGTCAGTAGGTCAGCCAGTCATTCAATGAACTAGCATCTATTATAAATCCTGTTGTAGAACTTGGGGCATAAAACAATGAACCAAAAGACAGTCTCCATTCAAATTACAGTTGGAGAAGGGGAAGAATACAAATTGGTCAGTTACAAACACAAAGTTGATACCATAACAAAAATAGTAAATGATGTTATGGGAATTTGTCTGAGGATTTGATCTAGCAAAGGAGGCCCAAGAAAGCTTTCTTGAAGATAGAATTAAATGGCACTCTGTGGAACACAGAAGAACTAGCTACTTAAAATGGGAAAAAAACCAGCATGTGATGAGGCCCTCTGTAGAGTGGAATCCTGGTGTTATACAAGAGAAAAAGAGAAGTCCCATTTGGCTGCATTGGGACCGAAAAAGTTGGTAAAAATAAATTGAATTCTGGATTATAACACATCAGCGAGTTTGTTAGAGACTGTTAGATCTTGCCAAATATCCCTGTTTTCTTCTTCCACGTACATATGAATGAAGCTTATATGAGTTATTCTTACCATTAGGCTGGGAGCAGTGCACTTCTGGCCAACTTAACTAACAAAGGGTCTGCCTACTCCACACTCCTTCTTTCAACCATGCACCTAGAACTAAAGGACTCCAACTCCGGAGTAGCACACCTGAACCAGCTCGGGTGCCTGTTGCTTATAGGAATGCATTGATTTAAACTCTTATTCATCCACTCCTCCTCTCTTTGGATTAGAAGATCCTCCTGTCAGGTATTATGCTGACTGGAATAAGTCTACCAGAGAAAGACGATTATCATATGGTTTCACTCAGATGTGGAATATAGGAAACAATGCAGAAGATATAGGGGAAGGGAGGGAGAACTGAATGGGAAGAAATCAGAGAGGGAGACAAACGATGAGAGATTCTTGACTATAGGAAACAAACTGAGGGCTGCTGGAGGGGAGGTGGGTGGGACGATGGGGGAACCGGGTGATGGGCATTAAGGAGGGCACGTGTATGTTGAGTACTGGGTGTACTGAACTCTACATCTGAAACTGACGTACTACATGTTAAAAAAAAAAAAAAAGATCCTCCTGTCCCTAGTCTACTTATCATCCTCTTGTTCCCATCCATTTCTCTCCCTTTGGAGAGCTTGTTCCATCACTGATTCCATTGCTTTGCAGTATCTTTGACTGTGGTTCTTGCTCCTAACATCTTCTCTTCCACCCATGATACAATGATGGCAAATGGTATTATACACAATGGTGTAAAAGTCTTTACAGATAGAATATAATGGTGAGATGGAGGAAACACTCTGAATCCAGACTGCCTGGATTTAAATCACAGCTCTTGCCACTGGCCTCACTTTGTAATGTCAGCCAGTAATGCAGCCTCTCTGGGTTTTTGTTGCCTCATTTGTAAAATACTAATAATAAAAATACTTAGTTTTATGCGTGCTGTAAGGACTACATGAGTGTGTGTGTGTGTGTGTGTGTGTGTGTGTGTATCTATATCTATCTATCTATCTATCTATCTATCTATCTATCTATCTATCTACAGAACCCCTAGTAGAGTACATGACACATCGTAAACTCTCAATAAATGTTAGCTATTAATCTTGTTTTCCTTATTAAATATTGATAAAGAAAATGAATGACACAACTAAAACAAACAAGAAAACAAAAGGCAAAACAAAACAAAACTTGCTCTCATGGCTAAAGATATTGTTCATTTCCTGGTCCAATCAAGATTTTTCTTTCTTTGACGCGCCAAAACCCAACATTTCCTGGATAGATATCAATCTAGTTTGGAACACCAGTTCCTTATTTTAGGTCCCTCATGGTTATTTGTAAAAAACTGCCCATTCAGTTTATTTATTCTTTGTTTTTAACTGAGTTACTTTCTTCCAGTAAATCTTTGAAAGGCTGCCACTGGTTAATTATCAACACTGGAAAGGCCTTTCTATTTGTGTGGCCCTCCTCTCTGCTTTGTGTCTTTCCTCCCCTCACATCCCAATGGCCTGCACTTTAGCTGAAATGAGATTTTTCCTGTCCTGACTTTTTCAGAAAGAACAGATGACCACTTGCTTTAGAGATACAAAGATGAGATGACACTAAATTTGTAACACAATTAAGCAACCCTTTCTACCAATGTAGCTTAACATAGTTGTTTGATGTTTGCAATTTGGAATAAAGTGCAATAGGAATCCTGAGTGGGAAGTGTATTTGGGGGTGCGGAAGGGATGGCATGAGGGAAGGAGTAGGGCAAACTTGAGGAAAGAAGCCACATTTGAAATATGATTAGAATTTTCTCAGGAAGAGAGAAAAGCACATTCTAGACAAAAGGTCACTAGGATGCCCCTACCCCTCTCAGTAGCTGTGGCCTCTCTCTGGTTGCCTGGGTAATGTATTGAAGGCACACACCAGTCTGGCTCACACTGTCTAAGGAAACTTTATTGACCTCATGATATACACTGGCAACACGAAATTAAGCAGTGTAACATCTCAAGCTCATCACAAAGGAAACCACTTTTACAAAAGTTTATAGAGGTTAAGGGCCCCTCCACATTGCAACAGCTGTCACAATTCTCTCCCAGTTCGGCAGCCCCCTAGGATAACCATAGCAACCCTTCTCCCCCAGTCAGCAGTGTGGCCCATCTCTGCAGAGGAGGACAAGCTACACCTCCAATCAACCTGAACTCCCCACTCCTGGGAGATTTCATCTAGTGATCTCATGGTAACCAAAAAATAAAAGAGAAGTAATTTTTGGTCTTCATTGAGTTCTCATTTTGTCTTAGTTAGTTGTGATCTCTATTATACTTTACAACACATCTGAAAGTCATATCATCCCATGTACAGGAAAGGGCATAAAATCAACTGATATTTAAATATAAATAAAATGTATTCAAATATAAATAAAATGTGTTCAAATATAAATATCTAATACATAAGGAAAGTGAACTACTTTGGACATTCAGCTTACAAGGAAAAGTTACAGAGAAAATATCTCAAACACAGCTTGCAAGTCTGGCCTGCAGACTCTCTGCTTGTTTTCCTCTCTTGCCCAGTTTTTTTCAAAGATGCTTTGCAAACCCCTCTGATTTTCGTGAAGCCCCCACTCAAGGCTGCTGGGGGCTGGTAAGAGGACTCAGAGGATGCCAGTGAGAAACAAGGGAGCCACTGATTAAGAAACCGAGTAAGTCTGTAGAGACAGGTGAAAATTAACTGGAGAAAACGCTCTGCATACCATAAAAAGGAATTATTTTAGGTTACGTAGCTCCCTGCTCACCACTAAGCAGAATGTTTTCTTTTCTTTTTCTTTTAAGATTTCATTTATTTATTTGAGAGAGAGCTAGAGAGAGAGCACGAGCGGGAGGAGGGGCAGAGGGAAAGGGAGAAGGAAGCTCCCCCCTGAGTAGGGAGCCCAGGGAGGGGCTAGATTCCAGGACCCTGGGATCATAACTTGAGCCAAAGGCAGACGCTTAACTGACTGAGCCACCCAGGTGCCCATAGTGGAATGTTTTCTGAAGAAGATAACATAATGCTCTATGATCATGGTTTCCAGCTATCAAATTAGATCAACACCGGAACTCTCAATCTCCTTGATGAATAGGGCTGATTCGCACTTATCTTGTGCCTTTCAGTAAAAATCTTTTCCAGTTAAGCCCCTCTTCTATAACCTTTAATAATAATAATAATAATAATAACCTTCTATAACCTTTTATAACCTTAATCATCTACCGTCCTAGCTGCCAGGTTATGATAAAAAATAAAATGAGATAATATAAGAAGAAAAAAATACCTCTGAGCACTTCTAGAAGACTTAAACATAAATAATACTATGAAAAAGCATATCTCAAGTAAATTTTGCATCTATTCAAGGAAGCAGTATGTATTATTTATTTTACAATAATCGATTTTAGGATAAAACTAAAGACTAGATGTATTTTCTTCAATCTCAACAAATATAACCAATCTTTAGCTAAACAAGCTGTCTTCCTCAAGAGTACAAAAATGAATCTGTTAATCCAAATATTACTGACCTTACTTTATTTTCCTAACTTAGTACATTCACTTTTGAAAGTGTTGTGAATTTATTTCTCAGAATTATGCAATATGGCTCATCAGCTGATGAGCGTATTGATATGTCTTACTGTGTTATTTATGTCACTAATTGGCAAAATACATGTCATATTGGGCAATCCTGTCCTCTCCCAGGGTTTCAGAAAGCACTTTATGTACTTCTGATTCCCAAATGGCTGTCTTTATGAATGGCTAAGACTGGCCAGTCTCTCATCAGTTCTGTTTCCTGGAGTCCCAGCTAGAATATCTATGTCCCCACCTTCTTGCAGTGAAATGTGACCAAGTGCTTGCATTCTCCCATCCAGACAGGAATGCAGGGGACATGACAGCTTTTAGACTGGCCAAGCGCGCTCCCTTTCTCTTCTGCAGCCTGAAGCTGAGGACCCAGTGTGGACATTGCTGAGGCCACAGTCAGAGAAACTTTCAGTGACCTATTGATTGAGAATACTCGTTTGGGACTTTATAAGATAAAACAAAAATAGCCTGCAGGTTAAGGCACTGAAATCTAGGAGTTTATCTATCAAAACAGGATATACAACCTGAACCAGTAGTCCATCCCAACTCCTGTCTTGAACTCCAAACCCATATTTCTAAATATCTACTTGGCTATCTTTATATGAGTCAAGTACAACGTATCTAAAACTGAAACAAGTATCTCGGGCTCCAAATATACCTTTCTCATTTTTACAAAGATTTTATTTATTTAGTTGAGAGAGAGAGTGTGTGTGTGTGCTCACTCATGAGCAGGGAGTGGCGCAGAGGGAGAGAGACAAGCAGACTCCCCGCTGAGTGGGGAGCCCCATGCGGGGCTTGATTCCAGGACCCTGAGATCATGATCTGAGCCAAAGGCAGACACTTAACCGACTGAGCCACCCCGACATCTCATTTTCAATTGCTTTCCACTCTACTTACCAGCCTAAGAATGTGGGCTCACACTCTATATCAGTGTTTCTACAACCGCGGCATGCATTCCAATCAGCTGGCAGACTTGTTCTAACACCAGTCCGGCTCGCCCCACTGCTCCCTGGCCCCAGGGATTCTGATTCAGAGAGTCCAGGGGGCGGGGGTGGGGGGGTGCGGGTGGGGGGGATTGAGACTCAGGTGATGCTGATGTCACTGCTCCGGAGACCGCAATTTGTGTAGCCCTGTACACACCACCACCCCCAAACCATCTCACCTTCCAATTTGCTGAGTGCTAAGTAGTGTACCTCGGATTTATCTCTAAAATCTGTCTTCTTTCCATTTTCACTTGGCCTATTTTCAGCTTCTGCTCTCTCTCACATTAATTGTTGCATTGACTTCACAAGTGCTCTGTCTTCCTCAAACCCGTTCTTTGCTCGGCTGTCGGAATGGCTTTAAAAACCAACTAACCAACCACAAACCGAAACATTGTCTATCTGTGGTTTTCCCACTTCAAAATATTTAATATAATGATTTTCAACTTCTCCCTTCTTTTATTTATGTATTTTTCTTACACAGCAGAACCCTTTCTTCAATAACATTTTGTGGGTGAATAAGGTTCGTCTCTGGCTGAAGTCAGAATGGGGGCTGAGATCCTGGATCTTATTTCCTTTCTCATCTCACCCATTTGGGAGTCTCTGGTGAGTCTCTTGATAAGTCCTATGGCCTCTCAAAGCAGAGTTTGAAAATGATTTATTCAGATGGAGTCTCAATGTTTGTTTGAAAAAGTTAAAATAGGGGTACCTGGGTGGCTCAGTCGGTGAAGCATCTGCCTTCAGCTCAGGTCATGATCCTGGAGTCCCAGGATGGAGCGCTGAGTGGGGCTCCCTGCTCAGCGGAGAGTCTGCTTCTGCCTCACCTCCTCTGCCCGCCCCAGCTCCTGCTCCCTTGCTCACTCTCTCTCTCAAATAAATAAATAAAAAATTTTTAAAAATAAAAAAGTTAAAACATGAGGGCATGGCATTGAATACTCTACATAATTCAGCTCCAACTTAGGTGTTCACTTTCACGTTCTTTCTCTTTCCTTCTATGGATATGATGCCACACAGGAGCATCAGTTCTGTGATGTGTGGTGAGCACCCAGGATGGCTCACAGTTGTCTACCTTGCCACTGGTTGCACATTTTCCTATCTCTAGTACACCCTTGTGCACCCATCGCCCAGTCTAGCACAAATATCCCATCACCAATAAAGCTCTTCGGGTTCCCATCCCATGATCTTCCACCACTCAAGACAGAAATCGTTATTTTCTCTTCATTTCCATTTGCATCCCAGTTGCAACTATTGGTTTGTTTTCTGACTGAACTCTAGAAAAGCAAAGCCCACGTCCTTGCATACTCTTGTATAGTCATGATTTTTGAGTGTAGAAGATGGGCACATACGTCTGCAGTAGATATTTGCCGTGCTCTAGAGCAGGGTAGGATGGTCAGAAATCAGGATGATCCTCGTAAATATTGTACAATAATTTAAAGTCATTGCAATAAATAATGTCCTACTATAACAAAGAAATTAAGTATCATGTAATATTCATGTCTGTAATTATTCTAAGCCTTTTATTTATAATAAATAAGGGGAAAGATAAATTAGTTGTTTTGGTCATTGAAGGGGAATTCTTTCTGACTGGAAATCTGTCTTTAAAGGGAATTATTTATTTTAGCCATCACACGTGAAACATTATCACCACCACAGTCTCAATGGATATGACACTGGAGGAAGCAGACCCATTCTGCATATTCTTGGGGTGTGATAGAGTGATTTTGCCAGAGAGTCACATGCAAATTTTATTCTCTTTCAATCTTACTGGACACTAGTGATTCCTCTGTGACCAGTTCTAGCACAAATGATTGATGAATTAAGAAATACCCCGTGCTGGAAGTGAATACTTTTTTTCCCTTAATTTGGAACAACATGCCCTCCTTCAATGTAAGGCTTTTTAGTGTATTGCCATTACATCTTGGCATGAAAAGGTAAATGTTACAGACGTGACAAGTTGTCTCCAAGAAAGTTTGAAGTTAATTCAAAACAGGGGTAGCCTCTACCCCGGTAAATATAAAATTGCCACAATCCCTGATGTTCTCACTCCCACATGGATCATTAATTTCCAATAGCACGAGTGGGAATTACACAGAACCTAGGAAGGAATAGGATCCCCAGAGTTGGAGGACCCATTCTGTTCAGTGATTAAAATATATGGTGCTTTTGCGTTTTCCTGACTTATGAGTTTAGAAACTGTTGTTTTTCTCTTTCTTTTTTTTTTTATTTAACACACTTCACATCACATAAATGTATCAGTTTGAATACATGGTGCAACCTGCGTTGTTTTCTTCAGGCTTCCAAACATGTGGGACCATTTATGCTGTTCATAGCATAGCACTTTACACATGAATAGTGTTTACGGTGCTTAGTAAAGTTTTGTCTCTTTAAATTTTGAATTGGTTGCCAGTACCAAGCTGGTGCATTCTAAGCAATAACTTTCCATCAACTGATCCAACGGCATTCTTTCTCCCTTTTGAAAATCATGGCTGATTAGAAGTCTAATGCAACAGCTGTTAGTGATCATGTGATTGATATGTTTTTAAAGACAGATGTGGAGTATTAAAAGCAGAGCCCTTCAGATTTCTCTGTAGTCCATGAATATTTTTGAATGGCTGCTGCTTTCATTCTCCCTTCTCCACTCGACTTTTTCTCCTTTTTCTTTCCTTTTTTCTTTCCTCTTTCCCCTTTCCTTTTCTTTTTTTCTTTTCTCTTCTCTTCTTGTCTTGTCTCCTCCTGCTTTTTCTTTGTATTGTCAAGCAGAATTAGTTTTAATAAAATGAGTTATTTAGAAATACATGAATTCCATTCATTCTCCAAAACAAGTACTGGAATAAAATCCATCTTTGATGGTGAAGAGCTTTATAAATTCCTTTTTAAGAAAATGTGTTTAAGTTCTGACTAAGAACACATATACAATGGAATCCAGTAACCATGTACTGCTCCAACTGGGAAGTTTCTGGATGATCTAAATTGCCTAGAACAGAATATACATTAACTAGAAACCATATGTCTAGATAACTCCGATTTTCCCTGTTACGGTTTTCTCAACATATTCTTTCACAAATTGACCCTCATATTAGAGAAATGTTTAAAAGACAAAACAAAGGCATTGCATTGAACTCTTTTTATATTTAAAATCATTGTGCTTTAATGGCTTTCACACATTCAGACTTTGTTAACTCTGATCCTGACCCTGTGGATCCTATCTTGAAGTTCTTCTGTCTGGATTTATGACAAGAGGGGGATTTCTAATATGATGTTGATGATATCTCAAGAATTGATTCATCTGGCAGCGTCTACTAGAGGGAAGAAATTGTGCTGTGAAAAAAGAAACCATATTACATGGAGAGAATCACTGCATTTTAGAACTGCAGAGAGCTTTGGAAATCACTTTGGAAAGAGTATTTAAAACACTCGATATTAAATGTAAAGGCTTACAAGTGAAAGGTGATTAATCAACATAAGCCACAGGACCCACAGGATTCTAGGGCAGCACATTTACCAGGTGGTTGGAACTTTATATTATTCCAGTTTGGGCGGTCCTGTAGGATCCTGCCATGTTCTACTGGTTACGCAGCAAGAATGGAAAAGCCATTAGCTAAGCCCAAATGAAATCACCATGCAAGTTGTAAGGCCTCGTCTCTTGATAAATACTGTGCATTTATGTAGTATCCTTTACCCTTAAATTATCTGGGGAATGTCCCGATATCATTCCCACTTCATATATGGAAAGAGAAAGAGTAACTTATCAAAGTGAATGAATAACTTAAGAACTGCTGTGAATAAAAATACATTATTAAAAAGCAAGTTATGGGGGCCTGGGTGGTGCAGTCAGTGAAGTGTCTGACGCTTGGTTCTGGCTCAGGTCGTGATCTCATGGGTCGTGAGATGGAGCCCCATGTGGGCTCCCTGCTCAGCGTGGAGTCTGCTTGAGTTTCTCTCTCCCTCTCCCTCTGCTCCTCCACACCACTGCCCTGTGCTCGCTCACTCGCTCAATCTCTCTCTCAAATAAATAAATTAAAAAAAAATAAAAAGCAAGTTATCAATTTATCTCAGTTCTTAAAAAACAACTTCTCAAAAGAAAAGCAAGAATGTACACATTCAGCTCAGGGGGAAAAATCAGTATGTCTTGCTTTTTCCTCATCAGCATTCATAAGCTGTGTGTAATTTACATGGATTTCACATCTCTACTCATGTCATTACTATTATCCTCAGCATCAAAATTAGTTTTCATTCAGTCTGCATGAATTTAGAGCACTTTTCAAAAATTTCCACAACCTTTTTATGTCTATTGGTTTTGTTTTGACATGTGCAATATTTGGTCTGGGACTAATAACTTATTGTTGCTCTCAAGATATAAGGAGCAGTAATTGTCAATAAGACCATTTTCACCAACAAATGTTGATTGAGTAGGATGCTGTTCCAGGCGTATTATCAAAAAATGTGCTCAGAGGGGCATCTAAGCCCAGTCCGAGCTCTGCAAGAAACCATTTCCAACCTGATCAATGAGTATACTTTATTTTGAGCATTGGTTAATCTACATCAATTTCCTGGCACTTTCAGTGAGGTTGTGGCCTCTTAAAGCATGTTAGCTGGGAAATCAAACGCTTAAGAATATGATTTATATTTAAAGATTCTACTAAAGAGCACCAACATTTGATTTTTCTGCCATTTTCAGTGAATTTAATTTAAATATAATCCTAAACTGCAACACGTTGACTATAGCTTGTTGTTCCTATTCAAAGGCCCCTTTGATTTAAATCAATGAAGAATCTGAAATACTTAACCTCTGTGCCATAGCTGATAACGTTTTTGATCACAAGCAAAGAAGCCATAGAAATTCCCTTTTTCCACAAACAACTTTATTTACAATTCATAGGTTTATTTCAAGACTAAAGAAACAAAACTTGACTACTATTAAAACTAGTTTAATTCAGAGTTTGTCAGTTTCAGCAATACTGACAACTGGGGCTGAGTAAGTCCTTAGTTGTAGAGGTTTTTCCTCTACAAGGGAAATAGAAGTTTATTAAGCAGCATCACCGACCTCCATCCACTGGATGCCAGGTTCACAATTGTAAAAGATAAACTGAGGCATATTAAAAATTATGAGTTTATTTGAGCAAAAATTGATGCAAATTGGGCGGCATCTAAGCTAATAGATAGAAAAGAGCCCCAAGTACAAAATGAAATATTTTCATAAGCAGAAGGCAGCAGGAACAAGGAAGTTATACTAGGCAAAAATTGGAATGGTTATTGCAAGGTTACTTTCCTTTAGGGGATGGCAGGAGTCTATCAGCAGATTACTCTTCAGTGCCCATCAGGTGATTCCTGGTTGACTGGTTTAAGATTCTATTTCTGGGAGACCTAAAACTACAACTAAGTTAAATCTGTGGTGAGGTGGAGTTTAGCATAAGCAACTCCCCTTTGGGCCAGTTGTGTTGTTTTTTGTTTATTTGTTTGTTTTTAGCAGCTCCCAAATTGTGACATCAGAAAGGTCTCCAGGCATTGCCAAATATCCCCTGGGGACAGATTCTCCACCACTCCCACCCTCGGCAGATAACCGCTGGTCTACTATGTAAATTTCTGTTTTCAGTGTTCAGCATTGCTATCCTCCCTTAATATATGGCATCAACATTGTCACTGTGCTTCAAGACCACTGGTCTAATGGGCACATGGACTTCCAAAATGAAAGACATGACTTTAATTTCTATCCTTATATCACTAATCCCAAGCAACAACTGTTCCCAAATGTCATTATAGATAGATTGTGTTAGAAACAGTCACTGACTGGTTTTAGGCAATCAGGTTTAAGCCTCAAGGATGTTTGTTTGTTTGTTAAATTATAGAGCTGAATGCTAAAGTAATACACAATAGCTTCCTGAAGTTACGATTTTTTGTGATTTAACGTGTGTATATACTAGAAAATGTATAATCTGCAAATCTCAATTAAAAACACCAAATTATAAAAGTTTGATTAATTTAGGGAAGTGTCATAATAAAGGAGACAAACTATGATTTTTTTCTAATAACAAATACTTATAATTCATTTGATTTTTATGCAGTTTTAGTTTTCTTATTCTTCCATTAAAATATATCACTATATTTTATAGCATTTTAAGGGGTGTCCCACCCAAGATTCTCATCATTTCATTAAATAAAAAAATCAATAAACTCCAATTTTTCTCTGGTTTCACCCCATAGTATGGCAAAATCCACTTAATACATTTGCCAGAATGAAGCTTGTACACAAAGATCCTCTTGCCTTTTTGAAATTCTCCAACAACAGATGCATGTAAGTCTTGAATAAAAAACAGTTCTTTTGAAAGTCTAAAGTCAAGCAGCTGTTTTGCTGGAAGCCAGTGCAATCTGAGTTGGATTTGAGAAATCTGGATTTTATTACTTAATGCAAAATTAATCTCAGTTTTTCCATCTGTAAAATGGTAAAAATATCCACTTTGAAAATGTTTAGGGAGAATAATGTGATCATTGTGATGTGTGAGCTATGTTTTCAACTCTCCCCAAGAGAAGCAACAGTCATTGGGTCCCTTTTATGTTTCCACACATAAAGAGAATATACCAATAACTTTAAATTGTTGGATTTATCTGCTTAGTAAATGTCTTTTGATGACTCTGACAATTTTAATTAAGTCAAATGTCATTACACCAGTGTTACTATAGAGTTGGCATGTTAAAATACAAGTTTATATTTCTCATTCTGTCACTTCCAATTGGGTGGGAAAGGCCTGCTTTTTTATGATCTGGAATAATAGTGAAATCAGGTATGGGTTATATTCATATAACAAACAATGCTTGATATACTCACTTATGATGGTTGACTGTTTCCCTGTTGGTCAGAGCTACAGGCTTGCCTGTTGCCTTTGTGATGGTTCTATTCATTCTAGTTTGGGAATAGTGTTCTCAGACTAATCATGTTCAAATTAGATAACAGAAAGGCTCAGATGAATAGCTTTGGGTTTTTACGGACAGATAGTGAATAAATGGATGAGAAGAAGACAATACCTGAAGACATTTTATATGTTTAATATTATATCTATTTCTATATACTGTATTTATATACATGTTTATACAAATTTCATATAAAAATTGTATTTTATATAAATTTGCATACAAATATATAACGTATAAATAACCCATGTTGTGTACATACATAATATACTTGTATATCTACTTATACATTTTACATATTGTGCTAAAAAAAACCATCCTTACCATAGTGCCCTGATGCATACAATAGGAGCTTAGTGAATTCTTGTGAATTATTTATCAAATGAATCAAAAGTGAAGAATATGTACGCAAAATGACAAGAATTATTGAAATATAAGTAAGTGATGGGTTATGGTAAAACTCAGAATCTTGGTTTTAACTTTGGCTCTGGGTTCCATCCCTTACTCTAGAGAGTGGTCTTTATTCTTAAGTGTGATCTTTCCAGAGCCTCACCTCAATGTCCGTGTGCTCAGCAAGGCTTATTCTCCATAGCTGGGCAAGAAATCTGGCATATCTCAGCACTGCACAACATCTGGTGTCTCCATTCATCACCACACTGTGCTAAGCCTGCAGAGTCCTGCCTCTGTGTGTGTGTGTGTGTGTGTGTGTGTGTGTGTGTGTGTGTGTGTGTAAACTGGCTTGCAGCTGAAAGGCTGAGAGGGAATCCCATGAAAACTGCAGACACCTCTCACTCTGAGTAATTTCCTCCTTTCTGATATCTTGCCCCACAAATTCCAGCTGTCTCATCAGCCCAGACTCCAACCTCAGCCTCTTTAATAGAACGAGCCCCTGTCCTCCATGTGGTCTCTACCTCCTTGCACTCTGCAGTCTGGAAAGTTCCTCCATGCAAAACCTGGGTGGAACATGCAGTTCCTTTGGTGTATTTCCTCCTCTCAAGGATCACACCCTCTGTTTTCTGTTGTCCAATACCTTACAGTGTTGCTTTGCCCGTTTTGTTCAGTCGTAAGGTTATTTTCTGTGGCAAGAAATGAGGAATCAGGTCCAATAGCAGCACTGCGTCATGTCTGGAAGTGGAAGTTGAATTTTACATTGTTAGATGGCAGGTCTGATATCATGGACTACTACAATTCCCATTTACTTGAAAATCTTGATGAGGATTTGTCTAAAGAAACTTGCCCTCTTTTTAGGTAAGAATTTCACTTTCATCTCTTAAAAATTAGAGCAAAGTTGGTGCCACTATAACTTGGCAAGTGGCAAGTGCTCTGTATGTACGCACACAATTCTTCTTTGCTCCAACTCATGCAAGTTGATCTTTTCTTGTTTATTTGATATGATACCTGAATATGGCCTTTGAGCATAAGAATAGCAAGGGCAAGGCATAAAAATAAATGCAAATTAAAGAAAATAAAGCTCCCATGAGAGGCTTGATTCTTCAAAAACAAAATTATATAAACCACACATAACCCATGGAGGCAGAATACATAGTTGCAATAAAGTAGTTCAAAGAGAATTCTGGTTTCTTCTTGAATTAACCTTCAGTCCGACATGTTCCTAATGTCTGCAAAAAGCAACAGATGGCATCAGAATGGTAAACTACATTAAAATATATGTTCCAATGTGAGTCTTATGTTTGTTTATTTATTTAGTCACAAGTTCTGTTTAAAAATAAAGTCACTTAGCATGTCAGGTGTAGCTTATATAAACTCATCAACTTGCAGGTCTATTTCAGATTTTAGGAAAGAAAATCCCACATTAGGGCTGATAAAATGGAAGTCACCTTCCATAAAATGTAGCTCTTTTGACAGTGAGTTGTTTCTACCCAAGGGTTAATACTATGCTTTGGATAAGGAAATAATATAAAGTTACAAAGTTGCCTTTAGTAGTGTGTATATTTTCCTTTGTTTCCCAGAATTTGAAACGGATTGGTGTTAATTCATCCGTACTTGTGTTTCAAGGTATCTTGATGAGTTTAAGGATTTAACCTAGAGTCATGGAACACAAAATTTACTGGCTTACAGTACAATAAATGTATTTTCCTGGACTCAATAATTCAGTGTAATTAGAAGCATGAAATAACCAGCTAACTAGCTACAGGAAGACACTGTAACAACTGGTTTCTCCTTACATGAAAGAACTTTGACAGTAGAATCAGAAAACTTCCAAGAAGTCAAGACCATAGATGGTCAGACCTTGGGTGGTCACGAGTCAAGGCATCTCAGGTTCAGAAGAGACTCACGTATCTCCTGTTTCAACTAAATGCTAGTTCCTTGCCAGATTGTTCCCAACCCACTGAAGTTTTTAGAAACTTAGGGAAAAAGTGCCTTATGGTAGGCTGCATGATTTCAGAGGAAAAGCATGCAATACAGAAATTATTGAGTTTAATTTAAACTTTGTTACTTCCTAGTTTTCTCACCAGTCAAATTTAACAAAGTGTCTCTCTTAATACAATTTGCACTATTTCTGAGAAGATGAAATGAGAAAGTTTTGTTGCTTCTTCAAATGTGGGAGATAAATACTCTCGTTATCTTTAGTAAATAGTGAAGAAACTGAAGCTCAGAGGAGGTAAACTAATTGCTCAATGTCCACCCTGTGTTCCCCTGAACACTTACTCCTCGTGGATGTTTAAAAGGTACTTGGAGTGTTCACAGAGTAAGTTCCACACATGGAGTGAGTCCTACTGTTATTTCTCCTGTGAAAGAAATTGGCCTCTATCCTACTCAGATCACTTCACACATGTCTTACTGTGTGTGGAAAGTAGCACGGGCAGGACATTTCAAATTCCCATTTCAGCATTTTCTCTCTTGGACCAAATCCTCATTAACAGGAAGTTTACGCCCCAAATTGCTATATGGCATAGTGGTTAATCACATGCTCTTGTGTTCAATGCCCGAGTTCAAGTCCAAGATCTACCACCCACTGAGTATGCCACCTTTGGAAAGTTATTTAATCTCCCCTTTGCTGATTTTAAAGGAGGATGACCATACTCAGTTCACAGGGTGATAATGTGGAATACATTGGATGCTTCCTATAACTGGAAGTGATTGGAAGAGAGTATTTGATAAATGCTGGTCATTCATCTTATATCCCTGCACCAAGCCCAAAACTGGGACAGGTTCGCCAATGTACTTCCCAAATGGTAAAACAGGAAGATGGCTTACTGAGAAGGTTTTCTTTTCTTATAAAGAATGATGCTCTTTCTACGTAGGTCCCACCTTCCTGGAATATTCTATGACAACAGTACCACTTGCCTGGTACCAAAAAAGTACAAGCCACTAAGGATGCAGTTCAGGAAAAGACACAAGTTTGTTCACGGATATGTCTGGGATCAAGCCCCCTTGGTTAGTGTATCCTATTTCTGACTTCTCAGACTTACATTAGCAGAGCTAAGAATCTTTCAATAGAGGTCTAATGAATATATCAGAAGCACTCACGTATACTCATTCTCTTGGGTTATCTGACAGATTGATGACTCTCCTGACCAATCATTTTCCTTGCAAAATGCGTTTTCTGACTGATGCAAGACCCCAGTGACGTCGTACTACAGATGACGGTGGTGATTTCAGCATGTAGTAATTCACTAGCCACATTCATTTTTAATATATTAATTTCACATTTTCATGTTCATCCAGAAAGACTAACAGTTTCTGATCACAGCCTGGAACACATGTCTCTAATAACAGCTCTCGTTGTGCCAATTTTTTTTTTAACATAAAGATACACGGGTTGTTGAGTAGCTTAGATATTCTGAGATGAAACTGATGAGATCAGGCAAGCCTGACTGCTTTGTTTTCTAGAAGTCAAACAGACTGCAAATTTACAGGATATAAGTAGTTCAGTTAGACAGCGAGGCACCACCGGGAAGACAAATGCTTATTAAGTTCATGGATTAATGCAGAAGCCGTGTGGAGAACACTGGTTCAAGGGCTGCGGCTTTCAGCTGTGTGATTTGAACATCACAGTTGTGGTGGTTGGGACAGGCTGCCGGCCGACACCGAGTCCGTTTGCAGGGCAGTTAAGAAAAATCCTACAAATTAGTTTTGCTTTTGTTTGCTTGTGAGAGTTTGCTGTATATAAGATTTTTTAAAAATGAATTTCCTCCGTTCTTTCAGACTGAGATCTGCATAATAACAAAAATGATTGAAGTGGGATTCGAAAGTAGCGAACGAGGTTTTGGACTAATCACAGGGAAAAATGGTGAACATGTCATGGCCAAAGTTACGTTTTCCCCTAATTCTTAGATTAATGGCAGATAATAAACAACCTTTCTTTTCATGTTGCATGGAGTTAGCCTTTAAGAAAAAAAAAATACTCTGAAAACAGAGGATAAATTTCTTTTCTAGCCAGCCTTTGTTTTCTTCCTTTTTCTCTTACTTCCTTTCATTTTATGCATTTTGTATTATTTTTCTTCCTCAGTGCCTTTTTTTTTTTAAGATTTTATTTATTTATGTGACAGAGAGAGACACAGCCAGCGAGAGAGGGAACACAAGCAGGGGGAGTGGGAGAGGAAGAAGCAGGCTCCCAGGGGAGGAGCCTGATGCAGGACTCAATCCCAGAACGCCGGGATCATACCCTGAGCCGAAGCCAGATGCTTAACGACTGAGTCACCCAGGTGCCCCCCTAGGTGCCTTTATTTTGATTTTGATTTGTCTCTAATCCCACACCTTGTTTTGCTAAACGTTTGTCCACCCATGCCCCTGCTACTAGGATAAAGCACATTTGAGCCTGTTGACTACAGAGATCTGGTTCTATGTGTGACTCTAATGTGAGAGTGTTACATGGTATTAGGGACTGAATAGTGAACACTCTTGCCAAATTAATTCGCTGAAGTCTTATCCCTCCCTATACCCCAAAATGTGTTTGAAGACAGGGCCTTCTAAGAGGTGATTATACTTAAAATGAGGCCTTTAGGGTAGACCCTAATCCGATATGACTGGTGTACTTACAAGAAAAGATTAGGACACAGACACTCACAGAGAAAGACCATGTGCGGACACAGGGAGAAGGCAGCGATCTCTAAACCAAGGAGAGAGGCTTCAGAAGAAATCAACCCTTCTGACACTTTGATCTTGGACTTTTAGCAACCAGAATTGTGAGAAAATAAATTTCTGTTGTCTCAGCACCCAGTCAGTGTACTTTGTTAAGTAACCCTTCAAACTAATATAACTGGTTTAATATATCATCATTTCTTCACAAGACCCAGGGTTTCAAGGATAAAATATTATTCTATTATTCATTCAGTCAACAAACAGGTGCCAAGATATATCTCATCACAGTAACCAAGACAGGAAGTCAGGGATTCCTACACTCATGGAGCTTACCAAATTATTACATGCAAAATGCTTTGTAAATAAAATTGTTAAACACATTTATTATTATTTATTATATTAGTGGAAATATTTTTATTTTCAAAAGCATTAACGGAAAGGGCTGCATTAATAGGGCAGTCAAATTCTAAAGCTTGAGATTATCACCTGTATTTGTCGCCACAGTAATAATTAACATTTATTAAGCACTTACTATTTCAAAAGCTTTATTAGCAATAGTTTATTTTATTTTTGTAACAACACAAATGGGTAGATACTCATACTTTCCTTACTGTACAGATAGGAAAAGTGGAACAAAGAGAATTTAAATAACTGGCCCAAGATCACACGGCTAAAAATAGCCACAAGTAACAAATCAATATGTGGAAGTTGAAAACAAAATCATAACACAATAAAGCCAGCAAGTAATGAAGAGTTGTCGGAAATAACAGTTGGAAATGCTTCACTGGAGGGAGTCTTCCAATGAGCCAGTCTCTGACCTTGGCCGCATGGGCAGCATACTTCAAATACCAAAAACATGGTCAGTGAAAAGAATATGACTAAATTGGGAAGAGGGTGAGATTATTTTGTCTGCTGATCAGTTTAAAAATGGATCTGCAGGGGTCGATGCATAAAGAGGATGAGAAATGAAGCAGTAAAGGAAAGATTACAAGATAATCATATAATCAGCAGAAAGTTTAGTACAATGTGGCATCTACCCTCCCCCCAAAACTTTGTCAGTAGGGCTTTTTTAATATCAGGTGACAGAGGAAGGAGCAAGACTCTCTAACAGTGGTCTCCAATCCTGCTTCTTCTAGAGAATTGCTTTATAAAAGTGGTTAATTTCTGATAATTCCTAATTCTTAACTAGCTAATGAAAAGATATCAGAATTTAATATAGGCTGAATAGAAGACCTAGACTTTATGTATATAATTAAAGCAATATTAAAAAGCCCTGCTAAGAATGCTGTCTGGATTATGTGTGTGTTTATGTGTAAGTTCCTTCCTGCTTAAAAAACAAAACAAAGCAACAACAAACATTGAAAGACCATTATTAGTTGGCTTTGAATATGTAGCAAAACTGTAAGTTCGTTTTCCCCAGTACAATTTTTTCCTCTCATTCAACTAAATAACTATGGGAAGGTTATAAAGCTAAAGTGCCCTAAATTATTTTAATCTTTTAAGTAGTGTAGGTGTGATATCAGCGTTCAAGAAACTCAAATTTGCAAAGCTGAAATAATGATATGCAAAGCAAATGACACGTATTCCATTTGCAGAAGTGTTAGCTTTCCTATGGGGACTAATTTGTTATTACTTTGCAGGAAGCCAAATTCATGCACATGTATTGAACAAACACTGTGCTTTATAAACCTTTAAAAAACTGTGGAACTTCAAGTTTAAAAAATTGTGCACATAATCCAGATCGGTCATACAGGTAAGAAAGAAGTGAGAACAGTCACCATGTTATTGGGAGGAAATGAGGGACAAGGTTGGCAGGGGTTGTTGAATGATTGAGGACAATCCAATGATCAGAATATGGTTATTTTGTTGCTTTGATCGGTGTAAATTTAGCCAGAGTTTGTAAGAGAGCTGGACTAAGAAGACATTTAATACTACTTTCTTTGCTCTATATAAAGACAATCAATAATGACGCTTGTATATGACACGATTTGACTTTAATCAAATGTCAGCGGTCAGAAGTCCTTATTTTTCTTATGGTACCACTACTTTGTTCATTTTTCATAAAAATGTTACTGTAGTTGATTGCTTTTTTGTTACTAGTTATTTGATGCTTTCTCTGTAGGAGGATTATACTTCTTGCCCCATCAAATTCAGACTTGGCCATGTGATTTGTTTTGGCCAATAAAATGGGAGGGGAAGGGTAGAGTGCTTTTTTTAGCTTAAAGAGCCCTCATGTGGTTTCACCACTTGCTCTTTTCCTTTGATTTAAGAACGGCATATCCCTGAGAGAGACTGCTCCTTTAGTCTGGGCCTGGCAGTGAAGAAAATTTGAAGCAGACACAAAACTAAACCATGCTGCATGTGTAATGTAAATTTGAAGAAAAACTCGTTGCTGTTGTATGCCACTGATAATTTGGGGGTCATTTATTACTGAGCATAATCTAGTTTAAGCTGATTGATACAACATTCCAAATGAAGTACCTGATTTGGTCCAAATATAGTTCAGATGAGTCACATGACCTAGAGTCCAGTATTGGTTCTGTTTCTCCTTTGTTCCTTCTTTCTTTCCCTCTCAGTTGTTTTCTGTGGACAGTTCTGGAATGATAACCTCTGTGTTGGTATGTTTGTAGTCCCTGAGTATATCTAGCAGAGTTCAGTAGGGGTCCTCACATATACAACAAAACAAAACAAAACAAAACAAAAAATCAACAAAAAGCAAAAAAACCCAAAACAAACACACACACACACACACAAACTATAAAAACACGATTAGAGTTAATCTGATCTGATGCCCTCATTACACATAGGCCTATAAGCTGAAGTCCAGAGACACACATTGCTCTGTCCAAGTTCCTGCAGCGAGGGAGTGACAAAATAAACTAGAAGGCTAATATCAAGGCTCTTGGTCCAAGACGGTTTCCATTAGAGGCTTCAGCCTCCTCAAGGAATTTCAAGATGCTGCAATGAGTTCTGACACAATATTTTTGTCTTTTAAACATTTGGAAAATGACTCATATATATAACAGACACAGCAGGAAAACAGGCATGAAGGATTTAGGGAACAAAATTATAACTTCTCGGTCTGTTTCCAGGAATTGAGAAGAGACACTGGAGAGGCAGGAAGAGAAGCAGTATTGGCTACCTACCCTTGCTGGATTGAATAGGACAGCTCATCAAAACAAACTCTGTGGAGCCCATGAACATAGGACTCTCCCTATACAGTTCTTTCTCTGCCACAAAAGAAAAAGGAGGCAGCACAAATGTACAATGAAGACCCATCTTCTGGTTTCACTTCACCTGCGGAAATTAAACTTCTCCCTCTAATTGTTATGATAAGTGTGTTGGCACCATTATTTTTCAACTCTTCTCTTCTCCCTCATTTCTTTTATATAGTTTTATATAAAATGACATGGACCTGCCCTTAAATTTTGTGCCTTCTTCCAGAGAACCAGAACATGAGAATCACCATGACAGGTTTATTAAGAATCCGTGGCCAGGACCTCCAAGTTCTGTCAGTAAACGGCAGGGCTCTGGCTCATCCCTGGTCTCATTGCCTTCTCTTCCAAGGTCCACTTGGAGTAAAAATAGAAATTAATGCATTTTTCAGAGGCTATTCAGTCACCAAAGTTCTGATTCTCTTCAAGGACCTGGGCTTATGCTGTCTCCTTCCTTAGTCTATGCCTTGTGAGGATACATCCTCAAATTTTACAAGTAATGCAAACTGAGTTTTATTACCCAAATGAAAGGTCCATTTTATTGAAGTCCAGTATAAGATGAGGTAAGGCAGGAAAAAATATTTCTAAGTTAGCAGAAGCTCAAACTTAACAGACTTTAATATTTAGAAATGTTTTAAAGTGTGTGCATTCCCTTTATAAAGTATTATTCCAGTCATGCCATTTCACATACCCCAAACTGTTAATGACCCCAAATGCCTATGCTAATAAGCACACCCTCCTTATGCTGGCATTCTGGAATCTCCAGAGCATGGCATATCTGACTTTTATATGCCCCCACTTCTTCAGGCTAGAATCGATGTGTTATTCTCCCACACCCCTACACCTTCTCCTCCCACAGCCCACATAGATGCAGGCGCTATCTCTGAACGAGTTAAAGAACGTAATCCTTTTTCTTTACATTCACTTGCATGACACATTTACATCGCTGTCATTTCTCCTCTAGACTTGAGAAGTAGGCTCCTAACCACATCAAATCTTGCCCCCTTCCAACCCATCTGCAATCCATAGACTCATCTTTTGAAAATATAACTCCTATCTTGTCAGCTTTCTGGATAAACCATCAGTCTTCCCCTAGACATTAGGGCAAAATCCTACAAGTGGTCTCCAAGTACTGATTTCATGTAACTCCTTTCTAAAACACAGCTCCATCTTCCTTCTCTCTTCTGAGTTCCAGCCATACTGGATTTCTCTCAGATCTTCAAACAGACTGTGTTTTCTCTCACTCCAGGGTTTTCATACATTATTTTCTTTGGCTGAAATGTTTCTTCCATCATCTTCCCCTTATTTGTTCTTCAGGTCTCACTTTCCTCTAGGTAACTCTGGCCAAATGCTTCACCCAGTAGAATCTTACACATTTCATGATATATATATATATATATAACAGTGTGGAAAAGGAGGTATCCATCCTGTCTGTAGATGTGTCTCCAGGAACCAGCAAAATGCCTAAACTATAATAGCTACTTAAAAGCACATTTGGTGTGTGACTATTTTATAAAATTGTCACCATCTTCCTCAGATTTCATTACAAATATTAGTTTTCAGGAAGCCTTTGCAAAAAGAAGATGATTAGCTGGGGTGTGGTGGGAATGGGAAGGAAAAACAGAGGGGCCAGGGATTTGTAATGATAAAGATAAAGAAGATGAACACAACAAAGTCCAATGAAAGATGTACTTACGATAAGTAAGCCTTAAAGAAAGAGGAGAACATGCAAAAAAGGATGTTGACCCAAAAAGTGGGGATGGAAAAAGGACTCTAAAGAACAAGAAAAACCCTTAGACAGAGTTAATTGATTTTAGTAGTTCTTGCTTTCTCTAAGAAATTTGAGCAATACCCAGAAATCAGCTTAGAAAGAAACGCAGTGTTCCAGGCCACTAAATAGAGCTTCCAGGGTTTATGCGTCTGTTATTTCCCCACATCCCAGACTGGAAAAACACAGTCAGAGAAGCACAGGCTGCTCTACGGTTCATCAGGCATAAAATGCCGGACAGCTCTCTTGGGATCTCCATATCGACAAGCAAAGCAGCCCCACTTGTCAGATATTATCATTCCGAGTTCGGTCAGCACTGTGGGTATCTGGCCCTGTGCTATTCCATGAGGTACTGTACATCTAGACCAGATGATTTAAGTTCTCCACATGTATTGCTAAGATTCCCATGTTTTAACTTTGTGATCTCAAATCTTTCATTAGAGGTTATGTCATTTACTGCATTGGAAGATAGAAAATCTCATTACCTAAAGTCTGTATACACAGAATATTTAATAGCTGCCAAAATATGTCCTAGGCTATGGAATATCATCTTGTGTATGAAACGGTAGTACACTTAAATGGGAATTAACATTTATTATACGTATGTTATGTAATTGGCAGTGTGTTAAACATTTTCATATTTACAGAGAAAGTACCAGATACTATTTTTCCCAATGTTAATTACATATCTTTGACTAGATATTGAATCTATTTTTAAGTACACACTGGGTATTGTGTATTCAGATTACAACTCAACACTGGATATCCATAACAACCTTGAGAAAGAACAAACTTGGATAATTCATACTTCCCAATTTCAAAATTTACTACAAAGCAACAGTACTCAAAATAGTACATTACTGGTTTACAGTTAGAAACATAGGTTAATGGAAATGACGATGTTCTCTAATGAAGTAGCTTTTGATGAAAGAAACTGCAAAATCGCATTATGAAGGGCATAGAGGACTGGTGAAAAATTGTGGGCATTTTTTTCATTGATACACAACAATCAGCCTTCTGTCATAGCTACTCATATCCTTTCCACAAACAAAATTCCCCCATCTCCTTCCAGTTTCCCCAAATTGTTATCCAATTGCAGCATGAGGTGCAAAATTCAGTATCTTGGGTCCTGATATGGCATCTCTTGATCCAGAGATTTAAGAACCAAAAAGACAAGATACCTACCCCACATCATCTTAACATACAAACGTGGAAAAGGAGCTTGATACCCTTCACAAGCATTCTCATTTGAAAAGGTGATGAATAAGAGGCATTTCAGTCACTGATTTGTAGCTCTCTGAAATCCTACTGAGCAAATACTATCAGATTCTGGGCTCTGGCAGCGGAGAGTATTCCTTGATTAGGCCCTGGTTCTTTTATCTGGAAGTATTTCCTAAGTCCATTGTTCTCTATGACTTTTGGCTTCCTCTGTAGGATCTTGGCTTTGCTCTCTGAGAGTTACTGCTTTTCACGCCTCCTTGATCACTTCTGAAGACAACACTGGGAAACACAGCCTTTGAGGAAATTTCTCAGTTCTTTCTTGCCAATAGAAGGTCAAAACCAAGAAGGCTTTTTGATTTTTGACCAGCTGCAGTTGAAGTGTGGTCACACTTTCGCCGATATAACTCCCTTAAAAACTTCTTAGGTTTTCTATGAATCTGGTTCCATCCAACTTTAATTGTACAAAGGCCACACCTACAGTTTGAGAAATAAACCTCTTTCTCCAGGTTTAATTATAGTGATTTAGGACATACCAAGTCCTTGTGGGATAATGGACTTAAGATATCCGAAGTCTTTTTTCCTAGGTGAGATGGCCCACTGGGAACCAACTTAATTTTTTCAGAAGTATTACCAGGGCTTGTATAAGCACCCACTTTAGTTAATCTCCTCCCCAAATCCTATTTTACTTTCAGAATCTTTTGTTTTCTATAGAGACTAGAAATAAAAATCAATTTTATTTTCCAAGGCAATAAGACCTTTCTCCTCTTTGGTTCCGCTAAATTGTTCTTACAAACTTCAGGTCTTTCTTCAGTTCATCTATTTCTATTGCTTATCCTATGCAGCTGGAAGTAACCAATCGACACTTTCAGTATTCTACGTGGAGGTCTTCTTAACCGAATCCGAAAGTTCATTAGGTGTTTTTTTTTTTATTTTAATTTTTTTTCCGTTTTCCAAATGAACACAGATTTTTCTGCTACTACTGCATAACCTGGCTCTCCTTTTTTCTCCAGCTTTATAATACCTTTTCTTACTTTTTTTCCCCAGATTTTGTTAATTTTTCCTCCCATTTTGTCAGCTTCTTCCTGCCACTTGATTCCAAAGCCAATGCCATTATTTTAAGTTTTTGTTATGGCATCTTTCCTTTCAGGTATTAATTTCTGTATACATTATTTATTGCCACAATAAGCCACAGTAACATCCCAAGCATAATGGCCTAATTAGCAAACATTTATTTAATTCAGAAGTCTGCTTCTCCGTGCTGGTCTTGGTTAATAACACACTCATGTATCTATGGTCAGCAAGCTGAGCGACTAGGGACTCTCATCCTTCAGCAGGTTACCCTTGGTTTCTTCCATAGCACTCTTAGTGTTCCAAGAGAGTGAATGGAAATATACATGTCCGCGTGAGACCTATCTACAAACTATCACCCTCTCACTTCTGCCTCATTCTATTTACCCAATAAAGCCATAAGGCTAGCCGAGATTCAAGAGGAAATAGACTCCAACAGTATTGTTACAGGCATTTATAAAGACATAGGTAAAGAATTGGGGCCAATTTTGCAACCAATTTACCACAACTCCTCTTCTTTCCTCAGAATTCCATATACAAATCCTAATGGGAAATTCCTATTGACCCTTCCTTCAAAATATTACTGAAATCCATTCACTTATCACCCTTCACTCCCTTTATTTACACTCAAGTCACCTTTTTTGCCCCTGACTTCCTACTATCTATTCTTCCTGCATCAGTCAGATCACATCTTTCAATTCAGAATATGAAGTCAGATCATACCACTGACCAGATTAAAATCTTTGAATAATCTTTCATCTTAGGCATAATGAAATTCAAGTTGCCTACAATTGCCTACAAGAGCTACAAGTCTGGCCTTCTCTCTTCTCTCTGATGTCCTCTCCCATTGTTCTCATCCTTGTTTGCTGTCCCACCATCATACCAGTTTCTGTGCCCTTTGTCGAATACTCTAAAATCTCACAGCACCTTTGTGCTTGTTATTTCTTCCACTCAGAACGTTAATCCTCTCACTTCTATTAGATTTCTATTCAAAAATAACTTTTTCAGAGATACCTTCTCTGACCCTACATAAAATATCATCCTTATCATAGCCTATACCTCTGATCCCACTATATTTCCCTTATCTGATACATTACATACTTATTTATTTTTTTTAGCACAACTCTGTTTAAAAAGTAAGCTCCTTGAGTGTGGTAATTATGCATCTTTTTTTAAATTATTGTATCTCTAGTGCTAGAAGAGAACCTGGCACATAGCAAGTACTCAAAAAATAGTATTGCTGAATGAATGAATGAATGAATGAATGAACGAGTTGATGGAAACTTCAGGCAAAAGCATGGACTGATAAAGTTGTACTTAAGAGTTTTAGGTTATAGCAGCTGGGGCTTTTAGGCAGCTCCTAGTGAGAGCTAAGAGGTATCTGAAAACATCTGAGAGTTTAATGGCTTATTAGTATTTTGTGTAGGTGTAGACACAATCCATGGGCACTCTCTGAAAATGTTGCAGTTCCTCTAGGCTTTCCCTAATTTTCTTAGCAATGTCACATATACACATGGCTTAATTTATTATGCCTACACAGAAATGCAAAGTACATGCCTTCATTCCAGCCTTCTCAGCACCTCACTGCTTATATTTTCTGCCTATTTGGATGAGTTACAGGTGTTTTCATCTCAGCCTGACCCAGTCTACACTTATGTTTTTTCCATTGAATTTGGTCCCCCTCTAGCAATCTCTCTATAGATGACACCACCATGTCCCCGGCTGTTTAGGCCACAGATGTAGATGTCACCTTTCTCCTGTCCCTTCCATATCCAACTTCTAAATCCTCTGATCTGTCAACTTCTCGTGCTCTCTAGAGTCATAAACCCACCTTTTATCTTTTCTTCATATTCACTATTCTGTGTTATGTTTCAATAGAGGATTGTGTATCATAGATGTTACATAATTTTGAAATCTTTTTCCTCTTTATAAAATTTTAAAATAACAAAACATACATTCTGTTTTATTATATTAATAATTATAAAAGTAATAAATTAACAAAATTAGTAAATTATTTATGATAACTATCTGTTGTACTTTTCTATATTCTGTATTATGTTTCAAAAAGATTATCATAAATACTGCATAATTTTGGAAATTTTTTCTTTATGAAATTTTAAAATAGCAAAGCAAACATTTTTCTTTTACAGAAATTCCCAAAATAAAATTCCCAAATAGTATTTTTTTCTTTAAAAGAGGTAGGGCCTAACTTGACTTAAATAAAATTAAATAGACTTCTTGAAAGCATTTCGCTTTATTTACGAATGCTATTACACTACAATATTTAGAATTGAGTATAATCTGATCTCTATTATTCTGCTTTGGATCATTATTTTATAAGAATCTTTATAACATTTTTTGGCTTGAAGAATATAATGTTCCCCATAAAGTTACTCACTAACAAATACCTTATGATTTGTATCAACTGTCAGTCTATTCTCTGTTTATTAAAACAATCAAAGTCTAATTGTTTTTGCATATGAGATTAATACCTTTCACTGTCATTAATTTCTACATCATTTTACTAATCATAAGTGTATCTTTTTCTATTGATGAATAGAATTTCAATGTATTTAATGCATAAAGGGATATTTTGCCCATCCAAATTCTGTATAGATTGCTCATCTATTTATATTTGAAGGAGAGTAGATATTAGTGACAAAGCTTAAGGCATGCCTTGCTTATATTACTAATATTGAGATGCCTAGCAGTCAGGATGGCAGCCTCTGTGATCACACAATCCTTGATCATAGGCAAGCACAGCAATGCCTCTAATGAGAATGCTGTTGGCTTTATTAGGGTGTTAGTGGCCCTGCAAAGGCTAAGGCTGAAGCTGAATGGAAATTTGGGCCCCAGACTCTCTTGTTCAACATGTTCTCTAATGTTAACTCACAGTGACCCTTGAGGAGGGTATTATCATTCCATTCCGTTACAGATGAGAAAACTGAGATTTAAAAATGTAGGAGAATGTGGCCAAAGTTGCTGAGCTGGTAAGAGGCAGGGCCAGGGCTCAACCGGTTAACACCTATTTTCTTATCTGTTATCTTAAAAGACCATTGTCTAGTGAGAGAGCCAAATACAAGAGAGCTATGATGCAGACTGGACAGTATTGAGAGCCATAATTGTTCCAAAGTTGTATCTCTTGTCATAGTGAAGTTGGTGACCTCAACTTGCCCTCATTCTTGGTGGGTTCTCTTATGCTTACCAACTCAGAGCACTGCATAGGACCTGTCAGATTATTGATGGATCTATCTAGACACATATCATCTATCTCTTATCTATCCATCACCTATGTGTCCACATCAGATACTGCCTTAACTTAGTGACTAATCCAGCTGTTCACTTTTATTAAAACCACGTAGAAAGCTCTTATATGTCAAATTCAAGCATATCTCAGCTCTTTTCTAATCTGTGAATCCTCTGAGTTAGGAACTGAACTAAGCCTGGCCTGGCTGCTTGGGGAAATCTGTTTGTTGATTTTAGCAGTCTAATAGGACTAAAAGTAGGGCAACCCGCTGAGTAATACTCCTAGAAAATTTGAAGTTAATCCAAGGACCAGAAAGATGGTCCCCACATGTTTCCAATCTCAATTTTCTGTTCTGTCTAATCATTTTTATATCATTATCATGAGGTTAAAATCATCATAATAAGTCTTAATTCATTTTATTATGGTTCTGTCATTATGCAAAGGGGACATAATGGTGATTTCTTTTAGTAAGTAAGTATGCTGAGAGGATTAACTTTATTAATAGTTTACAGAGATCTGTGGAGCAGCAAAAAAATTTTTTTTTCGGATATAGTAAACAGTGTTTCCATTGACACATTCTTCCTAAGTTTTAGAAGCATGTCACATCAACTGAGGTCTATCCGATTGCTGCTGCATACTTCTGGGTGAAAAGACAAGTTGATGAGTTGTGTAGAGAAGACAGAAGATTAAATTATTTAAATAATATGTTGCATTTGGTAAATAATTTTCAAAATGCCGGTTCAAGATTTACACAGATTGTCACAGGTACATTTACTCATGGGCTACGTCCTGACAGGGAGGTTGAGCGTGTGTTTGCTCTATGCTGAGGCATTTTTGGAAGTCAGCAAAAGGCTGAAAGCAAGGATTTGGGCTTCAGATGCAGGAAAGCAAAAAGGTCGGGAAAATATTTTGAAATTCCTTTTTAACAAAGAATGCATATAAGGCATGGTTTAGTATCACGTGTTCATGTGAATTTCTTCAACAAAAGAAAATCTACTGAAGATTCAAATTCTGTTACATGTCAAAATCAATGAATTACCGTCATTATGTATACGATGTACATAAGACAGCTCTCCGAGGGAGGGTGGTTGCGGTAGTTATATTGACTAATTAGTACTTAAAAACTTGTCAAAATGACATTTTATTTATTTGTGTTAGTTTAAAAATTGATATGATTAACCTTCTATGCTTGTCAACAATTTTAAAATTTGAGATAAGTAGAAACTTAAAGTTTTGCCTGTAGATGTTTAAGAATTCTAATCACAAATAGGACCGTCCTTTTTGGTCCATAGTAATTAAACGGTGTACTTTTAAGGCTGATTTTGCAAAGTGAGGTCTCCAGCTTGTTGAACATTCTTACTGTGTGTCCTCCTTGGCAGGGGTGGAGGGATGAGAGTGCTATCTAAGGCCCTTGGACAGCAGTTGTTCCTCTGAACTTGCCAGGTCTTCTCAGTTACTACAGATACAAATCAGAACTGGAAGCAAGTTTTCCTTTGGTGCCTAACCATCACCTCAGCTCCACTCTTGCTCTATCCTGGGGTTCCTATAAGGGTTTCCATTAGGTCCTATGCACCTTGGGCTTTAACTGGTATCATTGCTTTTTAGATTCACTTCACATGACTGCCATTTTTTTTTAATCTGCCCAAATGCAAATCCAATGAAGTCATTCTCCATGGTTCCTCATTGTTCAAATTCCTTAGAATGGCAGATAAATTCTTTGAGGCTGTGAGCACCTCCTGTAGCCTAATTTCACCTCCTGCACATACGTATCTCTTTCTCACATGTATCTTCCATTTCCTTCCTGTAAACTTGCCATTCTCCTTCTAGCCTTAATGCATTAGACTTTATTGTTCCATTTGATGGGAATGCACACTCTCTAATCTCTCTACCTAATTCAAAATTCAAATCAAACCTAAGCCCTGTATTAGGTTCCTATTATTGCTGTAACAAATTTCCTTAAATAAGCTTCATTAAACAATGCAAATGTGCTCTCTTACAATTCTGAAAGTCAGAAGTAGAAAGTGGATTTACTGAGCTAAAATCAAAGTGTTGACAGGGCCATCTTCCTCCTGAAGGACCCAGGAGACAATGTGTTTCCTTTCCTTTCCCAGCTTCTAGAGGTTACTTGCGTTCCTTGGCTCATGAAATGGATGGATTTCTTTCTCCATCCTCAAAGCCAGCAGCATGGCATCTTCAAACCTATCTAATTCTGACCTCCTTGTTGTACTTATAAGAACCTTTGGGATGACAGTGGGCCCACCCAGATGAACTTCCTATCCTCCCTCTTCATTCTCAAATACCCCCCAAAATTAGCGTCCAGTTTTATAATTTGACACATCTAGAACTATATTCGACATCTATTGTACATGCAAAATAGGTCATTTGTAAGGTCCATTTAAATTGAAAAAATGACAAGAGATTCAATCTGCTGTCATTCATTACAGAGATTATTATTTGTCTATGATAAAGCTTAACATTATTTTAAAACCTTGGGGGTAGAATCTATCTGTTACTAAGGCAAGATTTCAAAAGAGACAAATATATATCTCCAGGGCTTGCCATGATAAAATTGAGGAATCCTCTTAAGTTTTTCTATCTCGTAGGGAAACGAGAAGTGCTTCTGATTAGAGAACGGGTTCTGGAGCAGCACACTGCGCATGCGCTGACCTGAGAGCTGTCAGCATCCAGGTCCCCGGCAGAGTGCACACTGCTCACAGTGCCAGCCAACCTTTGCTCTTACCAAACATTAGAAGTGAATCCAGGCTTTGGGCTGAGTTTCTCGAACATATTGTCTTTGTACCACTTTAATATAATAAAAAGGATTTTTGTACCATTTTCCTGCCATATCCTATTTAAAGTCAACAAAAGCAAATATTAATTGCTATGTTTTAATCCAAATAGTCATTATAGAGCTAATTTTCTTAAGAATAGAAAACACATGTTTAAAAAGCGTGGTTTATTTATTTATTTTTTTAATGAGAAACCACATTTGTGAACGTCTTTGGAAATTGCCCACAAATTGTCGACAGAGCTTGATTTGTGTTGTGTCTTTGCACAGATGGTGGGTATGTGTTGGGAGGATAGACTCACAGACTCTAAGCTACTGTTAGGGCTTCCTTTTGTCTATGGGTGTTATTTCACTTAAAAATGGGTGTGGCCTTATATGATAGAAATTCCAAGTGATAATTACTTTAATAAAAATCAGAGTTTATTTATTCTCTCACTCATTTACGAATCCATTCGTTCATTTGGTGATAATAAGAAACTGAAAGGTAGGCAGTTCACGGCTGGCGTAGGAGCTTAGTGATATCCTGACTGAAGACGTTTGTATTCTCCTGGCCTTCCCCTCATTTCTGCCGCACCTCCTGTCGTCCTGCCAGCATTCCAGACAAGGAGAAAGGGAAAGCAAAGGTCATGAGTTGGTTCTCTTTTAAAAAGTTTCTTGACGTAAAGTTTCTTGGCAAACCTACCCAGGTTCTTCTGATTATATATTATTGGTGAGAATATAACGGCTTTCCTTAGCTTCAAAGGAAGAGAGAAACACTTGTGAATTGTTTCTGCTCATGTTTTGGTTTTTTGGGGGGTTGTGTGTGTGTTTGTTTGTTTTTTACACCTTTAGAAAAGATTTTATTTATTTTTATTTGAGAGAAAGTGTGCATGAGTTGAGGGTGGGAGAGGCAGAGGGAGAGAGAGAAGCAGATTCCTTCAGAGCAGGGACCCCAACCGAGTTTGATCCCAGAGACCCCCAGATCAATACCTGATCCGAAGGCAGATGCCCAACCAACTGAGCCACACAGGCACCCCTATTTTACATTTTCTTATTAAATTTTTTTTAAGATTAACATGCAGTTAACATACAGTGTACTATTAGTTTCCGGTGTACAATATAGTGATTCAACGCTTCCATCTGTCACCCGGTGCTCATCACAAGTGCACTCCTTAATCCCCATCTCCTATTGTAGTCAATGTCTGTTTACTTTCTTATTAATTTTTTTTTTAATTTATTTTTGTGACAGAGAGACAGCCAGCGAGAGAGGGAACACAGCAGGGGGAGTGGGAGAGGAAGAAGCAGGCTCACAGCGGAGGAGCCCTATGTGGACCTCGATCCCGGTAAGCCGGGATCACGCCCTGAGCTGAAGGCAGACGCTTTAACGACTGCGCTACCCAGGCGCCCCTAATTTTTAAATTAATTTGTAAATTTGAGGCTGAACACATCACCCTGCAACATCCAGTCTCCACAGAGAATGTAGCAATCTCTCAAACTACCAACTTGCAAAATTATTTTACTCTATAGTATTTTAAGCTTTTATTTTGACGCTGAATCATAATGCAAAGATACATAGTGCAAGTTAAGAGAACTCTAGAATGATGTTCTTCAAGAAGATTTATTATAGAATTTCTTTGTAGGCTTGGTTTTTTCAATGATCTTTAGTCAATAAGGGAAGGAACCGTGAATGATGATTTTGAGGAGAAAAGAACTTATCTGTAGGTAATAAATTGGGCCCTCACTTTTATAATTAATTCTATGTTGGCTTAGAAGCCTTCAGAAGGCTTTAGCATCAAAGAGAAAAATTTCCAGTACTTTTAAAGGTGATTCGAGGTGATTTTAAAGTCTTTTCTTCCTGTGTTCTCTTTTCCTCATTGGGGCAAATGTTCCACTGAGATGGACTAGAGGGGAGAGTCCAGTTTACTTTGTCTGTCCTCTTAGAGGAAGACACAAGAGACTAAGAATTAAAAAATAAAGTATCTGTTCTTCCTTTTGCTGAAACTTCTCTTTCAAACTCACTTCCTAGTTTTGTAAACTACTTTTGTAAATAAGTTGTAATATTTAGCTTCCCAACATTACAGAATTGTTGTAAATATAAGGTAAGATGTGTAAAAACACATCAAGAAATTTTAAAGTGCTATGTAAATTATAGGAAATTATTGACTTCTCAGCATAATTTATAAAATGCTTCTTAAAGACAAGAAGAGTACTTTACATTAACTTCCCTGTAAATGTTGTATTGTGAGAAACAGAAAGTAAAGGAGTAATTCTATCTCCTAGGCAATGTGAATTGCGGGGAGGAAAAATAGTGCATTACATAGATTATTTATACCTCCGCTACGATCACGTATCTTGAAATATAGTAATAGCCATGGGAAAAGCTTTATCATCTAACTTATATTTTCCAAGTGTTAAAGGAATGTTAATAAGCATCATAACAATAACTCCCAGTGAGGATTCAGTTAATCATTATAACAATTCCATGGCATGAGTGATGTTATTATCTTCATATCACACAAAACTGAAACAGAGATGTTAAGAAACTTGCATAACGTCACAAAGCTAAAAAAAAGTATCGAAGGCAGGATGATCTCTTAAACTTCGGGCTCCACAGCATGAGCTATTTATCAGTGAGAACTGCACAGTTAAAAGCTTTCTTTTATACTGCTGGAAGATAGGTTTAATATTAATCATTGATTGAGGAAGCATATTAAACCCACTCTGTGTTTCTTCAGTTTCCTGAATTTGTACTCCCAATCCTATGTTACTCAAATCTCTGGTCTATTTAGCTGGCTAGGAATCGGGCTTTGTTTATTTCCCGAAGTATTTTGGCTATTATGGTCTTTACACGTCAGACACCACAAGGAACTGCTCAAATAGATATGGAATGGCTAATAGGCTTTGAGGCTTAGGGAAACGATCTATACAATTCTGCTCTGTTCTCAAAAGCCTAGGGTAGGATTCATATAGTTACCCAATGCCTGACCTTGTCAGATCCCTCATGTGTTCTGGGTCTCAGCTTCCTTATCTGTAAAATAGAGATAATGGTACCCAACTTACAGGGTTGTTGGGGATTAGATGAGATAAAAACCTACAGTATGGTTCCTAGTATATGGAAAGCTCTTAAGGAGTGTTGGATGAATTATAGCAAACTCCTCTGTGGAAATGGGGTGATTCTACAACCAGTATTGTCAAACTGATTGACTTGGGATTTTTTTCTTGTTAGCCAAGTAAAAATAAAACCACCGGAGTACAACAGGAGGATGTCTATAGAATTAAACTCTATTTTAAAAATAAATTCTAGCAGAGCAAATATAACAGCCATTAACACTTTTCCAAAACATGTGATAAAAGTCACTTGATCAAATCCTCTTCAAGCATATGTTGTACATGAGAGTTCATGATCTGATTCTGAAAGGAATTTCTAATCTGAGACAGAATATCAAATTGTCACTCTCAACAACTACCACATCAGACTAGATAGAAGTAAGCTATTTTAAATACTGTGGAATAGAATCGCGTAATCAACTTTAGGCACCAGCTTGGTAGATCAAGAGTAGAAAGAATTTGTAGCATTCTCAAAATACAACAAGCGAGCTGCACTAAGTTATAGCTATTCTCATATGCATAGTACTGAATTTTCTCTGCCAGGGGACTTTTCAGTTAAATCAACTGAAGGAGTCCAGTTGTTGGGTCTCCAAACATTAAAACACACACACATGCACACATGTGCTTATGCACATTCACACTGAAATGGCAGCTTACAACCAGAAAGTAATTTTATATACAAATATCCAGTGGGAGTCTGACTCTGTACACTTTTTAATTGTTCATCCAAATGTAATTCTCATGATAAAAATGAATTCTGATAGTGTATCTTATTTAGAGTCTAGTGGACAAATTGGGAATCTGGGCAAAACTTAAAACAAGCAAAGCTGATCATCAAGACTTTCCTATTTTTTTGTTTGTTTGTTTGTTTATTTATAGCACCTTCTCTTTTCTTCCACAGCCCTTGTCTCTAGGTATATAAAGGTGATTTTAAAGAGAAGACAGAGAAGACAGTGGCTAAACAAATGAATTAATTCAAATGCAAGTAGTCCCATGAGTAGGCTCATGCATCGTGTACACGAGCAATGATAAGCAGTGACCCAGGGCCTACGGTCGGAAAGGGGATAGAAGAGGAGGAGGTGAGATGTCAGGACCAGCCAACAAATATCATGTGAGTTAAGGGAAGAGTCAGAGACCACCCTGAGGTTTTTATCCCAGGGGCCTCACCATGGAAAACAGTACGAAGGTTCCTCAAGAAAACTAAAAATAGAGCTACTGTATGACCCAGCAATTCTGCTTCTGGATATTTGTCTAAGAACACAGAAACATTAATTTGAAAAGAGGCATGCACCCTTATGTTCACTGCAGCAAAATTCACAATAGTCAAGATACGGAAATAAGTAAAATATCCATCAGTGGAATATATATATATATATATATATATATATATATATATATATATAATCGCATTCATGTATATATAATGAGGAACACTACTCAGCCATAAAAATGAATGAAATCTTGCCATTTGGGACAACATGGTAGTATTATGCTAAGTGAAATAAGCCAGACAGAGAAAAGACAAATACTGTATGATTTCACTTATATGTGGAATCTGGAAAACAAAACAAACAAACAGAACTCAGATGCAGAAGACAGATAAGTGGTTGCCAGAAGGGAAGGTTGTTGGGGGTTGGCAAAACGGGAGAAGGTTGTTAAGAGGTACAAGCCTCTAGAAACAAAACAGATAAGTCATGGGGAGGAAATATACAGCGTGGTGACTGTAGTTAATAATACAGGGGAATCAGGACGGGGAAAACTAGTCTCTTGTGGTGATCATTTTGCAGTACATACAAATACTGAATCACTGTGTTGTACACCTGAAAGTAATATAATATGTCAATTGTACCTCAATTAAAAAAAATCACAGCGCATTTGTTCCCTGGTGATGCCAGATGAGTTTTGTAAGTTTTTGAAAGCCCAGAGAGGCCAAGGGGAGTAGACGGGTGTAGGTAAATCATTGCATGTACAGCTTACACCCTAGCAAATCGGCAAATTAGGATTCAACTCTACCAGTATGAGTCTGGCAAGAGCTCAGGCAGATATAATAAACTGTGGGAGGAAGACCTATCACTATTTTTTTCAAAATCTGGTCCTACCTTCAAATTTGCCCCAAATCTACTTTTAATTCTATATGTGAACCAAATAGAACCACTGTTTGTATTATAAAGAGTATCCTAATCTCAGAAGAACATTAAATCTTTTTTCATTATGTTCAGTTAGCCACTGTGTAATACACCGCTAGTTTTGGAGGTAGTGTTCAATGATTCGTTAGTTATGTATAACACCCAGTGCTTTAAATCTTCATCGTTTATTGAAAGTTCCGATTGCCATTGATCGGTAGTAGTTGGCCAAAATTTCTTAGTCCTTATTTGAGTTCACCAACAAAAGTGCTGAGTTCAGTAATTACCAGGTCTCGCAACAGGTGTGAGAGGGAGAAAGACAGCTCTTGTGCAAATAGACTCCATCCTCTGAGCTGAGACTTAGGTCTGTATAGGCTCAGGCTGGATCAGAAGCAGCCCCAGGGCGGATGCCGCATAACCACCCAGCCTGCTGAACTCTCCTATGCATCATTTCCATACACATCTGTCAGGTCAAATATTTTCCTTCTTCCTTCCACGCGTCTTTTTGAGTACTTGCTGTTATATTGCAATTGGCGGGTTCTTTTTATGAGTATCAAACAAAGCAGGGCAGCCTTCCACCGCAAGAGCAGAGGTTTCCCAGAAAATTACGGAAGTTTCACAATCACCCCCGAAAATTGTGCTGCATTATAGAGACCCATCAATGCCATGAACCACAGGTGAGTAGTTCCTGGAATTGCTCAAACAGTAAATAAAAACATTTAAAAATACCAAAAAAGGAAGGAACAAGGGGACTTTTATCATAACTCTATTACAAAACCCTAAAACACAAACACATTCAGTTCCAAGTAAATTTCTTTACATACTTAAGAAAGGAATGAGAAGGGAAAGAGTTTAAATTTCTTTATAGCTTCTTCTGTAGTGGGCCGTGCAAGACCTGGTCATTGTTACCGAGTCCACTGGCTTTTATGCAAACATGAAGCGAACTTCATAAAATGATGCTACTGTTTTACAATGAAACGATCCTCTCGCATGCCTAACACTGTAGAGGGAAATTATTCAGTCGAAGTCTCTCTCTTGGATCACCATAAAAATTCGCAAAATGTATAGAACTTGCTTTACATTAGGGGAACCCTCTTAGCCTTCTGATGCCTTTTGATCATATAAATGTAGTCAGTTCTCAAATGTCTAGTATTAATCATCAGTTTGTGAATTATCCACACTATGATGTTTTTTCCCCTTCATACCATCCCTGTCTTGTAGTTTTTGTTGTTGTTTTTTGCTGTTTTTGCTTGATGGCTCGACTGTGCTTTGGTGACTCTAGAAGTGGAGTGAAAACAAATAAAACACAGAACAGTGGTGCCTGGGTGGCTCAGTCTTAAGCATCTGCCTTCGGATCAGGTCATGATCCCAGAGTCCTGGGATCAAGCCCCACGTTGGCCAGCTCCTTGTGCTTCTGTTCCCTCCCTCTCTTTCTCTGTCAAATAAATACATAAAATCTTTAAAAAATGCACACACACAAAACAGGCTTATTGTTTTTGTTTTGTTTTGGTTTGTTGTTGTTGTTTCTTTGTTTAAGCAGTCTCTAGAGAATCCTGAAATTTCGATCAATTTCTGCTAGTCCGGTTTTTCCTGACTGCCCTCCATCTTCCTGGCCTCCAACACTAACCCCACCGCCAGGAATGAGAACGGCCTGAGGAACTCGCAGAACGGCATCAGAAAAAAGTAACATTACCTGAAACGTGGGGACTAGTCACCCTCAATTCTGTGTCACACTTTTTCATGTGTATTGCCTCCTTTGCTTTCAAAGCGAGACACACCAGCACTGAATTCCAGAGGGTACTGCAAGGGTATACGTCAGAGCCGGGATTTGTGCTCTATGGCGAAGCCAGCTCTCTTCCCTTGCCTCCGTGCTGATTCCTTCCAAAAGTGAACAACAGCAGCAGCAGATATCAAATCGGGTTTCATAATGTGTCTGAAGGTCTCTCTCTATGTGTATCAAATTTGGTTTCATTGATCCCTCAGATCCAAAGTCTTGTAGTCTCCAAATCAAAGCTTATTTTTCCCCATTGTTATAATTGTGTTTTCACATATTATTTCAAATATGTGTTGGTAAGAACATACTAGAGGGGCGCCTGGGTGGCTTAGTCATTAAGAGTCTGCCTTGGGCCCAGGGCCTGATTCCTGGTTCCTAGGATTGAGCCCCGCATCGGGCTCCCTGCTCCACTGGGAGCCTGCTTCTTCCTCTCCCACTCCCCCTGCTTGTGTTCCTTCTCTCGCTGGCTGTCTCTCTCTGTCAAATAAATAAATAAAATCTTAAAAAAAAAAAAAAACCAACATACTAGAAAGCTGTCTTTGATAGTGAACTTTTATTCTTGAATTTAAGGGGTGAATCTGGGTCTCTCATCAAAAGTGTTTTCTTCGTTTTTTTCTTAAAGATTTATTTATCTATTTTGAGGGAGAGACTGTGCACAGGGGTATGAAAAGAGTTAAATAGGATATTGTAGTTTCCCAGAAAATAATAGTTGAATAATGAAATAATTAGTCATTTAACTGTAGAGTTGCTTTTTAAAAACATCATAGAAACTAAATTTGTGTAGTACTAAGCCATCATTTAAATTATAATATTTAATCTTCACAGTTACAAATGGGGAAAATGAGGCTGAGAAGGATTGAAAAACTCTAAGTTCACACAGCCCATAACTGCTGATGCCAGTTCTCAATCCTATATCTTGGCACAGTTTCCACTCCACTATATCCCTCTGACTCTTACTCTCTCCTCAAGATAAGGAAATTAGGACCAGTGGCCAAGAAAGAAAAATCCTGAGAAATAAAATGGTTCCGTGTGGCACATATTTCTCAGAATTGGGCATAGCTATCAGTTTAAAAAAATCTCGTCTTCAAAAACATTTACCATTTGGAAATATTTGTATAAAGTGTACTTGTGACTGATAAAATGAAAGCAGTTGCCAAATCAGTTTTTAATGCAAACATATTATTGGAAAACATAAATTCGAATTACCATCTTAGGAAGGAGGACTGGATTCCAACTAAATCTGAAGGGAAGAAGGAAGCACCAAGTTTGTGCTGCATTTCTCACTCCAAGGATAATGTCTCGATTAATGTGCCTGTGTTGAACTGAGGAGTAAGTATTTGAAAGTGTATTTACCGAGTTTGTTTTCAAGTGTGAGATTCATGAAATTCAAATATATTTATGAGCAGATAAACACTTTTCTGTCTACCAAGGGTTATTCAAATTAAGTGTAATTCCTGTAACCCTGGTTTTAATCCTTGTCTGCTGCTTCAAGACCTTGGGTTTCCTTTAAATTGTTGTTAAACCTGGCTGAAATGTTCCTAGGGTGAGTTGTGTGTGTCCAGTATTCCCTTATCTTCCCATATTTGCCAATTTCCTCCTCTCTTGACCAGGGTCCCTAAGGTAGGGAGGTATCTTCTTGACATCTTGCTGCTTGCTCAGGTGGGAGCCTCTCATCTTAATACTGCTGTTGGCCAGAGGAAAAAGACTGAGGTTCCTCACGAAGTCCCGTCTTCTGACATCACCACCAGAAACATCCACGCTGGGACTGCTCATGCATTGGAGATCGCAAGCTAGACAATGACTCCCAGGGGAAATATCTCAAAGCTTCTCCGTGATCCTCTCCTCACTGACTTTCTCCCCAAGGAGGAGGAATCTTGATAGATTGATCAGTTTCCAGCCCATGAATTGGGCTACGTTTTCTATGGGATTATATTTTAAAGAAAATAAAAATATAAGCCTCCTCATCATAATTTCTTTCCTCCTTCCCTCCAACCAGCTGAGGTAGTCTAGCTAAAGTGTCAGCCATTCTCGTTTTCCTTAGAGGTTGTCATTTTGACCCATTTGGCATCTAGATCAGAGTTACTACCAATTGGCCTCTAGGCAGGAGGGCAGACACTTTCTCTTGGTCTTTCTCTTTGACTCCTGCTCTTCTTGGCATTGCTGGGGATGCTTTGAGTCAACCTAACCTACCATTGCAGTGGTAGGATCTGCCACTTACTAAAGGAGGCCAGCACTATCTCTCTCTCAAGTCTACCCAGGTATGTTAGTTTCCTACTTCTGCATAACAAATTACTACAACCTTAGCACCTTAAAGTAATATCCATTTGTTGTCTCAGTTATTAGGTCAGACACCTAGGAGGGCTCAACTGGGCTCTCTCTATGGGGTCTCACAAGGCTCCTTGAAATCAAAATATTGGCCAGATTAGGCTCTTATTTGGAAGCTCTGGGGAAGAATTCACTTCCAAGTTCTTTCAAGTTGTTAGCTTAATTTAGTTCTTTGTGGTTGTAGGACTGAGGTTCCAGCCTTCTTTCTAGCTATTAGCCAAGGGTCATTTTAATTCCTAAAATCTGCTTACGGAGCCTTCTTTCTCCAGCCTCCCAACCCAGCTCTGCAATGAATTTATCTTTTGTCAAATACGTCTTAAGCTTCAAATCTCCCTGACTCCCTCTTCTACCAACAGCTGGAGAAAGCTTTCTGTTTTTAGAAGGCTCTTGTAATCAGATTGGGCCAATCCGGAGAGTCTCCCTATCTTAAGATCAACTGATTAATAACTCTATTTGTATCTCTAAAATTATCTTGCCATGTGCTATAACATAATCAGGCTAGTGACACCTTATTAAATCCACAGGGAGTCATTTTAAAATGCTGCTTAGCACACATGGTATTTTGAGGAGGCTTACTTCAGCTCTTGCCATCTGCTTCTCCTGGGCCCTTCGGCTCCACTCACCTCTTCCTCACATGACTTTGTCCCATGTCCCATACTGAACGCTTTTTCTAAATTCATCAGTAATACAGCAAATAAAAAACTCTTGTATGTAGTGCACTTCACTACTAGTGGGGGTATTAGTGTGAGATTATATCAGAACATAATAAATACAAAAGAAATTTAAATAAATATGAGAAAGTACTAAACTTTCTTCCTGGTCAAGTCCTAGTACTTGGTTCATGATCATCTTCTCAGGGTCAGTTTTTCTTCATAAAGACCTTTTCTTTCTTCTCCCATGTTCTAGCTATCTATGACTTCTTTAGAAGTCAAGGTCACAGTTTGTCACTTACCCAAATTATCCAGAGTTACCCAGGCATACATTCTGGAGCTTTCTTCAGCAAAAGACGCATCAGCCAGGTCCTCACTCTCAGCAACGGTCTCCTTCCCTGCCCTCATCTCCAGTAGAATATAGAAAAGGTTTTTTCAGAAACATTTATTCCAGCCCTGTATAGAGCAAAACACTAGAAATAGTAGATTTTTTGGTTTGTTTGTGTTCTTCTATGTAAAGAAACTCACCATCAGTCCCACCAGAGTCTAAGTGGAGCCGTGCAAGCTGAAACCCTCATGTGCCAAAGCCTCATGTTTGCGAGAGACCTGGAAAATTCCTCCGTATACCCTGGGACTCTATCACGTCCCCTGTAGTGCTGCCTCGTCACCTGTGTCTACACTTCACTATAAAATAGTTCTCTCGTTTCTACTTGGAGGCCTCTCTCTTTCTAGAAAACATGTGGGTCTTTCAGACCCATATATGGGTCTCCTGACATGGAGAAGAAAACTGATAGACGTGATATCCTACCTTTTCTTCACAACAGAGTCTTGGTGGGGTGCCCTTTTCCTTAGCACGTCTTTCTACACAAGAGGTTTCCCCAGTCCCTTGTATAAACCAGTTCCTGGGGGTGCCACGTGGCAGCCAACCAAGCATTTGCTAACATGTCTGAGATGCTGCAAAGAACACGGACGATGCTGGTTCTGGGATCACCTACACAGAGGAATTAGCCAATTGTTCTTTTCCCCATGGACCTAGACGTAGAGTCTTTTAATCCCAGCGTGTAAGTGCTTTTCCAGTTTGATGGGTCAGATTTGCAATTGCCTCTTTCACTTCTGGTTTATATGGTTGAGGCCAGAGTGGTAAGTTTTATGGGTTAAATATAAGAGACTCACTGTTTCTTCTTGGTTTTCTCGTCATATAGAGTACAGTACTGGCGTGGCAGAACTTAATGAATCGGGTCTTTAGACTGGCATCCAGAGCAGCACCTGCTGGCAATGGAAGGGACAACCCACGGTCAGGCGGTGCTCACACTGGAGCCTTGTTAACTCACTACCCTTTAAACAGATGATAAATGCTCTTTTTTTAAATTAGGTGTTTTAGATCAGAATCTTGCTTTCCACATGTTGATCCCATCTGTGCTATCAGCTTTAAACATCGATAACAATAGGAAAGCCACAGTGAGTTGCTTTGTGTGTGTGTGTCTTTTTATTGCAGCTGCAAAGATTTACATCTTCTATCTGCCCTGCCCATATTATGTTAGTACCTAAAGTAAACATGGGAATTGGATTCATTCTGAAAAGTCTTGCATAGGCCAGGAGAGAGAGAGAAACAGACAGACCTGAGATTAGATTCTCTGGCCACAGCAGACGCTCCGGCCGAGTGGCCTTCCCCTTACCATATTTTTCTACCCACGAGCTTTCCCTAGTCCCTCTTGTAAACCAGCTCCTGGGACAGGGGCACCTGGCAGCCTGTCAAGCTCTTACAAACATGCCTGAGACGCTGCAAATGACACAGATGATCCCAGTTCCGGGATCACCTACACAGGGGAATTTTCAAATTGTTCTTTATCCCCTTTATCCCAAGTGGGAAACCAAAAGCCTGAAAACTCCAGAAGTGCTGATTATGATTCCTATGATCCGACAAGCCTCACTTGTCACAAACATTGAGGAATTGAATAGTTCGGCTTGACATTAAGAAAATCTTTTCTTTTTTCAAATCAGCAAAATGTGAAATTCTTTCCTTTGTTAGTCTCCTAATGAAATACACGTAAGTAATGTGACAGTTACTTCTTCAAAATCTTCAAAATAAAGTGTGGTGATTTTTTTAGAGACATTGTCTTTTAAATAAGTTCAGATAAAGACAGCCTGCAAGAAGATTGAAACGATGTGCTACTCACCCCCAGGCAGAAAAAATTATAGTACAACCAATCTCGCTTTGAGAAAATGCTCCCGAAAAATCTTTTCACAACAAAAATTTTATCATCATGTAAACAAGCATGAGATTTGATAATCAAAAATTTCTCAAATTAAATTGCTTCATTAAAACCCAATCGTTTTCAGGATTCATATAAAACTTTCTATAGGGAACTTATTCTACATGATGAAAATCGTAGTTTCAATGCTGCAATGACCCCAGAATTCATTCTGAGCAAACTGCTTAAAAGCAAAAATATTTATTAGTGTTTTCTCTGTGTCAGGGACTGTGATAGGTGCTGTGAGATACATTATTTTATTTAAGGCTGGCAAAATCACAGCAAAATATTTATTTATTTATTTATTTATTTATTTATTTATTTATTTATTCATTCATTCATTCATTTGTTCAATTAGTCAACCAAGATTTTATTTATTTCTTGCTATGCACCAAACACTACTCTAGTTAGTGTGCATCAGTGAAGAAAGCAAATATTTCTGCACTGAAGGAGTTTACATTCTAGTGGTGGAAGAGAGAAAATAGCCTATAAGCATATGTAATATACACATAAGTTATGTAATATATGAAGAAGGGCCAAATGTATGGAACAAAGGAAAATATAAGCAAGGGGGATTTGGAAGGTAGGGTAGGGGATAGTTAGCCCAATTAAATAGCATGATCAGAATAGGTCTTATTGAGAACGTGATATTTGGTCAAAGACTTGTAAAAGACAAAGAAGTTAGCTATAAGATTATCTGTGGGAAGGAGCTAGAAGCATAGGGCATAGCTCACAACAGATCTTAAGTCAAAAGTTTAACTGTCTTGTTAGCATAACAGCAAGACGCCCAGTATGGCTGGAGGGAAGTAAATAAGGTGAGGAGCAACTGGAGATGAATGCCACGTAGGGTCTTGTCGGTCATTATATGGATATTTTTTCTGTGTAAAATGGAGCACAGTTGCTGGCTTTTAAGGACAGGAGTGACATAATCCGATGTACATTTCAAAAAGATTCCTCTCTTTAGCTTATAAAGAGAAGACTATAGTTAGATAGCCAAAGGAAACAGAGAGCCAGAGAGCTAAGGTTAGAAGCTACCACAACAATTTATGCAGAAATGAGGGTGGCCCTGACCAGCATGGTAGGGTTGTAAGGAATAGCCAATAGAATTCCATGCCTGACTTAATTTCAAGGGTGAAAAGTGGCATCAAGGCTGACTCCAGAGTTTTGACCTAAACAACTATCATGACATAGTTGTTTGAATTGAGATGGGAAAACTTGTGCAAGGAACAGATTTAGAGGTGGCAGTCAAGGACTTTTGTTTTGGACACGTCAAAAGTATTGAAAACTACACTGGAAATTCCATGGATTCAGCTGCATGTACAAGTCTGGAGTGAGGAACAGGGCTGGGCTACAGATGAACTCTGAGAATCACTGGGATATAGATATTATTCAAAGTCTTCAGTCTGGTTGAGATCATCAAGTGAATCCCACAAATAAAGCACATGACCCTCAGGGGCCTACAAGGACAAGAGGTGAGGAAAAAGAGGAATCGTCAAAGAGGGTTGGAGGGAGGCAGGAAGTTAAACCACGAAGATGACCAGGGAAGTATGGTGTTCTCAAAGTTACTTGAAGGCAATGAAGAAACTGTTTATCTATACACGTGGCTTTAATATAATTATACTAAATTTTGTAGAATAAGTAAGTAGTAGAAATTGGATTTAAAACCAGCTCTTTGGGGCGCCTGGGTGGCTCAGTCGTTAAGTGTCTGCCTTTGGCTCAGGTCATGATCCCAGCGTCCTGGGATTGAGCCCCGCATCCAGCTCCCTGCTTGGCAGGAAGCCTGCTTCTCCCACTCCCACTCCCCCTGCTTGTGTTCCCTCTCTTGCTCCTCTCTCTCTGTCAAATAAATAAATAAAATCTAAAACAAAAACAAAAACAAAAACCCAGCTCTTTGACGTCAAATCCAGGTGGATTTCCTCCAAACACCAGAAGCCTAGAGTATAAGCTGTATTTGCTATATCCATTTTAAAAACCTACAAACATGAGTTATAAGAGAGAAGTGTTCTCTTGTCTGCAACAAGAAATTCAAACCAAATTTAGGCCAGACAACTGAGAGCAATTCACTGATTATTGAGAGTGACCCATTGATGATTACTTAATATGAACACTTTATGAACTTTTATCATACTTTAAAATGGTTTTGTATTGTGGTTTACTGATTATTCTACTAGAAATCAACTAAGACACTTAAAAATATATTTTAGAAGACTTAAAGAGGAGGAGAGACAAAATACATAGTAGAGAACAGAAAAGGTAAAAGATGTGGTAAAGAAAAGAACTTCTATGGCACACTAACTGAACTCAACTTCAGAGAAGTGGGTAATCTAGTTGAAATACTTGACTAGAAATAGAAAGGGCTTGAGATCTGAATCTTCAGGACTCTATGACCTCTTTTCCATTTTAACCAAAGAAGCATTACTCATATCTGTTTTATACACAGAGCTGCCTGGTAATATTATTTTTTCCTGAAGAGCCTCACAAACAATTTTTTTGTTCTGTTCAATTAGCCAACATATAATAATTTTTACTAACCCAATTTGTTATTTTACCAATAAAAGAACCTGAGGACCAAAAGTTCTGTGACTCAGGTACTATCATGGCTATTAATAGCTGGGCTGAAGCTCAGTTTGATCTTAGGATCCCACATCCAGTGTGTGTGTGTGTGTGTGTGTGTGTGTGTGTGTGTGCGTGTGTGTACATTTTCTTATCAACTTGATGGAGAAGTGGGGAAACCCTACATTTTTTCTCTCTTTAAAAAGATGCATACAAAATTCTCACTGACTGGCTAAGTAACATCCATGTTTAGATTTTAGTTAAAAGCAGTTATTGAGTAAACTCAGGAAACTATCCAATTCACATGAAACTATGACCTCTGGGTTATACTGTCTAACAAGGCATCGCCCCCTCAGCATGGCAAAGTCCATCTCAAAATCTGTATGGGAAGCTCTGGGCACCATCGCCCCCAGGCCAATTCTGTAGTCACTAGGGCTTGCCACAGTAATGGAATACTGTAGGAAAACATCACCATCTCGAATTCTTTGCCTCCTTTAGTTTCCCCATGGCTGCTTCCGAGCACCTGACTCCTGCTAATAGTAATAGCTAATACTTTGCAAGTCTTATCTTATGCTAGGCACCACTCTGTTTTCTCTATATATTCTTTATTTAAATTCACCACAGCCTCATGAGGTTAGTTTCAAAAGTACTTATAGCTTAGAAGTGAGGAAACCAAAGCAGAGTGTGAAGGAACTCAAGCTCTCATCACTGGAATTCAAATCTGATATTCTAATTCGAAAGACTGACATTTAACCAGTATGTGCATGTGGGAACAGTCCTGTTCCTCCTGAGCCCTACCACATGCTTCATGTTTTCTGAGTTACTTCTTTCTAAGGATAATAGTTTTGTTTTTTATAGGACTTCATGCTTTGATATTTTCCCTAAGCATCACATCACAAAAATAGGCATTAAAACTCTTGCTATGCAGCTCCTTCCATCCAAGCCTTTCCTTGACTATATAACTAATCTAAGAAACCAATATGAGGGAAGTTATTAATATTTATAATGGGGTAATGTATAATTCCCCTACTTTTCACTTACCCTTTATTACATTTGAAAAGATACTTTACCTACATCAAACATGAAATAGCTGTGAAAAATTTAGGATAGAGAATGGAATATAGTTTGCCAATCTCAAAGTACACCATCTGAACACATATCTGCTATTGATGAGGAAAGTCATATCCCGAGAGCACTCAGTTTGTAAACCACTCAGTTTATATTCCCTAATTGGTCATTGTGGGACGTTGCAACTGGGGTGTTTCCTGTACCTCAGTGTATCTTCTTGTCTGCAGAGAACTAACACTGCCCCCTTCCTCCCATCCTTCTGGAAAATGATCTTCCCCACACTGTTGATTACAGGCTTTCTGTCGGAACTGTCATGGACTTACATGACGGCCTCCTTAGCCACTCAGATTGTGATCGTTGATTGGCCTAGATTGCCTGATTCGGCAAGAGTCCTATCCTAAGATTTTCGAATTTGGGTACATTATGAGTCACTCTTACTCCCATTCTGTTTGCAAAGCTGGGAGACGTATGTTTTGGTAGCTATGAGGTCATAACACCTACTGTGGAGAGAACTTGTGTCTGAAAAAATAAAGCCAATCTGAAAAGAGAATTTGAAATGAGGGAACTGGTAGATTCTGGCATCTTTCAAATGGCGGAGGCCAGCCACACCCTTGTCGTCCTACAAGTTGGAAGCAGGATACAGAGCAGTCAGAGCAGTGCCTGCCCAGGAGAGTTCCCTGCTAGACCCCCCGGATCCCTCCGTCCCTGAGTTTTATGGGGAGAAAAGCTGTAGCCAGAAGCTGAAAGAGTTTTCTTTTTACGGGGAAAAATCTGAAACCTTGAGTTATGAGTGTGTGGGGGTGAGAAGAGGGGCAGCCACCCCAGTTACTCCTGAGAACCATATGGCATCTGTTTAGCACCAATTTGTCAAGTCAGAGTCAAGTCATTAGTGGCTTTGGCAATAGTGCCTTTGGAAAGGACACTAGGACTTTCATACTAGATACTGACAGCAGGGGTCAGAGAGAACGAGAACGTAATTGTTACTGGAATCCTGTGAAATATCTCAGAGACTCCCAGAAATAATTTGGTGAAGTTTCGGGATGGAGAGTAATAAGGTGGCAGTGGAGGAAGAGCTCTTTTAGTGGACGTGAACAGTGTCATGTGAACATGAGTTATTGAAACTAACGGGAGACGTTAGCTCCATCCGGAACTAGTAAAACACAGATTAAACTAGTGCAATTGCATTTTATATTCTTAAAAATAATTTTTCATAAAATAACATGAATCATGGTTTTTAAAAAGATGAAATTGTAGAGAAGGGTTTGTAAATAAAACAGTATTAACCTCTCCAAGTGTCACTTCTCATAAATAATCATCTTTTAAATTTTTATTGTCTTCCTTATATTTTCAAATGTTATCTTTATGCAATTACTTATTGATGTATGCACCTTTAGCATACTTTGTTGATTGCTTGCTATGACTCTTCCTAACTCCTTCCTCTCCACCGTTTTAGTATATGGCTCCTCTGCTGGTAATCTCGTGGCTTTAAAAAATATACTGGAACTGCTGTTTCTTTTTCCATCATTATTGATAGTCCATTGTAACCCCCCCCAACACACACTTCTTCAAAGGAAGATATAAATGCCTCCAAACTTCTATTCTCTAACTTTTCTTATGACTCCCACATTCTGGCAGATTTACTGTTACTTTCAAATCATCAAGGATGGTAACACACACATCTTTTAGAAATTCTGGAAACCCAGCTGAATCTTACATGCATTGCCCCAAAGCTGAAAATAACATTTGCATTACCATGAATCTATTAGTATTATTTGTGTTGGAATCCAGTAGTATAATAGACTGTAATGATCCTTTTCTTTTTTTTCTTTTAAAGATTTTATTTATCTATTTGACAGAGACAGAGACAGCCAGCGAGAGAGGAAACACAGCAGGGGGAGTGGGAGAGGAAGAAGCTGGCTCCCAGCGGAGGAGCCCGATGTGGGACTCGATCGCGGAACGCTGGGATCACGCCCTGAACCGAAGGCAGACGCTTAACCGCTGTGCCACCCAGGCACCCCATGTAGTGATCCTCTTCTACTGCTCTCTTGTGTTCTCTAAGGAAAACAACCATATGGATTCTCCTTTCTTGTGATCTACTAATCACTCAAAATCATGACAGATGTTTAATTTTTCAACAGATCTTTCTTTTAAAGGTTCTGTTATTCCTACAAAATCTGATCACCATCCTTCTTTGTCTTTATTCTTATATGTTCTTAGGCTGGAAGATTGTGTGTGTGTGTGTGTGTGTGTGTGTGTGTGTGTGTGTGTGAACATATACATTTTACCACATCCAAATTATTTTCCAGTATCTTGTTAATTCTACCTACTTAGTGGAATGTTCTTGTAAAAGTCTTGTTCTGAAGACTTTTGAATGCTTGTTCAATTCTGAGCTGGTTACATGATATTTAGAGCATAAAAATACTCACTTGAGTTTCTCCTTTATAATGTCTTTCTTTACTCTATTCTTTGTCTTTATAAACTCAGATTTCCCTACCAGAATTCTATAAAAAAAAAAGAGAGAATACTCAGAATTCTCTCCTACACCTTTTTTGTTATTGTTTTTCATACCCTCCTTCTCCTTACCATCTCTATCTTCTTTCTCCATCTAGAATAGTTGTTCTGTTTTGGATTCAATGATTCCTATAGATCATTTCAGAAAGTATATGGGAGGTAAATGTCAGGTCCTCAGCTCCTGAAAATGTCTTTTATGCAGTCTCATACTTAATTTATTGTCAATAAGTTTGGGTTTGCGAATTAAGATTGAAAAATGTATTTTTCCTCTCTTGTCATGAAGGTATTGTTTCTATTCTTTTCTGGTATCTTGTGTTGATAAAAAATTGAGGGCTAGATTAATTCTATGCTTTTTAAGCCTTTTTTTTTAAAGATCATATTTAGGTTCAAAGCAAAAATGAAAGGAAGATACAGAGCTATCCCATATACTCCCTGCCCCTACACAGGCATAGCCCTGCCTCATTGCCAACATCCCCCCCAGAGTAGTGCATCTGTTAAATTGATGAACCTACATTGATACATCATTATCATCCAAAGTCCGTAGTTTACATTACAGTTCACTCTTGGTGTTACACATCCTATGGCTTTGGACAAATGTGTAATGGTATGTATCTATAATTATAACGCAGAGTATTTTCACTGCCCTAGAAATCCTCCATGCTCTACCTATTTACCCTGATTGGCTTCTTTCACTTATGTGGATTTTAGGCTCCTCTGTGTCTTTTCATGGCTTGAGGGCTCATTCATTTTTAGTGCTGAATAATATCCCGTTGTCTGGATGTGCCCCAGTTTATTTATTCACTTGCCTATTTGAGGATATATCAGTTGCTTCCAAGTATTAGCAATTATGAATAAAGCTGCTCTAATCCATGTGGAGGTTATTGTGTGGTATTAAGTTTAAACTTCTTTGGGTGATACCAAGGAGACTGATTGCTGGATTGTAGGGGAAAAGTGTGTTTAGTTTTGTAAGAAACTGCCGAACTCTCTTCCAAAGTAGCTGTACCATGTTTCATACCCACCAGCAATGAATAAGAATTCCTGTTGCTCCGTATCCTTGCCAGCATTTGGTGCTGTCAGCGTTCTGGATTTGGGCCATGCAGACAGGTATGATGTGATATATCGTTGTTATTTTCATCTGCATTTCCCTGATCACATGCTGCGGGGCATCTTTTCATGTGCTTATTTGTCATCTGCGTACCTCTTCAGTGAGGCCTATTGTTTAATGTTTGCCTTTTTTCTTATAGTTGATTTTTAAGTTCTTTGTTTATTTCAGATAACAGTTCTTATCAGATAACGTTTTTTGCAACTATTTCTCCCAGTCTGTGTCTTATCTTTTCATTCACTTGACAGTGAATTTTGCAGAGCAGAAATTTTTAATTTTCTCGAAATTGTCCATTTTCATGAAGCCCAGCTTATCAGTTCTTTCTTTCATGGATCAAGCCTCTGGTATTGTATCTAAAATGCCATTACCAAGCCCAAGTTCATCTAGATTATCTCCTATGTTATCTTCCAGGAGTTTAATAAGTTTTCAACTTTTGTGAAGGATGTAGCGCCTGTGTCTGGATTCATGTTTTGCATGCAGATCTAGTTGTTCCAACACCATTTAAGGTCTGGGCTCAGTCTACTATATTGAAATCCTACCCTGGTTTAAAATATTAAATGTTTTAAGATAGTGAAAAATATCTCCATTCCAGGCTTCACCATGATCCTTTTTTTATTTTGCAAATTGTGAAATTTAATAATAAGACATGTGAAGGTGCCAGGCTGGTGTGTCTTACGGGTACTTAACAGTTCACTGGAGACCCATAGTCTACCCCAGGCAGAAGACATTCCTTTAGAGAGACATTTCCCAAATTTGTCTACAGAAAATCTGTATCTTAGAATGTTAATACATGTTTCATGAAAATATAGAATACGTGATTTTAAACAATGCATATTTTTAATAGATCCTTTTTAGTCACTTAATTTTTTTTTATATTTAAGGTAGTTCAAACACATCTTGAGGATTGTTTTGCTGATAAAAAGGGGTTCAGAATCAATTTATATTGATGGGCATTCTTTCTTCAGCATCTTTTCAGCTCTCAGGTGCCCCTCATACTCAGAGCCTCAAAAGATCCACAGAACGTCTTTCTATTTGCCCAACATTTTGAAAACACAGTCAAATCCTCATAACAAAGATGCCATGGCAGCTATTGAAAATTTAACTACCAATTCCCTAAGTAATATTTATCAAGTAAACACGCGATGCCCAGAGCTCAAATCAGCACACTTTGCTATGCTATACATAAAACCAGTATATCATTTAGTACAACTTGAATTTAGTCATACTGCCAGGAGAGAATTTGTGTTATATATAAAGAAATGGGAAGGAAGAGAAAAGTCAGAAAAGAAAAAATCAATGTCTTTTGATCAGAGTTTACCGGCTATGATGATAAAGCTCAGCTAGGAAAACTCCCCCATCAAGGGGGGAATGACGACTCCCGTCTTTCCCACACCTTGAGAGTAAATCCATCTTACACACACACTCTCTGCTCAGAAACTGTAATTGGAAAAAAACGACAACTGTGTTTTCCTGGAAAATTTTAAAATGTCTTTCCCAGTTCTTCTTCTTTTCCTTTATATATTTGAACCTCAAACTATCCCTTCATATTTAAATTAAGTCCCTGAATTGTTGGGGCAGTCAACTGACATTGCCTCCTCCTTTTGAGCTGAATACCTTACACATTATGTAAGCATTTCTCCAAGCTGTGATTGTGCTCTTCCTGGAAAGTTTGCTTCTCCCATAGGAAGGGGTGCCTGACAGGGGTCCTGCAGGAATGGATCTAATAGAAAGAGACAGATAATGGTTTGAACAAATAATGCAATTTACCAAGATTGTTTTTACTTCTAGGCTTGCTGTGGACAAAATTTGGGAGAACCTGTTTCTTTGGCTCTTCAGACGTATTTATACTAATAGCTCCAATTAAAATATAGCATTGCATAATTTTTAATTAAATTATTTGATTTTATACTTACACCTCTCTTTCCTTTTATACTGAAAATCTTGGTTCTAAAAATATTAACATATTATTTATTATTATAATTATTTATGTTATTCTATATTTTACATAAAATAGTTTTCTAATACCAAATTACTGGAGAATTAAACTATTGAGTGAAATTTAACACCTGTTTATAGCTCTGTATCTCTGTATGAAATATATCCCACAAAGGTGGTACCGTCATAATATCATGGATTGTGTCAAGTCACTAGGAAATAATTATTTTTTCTACCAACTGGATATGCAATTAGCTTGATCCATTTCAGTTCATTTTTAATTTTGTGAAATGTTTCTTAAGTATTTTAATTATATTTAATGCATATATCATTCTGTTAGATGTTGCCAAATTCTCTTTCATTGGGGTTGTACTATTTTGCATTCCCATCTGCAATATTTGAGGGTGCCAGTCTCTCCCTCAGTCTAAGCTCATTAGCCTATATTCCTAATTTAATGAAGGAATTTTTCAAAAATTTTGGAGTATGAATAGCACCTTTTCCTGTTTTTTCAATTGTGTTCTACTCTTAGTTCCTTTTGGACATTTCAGTAAAGATTTGCAAGGAGGAGCAAGTTACCCTTGTGGAATCAAAGTGCCAAATTTTCCCCCAGTGCCTGACATTTCCTTCTACTGGCACTGAGTCAAATAGAATAGAAGATACATAGTGTCTCTATTACCCAGGGTGAGCTTGTATACCCATGCAAATACTCTACAGGATCAAGTAAATATTTAACAATGAAATTGTGCTTCTTGATAATTTACATGTATAATTATTTAGAATGTTTTATTTACATTAGGGGTGCTCTTGGAGAATATAAGTTAGTTAGTAATAAAAGCATTGTGAATCAAGTTTGATACCCAGGCTTGAAATCAGGAGTCTGAATCATTCCTCCTATTTCAATTAGACTGGAATGAGATTTCAACCACATTGAGAATTACAAGTGTGAAGAAAACAGCAAAAACTATGACATGCTGCTGACTTCCTCAAAGTGCGGAAATGAAATGAAACCCAAAATGGAAACTTGGGGATTATCTTTGTTCCCTTTGCTCTTATTGTCATTGTTCTTACACCTCCTTATACTTGCCTTGCTTTAATATATATTTTTCTATTTGATTTTCTTTGAAGCTTTGTTCTTTAAAAAAAAAAGTCTTATCTACATATTTTAAGTTATCGGTCTGATTATTGACGCAAACCAGCAAATACTTTCTCCTCTCTTTATGTCTCTGTTGAATAAATGGCGTAAGGGCGCCTGGGTGGCTCAGTCAGTTAAACCACCCAACTCTTGACTTTGGCTCAGGTCATGATCTCAGAGTCATGGGACAGAGCCCCAAGAACCTACTTGGGATTCTCTCTCTCTCTTTCTCTCTCTCTCTCTCAAAAGAAACAAATGAGTAAATAAATAAATAAGAGGTTTATAATTGATGAAACATTTTAAGAATCTCTATATCAATAAAGACAAATGCAAAACAAAGTTTCTAAGATATGTAATTGCTTGGCTAAATAATTTTTCTAAATCTTTCTTTTTTTCAATTCAATTATAGAGATTTAGAGTTGCAGGGGACTTTTGATATCTACTATTCCAGAAATTTTATTTAAAGATGAGGAAATCATTTGGCATGGAAGATTCTGGAAGAATAGTCAGTCTGATTTGCATCAAAGTAGTTCGTGGTAGAATTGAGCTGAAGTAAATCTCCCAATTTCTTAATTCAGTGTTCTTACTGGGAAATCTTGAGGTATTTATTATTTCTGTTGTCATTGTAGCTGTTGTTAACAGGAAAAATTAAAGAGTAAAGGATTTCTTAATTGGTGTTTTATGGAACCACTCTGAGGTCAGGTATTCACCTTTGCAGACCAGTTTGAGGCTAAGTAGTTGCCTGTGCTGTGATTCAGGTGATTCTCGCTATGCCTTCCCATGAATCTATTTTTTGAAGAGCTGAGGAACTTCCTTACAGACAACTTCATTCTAAGAAAGAAAAAAAAAAAAGGATTTTTAGGGTTGGCCCAATCATCAAACCTTAGCCTCAGCCTTAGCCTTAATATGAAAGACAGTTCTGAATTTATCAAGGTGCTTGACATGTATGTAGATGAGCCTGTTGGCTTCACCTTACAGATTTATGCTTGAGTCTCTGAATAAACAGAAAGAACTAACTCCATTACAGCTTTATATGGTACTGGAAAAAAATGCAGTTCTTTGGTAGCATTTTACCAGAGTGTGACACTGAAAAATGAAAGAAATTCCCTAGCTCTCCATATTGTGAAGCTTTGGCAGTTTGAGTCAGCACTGCAGGGGAGAGGTGGTACCCAGAAGTGGCAGAACTTGGCAGCCATGTTGTTGTTACCCAATGAGATTGCTCTTGTCAGCAGGAGAGAGCAGTGTCTGCTGGGTGTGACTACATGCAGCCAAAAGAACAGTGATGCTAAATAGGAATGGTTATAATTCAACAGAGAGGAGAAGTGGAAGAAGGTGGGTAGTACAATGTAAGGTTTGATTGGGCTTGTGAAATCTCCTAGAACATCCATGAAATCTTTTGAGGTAGAGCTAGAGATGGGGAAGGAATTACTGAGGACTGAAGTCCTGCAGTATCCAGCAGCCAAGATTTTCATGGAAATAAATTTACTCATATTTTATAAATGCCCAAAGTTCATTCTTACTTTGTAGTAGGCAATACTGTGAATGAGATACAGGAAGGTCTTTCTCCTATCGTTATATAATTACAGCAGAAAATGGAAGACAGTTATTTTTACTTAATTAGTATAACTAGAGTTTTACAAAAAATAAAATTTAATGAAACAGAGAAGATAAATGTACTTTGAGTTCTTTCAGTTTATCTATTCTCTGAGAGTGCCAAATTTACTGAAGCAGAATCCCTCCTAGCCTATAACAGAGTTGAGTTAATAAATATATCACATTCCTGTTCTTTTCTCTTTCATCACTCTTTAAATCATTCAAACTTAAACTATTTAAATTTTCTATCATGTCTGTACACTGATTTCAATAAAAATAACATTTTAAGAGGATTCAGTAAGAAAACCATTAAGGAATAAAATAGGGAAAGAATATAAAGAAATGCACCTGGAGGGGCGCCTGGGTGGTGCAGTTGTTAAGCGTCTGCCTTCGGCTCAGGGCGTGATCCCGGTGTTCTGGGATCGAGCCCCACATCAGGCTCCTCCGCTGGGAGCCTGCTTCTTCCTGTCCCACTCCCCCTGCTTGTGTTCCCTCTCTCGCTGGTAGTCTCTCTCTCTGTCAAATAAATAAATAAATAAAATCTTTTTAAAAAAAGTGCACCTGGAGCTTTTTTTTTTTTAAATGAAAGTGACCGAAAAAGGGCAAATTGCTTGCTTAACGTTAGTCATCTATTGTTGTGTAACAAAGCACCCTAAACCTTCGCAGCTTAAAAGAATAAAGACATTATCTCACAGTTTCTGGAGTCAGGGACTGACATGGCTTGGCTAGGTTCCTCTTGGTTCAAGGTCATTTGTAAGGCTGTGATCAAGATGTCCATTCAGCTTCGGTCATGTGGAGATTTGACTACAGGAGGATCCACTGGCAAGCTCGCTCAAGTGGCTACTGGCAGGCCTCAGTTTCCTGCCACAGGAACCTTCCCATGAGACTGTTTCATGCTAAGGCAGGTGGTTTTTCCCACAGAATGATCCAGGAGAAAGCAAAAGAGAGCAACCAGGACAGAAACTACATTTTTTGTAACCTAATCTTGGAAGTGACTCCATCACCTCCACCACATTCAATTTGTTAGAATTAAGTCACCAGGTCCAACCCAGACTCAAGAGGAGGTGTATGTTTGTACACCAGAATGTATATATCAGTTGATGAGGATCTTGGGGCCCATTTTGAGAAGCTTATAAAAATCATAAAACTTTGAATGACCTTGGTACACCAAACCCTCACATGGCCTAACTGAAGACTCATTACTGACCGACAAACTATGAGATTTTTTTTTTTTGTCCAATCATGTATAGACCTTGGATTCATTGATTCTTCTTATCCAGAGAGATGTAACTTTGATCTTTCTTTCCTTTTTTTTTTTTAAGTTCTGGTGGTCTTCCTTTTATTCTCTAGCCCTTTACTTTAGAGCTCTTTAATTATGCAAGTATGTGATGAATATCTTTCTCTGCCACTAGATTTCAGGTTCCTAGTAACTGTGCTTACCATGGTATCCCCCAGCACTTAGCAAAATGCCAGTAATAAAAAGGGTCCCAACACATTATTTGTTTGGTGGATGAGTAAATAACTTTCATTTTATGGTCTTATATTCTAAACCAAGAAAATACATAGTGTGAACTTTTCTCTTTTCTCTCTCTCTCCTTTTTTTTTTTTTTTTTAGTTGTTTAGGTCTCAGGTTTTCAGGCAACAACTGGCATTTTAAAAAAATTTAATAAAGACACATCTATCTTAACTGCTTGTTAACTTGTGTTTACCAGTTGCAAAAGGCGTGTAATGATTTGGAGAAGGTGATCTCTCTTCCCCTTCCTACTGACATTACCAATAATGTGCTTGGCCAGCTGTGCAGTGCTGTCCCTGTGTACAGAAATTCCTTTCTGAAAAGCACAGGTGATCATGTTACACCCTGAAGCCTGAGATCTGATTACTCTTATTATAGTAGCCTGAAAAGTTACAAATGTCATTAGTAGTCATTAAATTACTCTACTTGGCTTTCTAAAAGGAGCTCTGGTATTTGACTCAGAGATCTCTTACGACTGTAAACTCCACATTTTGAACACGCCATTTTCATGGGGCTGCATATTCTTTGACAGATCTTATGTATTATTGCTCTGAAAGTGACTCTCAGTAATGAAAGTAGAACATGAATCCAAGAATTCTAATGGAAATTCATGGAAATACAAGTCTTGGAATTAAGCGTGTGTGAGTATTGGCATGCCCAAATTGTCTTCTCCACCCTTACACTACCCCCTTCTTTTTTGCTGTGTTCAAGCAATTTAATTCTGCATCTAATTTTAATCTGTAAACCATATCCCTTCCTGCAGTTGTAAAGCATGTGTTAGCACTTAACCAGCAGGAGGGGGTTGCCTAAGGTAAGAGGATTGATAGCATAGACCAGGCATCTTAAAAATGGCTTTGTGTGATTTGGCGCCACTCGCTAAGGCTTTGCGTGCATGGGTCCAATCTGTCTGTCCAGGGTTGAGAGAGATTCAGGCAGTGAATATAGTGAAATCTTTTATTCTTATTACTTGGTGTTGATTTTTCAGGAAAATTGGCATAAGGAGGGGTGGTTTAAAGGAGTCTGAAGGTATTCACAATTGCTTTCTTGGAGCAGGAACAATAAGTGAATTTGTCTAAAGAGGATGGGGAGTGACTTGGAAAATGTTGATTAAGACCCGTTAACATTATAATGAATTGTGATGGCATTGTGTAAACTAAAAGAAAGGATTTGTACAATACAAGTTTGGCTGCTAAGTAAATGCAATCTCTTCTTATTAGGTTATAATTTATAGCATTAGAAATTAAGAAAAAACTGTTCATATACCCAGGATTTATTTTTACTTTAAGGTCAAGGGGAATGTTAGATTTTAAAATTAGCATAGCATCTATAATAAAAATCATGTATAACTAAAACAACCCTTGAAAATCCTTAAAACACATGTAAAGTTCAAAACGTGTTTCATTTGTTGTCAATGGTGGGAAAAAATCGACATCATTCCTAAAATTTCTCCACCATTTTTTTTTCTTACTTGTATTATCTCTTCAGATTTGTTTATATCTGTTGTTTAATACAAGGAATGCAACCCATCAGTGGTGAGGGTCTGAGGATAATTACTGTATTTCATTGACTCTAAGATGAATCTTTTTTTTTTCTACATTTTAACATATTTGAAATTGAGAAGTGTCTTAGGATTGAAGGCATTTTTAAGATGATAATGATCAGGGTTTGTTCCTTTCTTCTTTCTTTCTTTCTTTCTTTCTTTTTTTTTTTTTGATATATTTATAAGTTTGTTAGGCTAGTCCTTTTTATGTTTCACCCTCCACCAAATGCAGGTGTCTGAGAACAAACACTTGTTTTCTGTTGTATCTCCAGTGTCTAGAATCATTTCTGGCATGGAGAAGGCACTTAAATCCTTATTGGATGAATGAATATAGCAGATATTCTATAAGTTTTGTTTCCTTCTCAGCCTTCTTTCTCCTAGAATCTTCTGTACTCTTGCTCCAATCTGGACAAACAGCCCTCTAGGTCTGCAGGCCCAGCTTTCCAATCTTGGGCTTTGGGCCTCCAAAGTTTTTTTTTTCTCTTTGTTTAGTTCCTCATTTTGGTGGACCACAATTCATAAATTGTAAAAATTTTGAGTTACACTTCCAATCGTTATTGCTATGTTACAAACCACCTCAAAACTTAGTGACATTATGCTACTATATCCATTTATTACCTCTTGTTTTCTGTAAGATAGGAATTTAGGAAAAGCTTAGCTGGGCACTTGTGGCCTGGGGTCTGTCATTGAGGTTGCATTTAGATTTGAGCTGGAACCACAGTATTTATACAGTAGCTGGGGGCTGGTCAGGCATCTCTTTTCATGTAGTTTCAGGGCCTGTTTGGTCTCTCCATGTGGTCAAGTTTGATCTTCTTCACAACATGGCGCCTTCAGAGCAGCTGAACTACTTACAAAGAGGCTTCCACTCAGTATCATTATTTGGCCCTTCCACTTTATGATGGTTATAGGAATATAGAATTCTAGATGGATAATTTTCCTTCAAAATTTTGAAAACAATTTTCTATTGTTTTCTGACTTTCAGAATAGTTGTTGAGAAGTCTGATGTCATTTAAATTCCAGATCCCTATAGGTCAGCTGATTTTTCTCTCTCGAAGACTTTAGAATGTTCTCTTTATCCTCAGCGTTCTGAATTTTCATGTAAATCAAGGAATAGCTTTGACAAACTAGTGAAGTCTTGCCCAGTTGAATTTTAGGTTCTACTCCATTTTATGTCCTGATAACTGGGTTCTCTCCCACTACTTTGATAATCTAGTTTGAATCATCTCTCTTCATTTAGGTTGCTGTAAGAAAATACCAAATACTGGATTACTTATAAACAACAGAAATTTTTTCTCACAGTTCTGGAGGCTGGGAAGTCCAAGATCAAGGCACCAGCAGGGTTGCATTATGATGACAGCCCTCTTCCTGGTTCAAGCCAGCACCTTCTTACTGTTTCTTCATATGATAAAGGGGCTTAGGGCATTCTATAAGGTATCTCTTCTTTTCTTTCTTCTTTTCTTTTCTTTTCTTTTCTTTTCTTTTCTTTTCTTTTCTTTTCTTTCCTTTCCTTTCCTTTTCTGTTTTTTCTTCTCTTTTCTTTTTCTTTCTTCCTTTTTTTCTCTTTCTGTTACTTTAGACAATAACAGTTTGTCTTATCATTAATTGTCTATTAGATTGGAAGAAATACAGTAATTAAAATGATATGTGGTAAATACATAAGTAAATATTAAGACTCCATGCTAGAGACTACAAATAAAATTCACTTCTGTATATAGTTTTTGGAAAAAAACTACTTTTCAAAGAGACTCAACTTCGACTTACAGCATCTGGTCTAAAGTATTATAGCATATGAGTCAGTCATTGGAGGTACTGTTTACTGAGTAGCCATGTTCATGACTCATTCATTCAACTAATATCTATAGAGCTCTTATCATGTGTTTGACATCGCTCTTAATGCCAGGTTGAAGCAACAAACAAAATGGGTAAAGACTCTGACTTTCAGAGATTATTTTCTCTGATGAACAAGAAAAGAAACAGGTCTTAAATCACTTAAGTGATTTAATTACAGTACCATTCTTCCAAATATGGAGTCTGGGAGTATATACCTTATTCTCAGATCATGACTTTATATTCTATGTAAATCCCAACAAAATTTAATTTGACCAAGCTATTGTTTTGAAAAGAATACAGTATTCTTTCTCAGAAATAGTTATTCATTGAAGGCTACATTCTCAAAATTTCTCTTTAAACTAGGTGCTATAGTTTAGAGCCATCCCTCAGCTGGTTCTGTGACAGCAATCATATTGCTTATTGTCTTGTCTCCATCTTCAAAATAGTATTTTCCTCCTCAAATGGTTCTTGTGAAGATTGAAGGACATCTAGATCATTGTGTAAATTCAATAAAGTAAATGATAATTTTATTTAACTTTATTTCATTTTACAATGGACCAAGACCTAATGTGTGTGTGTGTGTGTTGTTTTGTTTTGTTTTGTTCTTTTAGAGAGAGAGTGCATTTGGGAAGGAGTTGGGAGGCTGTGGCAGAGGGAGAGGGAGAGAGAGAATCTTAAGCAGGCTCCATGCTCAGCACAAGCCCAACATGGGGTTTGATCTCACTACCCTGAGATCATGACCTGAGCCAAAATCGAGAGTAGGATGCTTAACTGACTAAGCCACCCAGGTGCCACAAGACCTACTGTCTTTTAGGACAGTAAAGAAGTATGTGTTATCAGCTTGAAACAAAACAAAATAAGACAAAACAAAACAAAAAAAAGGAACAAAGCAAAACAAGGAGAAGAAAAGATACAATGCATTTAAAAAGAAAAATCACCAAAATTTCAGCACTAAGAGTTAAATAAAAATAATAAGTGTGATACATAGGGTAGAGTTTACTGCTATTACTCGTTGCTACTACTAAATACTCATTAATTGTCAGAAATTATTCTAAAGTCATTACATGAATTATTTTATTTATCCTCAAAACAACACTATCAGGTAAGAAATTTTATACCAACTATACAGCTGAGAATTTTGATGCTTAGGAAGGCTGACTAATTTCCTTTAGTAAGTTGGGATTTAATCCTCAGTCTGTTTTACTTAATTATAAGCAGGCTCTCCATTAATTAAAACATTTTGGGGTTATTATTATTTCCTATCATATTCCTGTCATAATTCATTGCCCCATTCTCCACTGTTGAACATGTAGCTTGCTTCCATTATTAAATTTCTAAAAATAATGTTGCTTTGAATATCTTCATATGTACATACATTAAAGAGAATCCTGGAAATATAGTTATTGATTCAAAATTTATGAACATTTTACAATTCTTGATAAATAATTCCAAATTGTTTCCATAACATTGGTTATCAGTTCAAAATGTCATGAGTGTTATATGGTTCTGAAGGCAAAGAATAGATACCAGTGTTAGCTAACAAATAAACTAGGGTTTATTTCAAGGCTTCAATCATTTTATAGACATCTGGGAAAAACAGCAAAGACAGCTGGGAAAACGAGTTCTAGACCTGGAACTTTGTGAACTGAAGTTGCCCCATCCATAATCAGGGAACTCGACAACATCTCACACCTGCTTCTTACTGTTGCTCTTCACTGACCACCTTCTACTTCTGACTTACTGACATATGAGCAAGGTAAAATGTCAATCCACCCCTTATCTTTGTGACATTATGATCTTGTACACACCTACTACCTTCTGACTGATTTAGTGTATTTTAGTTCAAATTCCTAAGGAAAAAATATAAAAGTTTCTGCCAAGCCTATGAACTGGTTCCCCTTGGGACAGGTGCATAGCCCTAGTCCAATCAGGCACTGCTGGGGAGAGCACATGTTTAAAGTAGGCAGTAAGATCAAGCTTGAAAGTAAGTATCAGGAGAAACCAAAGATAATCATATCTAGTATATGAGAACATTCATTTCGGCATTAATAGTTTGTGTCATTTTCTTCATTAATCAGCTTTACTAAAGATAAATACTTCTCAGTGCTTTAAGTTTGAATTTTCATAAGTGAAGTAGAATTTTATGTAAAATATGTAAAATTTACATCACTCATTTGCATTTCTTCTGTGACTTCTCTGCTTGGTTCTGTTGTTCATTTCTCTTGAGTCGTTAATTTTTCCCTCATTGATTTTTCTATATTAAGAACATTTTTAAATTTTTATGTATTAAGCACATTTTCATTTGTCTTGCTTATTGATCATTTTCTTTTCCATTTGGACATTTGTCTTTTTATTATATTTTTTGACATGCTACAGATTGAAGATTAAGATCTTCCCTTGATTTTTTTCTTTTTGCTTTAGTATCAAGAAAGTTCTTCACTATTTCAAGATTAGTAAATCTTCAACTACATTCACTTCAGAAAATTTTTTTACAATTTCAGTTAATTCCTCAATGTTCTGAACTAAATCATGAGGGATTATGTGAAATTCCAGGTAAAATTTCATTTTTTTTCCTACTTAGCTAATATTCACATTTTTTCCACCAGACAATCCATCTATTAAACATATTAGAAAACTTTATTCAGAGTGAATTAAAGAGTTTTACAACATAGTCAAGTTTTTAATTAAAAAAAAAAATACCGTGGAGAAAATATTGAAGAGATGGTTAATTGTACACTGTTGGAATGGTCCAAGCAAGAAGTATGAGTTTCTAAACTAAGTAGTAGAAGTACACAGAACAATTGGAATTTGAGTTCACAAGAAGTGAGCATCTTTTTTTTTTTAAGTTTTATTTATTCACGTAATCTCTATGCCCAACATGGGGCTTAAACTTACAACCCTGAGATCAAGAGTTGCATGCTCTTCTGACTGAGCCAGCCAGGTGCTCCAAGAAGTGCACATCTTTAGGGCATTGTGATTATATGTACAGATAACAAGAGACAGGAGATGCAATGATACGAAGATTTCTGGCTTTGACTATCAAGTAGATGAAAGGTGTTATCCCTTGGGGAAAAGATGATGAGTTTACTATAGTCATGAATAGACTTGGGTCTATAGGAAGAGCAGAAGACAATTAGATATGCAGATTTGGGATATCTAGACTGGAGACAAAGATTTCAGTATCCGCAGAATCTAAGTAGATATAAACATTATACATGTGCTGAGATTCCTTCAAGGATTGTGAAGCATGAAAAGAAAAGAAACTTTGAAATTTCAGTCACCAATGTCTCTCGCAAGAAAACATAACGGTAGATTAAACAGATTAAAATAGGCTTCTAAAAAAGAAAAAAGACATCACTGTTATAAAGACAGAAAAATTCAAATGAGATTAGGGTCACAAAAGTCAATGGAGACTGGACTTTAAAGAAGGAAAAAGTGTCAGTAGTGACAGACATCAGGGGAGTCCAAGCAGAAAAGTATGACTTGTATTTGTCAATATGCAGCTTGCCGGTGATTTGGTCAAGAACGGTTTCAGTAGAAAAATAGCATACACAAGTGGAGAGAGGAATGGAAGAAGAAGACAAATTACAGGTGGTTGTGAAAATAGGAAGCCAATAAATTTAGACAGTGCTGTACACTATTTTCAAAGTCTCAGTTGTAAAATGGGATGAAATAAATACAGAGAAGATTTTTCTTAAATTTCCTTTGTTTTTTGCTTGAGAAGAGAGAAAGCTAAACCTTGTAAGTTTCTTTCTAAAGACGTATTTATTTGAGAGAAAGAGAGAGAGTGCATGAGCAGGGGGAGGGCCAGAGGGAGAGAGAGATAGAGAGAGAAGCAGACTCCCCACTGAGCATGGAGCCCGATGTGGGGCTCGATCTCATGACCCTGAGATCATGACCTGAGCCAAAATCAAGAGGCAGATGCTTAACTGACTGAGCCACCCAGGTGCTCCAACCTTGTCACATGTTAAATGGAAAGAACCAATGCTGTGAATGAAGAGAGATATATGTGTCCTGAGCAAAGCAGGAGGAAGATAACTATGGGGCAGGAGCCTATATGTTTGTAGAGTATAGCTGAGGAAATCAAGGGAGCAATTTGATGGACTAAAGCTACTCAGTGAAAACCGGAGGTCAGTTTATCCATTGGAAATGGAATGATGAAGCAGCTGAGGAAGGAGGAAAATATTTGGGCTCACTACAGGAGAATGGAGTGAAGAATATTAGGTCAGAGTTGAGGGACCGAGGAACTTGGAAGCCCATGGATATGTATGAACATATATCCATATGATTGTGTGACTTCTTTTTTTTCTCAGCAACACCAAAACTGAAAGGACAGTCGCCTTGTGGATAAGAGAGTGAGAAACTAGAATGGTAGGAAATGATAGGCAGAAAGTGAGATACCACAGTTAAGATCTTGGACGTGGTGAAATATTTTATGGTCATGATGAGATCTGAAGCTGGGTCCCAGGAATGGGTTTCTGCAATGGGACTTGAAGGAAAATAAAACCAAAAAGGGCAAGGAATGGAAAGAATAATGTATTTGACAGATTTTAAAATATGAATATCCAAGCCTTCCAAATATTCCAAACATAAACATTCTTGATGGATTTACGTTATTATAATTACTAGTATTACACATAACAATACAATAATTATTTCAAATGGTAAGCTTCAACCTGCTGCGGTAGAATTCAGTGACAAGAGTTCAATATAAAAACAGAGAGCCAAACCATTTCAGAAAAACCATGACATACATAGCCTTTTTGTGAAGAAGTCAGATGGGTAATATGAGGCAATTAAAAGATCATGGTTGTAAGTCTAATAATACAGATCAGTATCTTGGAAGGCAAAGCATAAAGAAAGTGGGTAGTTTTATCTTAAAGTTGGATTTAATTAGAGAAATCGATCTACCATAGGACTCTCACAAATGTCCTGATAGTTACATAGTTATTTATATATATATTTTTTCCTCCTTAGCAAATACCATAGCAAGAGGAAGGATTACTTGAGTCTGTCCCCACCCAGAGCAACAGAAATATAAAATTATCGGGTGTTTCTGTCCTAATTTGACCAAGAAATCTAATAAAAGATAGAATGATATTTTTAAGTGCTGTTGTTATTAAGGGCACGGGTGCCAGATGGCTTGGGTGTTGATGTGTTTCTTTATGTCTTCTCTCCCACCCACACGCGACAGTAGGAAGGTGTGCTAACTGAAATGATTATCTTATAGATTCCATGAATAAAACGGGTTACTTTTTTTTTTAAGTGCTCTGCACCACCAGAAATGTAGAGAAGTATTATTCTTGCTTCAACTAGTGCCTTTTTCATCTAAATCGATCATCATGATAAAAACTGAGGAAGTAAACCTGAAGATGTTGCCGACTGGAAAAGTTAGACATCCGTATGACTACATCCAATACACCTTTCAAAGGCGGGGTCTCTCTTGATTGTGTCTGCAAAAAGCGGGGCCACAGTTGCATTCATTGTTCAGTGAGCTTGTCCGCACAGTTCAACCCACCGACAGCAATGAATGTTGATTGTGACCTTTTAAAAAATAGTCTCTGCGTGGGGAAGAGAACATCCTGAGGTGTCCTGCTTTGAGTTTCCGTCTTCTGCGAATTCTGAAAGCCAGGGAGTAGCGGATGATGGTTAGCCATAGGGTACAATCAACGGTCGATGGTTTTGATTTTAATTCCAAACTCACCGACAGCGTTGAATGTTCACTGAAGCAACCTCTAAACTCAGAATTCTGCTGACTTGATAGTATCTGTAAGTATCAGAAGGGGGTGGGAGACGGAAACAACAGAGTAACTTTAGTCATACATTTATGCATTTTCAGCCATTTCAAAAGAGTATGAAAGAATGTGATTCTTCCAACCAAGAGTTTGGCAAACCTCCACATTACATTGTGTGAGAGGAAAGGATCTGTTTCACTGAGCTAAAAAAAAAAAAAAAAAATGCCTATTTTGGCTTAGTTCCAGAGATGAAATTATCTCACTCTTAATGACAGGGAGGATTTGTTATTCAAAGGAGCTTGAAGTATCAAATCAAAACAATATCTTATAATTTAAATATTGCTATGCATATAGTAGGTAAACATGAGGCATTTAGATTATACAAGTTAAACAGAATTTTTGTAAATTTCCTAAAATCAAATTAATGTTAGTCAGTGTTACCCTTTTGTATTTAATATTTTTTTCTAAAATAAGGTTATAGAAAAATAAAATTTAAAAAGGCTATGAAAATTAGCACATTTTCTAAAAAATTCTTATTTAGAAACTACTGAACAAATAATAAGTGAAGAAACCAACACATTTTTCTTTGCTGATGGCACCAAGATTTCATTAAAATGGTGTAAGGTAAAAACAATCTAGATATGCTACAACACCATTCATTTCTAACCATTTTGGATATGAAAATCCTAACACTTTTGGGGGGTTCTTTTCATATGCCTTTTATCCAAAAGTGCTTTGTGACTTATGCTTACTTTTAAATTATTGAAATCTCTATTGAATATGTTTTTAGAACCACTTTCAATAATTTTTTGTCATCAATTTTAAAAAGTCACTTTGTATGTATCAAAACCAGGATAGAAAGTCACTATTTCATAAACTAAGTGGCACCCAGTGTGGTTACAATTATCTACGGGTGAGACGACCCATAACAATTTAGAATTGTGCTTTGGAGGTGACCATGGTCTGTTCAACCAAGGCAACTGTTCTTGAAATATAAGTGAAATATGTACTCTAAATGGTTATATATTCTAATATTTCACTCACATAGAGTATCTTAAAGCCACTGATTGTTGAGTGCCTTCTAAATACAATGTTTATGTGGAAACTGATTTATTTTAAGTAATCTACTAGTATGTACTAGGGTGACAATCTTCGAACATAAGACAGTGATTAATCTAATTTTGCAGGGCTCTTTTGAGATAACCAAATTTTTCCTACAAAATGAAACTTTTTAGGAGAATGCTTTATCCGTAGGCATTTCTGGGTTGCTGCTGGAAAGAATATTATCAAGGGACTGCGGATTTGTTTGTTTGTGTTATCACTTACAACTGAAGGCACATCACTCCTGCTCTGTTGCCTGACTGTTACAATATTAGTGGCAGGTCAATATACAACCATTTTCAGTCATGCCTATTCCTCTCTTGCTACATGTGTTAATATTTGTATAATAGGGATGCTACGGTAAAAGACTCTAACTTGTGTATTTTGCATTAACACAAAATATGCATTTAGAGCAACACTCTAGGGCAGTTACAATTAATTGCAATGCATAACTATGTTCTTATTTGTGTTCCAAAATATTTTCCTACAAGTCCTTTATAAAATATAATTAACTTCAAGTTCCTAACTATAAAAATGATTCACTTATTATAATAAGAAATTACATTAGATGTCTTGCCATATACACATAAAATAGCAATGATAAATGCAGTGATTAATTTCTTCTTTCCCTGGGATAAACTAGATGCATGCTTCATAGACTTATAGTTTGTTGAAGGTAAAATCTCATCTCTGAGCAGTGTAAATGTTCCAGAACTGGAGATAAGATGTCTGTGTTCTTACTTGCAGGTTCCCTTGTGTCAGACAAGAGAATAAACTTTAGATTATTTTTATTCCATATAGAAAAAGTGTTCTACTTGCTGGTCAGTTTAATTTTCTGCTAATTTATGTGTGCTTTCAATCATTATCTCGTATCTTCTAGATCTCTCTCTTCCACATCTTTGTTTTCATGACTTAATCCTTGGCTATAAAGCACTGATCTTTGAAACACTGAGATTCAACAGTACTGAAATTTTACATTTTCTGTAAAAAATGTGGTGTCATTTTTTTTTAGAACACATTGTTCATAATGCCAGAATTCTAAGCTGATGGTAGCAATCTGCATACTTGCATCATTTTCCTTGAACGAAAGGAGACACATCGGTAGGCCATTTATGGATCAATATCCTTCTCATAATTTTGGAGGGTTGTGAGGACAGAATAAGACCAACTTGCAAAAAGGCCAGATTTATTTTAGCCTTTATTTCTCATCTCTAGGCTTGCAAGAACATTAAATATTTTAGTTTTGCTTAAGGTTAGTAGGTCATAAATAAACCAAAGCAATTTCTTTGCTTTGAGCAAGAGGGTCACAGAATACATGAACTACCACTTTTCAACACAGCACACCCTAACAGGAATTGACAGAGGAACATGAAGAAGTAGTGTGATGTGCCTCAGCAAAAGGCCATAGGGATTTGGGACGCTGAAGTTGTCTGTTTTAAGAATAGATTATATATCTTGTCTGATGACCTGTATTTAATTTAAGTGACTGCCTCTGCCAGTCCTTCCAGAGGGCAAGTGTGTGAAATAGAGCATCTCAATGTCAGTCTCCAGTCCTTTCCTCCTCCTGATGCCTTGACCTAAATTGAGCATGTGGGCATTGATCTGGACAAACGAAAGAGAATGAGATTTTGCGACCACATGAGTTATATTAATTCTAGTTGGTTTGAACATTTTTTGGGACAGCACATATCCATGAACAGATTTATATTTTAATCAGTTTTATTTTCTGTTTATGGAAATGAATCTTTGTCTCGAAACATAAAAGTGAAAATGTTGCGTTAGAAAAATAGCCATTGCATTTCCCTTCCCGTTCTCCTGGAAGAAGAACACCATCTCTGAAACCCAGAATAAATGAGATGCCAGTTTAAGTGGTATTTTGGGGGCCCCCAGATTCCTTTCTCAGGTTCATATCCATTTTTTTGAAGACTTCTTCCTTTTTCAGGATATGAATTCTCATAAAATGTTTCAACACTAACATTTTCACCTTACCAATTATACAGTTAAAGTGCCTATTACAGAAATGCTCATTCTTGGTAATTATAATTGCAATTATTGGGACTTCTGGCTACTTCAGTAGAAAGAGTGAAAGCATCAAAGAGGTCAGAAACTGACTCAATTCAAAGACAGCCAAGTTGAATACTTGGACCTGGTTCTTCACAGAGAAAGCACAAAAATCAGGGCCAGTCATGGCAGAGTTTGGCTCAGATTAGACATCTTTTACTACTGAAATACTGACACCCCAGAGGGGCCTATAATTTTGTTTTCCAACAGTTTTGTAATTCCTGATAGCCCTTAACCCCTAGTGACAGCAGAGGGCCTGAATGTTTCTGGTTTTCCTTCCCTCCCAAACCTGTGGAAATAATTCCATACTACTCACTTTGTAAAATGTCTCATGAATTTGCTTTGGAGAAGAGAAGCATTTCCAGCACAACCTTTATACTGTTTGGCAACGTTACAAGCAATTGAATAAAAAAAGATTGCCTTTTATATACATATTAACTGGATTTATATATAAGGAACCCATAGAATGTATATGTTCCAAAACAAACAGTGAATGATTTTAAAATATTTTTCACAGACCAATCAGTTCAATGGACACTTATTGAGCCCTTATCTTTTTAAAAAGAAATTGCATTTTCTGGAAAGATTTGGAAACCTACAGACTAGCCATCTTTATGCCGTTTGTTCTTGGAAATGTTCATAGACATAAATATTGGTGTGTTTGTTTAAAAACTATATGCTATCTCAAATCAAAGTTTAATCTAATAAAGAAGGTTAAAAAAAAACCCATAACTCCAACATGAATGCCACTTTTAATAAAAGCCTAGCATAAATGATATTTTTTGCTTTCCTTACTCTCCTTATATTAATCACTTATTATCACAAGCTAGATTAAAACTTTTTTTGGCAGAGACTGTATACAAACTACGTTTATATGTATAAAGGCTTTCCATGTATGTGTACTGCGGCAAACTGAAAGGTACTCTTTACTGGCCGGCACAGGAAGATAACGGAAGAGCAGCAAAACTAGGTCAACGAACTGGGATCTGCCACTCACTGGCTTGGTTATATAACTTCTCTGAGCTTTAATTTCCTAGATAAAATCTGGATAATAAAATCATCCTCACTACACTAGTTCAATTTATTTCCAAATAATCCTTTAGAATAGATACTCTGCGAAGGACAGAATAATATTCCTTATTTTTTTTAAAGGATAGAGGTTTTTATCTAGGTCTTCCAAGATTCTAATGCTTCTTCCCTTTAAAAACAGTTGCTTTCCCACTAAGGTGAAAAAAAAGAGAGAGAGAAATGTTAGATTTCTTTTCCAAACAGCCTCAAGATATAGCACTTAAAAACAGACAGACAGACAGACAGCGCAATAACACTCCCAGTAAGATAAGCACTCTGCTGTGTTTCTTCCTTACCTGGTAGGTGGTACTGACTGACAGGCAGGGAGAGCTCTTCCAAGACAGGTAGTTTTAAAGAGGATTGATGTCTACTTTAAAAGTTACAATTAATCCTAAACTCTCCCGAAGTCAGGAGCCCTTGATTAACCTAATGCATCCCTGTCTTAATCCCCATTAGCACAGTGCGGGGACTAGAGTGGATTCAGGTTGATTTTTCACTTCCAGAATAGTTTCTTGTTTTTGAGTTTATGTCGTAAATTATTTTAAATCAAATAAGTATAAAATTCACTATGCATAGAATTAGATTACTGTTTAAGTATCATTGTATTTTTATTTTATTTTTTTTTAAGATTTTATTTATTTATTTATTCGACAGAGAGAGAGAGACCCAGCGAGAGAGGGAACACAAGCAGAGGGAGTGGGAGAGGAAGAAGCAGGCTCATAGCGGAGGAGCCTGATGTGGGGCTCGATCCCATAACGCCGGGATCACGCCCTGAGCTGAAGGCAGACGCTCAACCGCTGTGCCACCCAGGCGCCCCTAAGTATCATTGTATTTTTAAACATTCATCAAATCTTCATATTTTTTAATGTTTGAAGGTTTTTCTACTGGAAAAATATTTCAGTGTTTCTTTGCTCTGAAATTTAAACTTGAAGCAAAAAAAAAAAAAGAAAGAAAAGTAAAGAAAGAAAATATACACATTATTACATTTTTCCAAAACCCATGAACATATTTTGTAATTAAATTATATTGGCCTTTTAAACTATCCCTTTATGAATAATTAATTATGTAAATAACCAATTTACAAAAAATGTCTTTTTTTTTACTAGAATAAAATCTCTTTTTTATAGAAAAGGAACAATGCTAGTGTGAAGTTTGGAGTGAGCTGAATAAAATGAAAAATTCAAGTCATAACTGAAGGGAAAAAATATTTTTTTCATAATGAAGATTCATTATGCCAATAGTTTAGCCATTGTGACTTCCACAAACTGTGTCAATGGCATGGTTGGCAGTGTTTATTTATTTATTTATTTTTTTTTTTTTAAAGATTTTATTTATTTACTCGACAGAGATAGAGACAGCCAGCGAGAGAGGGAACACAAGCAGGGGGAGTGGGAGAGGAAGAAGCAGGCTCATAGCAGAAGAGCCTGATGTAGGGCTCGATCCCAGATCGCCGGGATCACGCCCTGAGCAGAAGGCAGACGCTTAACCGCTGTGCCACCCAGGAGCCCCGGCAGTGTTTATTTTTAGCAAGGAAATATACTGCCCTTGATCTAAGACTTTGCAGGAATGGTTGGTTAATCCCTCAATTTGGAAAGGATAGGCATGTTGACTGATAATTTAAAATAATTTGAAAATTAACCCCCAGTACATACCATGTTAGTTATACAACTTCTCTTATTATGCTGATACTCTTAAACAAGTAAATTAATTGTAGAAAATTAAGAGTAACACATGTATTAAAGAAAATAAGTAATTTTTCTAGGAAAAACATACCAGTTTTTGAAAAAAGGCAGAACTTGCTTATACAAATTGCCTAAAATTTGTCAGTGGAGGACACCAGAGATGCATAATCAAAAAAAAAAAAAAAAGCTAGGCTTTTTAAAAATGTTTTCATGTGAAACAATCAAATATTAAGTTGTGATTTATTATGTTACATTACACATGAATGATTACAATAATACTTTCTGAATATTGATAACATCTTTCAAATTGTCTATGTTCCATTCAAAATTCTTCCAAGTTTTTGACTTCATTCCCCACTAACTCTGTTATTAAAATACCTTACTATTTTTGGAAGATATTGTGAAGGTATTTCTGGCTTCATAAATTATACAGGCATCTGTTCTTTCAATCAACAGGATACCAAATGTTTTTTACATTAATGTGTGTGAAACAATGTATATAATACTATTTTATTTCCCAGGAGCTTTCAGTAAGCACTGACTTGGTGGTAAAAAAATGTTTGAATGATTAGGATGGTGGAAAGTGAATGAAGAATAGTAAACAAAAATGTATTACAAAGTACAATCTGTGAAAATTTAAAAACAGAAAATAGAATAAGTAGAATAGGATGAACAGACTAAAAATAGAAAATAAAGAAAAGAATTTATGGTATAAAAGCAGCTATGATACCCTTCTAGGTTTCTATTCTACACAGAAATTTTAAATTAATGAGATTAGCAGAACTTGACAATTTTAACTACAAAGTTGCTCCTCTATTAACACGTTATTTCTTATGGCTCTAATATTATGTAAAATACTGTATTGGGAAAATATGGAAGTTTATAAAAATTTTTGATATTAACTTCTGATATGCATTACATGGATTTTGTTTTACTCCATCAAAATCACCTTTGTAAGAATTCATCCTTAAAGAATGAATAATCTAAAGTAAATTTGGATATGCAAGAACTTTACCTAATATAACCAGCAGGCTGCTATGTTCTCTCCATGGGTGACTTGTAGGCTGAGAAAGGATTCCAGCCACAAGTCAAGAGTCTATTACAATTAAATATCATATTGCTCAATAAATCTTATGAAAATGAAATGCTGTAGCACAAGCTATTCATCAAATATATGCCATATGACATATTTGGATTAATTGTCTAAAGGACTTATGCATTGATTTGAACCCTGAAAAATGACTTTGTCTAGACCTGAGATTCTGTGATTTTTATAGTTTTTATTCTATTTTTTATCTTTCTTAGTCAAAGAGAATAATGCCTAGAGGGCTTCATCAATATTTCCTCCACTCCGCATTTTAAAAGAATAAACAGGCAAAAACCCAGTATTTAGTTAAAAATTCAGAGTGTTTTTCTCTTCTAAGAAATATTAATAGATCAGTTTGCTTCTTGAACAATAAGACCATGTGGCAACTCAATCACTGAAATCATAATTGAAGGGAGGAAAGACAAAAGACCTCATTCAGAGTTTACTTTATGTTTGTACCAATGTAAGAATGTTCCTTATTAAATGTGTAGCAATAATCCAGATATGTTGACAATTTTATATGACTAACTATATTCTTTGTAACTGTTTCTTCTCCAAAAAGAAAGTTACATTGAAATTATTGTATGTTAAGACATGTTTTGAGATTGGGAGAGAGAGACAGAAATAAGAAAGTAACTTCATAATAAGAAAGTTTCGTTCCCACTCAAATCTTCAAATCTTCACTTTGGGCTGCTTTCCTTTCATATTTACATATTGACAGAAAATTGGATGGCCTAAATTTGCAAAAAGTACCATGAAATATATGAAGGTTTATGAGACATGGAGGCAAGCCATCTTTGATGCTATTAGGTTAAAGTGGAAAATTGTGATTTGATTTAAGTGATCTTTATGAATTTATTATTTGCAACCCAGAAGACACCCTCCAACCACCACTAATCCAGCTAGCAAACTCTTAGGTTCTGGCAAAGATGTGATATCATTGTACTGTATTTTTTGAAATTATTCCTTTTGGACTTAATTTATGAGCAACCTCTCTCCTGTATTTATCATAAATGGTTATTGGAGATTAATACTGAGGGAAACGGACACAATAACACATCTGTAGAACAGTTTTTAACAATTAGTTACTCACTATTAATAATGGGGTGGCTTTATAGCTTATAACTTTTCATCAGTGAAGGTATTAATCAGATAATCTTGGATCAAAGTCAATTTAGGTGCTTTTTTTTTATATCCCCTCTGGAACTCCAATTAAATACACTACTCTTCCCAGTTTCCTGTCTTAAAACTAGTCGTCAGTGTTGCCTCGAAGCTGTTAAACAGCTGCAACATTCCAACCATGAAGCGAGTGACGAGTAAATTACACAAATGCACACACTGTTAAATTTCTTCTGCAAAAGGGTCTAAAAGGCATAGATTTGGGGGGAAATATTTAGATGTCAAAGAATTTCAGACATAAGACTATAGATATGCCCACAAGTACCTTAAATATTTTATGGACACGATGATGTTTATTGTACAAATAAACATACCATATAGCCATAGGATAAGGACAAATATTTATTCTCTAAAAAATAGTAAATTATATACTCAATTGACACAGAAACTCAGAAGTGCTGGATAATTTGAGACAAGCTATCAGAGAGTGACAGAATTCTATGGTTATTGCCCACCTCACCTCCTTATCAAATTCTTTCTATATAATTACTCAGCATCTATTTTTAATACTTTTTTGTTGCATAATTAACTAAGAATTATGTTTAATTGTGCAAGAAGACAGCATAATGTTCCATATATATCCTGAGACTTTTAAAGGCCATTTAAAGTTGCCTGTTGAACTTTAAAGTGAGGGGAGAAGAAGGAAATATAATGGATTAAAAACATGTACACCAAGAAGACATAGAATTCTAGTTTCAATATTATAATATTCTCTGTGAAATGGACTCTAAAAATGAAAAACAGATACACAAATAATTTTATGAAAGTGCTTTTTTTTTTTTTGTATATTTCTCTTTGTCTATTTTCCCCAGTAGACAGTGAGATCCTTGAGGTCAGGAACTGTTTCTTTTCTTTCTTCTTCTTCTTTTTTTTAAATATTTTATTTATTTATTTAACAGAGAGAGAGACAGCCAGCGAGAGAGGGAACACAAGCAGGGGGAGTGGGAGAGGAAGAAGCAGGCTCACAGCGGAGGAGCCTGATGTGGGGCTCGATCCCATAACGCCGGGATCATGCCCTGAGCCGAAGGCAGATGCTTAACCGCTATGCCACCCAGGCGCCCCCAGGAACTGTTTCTTAAGTCATCTGAGGACCTGGCGTATTTCCTTGAACACAGTGGGTGTTCAATGTGTGCTTGCTGTCTCTTCCTTCATTCTCCGGCACACATCCATATCTAACTACTCACCCAGACACAGTCGATGTCCCATCGATCCCTCGTCTTCCTGACTTTATACAGAACAGTGTAGAAGCAGCTAACTTCTTGATATGGCCTGGCCTGCATGGCCTGGAATCTCAAGTCTAAATCACAGAAGCTAATCATCCTCAAAGGTTCTGGGGTGGAAAAGTGCAAATGGGTTAATGCTCATCAGAGATCTTGGCCACCATCCGAATCATTGATACTAAGCAATGCATGGGGTTAAATTTCAGACAAATAATTCTTTCTTTTTCTTTAATAAAGCATCTTATTAGTTTATGAATTTTACTATTCTGTGCAATGGACCATATATTTTCTTCAGATGACATGAACAAAGACAATCATGTTTTTCAACCTTGCAATCATAACAGGTATCTGGCCCCAAAATATCTCCAGAGATTTTATACTTCTTCAGATAATATTTTCATTTTTGATAACATCTCTACATCATCTCAGTTGAACAAGACATGCAGATACTATGGGAAATATAATCATTTGGGATGCATTCAAAACCATATTCTTTAACTGTCCCCAAGTTTTGTTTAGTAAAAAGCTATATAAAGGAGAGCAGAGAGGCGGTGATATGCTCTGGTTAAATAAAAGTTCTTCCTTACCTGCTCCTGTTCTTACCAAAACATACCTTTAGGAGTGAGTTTCATGCCCTCTATTTAAATATATTAAGCACATACTCTTCCCTCGTTGAGGTCCAGTAAAAGTTATTTTCTCATCTCATTACTTTATTAGCATTCCCTCTAGGTGAGTGTTCAAAACAAATACTCTAGCTAATCTGGTTCTGTTCACCAAAATGAACTTCTGAGGTCTTTCATTCAGCACAGATGAAAATTAGATTAGCTGTTTTATTCCAGTCCTTGTAACTCAATGGTCAAACTACTTTACACACCAAATTTTGTAACATTATTGGTTTTCCAGCTATTCTTGAAAATTGAATCACCCTCAAAGGATGGAGACTTATCTTCTTTCAGTATAATGATGTACTATATGTTGGCTAATTGAATTTAAATTAAATTAAATTTAAAAATAGGGTTTAAAAATAAATGGAGTTGGATTTAAAGACAATTCCCAAAACGTTGTGATCAATAGCAGATTCCCTGGCCCGTGGTGCCACCTTCTGAGGCAATTAACCCCAAGAAGCCAGTGGAGTTCAGATGTGTATATAGGACTCATTTTATCCAAAAAATCAGTCACATTAACATAAATATTGATATTTATTTTAAAAAATGTCAGCAAGTGGAGTATTTATTCCACAGCTGATTTAAAGAAACACAAGGGCTTATTTACTAATAGTTAAGATGCTGTCAATTATAATATTCTTAAGGGAAAATGTTCTAGCCTTTGGGGATTGTATTTTTTTAATTAAAATCATTTTAGCTAGAAGATATTTTCCCCAGAAGATACTATTAGAAAGACCTTAACAAAATCTAAGATAAGTTATTCTAAAGTCTTCTTTATCTAACATTTCTTTTGCTTTTATTAAATTCAGTTTACATCAATGTCCAAAAAGTTGACAATCATTCCATTGTCATGCTGTCACTCTTACTTTATTTTTCAGTACATCGTTCTCTTTGAGATGCCTATTTACATTGTGGTCATCTGTGGTCATTGTATTGTGCCTAAAATTGCATTTCTTAATGTTACGCTGGATTTCTGCTTGTTGCTCAAAAGAAGAATTCTCACAAGAAAGCAACAAATTGTATTATATAGTTACCCAAAAGGCTAAGCATCCCCAAAATAGTTTCAGACATATTGACTAATTTGAGCAATCCAATTAGTTTCTCCCCATACCTCATACTTACCACAGGGAAGGCATATTTTACATAATGAGATTTACAGAAAATTCTGTCATTCTGGAGAGAGCGCTATAAAAATATATTATGCTTCAGTCTATTTTCAGCTTTTATTTTCTGGCAAAAAAAGAAAAAATAATTTTGGCAATAACTTGTCAAAGAGTCCCCTCAATTCTTTTTGTTGTTTTAGGGTAACGAAAATATTTTTGTGAAACGGAGTTTTTGACCTAAATGCTCATTTCAAAATAGTTTCACATTCTCAATTCTACACTCTGCCCAGTTTTGTTACGATCACCTGAATGATATAAAATTTTGCTAACTTATGCTGATTTAAGAACCACCATAAAAGCTCACAGTTCTATGGACACAAACTACAAGACTGTACCTCTAATAAACAAGATGAGCTTCATGAAATATCTTTCAATGAGCACTTTTAAGTTAGCACAGTTTCCCCATCCTATACGGAAATATTCGAAGGCATCCCAGAGAAATATCTTTTCTTTGGGATACAAAATAAGTATAAAAAAGCTAAAAATATCTATTGGAGACAAAAGATATCAACAAATAAGTTTTCCCTTCTATTATGGGAAATAGCCTGAGGCACATGGCAGAAATGATGGCGAGGGCTTCAATTTTCCTACTGCCTTTAAATATAACTTTTTACTTCAGTTAAATATTACATTGAAAGTACAATTTTCATAAGCTTCTATAGTTTCTAAAGATATCTTATTGGAATGGATAGTAAAATTTAAAATTAGATGTACATCCATTATCACAAATTTGGAATACTTTAGAGCAAATAATGGAATAAAATATATATACATATATATAGCACATGGAGAAATTCATAACAGATGTCTCCTGAAATTCAGTATATTTACATACTTATAAACAGTGTATTTTTCCAAAACATGACATTTCTTCTTTGGGACAATTTGTGTGTCTATAGGATGGTGGGGGTGGGAAAGAAAAAATATATTTTATTCAAAGTTCTATACTTAATGAGGTTGAGTCTTTACAATGATTCCTGTGCAACAGGACATTTCCATTTGGAAGAATATTTGAAAGAATAAAGATTGGTGATTTGCTCTAAGCTGACTTATTTTCAAGCTTTTCTACATGCTCTATGAAACATTTGCTCAGTACTCATTCCTTTTCTTTTTATATTTTTAATGATTTCAGAGATTGGTGCATAAAAATGTATGCCCCAGCTGTTTTCAAATATCCTTCCACAGGAATAAGGCTGAATTTGGAGGCTGCATCAATTTTCTTACTTTATGACTTTATAAAGTTTGTTTTGGAATTCCCAGCAGAGTGTGTTCAGGTGGTTGTTACAAAACCTTGCAAACATAAGGAAAGTCTGCAGGAGCCTGAAGTTCAAAATTCCAAATAGGAACAACCCACTTTTTTTTATGTCTAGAAACAAACATGAAAATCAAATGCTCCACTTCTATTGCTAATTTAGTAACTGTGCAACAAAGCTTCGAATACAAATAAACAAAACATCTTTCCATCAAAGCCACCATATTTTTTTCTTAGTAAAATGCACCACAGAAAGCATAAAAGAAAAGAAGGAAAGGAAGGGAAGAGGGAGGGAGGGAAGGGAAAGATTTTTAACCGGCATGCTTGAACAACAACTTTATCTTAAGAAAAAGGAAAACAAACCAAAAACCCTTTAAAAAGTGCATTATCTTGGTTTTACTTTGTAAAATTTAAAATTATAAGAGTTTATGTTTTAATTTCGGAGAATATTAATATGAGGACTTGACACCAAATAAGCATGTATTATACCTTCAGTGAACAGATATGCACTTCTTTGATTACAGATTATTAGTTGAAAGTGAGTATAAATTTGGATTACCTCCCACTCATTTAAAAACACAAACATACACTCTCATAAAATATCTTTTTATCAAAAGGTAACACCTAGAATTTTATAATCTTTAATTCTAATATCATTTATCTACTATTCAAATTGTTTTTTAAGCTCTTTTATTTTTTTATTTATTTTTTTTTTTAATGCACGTAAGATTCTAGAATTTCACAGTTCCTTCACATTAGTGTCCTCACACTGGTGCTACATGGACAACCAGTCTCTCCACTCAGCCCTTCCCTCCCATCTCCCAAAAAGCCACTAGGAAATATGTTTGATCTCAAATGTCATAAAACAAACTTCCATTCATTTTGCTTTTGAGGAGCAAGGACGTTTAATGGATTTTTCCTTTGTTATTTTTCTTTGGGACAAGAAGTTGAATGCTTTATGTTTTGCAATATATAAAAACTTTTTATCTAATTCTCGAAGCTCTGGATACTTGTCTTCTTTCTTCCTCCTTCTGCCCTCCCTCCTCTCCTCCTTCTTCTCCTTCCCTTCCTCTTCCTCCCCCACTCCTCCTCCTCCTTTTTCTTCTTCTTCCTTTCCTCCTCCTCTCCCACCCCTCCCCTTTCTTCTTCTTCTCCTTCTTCTTTCCTCCTCCTCGTCCTCCTTCCTCCTCCTCCTCCTCCCCTCCTCCTTCTCCTTCTCCTTCTCCTTCTCCTTCTCCTTCTCCTTCTCCTTCTCCTTCTTCTTCTTCTTCTTCTTCTTTCTTCAATAGCCTCCTTATTTTTCAATATTTGAAATGAAGAAGGGTAAAGCATAACTTGTAAATGAAAGAATACATTACCTGAAGAAGTATCCATTGGACCTTAAAATAGAATTTTCTCAGTGTATTTTCCCATTATTGAATTGATTTTCCAAAAAAAAACCCTATAAAGGTCACATTCTACTTGAACTATGTGAGAAATTATTTAAAAATACATTGTGAGAGACATTTACCAACCCGTATTATTAATACAGATATTCAGGTTATGGATGAATTATTACACTAGTTTGAATTTTGCTATTTATGGGTTTGTCTCTTGCCTTTTACCCCCAGCCCAATCTAAATACACCAAAATATAAATAATTGGATTCTTAAAATATAAAACTCTTCTAAAGATATAGAAAAATAGAAAGTTCTAAGTGGGAAGTCCATACAAATGGGAAAAAAAACCACAAATCTTCTGAAGCCTTGCCTGAGCAGGAACAAAGCTCATTTTGGAGGTCCGCAATCTTCTATAAAGTCAGGCATCAGGAGCCATCCTGGACCCCTGTCCTTAACCGTGACACAGTCATGGCCCCATTCTTACCTCTACAATTACCAGAAGAATCAGAAAGCAAAACAATGTGCTAGCTTTCGTCTACGATTCCTTGATAAGATTTAGGGAGTAGATTTTCCAGAAGTAAATGAAGAACTAGGTGACAAGTAAATTGGGGTTTGTTTGTTTGTTTGTTCAAACACAGAATTCATTGTAAGGACTCTCTCTGCATCATTATATGAAGCAAAAGGAAAATAATCAGAAAAGGTCAGATGAAGCACATTTTTTTTCCCATTCTAAATGAACAATAACTGAAGTTAAAAATAGTTTTCCATTCATTTAAAAAGAGTGGTCATGTAGCAAGAGAACTCTGAGAGTGATGTGTGAGATGGTAACTGCTGATCCTTTATGCTGCCAAGGCCTGAGCTGGCAGGTGCGCCTACCCGTGTCCCTTTGCTCCAGGCCCCTCTGCCATGGTGAGGAAGGGCAGCATCAAGACCCTTGAGTACAACACGCTTCACAGGGCATGGATTCAAATGAAAGCAGATGTAACCTGCAAAGGCTGACTGTGGGGTGGGTTTGTAACTTCTAGTGAATATTCCAAGGTGCCTCTTGGCTCTCTACCAGTGCTCAAGTGACAACAGTCGGGTGATAGGGCCAAAGACTGAGGCAAGTAATCTGCCTTAGGGCTGTGCATTTCCCCACCCAGGCATTTCTCTCCAGGAAGACTCAGCACATAAACCAGAGACAGAAAGTCTGTCTCCGCGGAAGCCGAGGTATAGCTGAGAGGGTGAAGGAGCCATTGTCCCCAGCACTTGGCTGTCTGTCGAGAGTGCGATTACAGGCTGGAAAAATGCAGCCTTTGCAGAGGTTCAGTGCCTGAATTATAAAACAGAGATTAATTAGGGCAGCCAAAATTCAAAGTACTGAAATAATGAACAAGTTTTCAGGACAAATGGAATTAATTTATAATGTATAGTAGGCAGTCTGCCCAATTGCCGTGCCCTTGGACAAGTAAAATAATTAAAAGCCTACATGTTCTACCAACTCTATGTGAATTTTTTCAACTGATTTCTACAATTCTTGTTGGAACTAAATATAGCATATGCTTTTTTAGCTTGACAAATAAAATCTGCTAAATGGATTAGATGCTCGCTATTACACAAGAATTGGACTAAATAATGAAGTATAAGCATGGCTCCTAATTTTAAAAAGCCCTCCAAGACTCCTATTTTGAGTCTTTTAAGAAAGCAGTTACCTCTTTCTCTGGTGAGGTTGAACGAACATGCTTCGGTGTTACACTGACTCTATTGCCACCTTGACAATGAATTAATTACTAGGTGATTTGGAATTTTTCTCTTCAGAAATGCCGTCATATTTATTGAAAATTTCAGAAACTGTGCTGAAGGTAGAAAATAATTAATACCAAATCTTGATCAGTGAGGAACATAGTAAAGCCCAATCTTTAATGTTACCATGTACTTTCTTGCTTTAGGATAAATATAAACACATACAGAATTTGGATTGACGTTATCAATAGTAAAAACTCATTTCCTCCAAGGGGGGGATATTTTAAAGAGGTGAGATGGTCTGGCTGGTAATGTTTTGGTCTGTTTGTGAGATCAAGCAGTAGTTTGGAATACACAAATTCTGTGACAGGAAACTATTGTCATTTCATTAACTGATTATTTGATAAAATACAGCTGTATATTGTAAGAGTAAAAATAAGTGCAGAAAAATCCATAACACAGACTAAGACTAGAATGTTTCAGGTTCTATGAGTGTGACTGCTACATGTGATGTGCCTTTTTAAATATAAGACTATAATCCATCTTATATATATATACCCAGTCTTTATATATATATTTTTTTTTCAGTAAAACTTTCCACATGTCTCTTTCTATCCTAAGTTGCCTTCTGTGCATTTTGTTGTTGTTGTCATAAAGGGTAGAGATTGGGAAGGAAATTATTTGTTCTTTTCATTGCCTTCATTTATAGCTTACAACCACGACTCAATCCCTGGTATACAGTAACTAACTTGTATCGAATATGCGTGCAGGCCAGATACTTGGCTTCAACTCTTTCAACATCTCTCTATACCTCAATTTAGTTGGCTCTCTTATTATCAAATCTGCAGTCCTCACCATGGGTTCCACGAGTGGTCTGAGTGGTTTCTCTCACTTTGTCTCTTACCTCTCTTCTCACTCACTCTGCTCTAGTCACTTGTGTCTCCTTGCCATGAATAGAGCGTGTCAAATATGAATTAGTCTCAGGACCTTTGCACAGGCTGCTTCTGCTATCTAGAATGTTCAACCGTCAGTTATCCCTATGGCTTATTTTTCTCACTTCATTCATGTCTCTAGTCAAAGGTCATGCTCTTAGTAAGGCCTACCCTCACCACTTTATCTAAAATAGCACCCGGATGTTTCTCTCTACACACTTACTTCTTTTTATTTTGCTTAATTGCAAATATCACCATAGCACATGACACTAGATATTAATTCAGTCACTTAATAAATAGAAACCGAGTACCTGATAGATACCAGGCCCGCACTAGGCCCATACTGATGTGGGCCGAGGTTCTTCAGATACAGCAGAGAACAAAACAGACAAACATCCCTGCCCTGATGGGTTTACATTTGAGTAAGAAAGATGCAACGTAAACTAGACAAATGAATAAAAACATATGATGCATTAGACAGTAATAAGGAGTCATTATTTTTAGAAATGGAGCAGAAAAGGGAACTGAACTGGGACAAGGGTGGGATTGAAACATAAAGTGGGTGCCCGGTGAAGGTGATTGTAAGAACCTGAATGCCGGGAGGAAGCTGGTGCTTTAGGCAGTTGCAGGAAGACAACTCCTGGGCAGAGGAAAGCACACTTACTGTGGGCTGGAGGAAGGAGAGGGCAGGTAGAGCTTATCAGTTGATTATCTCTCCCCTGGAATGGAACCTCTGCTGGAGCTTCTATTTGTGTGGTTCACTGCCAAATCCTCAAAGCCTAGAACAGAAAGCTCCGACTGAGCATGTCTGAATGAATTCAATAAGTTAATTAGTCTCAGTTTACAAATGAGAACATTGAGGCACAGCCATTAAAGGCCCTGCCCAAAGTACCCACATAAAAGATTTGAACCAAAAATTCTAACCCCACAGTTTATGCGCTAACCACTATCTTCTGCTGCTATACCCCAGTTCTTTCTGAAATTAAATGGCTGAACTGGGAATCACGAAAGACTATGAAAACAAGGAAGGAAAGAAAGAAACTGTCTTAGATTACCTATTTTTATGTCCAATTTTAGGTTTAGAGTCGGAAAGGTTATCACATTTCCCAAGGTTAATTCCAGAATTGTCTGAATCTAAGACAGACATGATCACCACGTGAACAGAACAGCAAGGGATGGGTACTTAGTCTTGGCCTTCTGGTTCATTCGTGGGTGACTTTGGGCAGTACCCTCTCTCTGTGCCTCAGTTTCCTTAGCTGCAAAATGGAAAGGTTGGGCTACACAATCCCTAAACCCTTTTCTGTTTTAATGTTTTCTCTTCTCTAAATACAAAGTCCATGCAAATATTCTGGAAAGTTCTGAGCAATTCTTGTCCACTAAGAGACGAGTAGAAATTATCTGTGAAGAAAAATGTACATACAGAGACATTCCAAGCAGAAAGAGTTTTAAAGAGAAGGTAACAGAGCATAACAATTCATGTGTCAGGGAAACAGTATACAAATATTAAGAGCGATATGACTGGAATACAGGGTGAGGGGAGAGGCAAAGGGGATGTCTGAAGATGCTCAGTTTCTAAGCTGAGGATGTGAAGAGTTTTCAGCGCTGCAGTAAGGAGTTTGGATCTTACCCACTGGGTAATTGAATGTATGGACAGTTTCTACACAGAATTACCAGGGTTGTTTATTTTTCATACAGTTAGTGGTACATCAGCAATTAATGTTTTTTGTGCTCATTCTTTGACATGAATTGTTTCAAGATGAGGAGGACAGAGAAGAGACAAAGCTTTAAAGAGTGAATACATTTCACAGATGTTAAAATAATATTAGAAGACCTTCCTTTCTCCCTTCTTTCTTTCCTGTACTAGGTCATTGTAAACTGCGAGGCCTATGGTCCATGCTCCCGTGCAGCTTATCACAGAGTGGAAGACAACATTAGATAAACAACACAGAAACTTACTCCTCAAGGCATTTTATAGTGTATAGGGTATAAGACTTAAAGAACAATTCTAAATTGAGTATGATCAGTCTTAGAATTTTCAAACGGCGCTACGTACATGAGAATGGTAATTGTGAAAAAAGACCTGCAAGTTTCCTTTCTGTCATTGGTTCAGTGGTCAAGAAACTAAGGAACAATAAAAACTGATTATAGAGAGGGCCCCCCCTTATTTTTCCCTCCCTTTCTTTCCTCTCCCTCCTCCTCCTCCTTATTCCTTGTTAGGCTTCGCAGCAGCCATCTGTGTGAAAAGCTCAAAAAGCTGGCTTTACAGACTGTGTGATTCACCAGTCTTTGCACAGTATTGCATTTCTTGATGACTCACATGTTGGATAACCCATGTGTGCCCTTCATTTGTAACTGGAGATTGTGTTTGTCTCCTACAGTTGTGTATAATTCGCATGGCCAGTAGCACATTAGTACATCTACAGTGTAGGTCAATAAAAAGGTAATAAATATTTTTCAGCAATACCTTGTCAAATGCACCTAAGAAAATTCAGTAGAAATCCATTTCTGAACAGATAAGTCAAAAGGAAAAAAATATATAGATATAGCACAGATGCAAAAAAAAAAAAAGAGCATAAATACTCTGGATTTTGATATTAGAAAATTCCAGCCATTTTCAAATTCAAATATTCAAGTTAACACATACAAACTGAATTACCACCATAAAGAAGAGTGGCCAAATTCTAGAAATTGCTACAGTGCTTACCAGTACACTGTATTCAAAAAACAAATTTCATGTGTATCATAGTGGTTGTTTCTAAGAAACGAAGGAATTGTTGATGGTTTTGATGTGTGTGTGTGTGTATCACATATAACTATATTTTAGTAACATACATGTATATATATTTTTAAAAATGTCCTTGTTTTAAGTACTGAATTTTTTTAAAGTAAAGTAATAGGTCATCTAAAACTTTATTTTCCCCTTCCCAATAGATTCTTCATATTTCTGAAGCAGATACAAGCATAGAACTCCCCCATTATTTTCCATATTGTTTCCCTTTCTCTGACTTCTTGACTACCGTCCATATTTTATTTTATTTTATTTTATTTTGTTTTCTTTATTTTGTTTTGTTTTAGTTAACACCCTCTTTTACTCATCTATCCCCATGTATTATTTTGGAATATGTCTTACCTTCAAATTATTCAGAGTTTTAAAAAACATTCTGCGTCTCCCTTTTTGTGTACCTTTGTATGGGAATATTTGGAAGTGACAGGAAGAGTATCATTACAGAAGGGCCACTTCACAAACTTGAAAACAAATGGACTCTGGTAGGGTATCTTCTGAGAATCAGAACATAGCTCTTCCAAACACGCATGACCACATCAGCTGTCAATGGCAGGCTTTTTGCAAAGTTGACGTCTGGGAAACAACTATTTATATTTTGTGTGGGGAAAAAAAAAATCTCTTCAGTTAGCTAATCCATCATAAGGAAAACAAAGTTTATTCATTTAAATGGGGAAAAATGAAGACAAATTACCATTCTCTTTTGGAAACGAAATTGTGTTATACAAGTATTTCCAAATGTTTGCATTTTTAAAGTAGTGTCTCTATTAAAAGTATAAACATAGGTATGTTTCTAGTTTTCTCTAATGAACTGTACTTTGCTTGCATCTGAAAATATTCTAATATTATTACCAACCATCTTTTACCAACAGAATACTTTTTTCTTTTCCTTGATTTTAGTTTTAAGTAATCATTAAGCTCTGTTCTGTTTGATGCTAATGAAACTGAAATGTGGAGGAAGTGAAATCAATTGGATAAAAGTAGAGATTACCTAATAATTCATTCTCCAGGAGAGAGGGGCCACGTGAGCTCTGATATGTTATAGCATAGGCATTACTACTGGGATTGGTATACAGATGTCTCTAGGTGGAAATGAAGCCCAGCAGTGGGAGAGGTGAGAACAAACACACTTGTAATAAGAGAATGTAATATCTGTTTTCTTAATAAAAACCTAAGAGGGTTTGGGTCTGGATTTTTAAAAAGCACTTCATTCATATAGTTCTGTATTTTAACATTTACAATGCATTTCTCCCCCTTCTTTTTGAAAAGACATTAATTACAATAAAAGGGGCAAAGATATTTTGATGAAGTGACTAAAGGGTGAATTTTTTAGTCTATATAAAAAGAAAGATAAATTCATTATAGTTATACTTATTCACTTGCATATGAGTGTGTGGAAACTATAGTTCAGTTCTTTGACACGAAACTGGATTAATCCAAAAAATAATAAGTAAGTACCTTTATGAGATACCTCTTCCCCGTGTGGTAATGCACAAATGTACTTCCTAAAATTCAAAGACAGCTAGGTTACAAATAGTTCTAGCAATAATTATCGAATTTTTCTGTGGATTAAAAACTAGCACGTTGGAGGATACTGAACAGTGCTCACGAGCTACAGTTAGCTATAAAGACAAGCTTAGGTGGGAACCCTTTGAAGGATCCAGTTTTGAAGTATCTGCACAATTCCTGCCATATCAGCTCAGGACTAGCAGGATTTGTATCAAAGCTTTAAAGTATTTTTAATACTACAAAAGCACAAATGCACTCTAAGTTTATATTTAAGAAAATTTCTCACAGTAATTCTTCCTGAGAGTAATGAGATTAAGGTCCAGATGATGGAGAACTATTTTTTTTTAAAGATTTTATTTATTTATTTGACAGAGATAGAGACAGCCAGCGAGAGAGGGAACACAAGCAGGGGGAGTGGGAGAGGAAGAAGCAGGCTCATAGCGGAGGAGCCTGATGTGGGGCTCGATCCCAGAACACCGGGATCACGCCCTGAGCCGAAGGCAGACGCCCAACCACTGTGCCACCCAGACGCCCTGGAGAACTATTTTTAAACTCAACGAATCTAAAATATGATGCTTATTCTGTTGATAAAAGAAGTATGGCATAGGGCAAGTTACATACGTCGCCTATTTTATATATATATATATATATATATATATACATTTAAGGTATTTCCAATCCATGAGCACAGAATGCTTAGATAGTTCAGACTTTAACTTTGGGATACAATATGTTAACTTCAGCAAAAACCAATGGCAGTCATTGCTGCATAGGTTATGGGGTGGAGGGGCAGTATAAAGAATGGAACAGAAGACCCGAGTTTTTGCTGTACCACCTATCAGCTATGAAATCTTAAACAAATGATTTAATCTCTCAGAACTCCATTCCTCAAGAGAAAATGAACAGCTCTCAACTTCCCAATAAATTTCATGATGTTGTGGTGAGGATTGGCATAGCTAAGGGAAGACAGAATCTATAATGGTTAAAATGGGTTTTGATACCAGGAAGACCAAGTTTGAACTTTGACTTCTGCCACTTGCTAAGTGAAGGGCCTTGTACACTTAACCTCTCAAAATCTCAGTTTCCCCTTCTGTAAAATGGGTATAAAAAAAGTTGAGCCAGACTGACTAGTTATCTATCTCCCTATCATCTATCTATTTATCTCTCTATCATCTGTCTTTCTACCTATCTACCTATGTACTCATCTATCAAGTAATCATCACATCATGAGTGCCGGCAAACATAATAAAGTGGAAGAAAGTATTTTGCCAGTTAGTATTCAATGCAAATATAACCCATTATTAATGGAAGTAGCATGAGAAAAATTGCATTTCTCAAATGTGTTCTTTAAAGTAAAAACTTAACGTCTAAAGTTAAAATTCTCAAGCAATTATATATTATTTAAGTTAGAGAATAACAAATAGGCTATTATATCAGTATCTAATTGTAATTCCTAAAAAAATGAATTCATTCAAGTAAGAGGAAAACATTGTAAAAGAAAAAGTATAAAAAGTATATATTATCTCTATCCTTCCTTCTGTCAATCTTAAGAAAGTATTTTTAGGTTTTCTTTTGACACCTAGGGCAGTAGCTGCTCAGGAGGCTGACTTATAGGAATTCTTAAAAATCTTCATACCTAAAGAGAAGGGAAAGCAGTGACTCAAACAGAAACTTGTACACCCATGTTTATTGCAACACTATTGACAAAACTAAAAGGTGGAAGCAACCAACTGTCCATCAGTAGATAAATGAATTAACAAAATGTGGTGTATACGTACAAGGGAATATTATACACCCATAAAAGATGAGGCAGTTTTGTTACGACAGGGATGAACCTTGAAGATGCTAAGTAAAATATGCCAATCACAAGAGGACTAACACCACATGATCCCACTTGAGGTACCTAGAGTAGTCAAGTTGATAGAGACAGAAGGTGGAATGGTGATTGCCAGGGCTGGAGTGGGGAAGGATGGGATGCAGAGTTATGGTGTAATGCGCATGGAGTTTCTGTTTAGGAAGATGAAAAAATGTTCCAGAGATGGATGGTGATGATGGCTACACAATGATTTGAATGTATTTGATGCCACTGAACCGTACACTTAAAAATGGTCTAAATTTTAGGTTATATATATTTTACACGATTAAAAAAACCCCTATCTAATAATTGTCTGTACATTTTCCTGCCTCCTTAGAATCATAATCACAATCTTCAGCTTTTGGTGTGCATTCAGTATTTCCAAAAATAATTTGAACGGGATGTGGAAAGGGGAGTAAACTGATCATTTTTGCTTTGGCTGAATCATCTCATTTTAATCTCTATTTTCTGAGTTTAAAATAAATTCATTTAATCCATGTTAAGATAACCAAAATGGCTTCTAGGTTTGCTTCTTCTTCTAGCTAATGGGTTTGGACTAGAATGATGGATTGATTTAGCAAGGCAGGCATTTTATAGAACCACCCAGATAGCTCCCTATAAATGGAACTGAGGTCTATACGCAAATAGTACTCATACAAATGCTGCAAGTATTTACAATTGGGTCTTTTAAAGAAAGTCTTATGTAACCGAGTATCATAATATTCTTTATATACCCTCATCAGAACTTTAAAATTTTATTTTTCACATATACCCTTACTCCATCCATAAGCTTTAAGATATCCAAAATTCCTATTCTCGTCCATTAGAATATTTCTTGCCCATGTGCACCAAAGGACATATGCAAGGATATTTATACCAACAGCATGTTTAACTACAAAGCAGACAATAACTCAAATGTCAAAGAAGAGAATAGAAAAATAAATCGAGGGTATTTGCACAATTGAATACTATATAGTGGTGAAGTAAACAAACATATAATTATATGCAACAATGTTCATGACCCTTAGCAACATAATATTTCATGAAAAAAGCTAATGCTAGTAAGGCTATTAGGAAATGTCATTTTTGCAAAACTTTAAACAAGCAAAACTGTCATACATACATAAAAAGATAACAAGTTTTTGAAAGTGGCAGAGCCCTTGTGAAATCTGTGTAGGTTACACTGCACACTTCAAAGGGTATCATTCATATCAGGCCCAGCCGGATATGAAAGTACACACCTTGTACGTTTGTAAAGCACACACTTTGCACAACTTTGTATGTAATGACCTTGATAACTGTAACTTCTGGGGCAGAAGGGAAAGAGGGGAGAAGCAACACTTTTGGTACTGTTCTAGTTCTTAAACTGGGTAGTGGATTTATAAGTATTCATTGTATTGTATATAATTTTTTTGTACTTATCAAATAATAGACTCCCAGAAATAATTCTAGGATATATCTTGGGTTTTAGGATAGAAGAGAATGGAGATATAAAATCAACTATTTTCCATACGTGGAGAATTTCTTATTCTACTCTATTCTTTCAACCCTAAAAATCACTATTTTTTTGCTACCCAGGAAAAAATACATATTTTAAATCAAAATACTGCACTATAAGGCCCCATTTAGCTACATCAAATTCTGAAAATAAAATACTTGTCATGATTTCTTATCAAATGTCAGCTAAGTGTGGAGACATCCAATCCTGATTCCATGAAAAAGTGATATATTAAATTGTCCCAAGCTCAGTAAATATCTTCTGCAGTTCCTCAGGTAAGTAAAATATGTTGAAGGATCCCTGGCATTTCTAGGTTGGGAAAAAGACCTAACTCCTCAAAGCTACTGTATGTCTGGTGATTCCCATCATCCCGACTCAATATATAGCACACAGCATACTCTTCTGTGATTTTCCACACAAAATCATTAGTGACAAAAGTTGTTCAAAATCGTTTGAAAATTTAAGAATCAATTTACTTGTAATGGTTGGCTCTTTCCAAAACAGATGGACATAATCTAATAGAAATATTTTCAGTTGAAGCTTATCTAAGGTAGTGTCATTTTCATTAAAAAAAAAAAAAAGCTTCCCATGGGCATGTTAAAATCACTTATTGTCAACAAGCATCTTGTATCTCAATCTTAATATGATTTAAAAACATTATTTTAAAAACTTAGGTAAATCTACTTGAAAATCCATGAATTCCCATGTTATATTTTTGAAACATGGGAACAAAGTTATCCATCAGTTACTAATTTACCATGTTTCTAGACAAAATAAATTTTGCCTTTTTAAATATCTGTTAGAACCATTTATAAATAGATATAATATTGATAGTATTAAGGTATAAGATGATTACATATTCTTGCTGATATCTTTTTAATAAACTTCTTAAAATTTTTATATTTTTGAGAAAAAACACACTGTTTCTGTAGAAAATGTAACATCTTATTTTCCTAACTGCAGGAACATTCTAAGTTAAATACTCATTTTCAGAAAGTTTTGATTGCTAAATCAGTACAATAAACATTACCTTAAAGGAACACATTCAAGACCTGTTTCTCCAGTGACATTTGAAACACCGTCTATATTGTGTGATACACAACAATTCAGAGAACAGCTCCTTCCATTTATATATAATAATCCCTCTATTGTATATTAGCTTAACATAAGATACTTTGCTTTAAGAACAAAATATTTTAGCTATTATTCTCTAATGGACACAGATTCTTGATTTTCATTTAATATCTGTCTATAATAAACCATGCATCATTTCATATGTAAGAAAGATTAAAACCCTAAAAACAAACAAGCAAAAAATGTGGAGAGGGGTTATCACAATAAAAAGGAAAAAAAATCTACAAATTGGTTTAAATTAATTAAGTTAAAATACTATAAACCAAAGTATGTCCTTTGTCTAGCTTGATTAGGTCAACTCATAAACCCAGTTTAAAAAACAATTTGCTCCATTTTTCTAGCAAAAGAGAAAAATGAGGGCAAGTACAGTATAGGAGAATTTTTAAATGAGACATACTGACAGATTATAATATGGTGTCTCTTCAGATGACGTGGTGTTTTGACTGCTTGACTGAAGAAGGGCTATAATTTAAATGCCATTAAAGACACATAAGCTCTAGCATGGAGACAGGAATACTGTAAAATTTTTTGGTCTGTAGTCACAATGCAGATAAAATTGTTCCTTTGATCTTTCTATGCCAAAGCCTGTTGTCCAGAAGGGAAATGTCTTTGTGCTTCTGTCTTAAGCTAAGACAGATTTCATTTTTCATCTAAGTCATTTTGTTAACACCACATAAAAAGTAAAGTGTATTTTATCAGCAGAGCTTAGTTTTCTTTCATTGTTATTTTAGGTTACTTTATGACTACGTAGTGCTCAAAAAATGTGCTCAAAATACACACATCTGGGTTTAAAGTGACTAGACTCTAATTCCAAAAGTCTTGATGTGTACAGTTTACTGGCATTTGTATCTTAGGAATTAAGTGCATTGTTGTTTTCTTCTCTTCTTCTATACATGTTTCTTAAAGAGGAAGGACATATTTTGCTTATAAGACTCAGCAGAACATAAGCATACATTTGACCTCCGTGAGGAAACTCACCAGCTAATAATCTGCAATAAAATTTATGCTTCAACCATTTGCAAAATCACAGTAAATTCTCTCCTGAGCAAGTCTCCTAATTATTGAAAACTTGTGATATGTTAACAATTTTTTAGCTTTAAATTCTAAATGTGTATGTTACATTTTAAGGGGAAATATGATCTGGGAGATGTTCATATTGGATTCATTATGTCTTGTTCTTTGGAAAATCTGACAAAGGGAATCACTCGTTGTGATTTGCACATAGTCTTGGTAGCTCATTGTAAATTTATGTCAAAAACAAATATTGTTTTTAGACCCCAGTATGCCAGTGATAGTTTCCAGAATCCAGTAAACTTTAGGTCTTAAGCATTTACATTTTGATTCTTTTAATTTTAAAAAATGAGAGAGAATTTTAAAAAAATAGATCCCGAGTTAAGAATATTTTTGCCAAGATTGAATTTAATATTATATAAATATCATTTGTTTCTGTCCTCTATTCTCACGCTTGGGAACTATTTCCAGTTTCTTGTCTGGGTGGAATTTTGGGGATGATTGAAGCAGTATATTTAAAGGCCAAAAATCATATTTCTCTTCTGTCAAATTTTACTATCTTGACAATAAACTGCTAATCTTGATCATAAACTACTGAAGTCAGGTTGGAAATAGTTTAAAGGTGAAACATCGTACGCACAAATAGTATTTATTTTTTCTTTCTTGATACATTTTGTTCTATCATGACATAACAAAATTCTGAAAGTCAACTTTATGATTGACAGTTTTTTTATAGAAAATTAAGTTATTTAAGAAATGAAAGAAAAAGGAAAAAGCTTATTCAGCACTATTTCTGGTGCAGATCACGCTCAAAGGACGATTCAAACGCACCAGGCTTTTCTGCGAAACACCCATCAACAAGCAAAGTGACAACCAAAGCTTGTAACTGAACTCTTCGTTAATGCTGTTCTTCTAAATATTTCAGAGAGTGGTTTGTATTCAGTAGAAATGGAGGCTTCTTTTGTTGCCTCTCCCAGTGTGGGGACGAATGGAGAGGTTTCTGTTAAAAAGTCTTTGCCTAGCTTTTGTTGTTGCCCATCGGTGGCATATTATTAGTACAGACTCTAGAGTGTAACCTCCCTGAGAACAGTGTCCTATGCATTCTTCTTTGCATCTCCCCCAGAGCTCAATACATGTGTCACTTGACAGAAGTCCCCACCTGCTGGATGGCGCACCTGTGCCTCTTTTGTGTAGATGGATTCCTTGACAATGAAAAGTACATCACTGGCACATTACCCAAACCCCTGCAAAACATAAATGATGTGTAAAAACACCATCATATAAAAATAATTCTGCTTTAAAATTTTGAAAATAATGCATCTGTCTATGACTGTCTAGGAAGAACCCAAGGTTGATAGAGAATTTCCTATTTACTCAGTGCATGTTGATGAAAAGTGAATTATAGTTAAGATAACAAGAAGGGCAAGAGCATGAATGGCAACAAAAAACTACCCTAGGAATACACTGAATATTTTGCATCTGATTTTGAAATGGTTTTTAAAAAAATTCATGTCAACAACTTTCTGGAATCCATAATTGCTAATGGTTATAAGTATCAGCCCCAGGCAGATTGCCTAGCAAGATTTTCTGGAGCAGTGAAGGTAAACAAACCAATAACTATGCAAACAAATAGTGCTTTTATGGTTATTTAAACACTCAGTATACACTGGAGTATTAAAATACTAGGAGAAGGCACAATAACTTCTGGTTATCACGGGAACAGTGGATAAAATGGACAAAATACTTAAGCATACACGGAATCAATATCACAGGGAATTTATTATAAATCCAGTGTAAAAATATTTCTAACCAGAAGGGAATATCAGAGATTACAGTCACTAGAATAGAAGACATATATAATTATTTTAAATAAATAATTATGAGAGAGATTGAGATTTAATCACTTATGAGTATAAAATTCCAGAAGAAGTAATTAAGCAAAAAGAAAAATTAAATTAAATTGGAGATTAAGGCAAATGAAAATATACAATGTGGGATATTGTTATATTTTGGGTGTATTACAGGAAAGAGGAAAACCTTAGTAAAATTTGTAAATTAAATAAAACTCGTATGTCAATATATTTTTGCAGAGTTATGCTCTGAATGACAGCAATCCTCAACCTGTTCCATGCAAACCAGTTTAGCTTCAAGGAGATCCCTGGTAATAATTTTGATTAATAAGGTAATTGTAGGGTGTTACTAAAATCCATTTCATTCTTAATTTGATGGGTAAAAAAAGCACTAATGCTCTTATAATGAAGATAACTATGATTTGTAGCCATTTTAGAGATAAATTAACAGTAAAACAACACAGTAGTTATTTCTTTTGATTCTTTTTAAGGAATAAAAGCATTCTGAATAAACAATATTATAATTTTACTGGCTCAAAAACACGAAATAGTTTCAGACATTTAGTGAAGATAAAACACAATTGTGTTTGTCCAATACTAGTAATTCTGCACTACTTTTGGAGATCTTTTGATTTCGAGCATATTGATAAGGATCCGAAAGTCTCTGTTAAGTGAGGCCCTACGTGAACAAACACAAGGCATGATGATTCTCACAATACTACTCTAATACTCTAATACTATGCTAATACTAACTAATACAATTTCTAACTTAAATCGATCAATTCTCTTCCAAGGATTTAGATAGGAGCATGTCTTTGGATAAGCCTATCTCCATGCTGATTACTTGAGAAAATTATGGCAGAGGCGAAACCACCAAATACACTACGGAAAATAGTGTGATTATGAACAAAATCAGGTTTAATTCTCTAATAAAGTGTGCAATGTCTAACATGGCTAACTTTGGACTATGACCACAATGAACAGTCATCTATCATGAAGAAAAAGACAAGCTTCCATATGTGTAAGTGGTTCAGAGTGTGACAAGGTACACTTTGGTGTATGGTTCCAAACTGCGGTTGGTACAAAATAGTGTGTTCTCCAATATCCAAGCTCCTTAAACAGCCAGAAAATATCAAAACAATTAGGGCGCTTTGGAATGTGTAGTCAACTTCCTGCTGTCGAACAGGAATCACAGCTGCTACTGTAGCAGTGGGTTTCCAGATGTCAAGGCTGTAAGGATAGTGAGGTAATTGCAGGAAGGAAGGGATACAATTTTGTTATCACAGATTACCCTCCCCTTTGAAAACCATGGACACGGCATCAATGTCAATGCTTCGGATGTGCACATTATGAACTCGGTCTTCATGCAGAAGTGTCTCCACATTGGTACATTTGCTTCTGTGGAAAAGGATGGGCCAGAATTATTCAAACGGGTGGGAAACGAAGAGTGGGTGCTCTCAAAGCACTCTATTGCTGGTTTTATAAAGCATCTGTAAAGTGTTAATAGGCGTTATCAGCTAAAGTTGGTCTTCTAAGGAGAAGACCCAGACAGCAAGGTTTAACTGTTGAGTGTTCCTGAACTACAGAATTAAGAATAAAAATAAAATGTTTGGACACAGATTAATTAATCAACAACTCTATTTAAGGCTGGATGTGATGATTAGTGACTGAGCAGAGGAAACTGGATGATGATTTTCCAGTATTCAGCTAAAAATAACTCCTTTCTCAGCTTCCCCTGCTGTGTTGTCAAAGGCTAGAAGTTATCAAAAAACTCCATAAACTTTTATTCCAAAGCCAGAATCAAAGGGCTATTTTGGCATACCTCACCGGCAAAACCGGTACATGTTTGCTCACAGGTCACTGAGATTACTTGAAAAAAATTCAACAATTTCTTGCTTTTCTGTCTAAGGTCCTCAGTTATTATGCTGAGTGTGGAACATTTAGTGCTTTTTGTAAATGCACATGAACAGCTGGTGCCTTGGTTTACCTACAAACAAGGCAGGATTGAAAATAGTATCTGAGAAGTGGTCAGCTCTGGATTTATTCTACCAGCTACGAAGCTAAGAGCCTTCTCATTTCCCTCACAGAAACCCAATCCACTGAAACACAAAGCTTTTCATGGTTTTTGTGGCCAGGTGTATGTTATTATTGACTCACATTGAGCTAATAGCAGTCAGCTAACTCAGACATAAATCATACGTGCACGTCTCCCCCATTCTCCAAGAATTTTGGAGTTAAGACAAAAACTTTGCGTCTGTTTGTTAAACTTGGCCTATCATTTCTGACTAAGGAACACCTGATTGCACAACTCCAGAGAGTACCGTTTACATCATCGTCTAGATCGATGTGTCTCCTGAAGTTGTGCAGTGCACAGCCTATGTAACTGTAGGTGATAGCCCTGCATGCCTTTGAAAAGACTGTTTTGAATCCTGAATAATTTATTCAGTATAATAGATGTCCTCTAGTTTAATGCCATCTTAAATTTAATAGGACCTTGCCAAAGTTCAAATAGAAGCATTGAGTTAGTAGGGTCGTGCTGTACATTTTTAAGCTGTGAAATATATAAAGGCAAGAGCAATTGCATACTTTGGGAGGGGGGACACTGAGTGTCAAGAATGATTAATTCTTTTCTGGCAAGTGGAAAAAAGATGACTAAGGAAAAAATATGAACAAAATATTGATAACTAAGTGTTTGCTAGTGTGGGAAAATGAACTTTTACTTTGTAAGCAGGCATTTAAAAAAAAAAGGTTTTTAGCTCATTTAAATCCCTGTTTGGGTGTAGTTTTATCAGTTTTCTTTTCCTTTTAAGGTTTCCTGTCTTTCGATGCTGTGTGAAGAACTTTTATTAAAAACATCCACTGTCATAAGTCATTCTTTCCAGTGACAAAGCTGATTTGGTCTACTGCCGATGAGTAAACTGAAATTTATATAACTCCTTTAACGTATTTATATTTAAAAAGCCTTTCCCATTTTCAATAAAGAGAAAATTACCAAGCACACTAAGAAGTTAGATCAGAAACTAAACATGTTTCTAGAGCCATGGGCCTTTCTGGGCGTGGATCACCTGAGCACTTGCAAGAAATGCAGTTCTCAGGCCTTGCCTATTGAATCAGAAACCCTGGGCTTGAAACCCAGCAATCTATATTTTAACACGCTTTCCAAGTAATTCTGATATAGCAAACGTTTGGGAAATTTTGACCTAGAAAATGTGTGATAAAATCATCCTTTAGTAATGAAGTTGCAAGAAATAGTGACATAGTGCATTGGTAAAGGAAATTGTATTTTTAATTTCTACATATTTTCCATAAAAATGTTTTACTGCTTTTAAAATTCAAAACAATTATAAGTCCTCATATCCACTTTTCTGTTTATATGTTACTAGGGAAAACTTCACTGTCGATTAAAAAAAAAAAAAAAGCACTGTTACTCTGAGTTCTTCAGAAAGAGAAAAACTATAAGCATAACTCTATCTTATAATTTTGTTACTACAAGTTGGAGCTATAAGCCTTCCAAGTTTTATGTCTAACTCTTGGCATTATAGATTCATGGGTATATGTGCAGTGATAATCCAATTCCTGCTAGAAAGGAACTCAGCCCATATCTATTCTTAGTGTACAACTCAAGGTCTGTAAAAGGCAAACCTGTTATCTTATCTTTCATGAATTCAGAGATTTTTTTTTAAATCTCAAGTCAGAAAAATATAATAAAAAACAAATATTGGTTATATTTAAATTTTAATGCGTCCTTACCATTAGTAGAGGGGCTTTACGTAGGTGATCTTAGAGAGCTTTGGAAAAAGCACATGAATGCCATCAAGAAGGAAGGGCAAATCAGCTCAGTTTTCCCAGGTGCTCACTGGGGAAGCCGCACGCATTCATGATACATTTATAATTGTATACAAAAGCTAAATAAAACATAATTTAATATATTGAAATCATTCATGTAGCTTTTTTGTTAAAGCTAAACCAAACTAAGACCAACCAAGGCTTAAGGACTTCCACAGTTTTTAGAAGACTAATGGATCAATAGTATTAACACATTTTTTTTCCTGTGGTCTAAAACTTAGAATTCCTTGCTTCCTGCATATTTCTCTTTTGATGACTTGCTCCTTAGACGTCCATGTAGTTTATTTTTTTCCCTTTCTTATCAATATATTTCCACCAAAAAACCTCAAGTCCCAAATATCAAGTTGATAATTTTCTACCACCTCGTTGTTAATTTAAAAAATAGTTGATAATCCGTAATTTAATTACATGGCTATCAGCCCATTTTGATGATGATTTCCCAGGTTCTGTGCAGATTTTCTTCTTTTGTTTTCAGTATTTTGTGCACCATTCCAGGGAGATAGTGGTTTAGTACATGGAGAAAGCCAACATCTATGGAAAGCACAATGAGGGCCACTCTCCTGCTATGATCAGCTCCATGAAGAATTATCTGGTGGGGTCTTAGTTTGTTTCCTGCTGCAGAAAGTTACGTCTGAAAATGTATTGCTATATTTAACTATAATATACAAGAAAAAATTTTTCATGTCCAATCAGAGGCAAACATATTTTGCATTAATTTACCTGGCTTACATTGCAAGTTTTCAGGTATGGCACAAAGTATGAGCTCACCTTCAATATCTCTTGTAATTTGCGTACTTTTACTACAATATTTAATGTTTCAAGTAATGAGTGTACCATTGAGATTCCCATTTTTTTGTATCCTGCAGAAACATTTGCATTATAAACCACTTCTTCATTTAGTACATAAGAGTACTCTATAGACAATGTCTATTAAAGGTAATGCAAAAAACCAACATAACTCATTTTCCCTTGAGATAAGAGAAGAAATGAAAAATGTCTAGACATGCGGTTCTCAACCAAAGGCAATGTCTGGTAATGTCAATGTGGTGAGAGAGGAATGCTCCTGACATCTGGTGAGTAGAGGCCAAGGATGCTGATTAAAAATGTTACAATGCACAATGCCACAATATACGATGTCCAATGCCGAAGAATTATCTGGTCCAAAATATCAATAGTGCCTCTATCGAGGAACCCTGGCCTAGAGAAGAATTAAGTCCTATTTAGTTAATACGAGTTGGTCATAGTTATTACAATTTCCATGATACCCACTGGAGAAATAAAAGACTTCCATCATGGCCGTATAACTATGGAACATGAATCAAATTCCCTTTTCTTGCACTCAAAATGTCTACATCTACACTAGCCCTCAAGATCTGATGAGAGTTCTTCTCAGTGGAGAAAATATGGCTAATTATTATAGACCAGCATTGAATCCTCTTTTACAAGCACTGGCATTTTGCGTTATGTGGTACACTGCTTTGTGTGAAAGTTCAATTTTGTTAATCAACTCCTTTTCCTGAAAATGTTATTTACTTAAAATAAACATCATCTTGAAAAACTAAGCAGTCACTTTGCTATCTGTATAATTACTGTTCCTAACAAGATTTTCACTTACATTTCTTTTGTTTCTAAATTTTCTTTATGATTGAAACACTATCAATCAAGTATTTTATGAAGTTGATAAAATACTAAAGCACAGCCCAGTTTCTAAATGAAATATATTCTTCTTTTAAAAAAAAAAGATTTTATTTATTTATTTGACAGAGAGAGAGAGAGAGATAGCCAGCAAGAGAGGGAACACAGGCAGGGGGAGCGGGAGAGGAAGAAGCAGGCTCCCATCGGAGGAGCCTGACGTAGGGCTCGATCCCAGAACTCTGGGATCACACCCTGAGCCAAAGGCAGACGCTTAACGACTGAGCCACCCAGTCACCCCTAAATGAAATATATTCTTGAGCCATAAACCTTTCAATGTGTCTTTCAGTAATCCCTACAATAGCTCTGAAAATGTTTTCTCAAGTATATGTAATGACTTTTTCCTTTGTCAGCCAAAGGATGTTTCTAGGCTTTTGCTAAAGATGCTATTCAAATTGTGCAACACAAAAATTAACAATGGGCAAATATTGTTGTGCATATATAATTTATCTGGCAATATAAATAGCAGATTGGGAATACTGTATTTTTGTGTATTCTGATTTGAATTTTCATTGAGTTAGATCTTTGGCACTATCTGTAGAAGGGGCAGGTGATACACGGCTGCATTTCCTTGTACTTGAAGATTCTAGAAGAGGTAGTTTTACGTGAAACCTAATTATCTCTGCAATGTTGGATCAAAGATATCTTTATTAAGAATACACATACCACACACCTACAAACTCTGATGTCAGCCATGGATTTCTTCATTAAGACAAGATATAGCAAACTCAAATTTTATAGATTAGTCCATGAAAGTACCAAGAAAAATAATCATGTTCATCCTCATTTGTTCTGATTTCTCACACTTTTTTGGCTAAGGGAATTAAATTTTTCCATAAGTCTGTATTCGTTATATTATCAAGCTCCATATTTTACATATTATTATTTAAATTATGATAATCATAGAGACAATTAAGAGCTTGATGCTATCTAACTAAATTTGAAGTCCTTAAAACACAAATTAAAATTAAACCTGAAAAGTGCCACAAAATTGTTGTTTAATTGGAAAAAAAGTTATGTCACTTAGATGTGTCCTCAATGATTTGGGACTGAAACGTATGCCCTGAATAAGTAGCAAGTAGCATTTAGTTATGGAAACTGAAAACAACCTAAGTATTACCACTTCATCAAAATGTTCATTTTTAACTGAGGACATAGCCATCTTTTAAATATTTGCATCAGAAAATGCTTAGAACTAAAAAGTTAGACAAACTATAATTTCTTAGATATATCTAGACTTGCATTTTTAACCTTAAGGCAGTGTGGCAGGCTTTTTAAAGCTCAGACATTCCACTTGTTTACTTTACAAAAATACTCATTTCCAGTAACATCACCACACATACTTCTATGTGATGTTCCCAACACTAATCTGAGTAAATATTTCTCTTTACTTTTTTTTTTTTTTTTTGGAATGCCTTGGATATCCTAGAAAAACTAGAAAGTCAGCTTAGGGGTATAATTAAAAATTTAAAAGCTTTGTTTAATAAACATATTTTTTGGTATGTATAATATCTTGTTTTTTTTTAACATTAAGCTTATTCCGTCTTCAAGAGCAAACTGTATTTTCTATAGGATGCCACCAATGCCTCTAATAATAGGGGCTAGCTGTGTATCTAGGGTGGATTCCCCCCCCCACTTCTGCCAGTTCTTATGGGAATACTCATAAATGAAAAAATAAGAGTTTATCTTATGCTTTTTAAGAACACAATGTTGGTAATGGAAAAAGAACTTCTGAATTTCCAACCCAACTTCTGAAATAACTTACCTTCTTTTCTTCTGGGCAATCCTTTTTGTTCTGGTTAAAACTATAGAACTGTGAGTAATATATAATCAGAACACAAAAAAGTCAAAAGGGGCTTGTACTTGTATACAAAAATGAAGTTCATTTATATAGATAATTTGAGCTGGTTTACGTATTATAATATATAGACATCAGAGGATATATTAACAATGAAAGTAAGTTTTCCTATATAAATAAAATCCCCAGGCAATTTCAATATATATCATCAACTATTGAGTGATAGTTATATTTTACTACATACATATTTTAATGATTATATCTCTTCTCAAACATTTGTAGCCAGTTTCTGGGAAAATATTTTCTTTGTCTAAATATATGCAAAACTAAAATTAAACCAATGGCATTTATACACAAGTAGAATGACTTAGAACAGATTATTTCCTGGGCTTCCTTTTCTTCATTTCAATATGAGAGCTGTATTACAAAATTTCTATGCTTTCTCCCAACTCTCTGATTCTGTTAATTCCAATAAAAATATAAGGGTAAGGCCAAATTGTGGAATGAAATTCCCAAGATCATAGTGAATATTATGTAGGCTGGACAGACATCTATATTTCTCATAATTTTATAAGTGATCCTGTCACTATAATAATTCATTCTTCAAATTACTCCATCTACAAATTGGATTGCCTGACACCCATATGTGCATACACGTTCTTTAAAACCATTTCTAGGGAGGGGCTTTTTCTGAAAATCAACAGACAGATCATGTTCAAGAACGAAGTATTCTCTGGCCAAATGAAGAAGCCTTTTGAGATGCAGCGTCTCCTTTTAAACCATGTTCTCTGTTTTCTAGGTGCACAGAGCATGAGATGGTAGTCAGAGACCAAGCAACTAGGGTTAAAAAATAAGGTTTAAGAAATATATATATAGGGGCGCCTGGGTGGCACAGCGGTTAAGCGTCTGCCTTCGGCTCAGGGCGTGATCCCGGCGTTATGGGATCGAGCCCCACATGGGGCTCCTCCGCTGGGAGCCTGCTTCTTCCTCTCCCACTCCCCCTGCTTGTGTTCCCTCTCTCGCTGGCTGTCTCTATCTCTGTCAAATAAATAAATAAAATCTTAAAAATATATATATATATTTATTTATTTATATTTATATGACAGTGGGAGGAAGGAAAGTAACAGATGGCCCTGTCAAAGACAGGATGGGATCAAATGGAAGTGGAAGACATGGGTGTGGGAAAGAGGGAAGCCGGGACAACCAGGAAAGGGACCCAGCAAGGGATGCCCATCATTTAGCGCATCTTTACCACTAGAGGCCTGATTCACTGCTATATTTTGAAGTGTCTTCTTCCCAGACTCTATGCTTAAGTAGCCATATCTTTAAACTGCCTGACTCCAGCAGCTGATGCGGTTGCCACCACAGAAATAGAAATTACAGCTTTCAACCCTTCATTTTATCCCTCTTACCTATAATCCTCTAGTTCCAGTCTGTCTGACCACTTGACAAAGTTTTTCGGTTTTTTTTTTTTTTTTTTTCGGTTGGGTTTTGTGTGTGTGTGTGTGTTTTGTTTTTTTAATTACTGCAGCTTTGTGGGACCACTTAAATATGCTTTACACACAGAGAACAGTAGATAGCCCTGAAAACTTGATGAGAAAAGAAAGGGAGGAAAAATGGCACAGAGGGCCAAAAGTAATGTTCCTCATAATCGAGATGGTCATGTGTGTCATTCTCAGCCATCATTACCTGGAGGTCTTTCTTGAAAAACTGCTAAGATTCTTTATAGATTTTACATAAGGATTTTCCCCCCCAAAGGCTCACTGGTCTATTTTCACATGTGTGTTGTTTGGCTAGGTCCTTCAAAGGCTTCAAGCTTACTTTTATATTTAAAGAGGGTAAAGATGAAGGCTATTATTTGAATACAGTATTGCATTCAGTGGCATCAAGATGCTTATTATAACTGTCCTGGCGAGGCGGTCAAAGCGACTCATGGCTCCCAGTACCTTCTAATGTGTATTTAGGTGTCCCGTTGGATGGCTTGCCTTAGTGATGTGGCATATATTTGATGAAAGGACAGTAAACAACATCAATTATAAAAGACAATCCGCTAATGAGAGGAAGAAAAGGAAGAGAGAGAGAGACTGGGGAAAAAGAAGAAGAAATTATCTGTAATGGAAAGAACAAAGCACTGCAACTGAATTAAAAGAAATGTCATACCTTAATCATGTCCTAATTTTAGGGCACGACTGTACTCTTCTTTGGAGACATAACATATTTCTTCAACTTTTGTGGGACTGTCATTGAAGATGAAGATCAAACTGCTTTCAGTTTCCTTTATGGATTCGTTACAAATTTTTCCAAGATCCCTGCACAAAACAAAAAGAGATATTAAATGAAACTCAGGCCATGCTAAGCAAATTAGCTAAAATTGATTTTTGTCCTCTTATGGGGATGTTTTCCAATCCAACAATCCAGAGAGATCTGCCAACTTCTCATGTCCTAAATTTTTTCTTTTCTAGGGCTACTAATTTGGCCCTAGAAAACATTGTCTGGGTTTCCCCACCATAAAATGTCTTGTCAAGTAAAAACCAGAAACCCCTGAAAAGATAAAACAGAAAAGCTTTGGCTACCTTTGCTATGCTAATTAGTTATAAGGATTCGTTTTCCTTTGGATGTATTTCCCATGTTTAAAAAGGTTTTAAAATATTACCTACCATTAGTACAACTGATGGATAAATCTAGATTTTATTACCAGGCATATTAAATATATTTGCTTTGTTTTTCAACATCTAATTTCTCTATAGAGACTAATGTATCTAAATAACGCAATGTTATTTCTGTATCATTATTCTAGTCGATGATAGCAGTTGAATATTTAAAAAAATATATTGGATGTGACTAAAAGATGTGGTTTTCTCCATTCCAATTAGGTTAAATGAAGACAAGCACATTGTTATTTTCCTTTTTACTCTTAAATTGGGGAATCTTGGTATTTGGTTAAGAAAGTACCATAAGAAACACTGTTTAGAGTGTGTAAGTTTGCCAGTCTTCTTAGGTTAGACATATGTATTCTCTCTTCAAGAATACATTTCTGTTAAAAGGTTATCAATATTTTTCTCAATATCTTCCATATGACAATATGCTTTCTTTTCATAATTTTCTTCTTTGTTCATCGGTACCTGAGGTGATGCTCAAGGGGCTGCCGAGGAAGAGGCATGAGTGACCCTGTTGGGGGGCACTGCTAGGAAGCGTATTGAAAAACTTCACACACTCTCCACTGCTGTTCTCAACTCTTCCGAGGCCAAGGCAGTGGGCTTGGCAGTGAGGGGTGGGGCCTAGGGTAGCTCATTTTCTGTTCGGGGTTTGGGACGGACGCCGATTCACTTCGGCGCACTTAGCCTCTGTGCGCAACCGCTTAGCAGAAACATGACTAAGGGGCGGGGTGGGGGGGGGGGAGAAAGTTACTATAAATATGTTACATATACTTAAGAAATTTGAGATGGCAGAGTATCAGATTCAAAGTTATAGAAACATCCGGAAATGTGTACAAATACATCAATTAACCGGTCCGTGGTGTGGTGATTGCATCGCTTTTGCCTGATTTATTTTACTGAATTCACCGGAGACTTCCTTTCTCCATTAATGACATGGGGGTGTTCTTCATACTAAACTTTAAAGTTTTAAAACACAACAAAAGTTTTACACTCTCTTCCCACTGTGCACACATGTATGTTAGCATTTTGGAGCCAACACTGCCTTTGTGGATTAATCACTCCCCCCCCCCCAAATTTCCTATGATTGACAAAATTCCTCATATTCTACAATGGGAAATGGGGCTCAGAGACTCACTAAACTTACAGGGGCTGAAGACGCATAAGTAATTATGCTCCCAACTCTCAAATACGTGGAACACTCCCTTTGATAGCAAATAGATGAATGCTTTGAACATTTAGGCTATTTTTAATAACCTAATTGAAATAGTGGTTTTATTAATTAATGTTATGAATATCTTGTTCACAGTGCTGTATAGTATTTTGATTAGATTGGAAAGGATAGCTAGAATGTTTCCTGACAAGAATATTGTTGTGGGAATAAAGAGTTTGTGTAAAACATTTTAGTGGTCATAGGATTTACCTAATATTCTCATTTTTCCTCTCAGTCATCTCTTATAAGATTATGAAGTACTTTGTTAGTTTCTTTTCTTTCTCTCTCTGATATTCCTATTGACTAAAGGAATTTAAGAACTGTGGAAGCTTGAAAGGGAGAGGCAGAGTACAGAATGTGTTCTCAATTTTTAAAAACTTTATTGTAATTTTTTAAAATTAAAATATTCCCAGTGCACTTTCTTGGTCTCTAACCCCTGACAGCTACTATTAATTACCTTTTAACCTGTTAATGGTCTAACACTTTTCAACATATATTAAGCCCATTCCAAGTATTCTGCAAATAATGAACCTATCTATTAAGAACAGGATGCTATTGAAAGGAGTGGGATGGGACTGTAAGCAGGCTCAATTTGAGAGAGAAGAAAACATAGTCAGTGAGCTCTTTGGTCATAGAAATATTTGGGGGGCAGTCTCCTCAGGTAAGGGTAACAAAAGCTAAAATAAACAAATGGGATTACATCAAACTAAGACGTTTTTTCAAAGCTAAGGAAGCCATCAACAAAACAAAAGGGCAACTACTGAATGGGAGAAGATGTTTGAAATCATACATCCGATAAGAGGTTAATACCCAAAATTATAAAGTATGTGCAAACTTCATATTAAAAACAACAACAACAACAACTCTACAACCTGATTTTAAAAAGGGTAGAGGACCTGAATAGACATTTTTCCAAAGAAGACATACAGATGCCCAACAGACACGTGAAAAGATGCTCACCATCACTAATTATCAGGGAAATGCAAATCAAAACCACAATGAGACATCCCCTCACACCTGTCAGAATGGCTATCATGAAGAAGGCAAAAGACAGCAAGTGTTGATGAGGATGTGGAGAAAAGGAAATCCTCATACAGTGTTGGTGAGAATGTCAACTGGCGCAGCCACAGTAGGGAGATTCCTCAAAAAATTGAAAATAGAAATACATATGATCCAGCAATTCCATTCCTGGTTAAGTATCTGAAGAAAATAAAAGCACCAATTCAAAGAGATGTACCTCTTTTTCATCACAGCATTATTTACAACAGCCAAGATATGGAAGCAGCCTGTGTCCATCCACAGATGAACAGATAAAGAAGATGTGGTATGTATCTACAATGAAATATTACTCAGCCATAAAAAGAACGAAATCTTGCCATTTGCAACAACATGGATGGACCTTTGGGGTATTTTGCTAGGTGAAATAAGTCAGACTGAGAAAGACAAATACTGTATGATTTCACTTATATGTGGCATCTAAAAAACAAAACAAACAAAACAAAACAGAAACAGATTCATTGATACGGGAAATAAGCTGTTGGTTACCAGAGTGAGGAGGGTTTAGGAGGTTAGCAAAATAGGTAAAGGGGATTAAAAGATACAAATTTACAGTTACAAAATAAATAAGTCATGGGGATGTGATGTACAGCATAAGGAATATAGTCAATAATATTGTAGTAATTTTCTATGGTGACAGATGGTAACTGAACTTATTGTGGGGATCATTTCATAATGTATAAAAATATCAAACCACTATGACATACACCTGAAACTAATAGGGTATTGTATGTCAATTATACTTCAATATTTTTTTAATAAATAAAAAGTGACCTCACAGTTTCTTTTCATATACAACTGAACTGGCTTTGCATGGTATATGAAGTTAAAGATATACAAACACCCACCAAAGTTAAAAATTTAAGAAGGCAGGGGAAGAAGCTTCTTCCCTTGCATGAAAAGATCATTTTAAGTTGAAACTTCGAACTTTCTCTCTCCCTTCTCTCTCTTCCTCTTTCTCTCTCCTTTTGTCTCTCTCTCGCCCTCTGTATATTTATTTATAATATCACTTGAAGATATGTTACAGATTAATTCCCTGATTCATTTTGTTATCTCTTCTTTTTTCCCATATTTCTCCTTTCATCCCTAAATGTTCTGCTGGCATGTATGAATTTAGGTAGGAAGAAAAGCATGAAGCATGACCTTCCATAGCAAATGATGATCTTCCTTTGTCTCCCAGTCTGAGCCTTTGCACCCACACACTGCCTGGCGTGTGGAGACCAACCAGACGGCCCTCACTGTTAGATGCCAGAAGGGACTGTGCAAGCCAAGGGCCCTGGGCTCACAAGCTAAAACTTGCATGCTTGGCAAGGCTCAGATGCCAAGGTTTGAATCTCTAATAAACCACTCACTGCCTCTCCAGTAATGATACCCTGGGGCTGCTGGGAGGGGATTCTTTTTATAGGAAACATACTCATAAGGATTTAATATTATCTTTCTGAACCCTTTGATTCAATAGGGTTTTTTTTTTTTTAACTTTCCCCCTTTATTTTGTAGACCCTGTGATGTGAGCCAGTGTTAATTCTTTATGCAACAGTAGTATGTAATCAACATCTCTCCACTGAGCTCAAGATTCTTTTTTCTTTTTAACCATGTGCTTAAAAAAATAAAATATCTTGCCACTGAATGTCTTTTTACAGACTGAAAAGACTTTTAGGTTAAACAACATTTGTTAGGCTTTGATGCAATCAAATGCAATTTCAATCTTCTTGAAATATTCAGCCTTGCCTCTCTAAAATTGCACATATGTGTCAGCTCTCAATTTTTTTCTCACTAGTGTTTTACACATGAAATCTATTTTCACTGAGAAAATGGAATCTTTGTGTCTTTGTCTCTCGGTGTGCTGCTTTCTGGCATGTTCTGGCAGGGGCTTTGACTATCGAGGCACTGGGGGAGGGGCCTGGCAGGCATTTGTCAGCTTTTCTTGCATCTGTAATTTCTGGCCACTCAGCAGTATTAGAGGGTCTTAGAAACCGGGTGAGGAGGGTGGGGGGAGAGCTTGTCATTGATGAAAGCCAAACTCCGAATAACTGCCCGATGTTAATGACCGAAGAGAGAGAGGAGAGTCTGAAAAACTTTTATTGTGCTTTAATGAAAAAGATTTTTTGGAAATGGCTAATTTATAAAATTGCACATGGTAACATTTTCAGATCTCAGTTTAGAAAGCCCCTGTCCATATTATGTTACCGATTTCATTGCTTTTAGCTTGGCAATGGTTCATGAAACTATTTTAATTTTCCACCAGTGGCTTCTGGTTATTTCTGCCCTTATTTCCTTGTAACATAACTGACAGCCCAATTAAACATCTGCATTTTTTAATCTGGACTTTCCTCCCATAACTATTTTGCTTTTCTTCTAAAACTTCCAGATGTTTTGGCTCCTTTATGATTTTTAATGCATGCAAGTATATTTGCTCCTATTTCAAAGACAGAGAGCTAGATGGACTGACCATATGTTTCTATATTAAAAGCTTTGTAATACACCAGTAATAAAGTTGGTATTTTCGTCTCTTTGTGGATACACTTACATTAGAATGTATCTTATTGTTTTTTAGCACTTTACTATTTGAGTTGATCTTTGAAACATGTTTGAGTTCAGAATTCACACTGTGATATGTTAGTTAATTGCCGTGGCCGATGAAGAAAGTGTCCAACTCCGTTATCTCAGTATCTAGTAATAGGAATAGAAGCTGCTGTGATTTTATTTTTTAATTTCTGTCTTTTTTTTGGTGAGAGATAAGAAGTTGTAAGCTGTGTGAGACAACAATGTATTTTAACTCAGTTTCCGGCTTTGTACAGACATTAAAGGAATCATCAATATCTTGCCTTGAAGTATCTGGACAAGAGTTAAAAGAGTCTCTAATATATTTCAAGAAAACCTGTTTCCCATAATTAATAACAGGAAGCAGGATAAACAGACATTTGCTGACAAATGAAACTGAGACGGTAACATATACACAGAAACATGGGAAATGAAACAATGTAGCATTGTATAGTTACACCAGAGTGGCTCCATTTCCAGTACTTATGCAATACTCACATAAAACTCCAGAGTAAATGATCATTAATTTTACATTTCAAGGCGAATTCTGACCATTTAAACACATGCTTGTAGAGTGTAATAATTTCTCCCACTCATTAGTATTTGAAGTGATCTCAGGTTATTTGTATGTTTAACATTTAGGCAGAAAAATCATTTCTTGGAATACAGATTTTCTAGACAATCAAATATACGTGAAGGAAGATAATTAAAAAAAAACATTGTTATGAGATTTTTAAAGGCTATTCTTACTGCAAACTTCTGGAAATGAGAACACCTAGCAGGATAATTTTTGTGTTGTAGGGTTGTTTTATTTGGGGCGGGAGGGGGGGATATCATCATAAAGTCCCAGGCAAACTAAATGCAACAATCATTAATTAGACAGACGCAAAGGATCACTGGGAACTTGACCCACTTGTGCTTGAAGCTTCAGACAAAGCTTCCCAGGGAAGTAATGTGTCTTTATCTTCCAATTGTATCATACGGTGGGGACTCTCTGATCTTAGTACTGACCTTGAAAGCAGCAAACTGATGTGATATGTGGTTTCCCTGCTTCTTAGAAATATTGAACTCAATGTGAATTTGTTTTTTTTTTCTTTTTTAACAGCATTAGCCACTTAATTTGCAGTTAATTTTTAGGTATAAATGGCGATCCTTTAAGTGACAATGTTTTATTACATTTTAAAGGTAATTAGCCATCCAAGAGCTGTTAAATGCAAAATTAAGCTTTATCAAATGTTTATTTCTGATTTTGCAAGATGAATCGGAAAATAAAGAATGATGGCAAAAGTGAGGAAATGTTTTTATGATGTACTATATTGCAAATTAAAGAATGTGTTTTGACTATTCCAGTGTAATAAAAAGAAACACAAACTGTGTTACATAGCCAGAGTTATGTGCTTTCCTGGTAAGCACCCAGTAAGTGACAGCTTAAGACTAGAAAAATGAGAATGGAAAGTGCCCTGGGTACCAGGGTCAGAGGTGTTTGCCCATGTGTAATATACGCCCATGTAACTGAACTAGGAGCTAAAAGCCAAATTAATTCTTTTCATAGCAAAATCTGCAGTAAGTATAAATTTAAAGCGGAGGGGTTATACTCAGAGCTGATTGGGTCTAATTAAAAATAAATATGAATTTTCATATTTTATATATACATGGATGAGGAAAAGAAGTATGCCACACTTTATCTCCACAATCTTATATTCATTGTGGAATTTGAAACCCACAAAATGAATATCTTGAATTTAAAGAAAAAAATAAATTGAAAAAATTATCAGGGCAAAGCTTTGTTAATTGCAAGGGCAAGTAAGATATTTTCTAAGCTGTAAAATGTAATAAGTTTGTAGAGGAGCAAGAAAAGTGTATACAAATTTAAAATTATTAAATTTAAAGCATATTTATGTGGATTTTTGTTAAGTACAGGGCAGACAACATACGTTAATTATTAGGAGTATGTCAGTCATTCGGAATATTTTCTGTAAGAAAAACATAAATTAATAAGTCCTAAATTACAAGAAATGCCATCACAGTTCTCTTTTGTTAGATCCTTAGAGAAAGAAAAGCCCAGCTAGTTTAGTACTAGGTTATGCCATTAGCAAATTGATCCTTTGAAAAATATAAAATGTTTTTCCAAAATTCTTAGGTAAGGATCTTCTTGGAAGACTTTTAAGTATAAACTACAAACTTTTAATTATTAACCATAAATTTTTATGGAAACAATGAAGATAAACTTAGAAATAAGAATGTTCACAGGCAAATTCATTATTGTACGCATTCATGTCATAATATGTAAAGTAGTTCTTGGAAGAGGTTCTTCCTAAAGATCACATGGGTAATACGAGTTACATTGTTCAAAGAAATGATCCCAGAGCCACCTAAGATCTGGTTACACATATTTCTCAGGTAGATTAGGTTGACTAGCATTACCAATGCCTGGCAAGAATAACTTTCCCTCCCTTTCTTTGACTCCATCAAAGCACAATGTACTAGTTTTTAGATGAACCTGACAGGGAAAATTTGGTGTATTTATTAAGAGAACAACAGTGAGCTCTGCACATAATTACCATAGTCAGTAAGCCATCTTGCTTATGTAGGAAAGGACTAACTAAAATTCCATCGCCTGAAAATGCTATTTGGAAGGAAAAAAATATTTTGGATCTGAACCTCAGTATTATAGTGGGCTTGGAGCAATATTTTGATCAAAGAGCTAAAATAGGTAAAGCAAAGAAAGACTTGTATAAATTTTCTAATAGTAACGTCTTTTGGTTCAAGTGGTTTGTGCATGGTATGTGAATTTCACTCTTCTATTTGTTTATCATATAAATGTATGTTTGATGGCTTCTCTGTCACACTGTTTTCCAGCTTTTATTTGCTTTTTAGGAAACTGCCTCAGGAAACACTGAAAATCTATCTCCTGACTTCTGTCTTTCCCTCTTTTATTTTTACTTATGTATGTATTTATTTATATATGTAGTCCTTTGTAAATTTTCTCTAAAAGGTATTTCAAAGAGATAAAACATGGATATGAATGGAAGGTGGCAAAATTATTTTTTGACTGCTTGATGACTCTGGCCTTCTAACATCTTTAGTAGCTCCTGTGGTCTACCTGATACCTAGCAAATTTCCAATAGGAGCTAGAAAATTTCTGCTGTGACTGTCGGGTGTGAGCTGGGCAATTTCCATTCACAACGTTGGCTGAAGAGGTAGCAAACAGTTGGGGTATTGGTACAATTCTCTAACAGAGGATTAAGCAGTTTCAACACCTCCCTCCCGGCTCCCTGTTCAGCCTCACTGTTATCATCAAACAACTCTGAAACTATCCCATACTTCTTAAACAAGAAAATTCTTCCAAACTTCGGCCAGGTTTCTGGAGCCCTTTTTGTCTTGCATTTTTGTGTGCTTGAGTTAGCCCACCCCAAGATATTTCCTATCACTGCTGTCTTTCTAAGCATGCACCCTGCAATATAGGCCAAACCTATGGATGGGAAACATGTTATTTGGTTAATAATGTGCTAGCAGCTGAGACTATTAAGATTGAAGAGCTGTTTTTAAAAACCCTAGCATGAATAAATGATGGTTGCAATGGCACTTGCATTGAAGCAACAATTAAAATTTTATTTGTAGTATAAATATAGGTCAGGACTGGACCTGTACATGGTCTATAAATACCAGGAATGCTGATTCTTCCGTAATAAACAATAGAACATGCCTAAGATATAAAATCAACCTTTTTAATTTTTTGCCTTATGATAAGTGCAAATGGTGAATGCCATTTAATTCATATTTAATTCATATTATTCTTCTTTCATTTTCTTTTCCTGCCAGTTACACATAGTACTCCTTCAAGGAAAACCAAATTCGCTTTGCTAGATAGGAAATTAATGTTTATAAATTTTAATTTAAAGTAAAAAAAAAAGTAAAAAGTAAAAAAATAAAGCAAGTAAAAGCATAAAGTTTGTCTTGGTAGCTTAACAGGTAGACTATATTTCATCCATAATATATTCAGAAGCTGATTTAGTTCTGCTTTACAAAATCTGTGAATATTTAAGAATAAAAATAACTTTAAAGTATAATTTGCATTTTAAAAATTTAAATGAAAAATTTGAATGATATTGTTTAAAAAGAATGCCTGATGTTTTAAGAACCTGTGAATTTTCTTATAGATTTCTTAGAAAACCTAAGTATGCATCATGAGTTTTGTTAAAGTTTATTTGCTTCCAGATAAAAGGTTTATTGAAACTTTAAAAACATGGTACATAAATTCTCCATGAAAGGGAACTAGAACAATGTGTGTGCAACTTTTAGGGACCGATGTTGTTCAAGTCTACATTTCCATTCTGCATAGGATACAATATCCCTTAAGTTTTCAGCTCACTTTTATTGAAGTGTGATAAACAGGCATGTCAAATCGTACATAGCGAATGGGACACAAATCAGCTCTGCTTGTTTCTGTTGTTTTCTCGTTCCCTAAATAAGTATTTATTGCTCATATAAACAGGGTATGTGCCCTTTTATTTGGCAGTCCCTATTTCTTCATTGACTTCCCATTTCACAGGGTGGGAATAGAATCAACAGCCATTTATATGTCTCGGGAAAAAAATGTATTGAACAGGAAAACCACAGATTTTCTTTTCTTTTTGGTAAGTCTTGAACTTTCTCTTATAAATTCTACAGCAGCATAGAGCAATCAAGCCAAACTTGCTACATGAGTTTAAATTAAAATTTCAGATAATAAAAGTTCTTCCTTTAACAATGTTTCTTAAGCAATGTTTTTTCTTTCAGCATAACACACAATGTTAACTGTATATAATGCAGCAATATTTTTTATAATTACCTCTTACAAAGTTAACACTGTGGATTATGAAATTTATTGTCAATATAGTATAAAAAGAGAACTTCTTTATTTTTTGATATTATGTTACTAAATTTCCATGTATAATTTCAAGAAAAATTATTTGGTTATGTTGTAAGTCTCTATGAGAAAATGTTTCTAATGCTAATTATTAGTTTCATAAACTTAAATATTTGAGATATTTGTGGCTTTGAGGGGCAATGTATTTTTTTTGTTAATGGGATTAGAAAATTTGGGGCCCTGGCACCTAACAAAACTACCAAATAGCTATTTCATTATACTCTTTCAGCATACTTAGTATGCTCATTGAAAACAGAACAGAACGTTAAATAGAAGGCACAGAGGATAATACACTCCAATTTCTACTCTTACATAATCTTTTGAAAACATCTAAAATATGCAATCAGGGTTTAAGCATGCCTGGCTTTCAATCAATCCAGTTTTTAGAAAGATAGGGTTGAGCATCAGTGACTCTGAGAGGATAAATTATTCTATCCTACTTATAGTGTATCTACATGCATCCATTATAGCATCTCCTAAGACAGGAAAAATCACTTGTTCCCCTTCACATCTGTATGGGAACATGAAAGATTTTCATTGGGCGGGGCCTTAGACACCACCTGACCAACCCACTCTCCCTTACCAGTATATAGTGCCATCTTGAATGCCCTTAGTGACTATCCATGCTTAAACAAACACTGTTCCCTTCTGTATTTTAATATATCCTCAGTCCAGTACATATGCATGGAATAAGTAACCCTGGTAGAAGGTGTTTGGTGTTTCCTGTTTCTTATGGTCTTCAGCTATCTTACTTACATCTGCAAATTATCCTATGATCAAGGGTTATTGAGGAATAAACACTGAGGAATAAAATAAAAAGAGGGATCCAAAGGGAAAATATCTTAAAAGAGATGATGAAACTTATCTTTTGAGGGAACAGAAAAAGATTAAAAATTCTCTTTGAACACTGGACAAAATGCTCTCCCCCCCCCCTTAGGAATAAGCAACTGGTGGGAGTCACCAGATACCAATTATTTAGCCTCTGAAGGCAAATGGCAAGATTTTCCTTAGACCATTTAAAATGATTATGTAGGAGTCAAGCCTTCCGAAAGCAAGGGCTATGGCCAGTGTTCTGTTAATTCTTCCCATCTCTTGGCCTGAATATCAAGCTTTTTAGGGACCATCAATAGATGCACAATGCATTAAATTCTACCTGAGTTTTCAGAGGAAGAGGATGGAGAAAAGAGAGAAATGAACGCTTGACTCAAGAGGCTGAGAGTTTATTTGAGTCAGGTGTGGGTCTAGTAGAAATATGCAGAAAAGAATCTTGCGGAGGAAAAATGACTCACAAGAATGTGAGGGGGAAGACTTTTTAATGTCAATGTCCATATTTCCTGATTAAAATATGGACATTTGCATCGTGTTCTAGCAGTCTAAATATAATAGCAGCTCAGACTCTCTAAGAATACTTCAACTCTTAGTCAAGAACAGGAAAAAAAGAAGGAGGTAGAACCCTAATGGTCCAGTAAAAAGTATTGTCTAGCACAGTACACTCATTACAATAAAACCTTTTAGCTATTAGTTAATATTTTAAAGTAAATGCATAGATGATTGATAAATTTCTCAGAATTAAAATAAATAGGTCCTTGGCTAACATTTCACAAAAACTATGTCAATAGTCAAGACCAGAAAGAAACTTACATTTTTACTTTTAAAAATAATTTGTTAAGTGGTATCTTCAGGTCTACTTTCAATAGCACTTACATTTTAAACACACATATTTAGAAATAAGGCAACAAAGAAAATATCACTAGTCAAACGTAAGCATTCCCCCACACTGAATGCCTATTAAAAATCACTCAAATATGAATTATTTTATCATTGTGTTGTGCCTACAAAATTCAAAGCACTGTTAAAAAATCCACAACAATAATCTTTTGAGAAGAAAATGCTAATGGTTTTTTGTGAAGCGAACCATGTAGTCAATATTCAGAATAATGCTAACAATACTTTACATATAGTTTTTTAGATCAAAACTCTTCTTGGGTATGCAGAAGAAAACTGGGAAAGTGTGAAATATAGTGGAAGGAACAGTAGCTTTGGAGCTCTGGGATCTGGCTTCACTCTGACACAAAGCATGTCACCCAGGCTTCTCGGAGAACTGGTATTAAGCCTAACAGATGAGCTACCCAAAGAGTAAGGGGGAAAATAATTGCCACCATAAACATGATATCATGGGATCTCTCAGAAAAGAGACTTTTCTTTACTTGACATCTGGTAGAACCTGACTTAGTAAAAATCTGAATGAATGATTTGATCTAGGTTCTATCTTAAAATATATCCAAAATCCAGCTATTTCTCACCACCTCCACTGCTACCATCCTAATACAAGGCATCTGCCTCTCTTGCCTGGATTATTGCCGTCATGTCCGAACTGGTCTCCATGCTTCATCCTTGCACATTACCACCACCCTAGCCTAACATGCTCTTCACACAGAAGACAGAGTGGCCCTTTTAGGGTTACAGCCAAATCACATTAAGTCCACTGCTCAAACTCTCCAATAAATTCCCATTTCACTCAGAATAAAATCCCAAATTATAACCACGTCCTGCAAGGGCCCTACAAGGTTTCCCCACACCACACCCACACAGTATCTCCTGCCATTGTTCCCTGTTCACTCTGTTTTAACTCTAATGGTCTCCTTATTCTTCCTCAAGCACCTTAATCACATTCCTTCCCCAGGGCATTGGCTCTTGCTGTGCCTTGGCATGAAAACCTTCCTTTGAATATTCACATTGCTCCCACCACCCTTTCATTCAACAGTTAGCTCAAATGCTACTTTATCATGGAGGTCTTCTTTGAGAGCCTTATATAAAATTTCATACCTCACTTATTGCCTGCCGCCTTACTGATTTTATAGATCTATTTACTGTAAGCAGAAAATGTGTTTGTTTACCATGGTATTTTCAGTAACTAGAAGAGTGTCAGACTTAAAATACAGGGACTCAAAAATATGTGTTGAATAACACAATGAATGGATAGCCATCAATTTTAGAGGTATATAAGCCATAAAATCTCTTAAGATGCCAACTTTTTCTTGTATTCCACAGTCACCTCTTCTAATCTTAACAATAGTATCCCTCTATGTGATTCATTTATTTCTCAAAGTTTATTCTTTGATGAGCTCTTTATCTGTATTTTTAATGATTAATACTTAGGGGCTCATTAAAATCTGTAAAAGTAACCATTGTCCTCAGTGCAAGCCACTTATTGATCACAGATTTGAAAAGTCATGGGAATTAAAGGAAATGCAATTTATATGATAAAATCCTACAACTCCTGTCTGATTCCCTCAATTCCTAAGGTTTTTGTATTCAACTATATAAAGAAAATTGGGACCATCTGATTATTATAATTTGGACAGAGAAAATTTAGGACTCTTAAAATTGCTAGAGCTATTTCATTCTTAGAACCAATTCTTGGATTTCTGCAGGGGTTTTTCTAAGTCCTTACCCATCCATTCGGTATTTCAACAAATATTCACTTTGCACCTACTAGATTAAGGGCACTCTGCTGAGTGATTGAGATCCTGCCTTCAAGGATTGGTCTTCTAAGGATGAAAAGACAATAACACAAGGAACAAAGTGTTACGTGCCCTGAAAGGGATAGAGTTGAAAGGTTATTAGGGTTTAAAGAAGAGATTAAGCCCAGCAGTGAGAGATAGGGAGGTGCATTGGAGAAGGTGGTGAGTTGGACTACATTTGGACATTTGGAGAGGAGTAGGGAAAAATCATTTCAATAGGAGGAAATAGCATAAGTGAACTAGGGAGGTATATGGAAAACAAAACAATAGGTTCACATAATAATGGGAAATCTTGGGCTATGACTGTTTATATACTTAAGTTCTCTGTATAAGGCTATCCTAGCTCTAATACAGAGTAAGGCCTACATTTAAATGCACTTGAGTATACATTTGAAAATATGCATTGAAAAAAACCTAAATATTTCCATTGCTTTCCCTAGTTTTATATTTTGAAACAAAAAGAAATTTTCGATGATCTCAATGGATTAGAAAATTCATAAGTAATAATCACATACTCATACAGGTAAGGTACTCATATCTAGCTTTGAGCACTTGAAGAAAAAAAATTACATAAATTTTTAAACCACTCTTTATACACAGTGTAATTAGTAAATATGCCATATACATTAGGTCACATTGTAAGTGTGGTAGCGGGTTGAGATCTTCGGTTATGTGGCACGATGCATGCCTACATATGCACATTGAGACGGTTTTCATGTTTTGTGGAAGCAGTGAATATAAACATGGCAAACTTGCTGAGAAACCTTGTTCTTCCATTTTTGTGTTTCTTGTGAGAGTCAACATTTTATCTTCCATGTGCAATTTATAATGTCACTGTAGCTTTCATGATCCTTGCATGCCTCACATGCGCCCATTGGATTAGTAGCAAATATGGGACAAAGGAAGGGGATATTCCTTTCAGTTAGAATGTCAGCATTGTGCATTTTCCGCGTCTGAAAGCATCTTACACTTTATAGAGAATCATTTTCAAATGAAAAATGTCGATGTTCCTGTGCAAAGTGGATATCGAGCAAGCCAGAGCAGTTACATGGGTGTTGGGAGGTCCAAGTCACCATCAGCCCCTTAGTGACCAGGCACATGCCCTGAGGATTAACAGCCTAGAGTTCCTCCTTATGGGGGCTGCATTTGCTTTTTACACTTTCAAGAATAAAATTATATTTAGCTTGAAACTACCTACACTGACTTAAGCATGTGCCCCCCATGTGTAAATGAGGACAAAATAAAGAGGAAAATAAATGGCTGCGTGTTTTAGTGTTTTGTTTAGAGAGTAAACCGTCTGGGAAAAACACAAGTTATAGTTCATGCTTGGATCATTATTTACTTTTGGCAAATACAACATTACCTCAACTGAACTGATGCCTGAGTTATCCTTCTATAATGCAAATCTGAGCCTGCCATACTTTGTTTGTAATCCTCCAATGACCAAATGACCCTTGATTACCTGATTGGTAGCAAGCCATCATGGCTGTGGGAAGGAACTCTGTGCTTACGAATGAGCTACAATGGGATTCACAGAATAGAGTCCTCCCAATGGGTACATTGAGTAAATGCCTCTGTAAACCCAAGGTGTTTGTGGGAATTCCATAGCCAACTGACTTCAGATCCAAACTGCGACTCTTCCCTGGGTCTCCAGCCTGCTGGCCTATATTACAGAGTTCAGACTTGTCAGCCTCCTCAGTTGTATGAGCAATTCCTTAAAACCAATCTTTCTCTCTCTTTTTTTCCTATCTCTCTACACACACTCACACTCGTGCACACACATGCAAGTGCACAGACACACCCTATTAGTTCTGTTTTTATGGAGAACACTGACTGCTACAGGAAGGTTGGATGTCTTCCAGATGGCTGTATGAATACCACCCAGCCTCTCCAGGTAGGATTTGCCATAAAGTTCCTTGTCAAATCCTGTCACAGACTCCCTCTTAGAATTATTTTAGAACTAGGTCAGTAGAGATCTGTTGGATGCATTGGCTTCACCTTTGTACTCGAATTATTCCGACACGCAGGACTGGCCATCCCAGTAGTCACTATTACATCTCTAGAACGCCTGTGCTGAAAAGCAGCAACTTTGAAGGTTATTTCTGCTATGCCGCATCCTGCTGTTCGCTGCCCCAGGAGGCAAAGGGTTGATATCAGTGGAAGGGCTGAGAATAGAAGACAATGGGGGAGAAATAGCAGAGAATCCCATACCTCCATCAACATTTTGGGCGAAATTGTTTCCAACATCTGCAACAATTAATTAATACTACATGGTGAAATGACTTGGCTAGAGATGTTTTCCTCCTGTGATTACAATTTTAAGTATTTGTGGAAGAGTTCATCAAATATGAAAAATAACAAAATTTTTCATATGACAAAATATTTTTTTCTAGATATTTGCCATGCCCTGTTATTTTAAGTATTAGGATAGTGAGGTGGTTTTAGAAGAAGCTTTTTTAGAAACACTGAATAGAATCCTTTATTTAAAAGGACATGTTTAATTTGATAGTGAAACCAGAGTTGATTGGTTGGTTGAAGGGTGGGCAGAAGGTTGAGAAGCAATTTTTGGGGGGATCGCTTAGGTGAAGTATCAAAATTTGCTTGACTCTTTGCAGTTTGGAACTCTGTATCTCAGCCCTGGGGGGAATAAAGGGAATTTGCTTCTGGCACAAATCTCCAGGGGCTCTTTACCCATGGCTCTAAACGGAAACTTCTGCAATCACTTCAACCTTTGGTCAGGACTCTCCCCTGTGGAGATCTCTCCCTTTTACCACGTACGTATAGGTTATTTGTTAGCTGTCTTTAAGAATATTAATTTAGACAAAGAAACAAAGATGGAATTTTTTTTTTACTTTAAAGCTGTGTTTGACTATTTGCTCTACTGTATATTCTATTGCCTTTTATTTCTTTTATGCCTATCGTTATGGGGGAAAGCTCCTTCTCTTGCCTGACTTTTCATGTGTCGTGACTCCACTAGCACACTAGCATAATACTCTTCACTCTTATTCATTCTACTCCAGACAGGCATTTAATTGGAAAGTTTGGAAGGAAAAACTGTGCATGTGAGCCAGCATACATCCATCTCTCTTTGTGTGTGTGTGTATGTGTGTTTTTCGTTCATTCTCTCGCTTTCTCTCCTTGAAGAACTGGCCTGCCTGCAGAATGTGTATACTCTTGGATGACCTTCTCCAAACTATAATTTTCAGCCTGCATGCTCAAAGGTGTAAGCCATATATTTCAAAATGATTAGCTGCAGCAGAAATAAAGATGATAGCCTGTCTCCATCTGTCTTACTTTTTATTTCAGACCTTGAGCAAGGAAGAAGGGTGCTATTTATTCAGTGCCTCAAGAATCCAGATGATGTAAACATTGTTTGAAACAAACAAATCCTTGGCTTCTGCATGAAAATGAAGGATTGCCAACATATATTTACCTAGATTTCATACTGTTATTATAACTCCTTTATTTTTTTAATTGTGACTCAAAATTGTGTGTGTGTGAGAGGGCCCAATTTGACATATTCTTACTTTTCTCTTAAAAAACCTAACTCAGTTTCTTCAATTAGCTGTCCTGACACTTCATTTTCTCTGAGGTGAAATGATAATCTGTACTTATATTAGGATAAGTCAAATGAATACAGATGAAGATTTCTGATGGCAAACACCTGTATTATAACTTCCTTTGCTCTATTACAGTGTATAAATTTGACCCAAAACAAATAGCTTTAACAATTTTCTTTTTTTTTAATTTTTTACCACAGATTGTGCTATTTTGTAGAACTAACATGCACTGCCATGACAAACCTTTTAATTCTTTATTACTTTTAGACATTACGAGGAGCCGAGATAGAGGTTGATGACTGTCCTGTTACTGTATTATGATTACTTTATTCTTTCCTTGGGCGTCCCCATTAATTTAGAGGTAGCATTTCTCTCCAATGAGAAAACCTATTAAAACCAAGAGCTAAATAAAAATTTCTCTTCTCGGGAACTTTCTTAGAAATTGGAACCGTAGGGCTTTCAATAGAGGTAGGATGCTATCCTAGCATCATAATGTTTAACCATACAAAAGCTATGACAAACTAGTCAAAACTCTTGAAACTGGCTATATTGGGAGCAGAGAGATATAGAACTCTAAAGGACATAATCTGAGACTATATGTATGTCACAGTCAACACTTCAGAGGGGGCTGATAAAGAACACTATTCATCCTGACAGGCTCACTGAGGTAATGAGCTGAGTCAGCAGAAGAGAGGCCACTCCTGGAGGAGCACCATGGTAGCTGTTATCATAGCTGCTGGGAATCCTACACTGAGGTGTGGTTTCTACAAAAATGAGAGAGAGGACAGAACGCCATTTGTGACACTTGAAATCTCTTTGGAGGTAGCACTGTGCACCTGAGACTCTGTGACCAAACTAGAAATGTGGCTATTGTTTCTGAGTGCCTCACAAGGTTCATCCTGATTCCCTGGTCATGGTGCCCCTTGGCCTCCATTTAGTCTTATGGTGCGCTCCCTTGCTATCTCCCTGAAATTTTGTGTTCTTCATGAAACTATTCTATGTTGTCTCGCAAATTATTGTAACTTAAAATCTTTTTAGCAGTTCCATTTGGCATGTATCCCTCCAGGTCCATCTCCAGAATGAATCAAAATCCCTGATGTTGATATGGCAATTTCTAGAAAGTATGATTCTGTCGTCTGGCTCAAATATCCTTAAGGTTAATTGTGGATGAGTCAAAGTCAAAATAAACCCCTTCTCATTTGCCCTGCACAAAGAAAGGAGTAAAAATCATGGTGTTATTGATGAATGGGACAGAATTAATATGAGGATTCACTGGTAAGATAAGGGATCTAAGAAATATAGGCCCAAGTGTCAAGGTGATAAGTGACAGGAACTCACCTGTCAATTGGACCAATGACTCTAAAATCAATGATCCTATGAGCTACTCTTGCTATAAGACTCCAAATTATTCCAGAAATTGCAGTTTATTGGGAGTATTTTGTTTCCACCTAACTCCACAAGCACCATGGTATTCCATCAATTCTACTGCTCTGAAATGATTCTGAGACCACTACTTTTTGGGTTTCCAGGTCTGCTGAAAAGATTATATTGGTATCATACATTGAAGACTCAAGAATAGGGCAGCTTTAATTTTGAAGATTTTTGAAGCAGTGATAGGACTGAGTTGACCCAGAGCATGTGGTCAATGCTTGCGCTAACTGCGCTAATGCAGTGCCATCTACATTCTCAATGATATCACTGGTCTGATGAATGTGAACCCTGGAACAAAGAGAATGACATGAATGAATGGTAAGATCCCAAGTGTTACTGGAAATGTATCTGAGTTCTTCCAAATGCCTGTAGATTTATTGGAACAAATGTCCTACAGCAGAAGCTACTTGTTTGATCACATCGAAGGTACTATGCTTGGTGTTTCCTTTCATGCACATGCTCTCAGAATGGGGGAGAATGTGATTATAGTCAATTAGTAATGACTTGACAGCACTTTTTTATGCAGTATTGAAACAAGTGGTAATTATCTGATTAAAAATACTCCTTCAAATTACATGAAACAAGAAACATTAATATAGATCTATTTTTTCCGAAAATGAACTGATACATTTGATTAATCCTTGAATTTCCATTTTCAGATATTGTAGGAATCAAAGAATAGACTTTAGCCCAAAATTATACAGTATATAATCTAATGTTTACTTTTATAATTCTGAGCTTATATTTCCTCTGGTCTTTATTATGAGGATCAATTATTTGAAAATTATTTAAATTAGGATAATTCTGAAAATGAAATTCCTTGAAATTTCTGCTTATTTTGGATTGTGCATGCTTAGGAGGTTGCTATCCCCAAATTTAAGAATTTTGTGATAAATGTTTCTACAACCCTATAGAAAGAGAGTTGTCTTTTAACTTCAGCCTGTATTTTGAATAAAAGTTCATTACTTTGAGTACTTTTATTTTGAATCAAGGTGGTTATGAACAATTTGAGGATGGAGAATAAGTTTTTCTCATGTTTTTGATATCTTCCTACCTGTGTAGGCCAGTATTTAGAATAAACAAGAGCTCCATAAATAGGCATTGAATTAAAGTAGCATAGGGATCCAGACTCTATCTTTTCACTGTGACCTGAGTCTACGTAATTTGGTGAACATCTCGTTTGCTTTCTACTCTTCAGGGACACCATGTTAGCTTAACTTTACTCTTTATGGAGATGGTAACAAATTCATGATAATACAGGAATATCTTATTGAATGATTTGAAAATCACTTATGAATATGAAGGTTTAAGAGAAAGCTAGATGCAAATTATAACAAGTATTTAAATATAAAGCTTTCTAATAAGAGTTTTTTAAATGATTTTTGCAATAGCTATTCAGTAACATTTGAAAGACTGGTTAGAGTAGTTACTTTTCAGAGACAAATAATGGAACTTCTTCAGGATGGTCAACATAGATTTAGAAGACAGCCTCAACTTTATTATAGAATTTCTCAGAATTTAGAGCAACATTGCAGACAGGAAACTGCCAAACTAGCTTCCAGTCCTTCGCTATTACGCTTGACCTTTAACAAGTTTTACCACAGTAGGCATACTAGATGCATGTTTTAAAATAGTGAATACCTTCAAAGATATTTTCAAGTGAATGAAAAAAAAACACATATAGTAAGAATTCTTTCAGATGTAATATATTTAAAAAATGTTCTGTTGTTTGTGGAATGAATGAGTTTCTGTAATGAGTTTCACTACCTGCCATGAAATCAAGAACTGTTTTTTTTTTTAGAAAGCTGAGAAGCAACAAGAAGATTTTCGGGCAATGACTGACATTTCTTCTCCAAGAGAGAAGTTGATTTGAGTCAGAGTTTCACATCTAGAAACATCCAGTTGACTAGCACTTAAAAAATCACGAGAGGGAAAGTCTCGTGAGTCCAACCAAGCCTCCAACTAAACTGAATTTTAGTTGTTTATATAAATTTTAGAAAATGCCAGAAAAAAATTGAGAGGTGTGAGATTTTAGAATTTCTAAGTACCTATTTTTATTTCTTGACAGACTCCATTAACCCTGATCCAAGATTGAGATTGTTTACAGATTTTCTTTTTTAAACCATGAGAACATGAACTATGTTGATGTCCAATATCTTCTCTAGAGCTAACATTCAGTAAACATTTTAGATTGATTATGAAATGGCCACATTGTAACAATTTGATAGCTCTGTCTGTGTGTATAATTTTGTCCTTTCATAAGGATCATTGGTGACTGCATTCATTTGGAGGGAGGCCATTACAGGCTGACTTCTGTGCTACTGCAAATTGTCTTAAAGCTGAGTTCAGTGCATTTACTAAAATGCTGTGAGATTAATTTTTAAAATTTGTGACCAATACTAATATACACTTTTTTTTTTTTTGCAGCATTACTGCTGTTTAGATGGAATAGCACAATATACTATGTTGATGAGGTAAAGGAGATAAAAAACAGGAAACTGATGAGCCATAGTGAAATATGATTGAGAACAAATTGATTTCATAAAACAAATATAATTGGCATGACAGTAAAAGGTGTACTATCCACATAGGTCAAACTCTATTATAGTGACTTCCAAGAGAACTCAGTATATAGGAACTTTAAATAAATAAGGAAAATAAATGGGCTTTTCCATGGTGCCTATACATGTTCTGTCTCAATGTTCCTTGTAATGGAACTCATTAGAGAGATTTGACCTGCACATCTAAGAATTGATTACCCATGATAATGTGAGATCAAGCAGGCATCCTTTCTAGAATTAATACCATCTTGCATTTATAAAATGCTTTATTACACTGATGTGTCCCCTCCCCCCCCCCCCCCACCTATTATCCCATATTTTAGGACAATAATAGAAGAAGAGCCATGAAGAAAAGCAGTTAGATGCCCAGGTGAAGTGCTTGGTCTTTGGGTTCAAATACTAGTCCACCATACAGGCATTGTGGCAGCTTGGGATTATTACTTAGCCATCCTCTTTCTAAATTTCTTCATTTCCAAAAAAGGAATAATAATGGGACTTACATCATAGAAATTTCAATGAGAATTAGATGTACTGTACATAGCACTATGATTTACTGGCAGTAGACACTTAATAAACATCTGTAGTGTCATGGGATATATAGGGTACGTGTGAGACTGTTCACAGATGAGAAGCTGAGTAACAAAGGGGTTAAGTGCTTCTGAAAGAGGTTTGATGCTTCTTATTAAAACAAATTGACTCAGCTTTATCTGTAGCAGGGCTTCTATCAGAACTAATGTTATTAAGCAAATGGAAATGTTGTGCTTTCATCTCTATGTTTTCTTTTATCCAGTCATTTTTAGAGAGACACCTGAGAAATGGAAAGAATTCTATCTTATCATGCTAGATAATTTACTCCATGAATTTGGATTACTCACTTCTCCCTTCAGGGCTCAGTTTCTTTGTCTACGAGTAACCTCTAAGGGCCTTTTCAGAGTGAAAATAATATTATTTCACACACTAGATCATAAAACTCTTGAACTCTGAAGTTTGACCCTAATAAATAAATTTCCTAAATTAAAAGAAAAGAAATCCACATTGTGACCATGAAAAATGCTACATTTTATTTTATGTGTATTATTTAGGCACTGATATTTTCCTAGCTCACAACTTGCTTTGGTTTAGCATCCCATTTCAAAAAATAAGTTATAATGAAAATTCAGATGCATAAATTCAACTTAGTATTGACAGCAATTATGGAATTAAAGTTTTCCCTACCAAGTTCAAATGTGACCATTAATAATGTATTGTGTGTTTCTGTGTGCATATGGTATAATGAATCACAGCTTTACAGAATGACAAAATCAAATCTGATATGGGTAAATATTTCTGAAAGCCTACATGATTTTCATTAAATAATTCACATTTTCAGTTAAGGAACTACTTTCTAGACTTAATATGATACTTTTATTTTTCTCTATTCTCCCTTTCTAAAGATTAGGCTTATATGATTATTTGAATACAGCGACTTTTTTTTTAAAAAAGAGGGATAAAAAAATCATAGACATTTCCACAGTTTCATATTATAGATAATTTTATAACACTTGATTTTTGTATGCTGTGAATATCTGCAAAGGCAACTTAATTTGGATCTACTCTGTGTTTCTACCACATTTGGGAGGCAGAGATAATTTTGGTGGACAAACAGATATAAGAAATCAGTTTCTAATTGTCTGATTTATGACATAATCTGAATAGTTGTTAAATTGTTGATCACAATTTCCACAATTAACAAAGGATAAGCTAAAATCTCTTATATCTACTTTAGTAGAAAAAAAATCCCAGTATAGTTATAACTCTTTATATTTCAAGTGTATTTTTATAATTCATTTTACATTTATTATTTAACTCACTTGACATGATATTTTCCTCCATGGACTCCCATCACTCATGCTGCAATCCTGATTTTTAGACTTTTAGTATAAGCCCTGCTTCTGACATCTGAAACTGAAAATTCAATTCCTCGCATTTATTCCCTGTGGAAGTTGTATCTACATATATCACAGTTATAAACTAGTTTAAACCTAAAGCATAGCCTGAATTAGCAAGAGAATTTATAACTTTCCTAAGTGTTCATAAACAAGAAATCTGAGTAAATTTGCATTGCTAAAATTCAGGGTAAAAACTTCCTCAACAGTATTTCAATGATCAACTTCCTAATAATAAAAATAGGGGTAGTGCTAACTTGAAATACAATTTTGGTAATACCTTGAAGATGTCTATTTTGTAACTCTTAGTATTAATGTCCAGATCAGCATCTGGGAAACCCCCACAGTCATACCATATGATTGCAATAATAACAGTTAAGATCTAGTGAATCCCTTCTTCAGTTGCACAACCCAGTGGTTCCAGATTATTATGGAGTTTGCAAAGACTATCCCACACACACATACACACACACAATCTTTATGAAGAAGTGACCATGTTGTTTCCTGGCCTGACTTGGTTCATCAGTAAAATGCATTGTCTGAATTATTTAACTTCTCCTTAAACTACATGGCTTTACATATGATATTTTATGCAGGAAATCAGCAGATTCAGATGAAGGATATCCTTCACAAGGCACATATAGGAATCAAAATTTATAGACAAAGGGATTTAACAAGTGGAAATTAGACATTTAAAAGGAATCATTTTTGAAAAAGTATAAATATGACTAAATTTCCAATAGGCTGGACCACTTGGCACATGTGGAACATATTGAGATTATTTTGAAAGCACAGAATTCATTAATCTGTTAATAGTCTCAATTTCAGCTAATCATGCAGAGGTATGTCCCAGGATCTTGAAGATCCAGTAGCTCTAATTCCCTAAACTACAGACAGGGAAACTGAGATCCCAAAAGAGCCACCCAGTTACTTAGTAACGTATCTTCTTATTCCTTACCCCAGTGTTCTTCTTATTTGCTGTGTGACTGTAATGAGAAACAGACATAAAAATACTGAGAGATGTTAATGAATTGACCAGAGTTTGGAGAAATGAGAATTAAAAACAAAACAAAACAAAAAACCCCAATGAATGACACTGACTATGAAATTACCTGAAGATAATTATATAAGGAAGATGATAGGTGGCTGAGAAAAAAAGAAAGAAAAAATTTCCATAAATATTTGGTAAATATGTTTTGCAGTTCTTTTGGCCATGTATAAGAGGAGAGCCTTTAAAGACCAGTTTTTCCATACTCTCCAATTCGTTTTATAGTAACAAAGTGATATCTTTGAATAAATGACTTGGTATACAAAAATTACAGAAGAGAAAAATTTTAAATATGTTGTATAGCAATTTCTTCTTTTAAGAAATAGTACAGTCAAAATCATAAAAACGATTTTTTGTATTATTTTCATTATTATTATTATTATTATTATTATTATTATTATTTGCACCTAGCCTAAAAGATCAGGGGTCACATTTATTGAGGGCTACAACATATTCTGGTTTGAACCTGAAAAAAAGATGGAGTCTTGCATACTCATCTATTATCATCTTTAAACTATGTCAGCCTACATACTGCCTGGAGTAAATATTTACCAGTGGTTACTACTGTCCAGTCTTGAAATAACATGTAGTTTATAAATGAAAGTTGAAAATACAATTTTGTTGGAGAGCGAGGGCAAGTATCTGACCTAGGTATTTTAGTTACATCTTTTCTGAGGCATTAAGATCTTGACTTAAGTTTTAAATTGGCTTTAGGTATCTCTTGATAGATTGCTACCCAAATAATTAGTAAGGGATTTACAGGGAAAAAATAAATTTAAACTCGCCTTCAGGTAATTCTAAAATTTTCTCTCTGAAGATTATGTTAAAGGTAACCCATAACAGTAAAGGTTCTGATGCAGATTTCCACTCTGATGCCCTCACAGAGGGGTACGTAGCATTAAGAGGTCTATATGGCAATGAATTACCACATAGCTTATGCAAATCCATAGCAATACTGTGCTCAAATAAGGATCTTGGTTTCAATACATTTTTTCAGAAATGCACTGGCTCCTCTTTAAAGGGAAATCTGACTCCACATGAAGAAGCAAAAAACAATCCTAAAGTCAATGCTCATTTCTTTAACTATGATATTGCTGACATTTTCTTATCAAATCAAACCAAACATAACTCTGTGGCTCCTTAGAATATTTTAAAATAAGCATCCATATGAGATACTATGAGTGTAAATGTATGAAAACTAACATCCATGAAGCTACCTATAATTACTGCTCCTTTATCAAAACAATAAAAGGAGGGCAATAGAGATCATGTCAAAGTATAAAGCTGTAATCACATTAGCAATCCCTTATGTAACAAGAAAACAGTAAAGTGTAAAAGGCTCGATTCTAAAGAATTTGAATAAAAGGAGACAGGAGACCTTTTCTCAATTTCTGCAACCAAGGGAGTTAGTAGAGGTAGGGCAAAGAAATCTTTTAATTTAAATCTTTATATTAAATCATCATTATGGTTTTTTAACTAGAAATGAATAAATACAGTTTCCAACAAATATGTTCACCTGAAAATTTTTCAATAATTTTAAGGTAAATTAAGAAGCAGCGAATGTAAGAACTTCATATTTGATACTTCGTTCATTTTTTATTCTTTGTGATACATAACTAGGGGATTAAAAATGAAGATATGAAAGATGATCTAGCAAGTAAAATGTAGTGTTTACTCCTAAAGGCAAAGGGACATCAGGAAATAGAGACTGGGCTTTTCAACTGGATACAGTTTGTTTCTTTAATGGCTTGGAGTAAATGAAGAAAAATATTAAAAATTGTTGATCTTGGTGGTAGAAACATGAAGATACATTTACATTGCTTATACCTTTTGTGTAGTATGAACTATTTCTAAATTAAAAATGATTTTTTCCTACCTTTTGTATTCTAACTTACAAAGACAAGTTTATATCTGACTTCTTTTGTGAAATTTTAAAACGTTTGTTTTCCTCATAAGTTAGAGATTTCCTTTTCCTCAAAGTTCAAAACCATATATTTAAAATAAGTAAATTTATATAATTTAGAGAACTGTCAATTAAACAAAACTTTCAGCAGAAAGATAAAATTTTAAAGCTTTTAATGTATTCCATACCTAATAGCTTTATTATCCCCTTTTATGTTTATATAATTAATTTTGAGTCATTTTATATGCTTTCTGCATGTTATCTAACATTTCAGAGGCATAAACATGGCTATTTTACTCAAAATATCAATTAATGCATCTGTATAAATGGATTTTCTCTTAGAGTTATCAGACACTATGTAAATACAGAAATATCCTTTATAGAATTGTTGAAGTAAACAAGTGTGACTATATTCCAGGATCAGATACCGGGGCATTTTGTGTTTTCTTCTCTTAGTGAATGCAATTTTTAGAAGTAAAATTAATCCTCTAGAAAACAAAAACAAAACCTAGAACATAGGAGCTTCAGGTATTACTAAGAGTGTATACGTAAAAATTTAAACAAAATCATTATAGATGATTTTCTCTGTTAACTTCAAGGATAATTTGTTTAGACAAAAATCACTACCTTAAATACCTTACAAAAATTCATCATAACAGCAAACATACCAAGCTGGTTTAAATATAAGCTGCAATGGGATTACCTTAGTTATATCTTGAAGAACACCTATAGTCGCTGTGTATTAATTATAAGAGAAAGTGGATATAAGTTTACAGATCTTCTTAACCTTTCTCTCTTTTTTTTTAATGCGGGCATCGTAACTACTGGCTTGCTTTTTATGCTAAGCACACTCTGTTCATTCACAATTTGAAGCTTGTACATAGTGTCCAATAATGGTAAAGCACTTGCAAAAATGTTGCACCTGGAACAGGGAGGAGTGAGGAGAGCAAAGGTCAAATCCAGGCCTTAATAAGCATTGACTAAACAGACTTTAGACTCAGTGAAAAGTCCAGACGACCCCTGCAGCGTCATCTTACAGCTCTGATTTTCTTCTTTTCAAGATGTAGTATAATCCATAAATACAACCAAATCACTAGCAGCTTAGGCTTTGGTTTGGTTTTTATCTTCCAGGGTTCCCCCCCTTCACAGAGATTTGAAAAATTAACCCTTTTCTGTCCTCAGACAAACCAAAGAATGAATTTCTTCCTGGTCACTGTTGTCAGCTTAAATCTTTACGTCCTTTTGGGGCTTGGGGGGCACTCTGTGAAGTGCTTACAACCAGAGCAGTGGCCAGAGTGTTTCATTTTCTCCCCTTAAACGTCAACGGATATCCCAGAGATGGCTAATAGCAACAAGGTGATCAGAGACTCTACAGATCAGTGAAATATGTCTCTTTCATGAATGCTTCTAAGCAATAAACATAATACTTAAAACCTTACATGGGATTTTGGTTTAGTTCTGGTTTCCCATCACACACAGGTTACATTTCCATACAGATTTCTAGATAATCCATACGGATGATAAAAATATAATCAACTAGAATCAACTTTTTGACATATTTGCCTCATTCTGGATTCCCTGGTACAGTTCCCACTCTCATACTCTTACGGACATAATCTCTTTTCATACCTTTGTTCTATTCCACATTTGCTAAGGGAGAGGTTAGGCCTTTTAAGTTAAAACAGCAAATTTCCCTGCAGGAAATATACCAAACCAAGAATGAATTGGAATGAAGAGTCCACCTTAAGTACATTACTTGAGAGAAAACTTGCACTCCAAAGTGGGTATAGTCCACGTGCTGGAAGTGAGAGCTGTCCAATCACATTCAGTGTAATCCTGTTATTCTATTTACAACACTGCAGATTTTCAGAATGCCAAAGACACCTGCATCTGTCCCTACATTTATTCTTTTGATGTCACATATACCCTGTTTGCCCCACTTCCTTCACAGTTTAAAGATATAAAATTAAAAAAAAAAAAATCAGCTCTGAGTGTAAACCATAGCTGCATAATTAAGGGTGAGGCAGTCTTACCTAAGCAGGAGTGGCTGAGAACATAGAAACTGGGTGAGAAGCCTCAAATGTTCAGATGTGTGCTCTAGTCTGGGGGAAGATTCTTTAGAAGGAACGTGAAAACAGATACAAATGGTGTCCCTGGAGAGTTGAACGGGGCCTGGGTTTCTCGAGGATCTCTGTCTCTGACTGATGATCACAGGCTTACAGAACAGGAAAGGGGATACAGTGAGGGGCAGACATTTTACACAGCTGCAAGGCTCCCAAAACTGATCACAATTTCTCCTGTGCTATTCATCTAAAGAATTAGGATATACAGGAAAACAGACTAGCAAACCTCAACCATGATCCCATATAAATAAAAATACTAAAATTCATTTAGTATTTCTGATTATCTGTGATCCCACAGAATCAAGACCCGTCTATTTTTCAGAACAACATGGAAGAAGAGAAAGTGGGAATAACTCAGATATGTATTCCTTGTTTATACCTGTTTTGAACATCCTAGCTTCAGCCATCTGAATTTACAGCACCAATATAATTTTAATTATTTTTCCCAAGATCCCGTTATCCATTATCTCCTACATAAATGGCAAGATTCACTGTCAATTAGAATTTGTTGTTTTAGAAGTAAAACTTAGCTAAAAATGTGTATAATTTTTAGACTTTGTATTACGCTTTTCTGTTTATATTTAAATGTCTCAAGTTTCTAAATGTATTTTATGCATTTAGGGTAATAGAACAAAAATGGGCTAAATCATTACCATATATATTTTTTTCTAATGGATTTTTTAAATTCATGAATCAGGAGAAAAATTATCAAAAATAAGACATCGTAATTAATGCATATACTTCATGATATTATGAGAATTTAAATATTTTGGTAATACAAATTAACTTTTTACAAGGTTCATAAAGAATTGACTTTATATGTCGATGGCTCAGAATGTGTCTTCATAAGTGTGAATCCCATAGGCACCTGAATTTCAATTTTTGTGAAATTTTGATGCAAAGAAATCCTAATTGATCTGATCAGTCATCAGATGCATTTTTCCAACAATTGCACTAGGGTGGCTTTTGACGAGACATCCCACTGTTGACAACTAGTGGATTTGCTTGAGGTAAAAGGCTACCTGCAGAAGAATGAGCAAAGAATTCCAAATCAGAGACAGCGTTACTGTGAGGCCAATTTTTTTCAATGACGCTGATGTTTAATTCAGAGTTTTTCTAATCTCTATTATATATTTTAAAAATATGCACTTTTGGTACATGTTTCTATCTTTATTAGTCAAAATAATGTCAGGGTCGGAAGGATAACTTGTTTTCATCTAACACTTTTACCATCCGAAAATTAAAATTTTAAAAAGAGAACATCTTTGACTCTTTGAAGTAATAAATAAACTATGAAGAAAATTATTTGAGTCAAGAACTTGTCCAGAAGAAACAAAACCTGAAAACTCACATGCCCACTTTCACAGAATATATGATTTGCTAAGTGAGCCACTGGCTATATAGATCATCTTCGATGCTTGCTATCTTTTTGTAATCCAAGTCCAGATGAAATCTCCAGATCTTTTTTCTTTTTTATATAACGACTACACACATAATGGACCAAGAATTTTATATGGTGGATATTTTAACATAAATTTAAAAGTATATGTATGTTCCAGTAATGATGATTTGTTCAAAATAAATTGAGTATCATCATTCTTTCTTAACTCAATCATTATGCCAATATTTTAATGCTTTTTTAAACCGATCACTTGCTTACCAGCTAGTTGAGAGACTATGGAGGTGCATGATAACTTTTTTGGGATTACATAGGATGAAATGGCAGAAACAGCCAACTCACGTAATTTGCCTTGAGGATTAATCTCGCAGCTATATTAATTTTAATAAAAATTAAATGTTTTCCATTAGTTTAGATTGGCTGGTAAGGGAAAAACACAAAGACAAAACTGAGGCAGTGAGCCTTACAATGCCTCCACTGATTTCTCCCCTGGCCCTTCCTCTGCACATGGTCAATTAGAATTGAAAATCCTGTGCTGATTTCATTCGCTGGAATTTTTAAGCAGGTCAGGAAGAAAGATGTTATTGAAAGGAAAAGTCTCATCTAAATAAGAAAGGAGCACGTGGCCATCTGGTCTTAGCTATACATATAAAAAGTTATTTCAGCTGAACTGCAGGCTTGATGTTTAAAAAGATGTGCCAAAAATCAACCCAAAATCTGTTTACGGTAAAATATCCCAAATGTTTCTTTTTCAACCTCCAAATATGCAGTACACAGTTCATTTCCTATCTGTGATTCATGAGCCCATTTGACCCCAGCGCCTCACTGAGCTTGACTGAGTTTCAGGCAGTGGAACATTCAATCACTCTTAGAACACTACTCCTTAATGGGATATCAACAGGACCGTGGGTCTTTTGAAAATTGTGAAAATAACTTGGATAGTTTTCACTCAAATTAGTTTTGAGTGCTGTCTGCATGTAGGCTTGAAAGAATAAAATCTGAAGCATGAGGCAACCAAACCAATTTTCCTTCCTTTCTCATTGTGACTTGAGGTTCCTGTTCATTCTCTGTGCAGTGCTCGGGCATCTACTCAAAATAATTTCAGGTCTCAAGCCTAAAGGCAAGTTTTTTAAAAAACCCAATCTATCCTTTCATAAAGAGAAATTATAGTGTGAGTCTACTTTTAGAAATCATCTTCATAATGTTAAGAAACAAAGTTTTTCTAAAAAATAACATTTTATACTGTTTGCCACATTAAAGTCATATCTTTTGATATGATTGAAATATGTTTTGATATGAGGCATTTGCAATAATTACATCATCAATACATTAATTTAGCCATCATCTGAGTATGTCCTTCTGCTAGAATAGATATAGCTATGTTGACCTCCCCATCTAAATTTCATTGTATTAAAATATGTTAATATTCTAACTCAAGATCCTTAAAAAAAATCACCTCCGGTTATAATAAAATACCAACAATTATTTTTGGTCATAAAACTACATTCAAATATATTTTATATATACCCTATCTATCCACATATGAAAGAACACATGATTATAATATCAACATATATGCTAAGCAAGAGAGTAGGTTTTCACTAAAGTGTTCAGATAAATAATTGAATTAAGGATATTCTAATATATGAAACAAGAATCTTGACATATCTCTGACATAAGATATCATTGGTTGTTTTTGTATATTTACTATGTTTGTTCTGCCATTTCAAATAAATCATTACTATTGTGTAAGAAGAATAAACTGTACTATAGTAAATTGTTCTTTCTCCTTTATGCTCTGAAAAACCATTTGTTCTTGAATTGGCGTTACGTAGTTCAACTATTTCAATCAAGTCCATTATCTTCCTTTCTTTGAAAGATGCCTTTTTAGTAACCTGTATCCCAGTGGGCAATGTCATGTTTTGTTTTTAGAAAGTAGGTGAAATTTAAATCCAACTACTTATTCATTTTTTATGTTTGACAAAACAATTATATAATTCATCCTCAGGCATGAACTCCACTATATGCTGGAAGAACTATTTATGTAAAAATTACGGAGTCAAGCCCAAAAATTTCTCAAAAAAGTTATTTATTAGTTCGCACTGGAGTCTTACCCCACAGAATGTCACCTAACTTGTGTAGCTTGTTTTTTCTAAGTACAAAATGTGTCTGTTCTTTGAGCTATATACTTTTCTCAACAAAAGTAACATGAAAGCAAAAAAGAACAAAACACTTTTTCTCTTGTTTTAAAACAATCACACAATACCTCAGCAAAAGTAATCTCAATTTATATGTTGTATAAATCGTGCTGTTCATATACATATGTCTTGCAAATCCTTTCAAAAATTAATCCTTTTCTAAGTATGCAAGAAAGAAGTATTCAGAGCATATTCCAAAATTCAAAATTCAAAAAAATAATGTATCAAATACTTGGTATATGGGAACTGGTAAGTATACCCGCCGTTCTACATTAATGAAGATTAACTTAAATTACATATCGAAACTTAGTAATTAAGAGACATTATGTATGCACGGTTGTTCTATATTTATGTCTCAGATATGGCAATATATTTTCATAAAATTACTAAACTTTGTTCTATTTGAATTAAGTAAAATAAAATAGTACACTTAAATACACACATTATTAAAAATCGAAACAACTTGTTTGGTGGATAACTGTTTAGTGTAAGACCCATAAAATAAACTTGAAAATAAAAACAAACACTGCACCAGCCCACAAAATTTTAACCCAATTATTCTCTAACCCAGAGCACATGAAATGAACATTACTTTTAAATCATTTGTATATATTCTTTCTTTAACCAATAAGTTGAGTGAAATGATTTAATGTTTGCAAAAATTTACATAGCAAATAAGAATCACCAAGTCATACCACCTACCAGTATTGTAGCATTTTTATCCAAGGGACCGCACAATGTTTACCATTTCTACATCCTATTCAGGGCATTGAAATTCAGCCACCTCTAAAATGTTCAACCAGCATATTATTAAGGCTTCCTAGAACCAGAAAACTCTGCCTGACTACAGACAGATACCTTGATAAACATGCCCATACTGCCCCATAAACACATCTTCAAGAAAGAGATAGCTACAAATAAAATAGTCCTTTCCTGTGGGTGTTGGTTAACCCCACAAACATGTGAACTTCCTATGGGCACACACCCAACAGACATTGGCGATTAGGTGATTGAAAATGTTGCCCACAAAGGCGAAATTTTATATGTGATGACATCACCAGCAAACCAGGGTTTCTCTGTGATATAATGATATAATTGCCTGGCTGAATGTGTCTCTTGAGTGTGTGTGTGTGTGTGTGAGAGAGAGAGAGAGAGAGAGAGAAAGACGGTTAAAGAACAGCATCATCAGAAATGCTATAACCTTCTGCAAGGTTTGCAAGAATCTTGCCACAGACCTTTGACTTTTTCCAGATTTCATACAGCTTAAGTTCATTCAAAAATGCATTTCCCACATGAGTAAATTGTGTTTTGTTTAGTTAGCACACTGTTAATCCTAAAATATCCCCTTGACGGGTCTGTCGAGAGATGAGATTTCTACACCCAATGAGGCATGTGTAGCTGTACAATATGATGCAGGAGTTGCAGGGTCCCTTGAGACCTGCATTTGAACGGATAAGACGTCTTGGTTTTAAAGGTAATGAAAGGGTTAAAAAATGAGGCTGTCTGGGGTAAAAGAAAGGGGATATTGTTGTCTTTAATCTTTCCGCAGTATGTGTAAGACTTCCATCCCGGATCTGCACATAGCAGTGGAATAGGCTCGGCATGCATTGCGTGCAAGGTCCTTGATTGTAGAGGGGGGAAAAAAACCTGGCTGGAGTCCAGACAGGCTGGAGCTCTGTTGATCATTATGTCTAGCCTTCAGGTGTCTCAGCACACAGTGGGCGGCGGTGGGGGAGGTGTAGATAACATGAGAGCAGACAAAGAAAAAAAAATGGTGTATTTTAAAAAGATTATGCGAAAATTTGTGTCCAAGTCCTCTTTAATAAATGAATCCTACCGTCTTGGACTTTTATAATTAGAACACAAGCTCTGCTCTGGCAGATCTCTTTAAGCCATAATTAGTTATGTCTGGAGCCTTTGAATAATTCCTTTCAATAATTGATGGAGTTGATACTCTCTTTTAAAAATAAGGAGGGCAATGTTTTCTTACAAACTCTCTTTTTGTTGGAGGGCTTTGTTCAAAATCTTCATCAGTCACAATCACATTGATTTGATCTGCCTTTTAATTTCTTATGAGACTTAGCTTATAACTTTTTAAGAATTTGGATGATTCTAGAAGTAAAGGCATAATGCATTGCTAGATTACCCTAGCTGAATGTAAAAAGAAAGCAATAATACAGGATCATTCTTCCCTCATTTGTTTCCAATTATTTTATAAATTAAAAAAAAAAACTGGTTTGTATGTGGCTTCTGTTTGAAACTCCAACAAAAAACCTTAGCAAGCATGTAAGTTAGATGCTAAGTGTATCTTTTGCCTTCTAGTAAGAAGAAATCCCAAATTCTTTTATTCTTCAAGCATTCTATAAAGAAGCTTCCGCATGCTTCCTCCCCACCCCCACATCCTCACTCCACCCTATTAGGAATTTCAAAAAAAAAAAAAATCTTTATACATGGAAGGCTGGATCCTGATACAGAAAGCTGTCTTATCCTTCTATCTTTACACTGACCACTTTAGCCAGTCACCTTTCACTTCTGCCGGGACTTTATTTCGCATCTTGTGGACGAAAACACCGAAACCAGCTCGGTCTGTATCATTATTATGAAATGAAAAGTGGTGGTTAAAAAATAAATAAAAAGAAAGCTCTGGCTTGAAGCCATTGTTCGGAATTTAAGAGCTATTTGCCCCCAAGTGTCTTAGCAGTCTTTCATAGCTAATTATAATAACTGTCAGATGTCTGGAAAGTCTATGGTACCCTTGTCAGTGGAGTCAGCAAAGTTTGTCTTTTATTTTTCTCGGGGACAGATCAGATCTGATGAGACGTAAAGAATGAAAAGAAGTGAACTAAGTACATATGTATGTGCCTTCATCTTTCCCTATGAACAAAGCAGCACACAGGAGCAATGTTCCGGGGTGCAGCCCTCCTGCAGCTACTCTTTGGAATGCCTGACTTTTAGTTTTAATTCTTTATCTTTAACATAATAAAGCATGCAACAATTGTCCCCGAAACATCTTCCTGCCTGCCGAATACCTTTCCGTACACATATAAAAGAGTGCCCTAAAAATCTTCAAATCTTTGATGCTTATGACATACAACTATTTTAATCAGTACACTTGACGGAAAGAAATGTATACTTACAATTTCAGAATGGTTATTTGTGCTAGTTCCTTGTCCCCGGAGGCACAGCAGAGGCTTTTGCCAGACTGTCCCTGATGCAGGTGCAGAATCCCCGTTTTCCTGAAGGAGGGAGGTAGGAAAGTGCTTCACAAAGTCACTCGGAACTCAGCCACTTGTGCTCAGGCATCCCTTGCTCCTGTGAAAGCTGTACTGTCTGCAGTTCTGAATTGAACTAAATTACAGCCCATGTGAAAGCCAGGGGCAGCGAGTCATGTGGGAGACACACAGCCGTCCTATTGGCCACCCAGCCATAGCTTAGGCACTCTGCCTTTTCCACCATTGGTGAATAGTTAAAACTGAAAGCATCTAGATCCTCCTCTTGAGCTTATTTGTCCTTTATGTGTGGAAGAATGACTGTAGGATTTTACAGTGACAGAATTAGTTAAGAAAGGGACTGAAGTCATCCTTCACAGAGACCAGTGGGAGGAGATTGGAAGCTCAGCTTTTTCAAGACTTTTTTTTCCCTTTTGATCCCCCAGCCCTGCAGTGTTGTCTGTGATTTGCCTGTTTGCCTGTCAGAAGAACGTGTTTGTTTATTTGTGTGTTTTCCCAGTTAACTTTGGAGGTGACAGAAAGTAAATTATCATCTCATTCCTTTGTGGAACTCAATCATGTTTTGAAGCACAAAATCATTTTTTTTTTTCAGTGATGAATTCACAGATTTTATTTTGATCAAGAAGCTTTGTTGCAGTTCTAAACTAGCAGGCTGAATTATTCAATAATGACACAGAAATAGAATTAACTTTTTTGAGTAGCTATTACGTTTTGGAGAAGGCAGGGGGAAAAATAACTCTGGAAAACATTAAAAGGCAACAATGTCAAGGAAATCAAAGAAAGGGCTTCAGCTAAGCAGGGATGAAGAGGAAGTATAATTTTTCCAAAGTCATTTTTTAAATTTACCTCTTATGGTAATGCAAAAATTTCATAAAACTGGCAGCGAGGAGTTACATTTCAGCTATTTCAGGATGATTTCATTCACCTGATTCCTAAAAATCTCTGGTGCATTTGTAACGATTTAGAGGTACAAGTTATCTTAGAGATCATCTACTCTGACAAATAATAACTCTATTCATTTATACTGATCCACAGAGTTATGCAAAATAAGTGAAGGAATTTCTAAGTGAGTAGTAGTTTGCTCTTTCTTGTTGTGTACCTGCTAAAACATAGTCATTCTTGATTAATTTCATCATTGCAACAACCCATAGAGTCCATTTTATTACTTTCGTTTCCTGTTGGCAAAATTGGGTACTTTACTACCATGGTTTTAACCCACATATGACTGATTGCATGTCCATGTTTTCAACTAGATAATTTGCCTTCTAAAATAATAATGGTCATGATTGCTATGGGTACCTTCTTATTATGTACGCCAGCTAACATGCACAGCACTTCACATCCTCTGGTTTAATCTTTACAACTACTAATAAATTAGTTTTTCTGTTATCCCTGTTTTATAGATGAGAAAATGGGGCTTATACTACCCAGAGTCATGGAGTTGGTAGTTGATGGTACTTGATTCAAACCAACTCTCATCCATTTTACACACCATAGACATTCTCATTATGATGCTGAATAAGGTTTTTTTATAAAATTTTTTTTCTGGTATAATATATTTGATTATTTCAGCATAAATGGAGAATACCCACTTCAGTCATGTAAGTGTGTTTGGTTCAGACCCAGACCATACCATTAAAAGTGACCCACGTGTGACTATAAATAGGCATTAGAGTAGCAAGGAGCCATATTTTTCTCTGCACCCCTCAAGAGCCCTTGCACAGAATCTCGCAATGATAGACGCTTCCATATTTGTTGAAGGAATGCACTTTTCCCAGAACATTAGTCTGGGGCTTAAGGAACCCTACAACTGGTTCAGAGTTTGAAACCCATGGAATAATAGGATCAGACAAGTCATGGATCCTTTCCAAAATGGCGTCAAAAATTCCATTCCTGGGGGCACCTGGGTGGCTTAGTCGTTAAGCATCTGCCTTTGGCTCAGGGCGTGATCCCGGCATTCTGACATCGAGACCCACATCAGACTCCTCCGCTGGGAGACTGCTTCTTCCTCTCCCACTCCCTCTGCTTGTGTTCCCTCTCTCACTGCCTGTCTCTCGCTCTGTCAAATAAATAAATAAAATCTTAAAAAAAAAATTCCATTTCTGCTGGGAAGTATCAAGAGCCCTCATGGAGTTTCTTGAATGTGTCCCTCCTGCAGCCTAAATCATACAAATTAAAGGGAACTCCCACTCACTCCTCCTACCCCTGCGTGGTCTATTTGTAGACTGGAGGTACTTTCTGAAGGAAATACGATTGCATCCTCTCCACCTATCCAATCTAAATTACACACTGCTATCTTTTAGATTATGCTGTAGCTGGGATCGGTTAAGCAGGTCCAAAGCAGAATCAGAAGATAATTTTCAGTCTTCTCCTTTTTTGAATATTTCTCCTTCATTGAGTGGTAGTTAATTTCCCTTAAATTGTCATCACCCCATGCTATCCAGAATTTTTTTAGTTCTGCCTTCTCATACAACATCCATGTATTAGTATTACGTTACCCTATTTTCATTAAATTTCTCTAGTAGAGTGTAAATATTTCAAGGGCTGAATTGTATTTTTAATCCCTCATAATGCCTATAATAAGAGAGATGAGATTAATTTTTGCTGATTTTTTTTTTTCCTATCTTGCAGTGACCTATTCAATGGTAGCCAACAGATCACAAAAAATCTGGTAGATAATGCTAGCATGTTAAAAAGAATATTTTCAAATAGCGTCCAAATAAATGAACCAAACACTGGAGGACAAGTAGGGAAATTACTGTGAGATCACAGATTCTCCCCAATATTGGTCTAAATTAATCATATGGGACACTTAACACTGACCAAACTAATGGTCACAGGATTTGCACACATTTATGTAACTCCTCCTTGTTGTCACCTACCAACTTTTTCTTCAGTCCTTCTCATTCACTGGACACCAGGCACCTGGGTCTCAGATTTCCCCTTCATCCCTTGTTCTGCCATCACCCCAGTTTAGTTCAATGCTCATAAAGGCAATCCACTCAACACTCCAATATCTCACTTCACTGATAACAATTCTGATGACGTAGCCACCTCCACTCCCACCACAATCACTTGCACCCAAAATGTACGTTGGAAAAGTTTACTGTTAATATTGTAAAGTCAAGTCACCTACTCTCTATCTACCATTTCCAACCCTTCCACTTCTATTACCATACGTCTTTTTCAACCTTTTTGATATTTCCAATTCTTTCGCTCCTCCATTGTTTCCTTATCTATCATCCTCTTGCAGGGTCCATTCTCTTTCCTTTCATACTTCCTGCCCTATTATAGCCTGTATTTCAAGATGTCATATAGCATCTGGTTAAGGTATGTAACTTTCTCGCCCTGTTTTCCTTCTGATGTCCCATCAGTCCCACCAGGCAAAACCCAATTTTGGATTCATACAACTGATAATCTCTAGGCTATTCTGGGCTTCCAGGAGCTGCTAGATAAAAATTTAATCTGTCTATAAGAGATGTTACTATAAGCTCATAGTCTCCAAATTTGACTAGTTACTCAATGCTGTATAAAACTGCCCACTTAGCTTTTTCTCATTTTTCACAATGTTATCCAATCCTTTCTTTCTCTCTCTACTCTATTGTTCTCCCCAGATTGCATTGCCTTCCCATTCTCAACAAACTTGCCAAAATGTAGATTCATCCTTTTCTCATTCCTTCTCATTAAAATGGAAAAGTTTTTCAACCTGCCCAAAGCAAATCAATTACAGAGTTCATAGGTGATAACTTCTCCAAAATTTTTTCTTAAATGTTTCTATGTTTCTCAAATTGTCAGCAGCTCCTTGCCTACAAAGTATTTTTATTAGCATTTTAAGAAGCTCAAGTTTCTTCAATATTTAAAAATTCCTGTCTTTGATACTAGGCCTCCTTTCCTGTATTCTGTCCTTCCTGGGCAAACCTCTTAAATAATTTAGTGACATTCACTATTTCTACTTTCTTTTCTCTCATTTCTCTACCTACTACAATCTGGCTTGCCATCTTTTTTAAATTAATTAATTAATTTTTAGCAAGACCACCAAATACCTTTGTGTTGCTTAATGTCATGAACAATTTTCAGTCCTTTTAATACTTGTGTTCTTTAAAATATTTAGGCATTTGATCACTTTCTCTTTCTTGGAGTGTTCTTTCCTTTTGGACTCGTTTATTCCTGGTTTTCTTTCTCTTTTTTATGCTTCTCATTCTCTTTTATAAAAACTGGTTCTTCTCTTCTTGTTTCTAATATATTTGTATTTTTCAGATACCTCCTCAGACCCTATTCTCTTCTCACTCAACAGATTCTAAGTCACCTTTTTTGAGTTCAATGGCAACTCAACACAGATAATTTCTCTCTGAAATCTTGGCCTTTCTCCTGAGCACCAGCTGTATAGATTTCACCGTACCTTTCCCATTGGATGTCTCACAGATACTCAACCCAATACATACAACACTAAAGTCATCATCTCTTTCTCTAATCTGTGCATCTTTCATTGTTGCCTGTCTCACTGAATAGTACACCAGGGACCAAAGACAGACAACTTGGATCTGATATTCAAATCTTCCTTTCCTTTATTGGACTTTCATATCCAACTAATCATCATGCCCATAGATCTCTTGAATCTGTCCATTTCACTCCATCTCATTCCTGGTGTATATGCTTTAGTATGCATGATAGTTCAGGTTAGGGGTCTCCTTTGTCTCCAGTCTTGCTTACCCCTACTCCACCACCTTCACTACTGTAACAATCCTCTCTCAAACCTGCAGCCAAATGGGTCTTCCAAAGGGAAACTGACTCTTTCACTCCTCTGCTTAAAACCCTTGAGTGACGTCCATTGTCCATAAGGCAAAATCTAAAAGGCGCTTAGGTGCCTGCTTTTATAATCTCATGTTTTATCTAGAAAAATGCATGGAAATGTTTAATTCTATTTCATAATTTATAAATGGTATTATATGTTACATAGAATTAAGTCTCTTAAACTTGGCCTCCCAAGCCTTTGAAATCTTCAAGTAAAATTGATGCAATCAGCAAAGTACCACATTTGTTTAGTGATTTGGAGAATTCCCAGGGGAAACTATCATTCTAGTCCTAAATTATAAAGACAGAGTGGATTCAGTACCTTTCCTCTTAGAGAAGATTCAAAACCCACTCACAGACTCAGAGGGACTTGGTTCCCTTTCCCCTGGCCTAAAATCTGTCTCGAAACTCCAGTAGAGTTTTAGGAAATCTTAAGTATTATCACACATCTCTCTCCCCTTCTGGGGGTCTGTAAAAACAAGAGTTTCCTAAACAAAAAAGAACTAATCAAAATTATGAGGTTGGGCAAGTCACATGCTTTCTAATTTTCTTAGATCCTCCTCTTTTTTTCACATTCTGCTCATTCTCCAGTTTTCCCTAACTCAGCTAATAATACGTCCATCCAAAAAACTGCTGACTCTGAAACCTAGCTACCATTCTTGATTTCCCTCTTTCTCCTTTACGTGCCCACTGATAAGTGAATATTGTAGGGCTTATCTTGGAAATAGACTGTAAATGCAATTACCTCTCACCATGCCTTCTGCTGCTATGCACATCCAAACCACTATTATCTCTCACGTGCATTATTCTAATCATCTTGTATCTGGTCCGTCTGCCTCTACACATGTACTCACACCACAGTATATTCTCCACAGAGCAGCTAGCTTTTTAAATATAAAATAAATTATGTCACTTTCTTGCTTAGATTTCTGCAATTGTTGCCCACTACACTTAAAATAGCCTCCATTACTATGACCTATAAGACCTAACATCATCCAATTGTGGTCCCTACTGAACACCCCGATCTCATCTTGTATCCACCCCTCTTTCACTGCACTACAATCACACCTGCCTTGTCTCAGACTTTCCTCAAGCTGTTTGATTAGTTGTGCCCATGGCCTAGCATACCCTTGTCCTAGATCTTCCCCTGCGGTCTCCTTCCCATCATCTGTGTTTCTCTTCACATGTCGCTGTTCAGAGAAATGTTTCTTCTAGGATGACACCCACTTATTATCCTATCTAATTTATTGTCTGGTTTTGGGTTTTGCCCATTGAACTTATTATTATCAGAAAATATCTGATTTTTCAAATGTACTTGTCTGTTATGTGTCTGTCCCTGCCTGAATATGAGTCTAATTTTCTGAAATTTTTGTGCTTATTGTTCAAAACTTGAGCTAAAAAAATTCTAAATACAGTGTAAAACAGCCATTCAGTATATTCAGCTATAAAGGATTGGTTGAGAAAATGAAATTGAATAAAATGCCCAAATGCAGTGGTGATGAAAATAAAATAAAAAGAACACCAATAAATTAATTTTGTGTTTTATGTTTTGCTAATTCTTTCAAATTTGTATATATATGCTTTTATAATTATTCAAGTCCAGTCAATAAAGTTAAAAAAAAGTATATCTATGTGTTTGTCACACAGAGATATTCTTCCTATTAAAAAGGTCAATTTCTACTTTCAACTATCTGAAGGAAAATCTATTAACGAATGAATGTCATTGATGGCAGAACTGGACCTTCTAAATTGTGTATTATTAAATAAGCCCAGAATACATACCATATTATAAATCCTAAAATGTCTTTAAGAAACACACTTACCAGTAACTGTCTTTTATATTTACACAGTACATGACACATCTCATATCTCAAAGCTCTTTAAGGTCCAATGTTATATTTGATATTTATAATAACTCAATGAGGCATGTGGTGAAGTGTTGTTATCCCCTTTAGTACACAGAGAGAAACCAAGATACGGGAAATTACATGATTTGTAGAAACAACAAAACATTGAAACAGCACCACATCTTTGCAGTCCCAACACTTAGAGCTACAATGACAGGGAAAATATTAAGAGTTCTGTAGCTCAGACATGCAAGTACTGACTTATTGGATTATGTTAAGACTTCTCACTTGGCCTCAAACTTGTATTCTAAAAGAAAGGATACATAGAAATGTCTGCTTTTCACACATTTACATACAAACTGTTTTTGTTATAAAATTAGCTCTTGGTTGTAATTTTGTTTGTTTGTCATGGGTGGTCTGAGACTTGGGTGGGAAAATGGGGATCAGATGAAAATGATATCTGAGTAGGAAGTTTCTCAACTGTTCTGAATTTATAATGAGCACACATTGGGATGTGTGGTCAGATCTTAGGGAGTTGGGCCAAACATGCTGAAGAGGTTGCTTCTTTTTTTTTTTTTCTTTCTTTTTTGAACTCTGTAAAAGACAAACCTTTTATGAACTTTAGATGTTTACCTTTAAGTGACTGAAAGGCTTTTGGTTTGTCTCGGTTTATTATCCTCTCTTGAGTGTTATGTTCGCATTTCCTACAAGTAAGTAAAAACTAACACTCAGACATAGAGGATTTCCCAAATATGCATGTGATTAATGTGGAACAAAGTAAAAACCCCACTATTTCAGTTTGTCATTTTTCATGTGGCTGTTTTGGCATCATGTGAACAAGTGGGAGAAGTAGGCTGACCTGCGACCTTAAATCTCCCAATGTCTAATGCTTTTGATGATAAAAGGCAGTGTATTTTTTGTTTCTTCCAATCACAGGAAACAAGCTATGTAGACCACATACAACCTGTGAACAGAGACTAATTTTTAAAATGAAATTCATCAAAACAAGGTATCATTATTACCTTGTTTCAGATTAAAATAACACAATTACATTTATGTAGAAGAACAATGATTTCATTAGAGTCTTGATTTCACTTATCAGTACATCTTTTGAGTGTTTATATCTACCTACCAAATAGCAATGCTTTTCTAACATTAATATGCATATGAATTACTTGGGACTTGGTTCAAAGTCAGAAGCTGGTTCTGTAGGTGGAAGGCATGGTTTTAGATTAGCCTGTCCCTCTAACAGTCTCCCTTGTGATGCTGATGCTGCTGGTCCACTGAGGACACTTATTAGCAAAGCTCTAGAAACCACTTAGAAGCATTAGATCAGAACATAGCTTTAGAGGCTAACTACTCAATAGGGCTTACTGATTATTTTCAGTGGGAGTTTCTCTCATTTCCTTTCTCCCCTTTTCTCCTCTACTGTCCATTCTCTCCCTAATTCTCCACATTACGTCATACCTTGCTATCACTTGTCGGCATGTGATGTCTTGTGCAGTTGCTGAACTGCAGGTGATATCTTTATGAAGGGGCACAGCAATCCTTCTCTGATCTTCAGCCACATGCCAGCAAAACAGAATTTATAAAAAGTCCTGCTACCTTATTTATCCATTCAAGATATTACATTCATCTTAATCCACAACTTGAACTTTGATATGATTTCACTTAGCTCTTGGATTTTGGGGGGAGGGGGCTTAAAAATACGATAACTAATTTTTGCCTAGTGTTTGCTATGTTTTTAGGACAAAATAAATTTGAAAATCATCTGTTTTTCTGAAATCTTTGCTCAGCGTTTTGCTAGACTGATTTTGTTAAAGAACATTCCCCCATGGCGTTGTTCCGCTAGACAGCACCAGTGTGAATCAGTAGAATTAGGTAAGACATTTATCCATTGGGGTGTCCAGTGGTGAAAATTTTAGGCAGTGACTACTTGGAGAGGAAACATTTTGGTAAAAGGTGAGATTATTTTATGATCCTCAAATAACATCATTAATTGATGTATTATCTACTGCATTCTTGGTTTGGCATTTTTTTTTTCTAATATCACACATATGAGTAACTTAAATTAAGCTGTTCTAGCTTCCTTGGTATAAATTGAGTATCCATATGGTTGTAACACAGTGAAATGTCAAGGTTGAAGTACTTTTACCCCTATTTAGGGAGTTGTAAATATTTAGGGAAACTTCTGCGGAATGTTCTTTTAGTCTTCCTAGGACTCTTCCATGAAGGTCTCTTTTCTGTTATTTCTTACTTATCTTCAGAAATAACCCTCACACCATAACAATGACTGAGTTGATACTTTAAGGAAAGCAAGTATCTTATAGGCAATTAACTTTAAGGAATTATCTTATTGACCTTAGAAAATAAAATAAAGAATGCATAAAGAAGAACGATTCACTCCACAACTCTAGTTTCTTAACAGAGGTAAGTACATGGCTTTCACAGACACACCAAATTATCTATTAAGATCTTCAGTTACAAAAATTGTTAGGCCTAGCAGACATCACGTTACTTTTGAGCTGTATCTATACACTCAATTCCAAGTCTACTTCCAACTCTTGGGTGGTCTAAAATTGAGATAATTAATTAAACCCTTTGAAAAGCATCTGCCATCCACATTTTGTCTTGGATGAAAGAAATTATTTCATGCTTTACTTAAGGAAAGTTAATACCCAAAGGCTGCACATTAGCGCTGTCTTGCATTAGAACTTACCAAATCTGAAAATTGGTTACTCACATGCAATCTTCTTTAATAACTTATGAAAATTTAAATTAAATTGGATTAATAATTTATGTTGAAAGTTTTACCAGTGAAGCTTAAAATTTTAAAGTTTCAAAATAAGCAGTGAAAATACCAGTTAGAAAAATGGGTTGTCGGATGTACTCTTTTAAATATTGTTTTAAAAGACATTAAAAACAGGAAAAAATCCTTCTTGGGGACTTGTCTATGACGGGAGCAATAAAATGATTGAAAGAAAGGTTAAAAAGAAAATGAAGTCATTCTGCTCCCTCCCCCAAACAAATTATTTTTTCCACTCATACGGGTTTGGGGAGTGAGGGGAATAGTAACATCAGTGGGCTGTTTTAACAGATGATTGTCATACTGGAAATTTCCAGATTAAGCTTTAGCATTAGAGATGGGCTCAGGGAATGAAAAGCAAATGACGAAAACATGCTTCTTAGTGGGGACAGAAAGGACTATACAGACTATCATCTGTGAAGTATTCTAGTATCCGAGCTGCAGGTCTGGGTAGGAGCAAAAGAAAGCAGGAATGGATGGAGCATACTAAGATGATTGTAGATTGGTCCTTAGGTTGACAATTACTAGATCAAATAAAAATCCGCTGGCTAAATCTAGCCAAGCGCACTTGAGAGGATATGGAGGCATGGCAGGGTGGAAAGGCATTTAAGGTATTTCTTGTTGAGAACTCCTGCCAGCAGCTACAGGTAGACAGGAATAGAGTGGATGACTAGCACATAGTCTCCCCAGAATTGTTAAGAAGTCCCACTGCAGCTTTCCATCCACATACTGCAACTGGAGCAGGCGTGTCCCATCACCTGTTGGCCCGGATATGGGACTTCATCTAAGCCCAGTTAATTTCAGTCTTTTCCTTAGGAATTTGAACTTGTGACTAAAAGATTTTAGCTCCAGGCAATAGACTAAAAAGGATTGACAGTCCATTTTCAGCAAAGAAAGTAAGGAAAGTCTTCAGCAAGAATGAGGAGTGATGCAGGAGAGCCTACAGATGTGGAGAGTATACTTCTTGAATTTTCTACAATGCCATAGTCTGGTCTCAGTCTTAAGACTTGGTATTGTTCTGGCCCTAGGGTTTCCTGACATCTTTCCTTCAATCCCCAAGGAACTATGTTACTTTGATTCAGATCAGACATGGGCTGGTCACAGAAACAGATATCCATTCTAGATAGGTTTGGTGCAACTTCTGAGCATAGCCATCATATAATATGTAAATAAACCTCTTTTCCCTCTGACTTGTTTAATCAATTGCGTTTTAATAGAAACAGATCTACCCCTTGTATTAGAGTCACTTCCAGCCTCATGGAGTAACTGCAAAGTGGTCTTTAAGTCTGCCTCAAGCACCCTATGAGGCCTAAACATTTTCTTCCTTTATAATATAGATAGTAAGATTGAATCAGTCAGCCAACAAATATTTATTGAGAATGTACTATTTTCCAGCATTATCATCAGTGGAGAAAATGAAAGTGAGGATAATGCCTTTTCTTACCTCACAGGAAGAGATAATAAGGTATGGAATCATTGAAATGCATCTAAAATAATAAATATGGCATTGATTTTTTAGGCTTCTTTTGATATATTGAATTATATATAATGTATTATATATGTAATCTAAAAATAAGAACCATTGAAAAGAAAATAATCTTGACATTAAGGAAGTAAAAGTCCAGTCAACACCAACACTAATGTTCTCGGCTCTGCAAATCTCTCTTACAACTGTCTCGTTTTGATTTTTGATGTTCTTTGGTGCCTGTAAAGGGTATGATTTTCATTAAGTTCTTTGGGGGAGCTTTTCATCGATGTTTTGAGTTCATCTTCATCACTTCACATTTACTAATTCTCTCCTTGAACTGGAGTCAAATCAACTCTCAGGGGAGGGAAACTCAAGTGACACTGATGTATTTCATTTGATTTTGACTTCCAACCCCAAATTAGGGGTTTGTCACAAGAATCAGGGTTTTATAAATAACAAGATATCACTTTTCTTATTTGCTTATATTCATGAAAACAAAAGTGAGATCAAACTTCTCATCCCCCAGCAAAGAATTTCAATTACAAGGGCTTTTTGCTCTCTACCCTCTGCTGCCTAAAGCCAAATCCTTTGCAGCTCTTACCACTTCCAGATTGCTGCAAACCTTGATCTCTTCAGATCCTTGTTATGAAATTCATGAAGCTCTCTGCCTCTCAACTTTCACATTCATTCTTTCCTGTTCCTATTGTGCTCTGCCGTTTTAGGGAAATAGAAATTCGCTAAGACCCCTTTGTAGTCATGAACAGAAGTAATGCTATCATAAAGTATTTGTAAGGATACACATCTTTTAGCTATAGTATCTCTAAAATTCAGAACTGCTAAATATATTTGAGCTGCCCTTTCATGCCATTTTCCAGAATATTAAGGCACCTAATTAAATTATGCATGCTGCCTTGACCAAATAAGGCATTTGCTTCATTTTAATGGGGAATGACATTTATTTTCCTATCCTAAAAGAATTCCACAGAGCTTTCCTTGTAATAAAGGCTAATTTTATCTCTAATAGGGTAACTACATAGACATAACCACACAATTTCTGTTTGTTAGTTTTTTTTCCAGATTAGTCCTCTTAATTTAAAGAGGTAGATTTTCCATACCTGCATCTAAAAATTGACAATAGGCTTGATAACTAGCTTCAACTTTTCATCTTGGTTTTATGGCATATGTTCTTGTCATATCCCCAATCTGTGAACTGAACATATCATTTGAATGTACAATTTAGAATCAACATAATTATTTTAAATGGGTTCTTTTGATGTTTCAGATGACTATTGAAATTTATACAATGGGGTCAAATTGCAATTTACAAACTTTTGTGCATATTGAAAGTGATTTCTTTGGCAGTGATATGTTTTCAACAGATGATGATGATGGCAGTTATCCTCTGCTGGTCTGAATTTAATTTTAGTCATTTTTATTATGATATTCTAACCCATGGCATATTAACAAATACATAACTTCTAAAAGTGCTGAATTCTCTTTGAGATGCAGTTTATCATACTGTTAAATACTATACAACATAAGCAAACAACTCATGTAGAAAAATGCGCCTGCTCTTTGGAGGGAGGTAAATAGATAAGCTGTCCAAGGTACAAGGAAATAGAGCAGAGATAATGCAGGTTTGAGATATTCTCTTGCTTAAGTGATGCATTAAATCAATATTCCACAAAGTCTTTTTCTTGTTATGTTATTTACTTGGATACTGTCACTATTTTCCATTAAATTGTCTATTTCAGAAGAAATATTTTTCTCAGTTCCCAATTTCATTTGATTAGTATTCTTTAAACTCTTTCACTATATATGCAAATTATCAACTATTTCCATTATGTCACTCTTCTGCTCAAAAAACTTCAATGGTTCTCTATCTCTTGTCTCATCACATGTAACCATTTTTTCCTGATTTTCAAGATCTATAGTACTGTGCCTTCTAACTGTGCGACATTATTTTCTAGTACTACCCAACATTCTTTCTAAAGCACTCGGGGCTGCTTCTCAGGGTCATATAAACATACCACACTAGTTTCATCCACCACAACTTTATCCTCTTCCTCCTGATTCTCTTCCTCATCCTTTGTGTGTTTGTGTGTGTGTGTGTGTGTGTGTGTGTGTGTGTGCAATGCCTTTTTTCCTCACTCCTTTCTTCAGTCTTTAAAGTTGAAAACTCTCCTTCTTAAAGCCTTCTCTTACTTCCTTAAAAATAAGTGATTGTCACTTAAAAACAAATCCTGAACACACAAGCATGGTCTCTAACCCCATAATATAGGTCTTTTTGTATTTTATCCTATTTATTCTAATAGCCATTATCATATATTGTGAGGTTCACTATGTCTAGCTTAGAATAAATAAATACAGCAAGGTAATGATTTGTCCACTCTTACATATGAGCCAGAATCAAGAAATCAACCTATGTCTGAATCCAAAAGAACTCCCCCTCACCTTACGAAGCTGTCTGTATCACATGAATAATTTCTCTGTTGTTAAATTCCATGTATTAAGTAAGGTAGTAAACATGAAACACTGGAGGAGTAAAATAATATGAATTAATAAGCTCATACCTTGTTTTAAACCCGCTGTGCTGGTTGAGGGTCTGAATCTTTCTGAACTAGATCACTTCTCTCTGTTTCCTTAAAACTCTGTAGGTAATTCCTTAACAGTAGTTTGTGGTTCTTTATTTTTCTGAGAAGATGATAAAACAGTGAAGACATACTTGGCATTCAGTGAAAACATTTTCAGTGGGAATGTTGTAATTCAAATCATGATTATAAGGAATTTTGGCAAATCAATTTGATTTATGTATACTGGAACTTCTGAAAAAATACATAATTGGTAACACCTGTCATAAAATCTTCAGGTCAGAAATAAAAGTACTTCATACAAGATGAGTATTGAAAAATCTTTGTTCATGAATAAATAACCCAACTTTAAAAATTAATATAGGATTATACTATACCTCTGAAAGGAAACGACAAGGTATTTCACATATAACAAACTTTAAAATGACAGATGCATAAGATGAAGTTAAAAAATTAATAAAAATAATCCATGTATATTAATAAGGTAGATAGTTTGTATCTTTATTTTAGCCACTCCTGAGTGTTCAGTGACTGCTTAGCAATGCTAGACAACTTTGTTGAAGCATTTGAAAAATGGTCGAAACACCTAGGCTCCCTTGGAATAGATTTTTGTGAATATTTAGTAGCTTTTTAAAAAATATGATTGGTAATATAGTGGGCTGAAATTGAGTTCTAATCTCTGGAACCTGTAAACATTACCTTAAATAGTAAAAGATGTAATTAAATATTTGGAGATGGGGAATATCTTGAGATTATCCAGGTGGGTGCAATGTTATCACATTTATGAGTCACCTGGTAAGACAGAAGTGCAGGGAGATTTGACACAGACAGAATAGAAGATACACACACACAGAAAAGAAGGCAAGATGAAGATGGAGGTAGACAATGGAGTGATGTGGCCACAGACCAAGGAATGCCAGCAGACACCAGAGGCAGGAAAAGGCAAGGAACAGAATGTAAGTATCAAGGAAAAATTAAAACAAGTTAAAAATAATAGAAGAATTACATTATGTTTCATAGTTTATTTAAATCATTCATCCATTCTTAGAAATAATTTTTAGCTTTGGTGACAACATCATTTGTAATTTTTTATATACCACCCCCACATAATAAAGATAAAAAACATTGATTTTAAAATTTGGAATTATTCTACTAATCAGATTGAATCATTATAATCAATTATAGAGCTTAATTTGTCAAGTGTTTGTGGAAATAACCCCAAAAGATAAATTAATACTGCCATGAAATGTATTCCTAAGCAAAAACATGCTTTGAAAATAAAATCTGATGATAAGACTAAGAATTTTAAAATAAGGATAATAAAGAAGGTTTAATTACAAACCACAGATGCAGGATGGTTTTTTAACAAAAGTTTTCAGTGGAGTGCTGTGAATGTTTGATGTTGGGAGGGGGTGAAGGGGAGGTAGGAAAGAGTCCTGATTTGGAACATTTGCTGATTTCCATGATGTAAATACACTTAATGTGGCTGATGTGACATCACTGAACACGTGGGGAAAGGATGTGCACAATTGGCTCTTGCAAGCCTATGCATCTGGATTTCAATTCCAACCACTAGATATTTTTCACTTTTACACTACACTTTCAAAACAGATTTCTGCAAATGTGCTTACTATGGTTGCTTCCATTCAGGGTTTATTTTCATACAAGTTATCTGTTTTTATGAGTAATTATCTATGTGCTATAAAAATTTCCAGCAATGCATATGACCAAATATAGCTTTGCAGAGAGAGTTAACTGTCAAAACAACTCAATAACTAAACTTTGTATTCTTCCTCTTCTTCTTCTTCTTTTTTTTTTTTTTCCTGAAAAAACACCACAGAGGGAGAAATGACTAGTTTCCAGGCAGGCTAACAGAAGGCTTCATGTAAGTGGCATCTTTGAGTGAGGTCTATAGAATACGAAACCAAGAGTAGAAGAGAGAAGAGGCGATAACAGGTTATAAAAGGTTTACAAAGAGCATGAAGGGCATGGAGCTTTGAGACATTCAAACAAAATTTACTTATTTATTTTTAGGGAGATAGCCCTGGTGGCAATGTGGGGATTAACTGGCGTAGGGAGAAGCTTTGTATTAGGCTGAGTAGTTGGAGGGCATTATAGACATTGTTAGGGCTACTTTGAAAAACAGTAGTCTCTACTCCTTGGAAAACTCTATTTCTGATTGGAAGCCTTAAGTTGGAGAGTTCTTAAGTATTGTGACATGGTGGACATTTCATATATTCACATATTCATATATTAAATGTTGACTAACCCCTGCAATTGGTTTAAAATAAAAATTTTAAGGGGGCGCCTGGGTGGCACAGCGGTTAAGCGTCTGCCTTTGGCTCAGGGCGTGATCCCGGTGTTATGGGATCGAGCCCCACATCAGGCTCCTCCGCTATGAGCCTGCTTCTTCCTCTCCCACTCCCCCTGCTTGTGTTCCCTCTCTCGCTGGCTGTCTCTCTCTCTGTCGAATAAATAAATAAAATCTTTTAAAAAAACTAAAAAAATAAAAATTTTAAGGAAACTTGGAGGTCCTCTGAGCTGGTGGATACCCCCTACTGCCTGCATAAGCCCACATGAAAGTTTGCTTTTGTGTGATGAATACATTGCCTCAACTGGTTGAATTCATCTCTTTTCTGTGATAAGTCAATACAGCCATGGTGAGCGTGTGACATTACAGCCTATCCTTTGAATTGGTAGGGCAAAAAGTCCAGGTTAAAGTGGCTGGGTAAGGAAGAAACAAGGATGGGACCCACTATTATCTGCTCCAGGGTATACAGTGATGTAGGAGATGTGGGAAAACGTGAGTGAAAGAAAGCAGGTTTATCAAGCGAACTAAAGGTGGATTAGGAGGGTAGAGAATGGGAGGGAATGGTAGAAGCCTGGCTTTTGTTTACTCCAATAGAGAAGGTAGCAGAGGAAATTCTTTGCTTGAGGAAGAGGGTGATGGTATATAACCAGAGTGGGAAAGGCACTGGAGAAGCTCTCAAGTGCCCTAAAGATGATAGGAGGAATGCCCAAGTCCCTGAGCAGAGATGTGGGAGTCATTCTAGGGAAAATGAGGAACGAAAACTATAATAACAAGAAGAGGGATGAGGCACTTGTGAAGCTTCTCCCTCTTTCTAAAGTAAAGTCCTAGTCACATGTATCTAAGAGGAAGGGGTCATATGTCCCTCTTCCAACCCTATAGGGTGCCTGACGTTGTAAGGGAGTGTGGGGGCCCGTCCCACAGTGAAACAGAAGTCCACCCACACAGACATTCCGGTCATCCTGCAGTGGAGACAGAAGTTGCAGATTCACTAAGGGAAGGGGTTCGGCCAATTTTAGGAACAGTACTTTCAACAAGCAGAAGTACCCCTCACCGCTGGGCTATGGAGGATATAGACAGAAAAGACAGAAGAGGTATACCCATCAGAGTTTCATAAGCTGAGTTCCCCCCTAAACTCATTACTTCCAGATATACTTGGTAGAGTCACTTGAGCCAACAAAATTTGTGCATTTCTGATGGCTGAGGAATAACCAAACACTGCCAACAACATCACTTCTCTCACTCTCTTTTGTGGCTTTAATTGGGCATTTTATATGTTTCCATTTTTTTTCTCCTTTCTTAGCATATGTGTAATACTTTTTTTTTTAACTTTTTTTAGTGGTTACCTTAGAGCTTTCAATATGCATTTACAACTCATCCATGTCCACTTTCAAATAACACTGTACTACTTTACCGGTTGTGTGCGTACCTTAGAACAACAAAGCAATCCTAGTACCTTATTCCTTCCCCCTTGTTATCATTGCTCTCATTCATTTCACTCATATATAAGTATACATGAGCATGGATATATAGATATAAGATATATACATAAGCATACATCATTGAACACATTGTTGCAATTATTCTGAACACACTGTTATATGTTAGATTACTTAAAAATAAGAAAAATGAAGGTTTATCTTTACTTGTTCCTTTTTCAATGTTCTTCCTTTCTTTTTGTAGATCTAAGTTTCTAACATGTTCTATTTTCCTTTTTCCAAAAAACTTCTTTTACCATTTCTCATAAGGCAGATCTACTGGCAACACATTTCTTCAATTTTTGTTTGTCTGATTAAGTCTTTATTTCTCCTTCACTTTTGAAAGATAATTTTGCAGCATACAGAATTCTAGTTGGATGGGTTTGTTCCTTCAAAACTCTAAATATTTCACTGCACTCTTTTATTGACTGCAAGATTCCTGAGTAGGAGGTGGACGTAATTCTTACCTTATTCCTTTAGAAGTGAGGTGTTTTTTTCCCTCTGCCTTCTTTCGGGTTTTATTTTTTTCTGTATCTTTGATATTTTGTAACTCTTAAACGATATGCTGAGGTAGAGTTTGCTTTTGTTTTGTTTTGGTTTTTGCATTAATCCTGCTTTATGTTCCATGAGCTTTCTATATCTGTGGATTGGTGTCTGATATTAGTTTGGGGAAAATTCTCAGTTATTATTGTTTCAAATATTTCTTCCATTCTTTTGTCTTTCTTCTCCTCCTGGTGTCCCCTTTATGCATGTTATACCTTTTGTGGTTCTTCCACAGTTCTTGAGTATTCTGTTATTTTCCTCAATTGTTCTCTTTGCTTTTTAATTTTGGTGGTTTTTATTGATATATCTTCAAGCACAGTGATTCTTTCCTGACCTGTGTCCAATCCACTAGTCAGCCCACGAGAAGCATTTTTCATTTGTGTGACAGTGTTTCTGTCTCTTGCCTTTCTTTTTGGTTCTTCCTTAGGATTTCCACCTCTCTGCCTACATCGTCCATCTGTTCTTGCATGCAGTCTACCTTATCCATTAGAACCCTTGGCATGTTAATCATAGTTGTTTTCAATTCCTAGTCGGATTTTAACATCCCTGCCATGCCTGTTTCTGATGCTTACTCTGTCTCTTCAAATTGTGCTTTTTTGCCCTTGGTATGCCTTGTAATTTCTTTTTTCTTGATAGCCAGACATAATGTACCGGGTAAAAAGAACTGCTGTAAATAGGCCCATAGTAATGTGGTGGTGAGGTATGAGAGGAGAGAAAGCTTTCTATAGTCCCATGATTAGGTAGCAGCCTTTCAGTGAACCTATACTTCTGGACTGTGAGCTTCACAAGAGTTTTTCATGTTTTTTCTCCCCACCCCCACCTGAGGTGAAACAGGATGGCTAGAGTGGACTGGAGTTGCTCATTTCACTTCCCAGGTCAGTTAGGCACCTATAATCGCCAGCAGGTTAAGCTCTAGTTAGGTAGTTGCCCCTAAGAGCAGTCCTTGTTAAGAACAGGGCTTACTGATGTATTTAAAATGGTTCCCTCTCCCCTTCCCTCTGAAAGAAGTCCAGGGGGATTCCTGTTTCAGATTCACTGTGGGAACCTGGTGGAACTCCAGGAGTTAAATCACACAATATTTTGAGGGCGCTCCCCATGACTAGGTCCCCCTGGAGTTTTTGATTCCTGGAGGTGTGGGCACTGAGGCTCCAGCAATTCATCAATTACAGTTCTGGGGTTCCTACCCCAGTTCTGGTTCCCTGCTGGTTTCTGGGGAGTGAGCAGCTGGTTCCGTAAGCTGCAACTCCCTGTATTCACCTGTCTTTCCAAACTTTGAGGCAGTAGTTCACCATGTGTCCTCCCTGCTCTTATGGGGCCAAGAAGAGTTGTTGATTTTTCAGTCTCTTCGGCTTTTTACTCCTTGCTTGGATAGAGTGGTGACTTCCAAGCTCCCCACATGAAGAACCAGAAACCAGAAGTCCACACAAAGCAGTGGCGAGGGGCTCAGTGGCACAGAACTTATAAAGAGGGTAAATACGCTGGCCCGACAATCTCTTTGCTCTACTTTGTTGTGACAGGTGCTGGTATAAATGAGACATTTTTGGGGTTCCTGTATTACAGCACCCCCATGTAAGGCTGTTCTTGAAAACCCTGAGTAACATCTACAAAGACTTGGTAGATTTAATTTATCACAGTAAAAAACACAGATATCTGAAGGAGGAACACAGGGGAGACCCCAGGGACTCAACCTCATTCATAACCAAAAAGAATGGTGAGACTATAACAAAGTAAAAGAGGAAGGGTTCAGAATTATCTGGCTTTTAAAACATGAGTTCAGAAAGCTGAAATTGACCTTAACCATAGACATCCCAGTTAGGAAATACCAAGAGAAAATGAAGATGGGAAAAATCAGGATCTATTGCCCTTGTCACCCCATCCCCAGATTTTAAATCCAAACTTTACAAGGTGATGACATAACTGCCCCTAGGGAGGAAGCCAATGACCCAGGTTAGGATACTGCCCCACTGGGACCACTTTTATCTAGAAATCATAATGGTGCTCTGATTAGAGGTATATTGTAATGTTCTCCAGGTACTCATCTTTAATTTTAGTCAAAACGACAGATGTGGGGGCAATGTGGCTGTACGCTGTCACAGGTGATTTCACTAAACCTGAACGGCTAAGCAGGTGTCCTCCCCCACCCCATGCACGTGCCATTGAAGAATATGACAAACTCGTCCTCCTCAGAAGAGCCCTTTTTCATGCAGAGTTATTCAGGTTAACCGGCAGAGTCAGAACCAGGTTCTGCATGCTCCAAGAAGAGAGATCCTATCATCAAGTTTGTGTGGGTCTGCCAGAATACCTAGCTGAGCTGAGTATACGGATTTATCCAGCCTGATTTTCATTTGTAATCAAATATCTTTATCTTCTCTAACTAGTATTGGATGAATTTGTGGTTACCAAATCTACCAGACCCATGTTTAGTTTCCTATTTCCCTAATGTTGCCTGAGAATTCTACTTGTTATTTGGCTGTTTTCCAGGTCCATCTTCTAAGAAGATGCTTTATTCAAGCACTTTGATGCATCTGGCTATGGGTGTTCTCTTATCACATCAGGTAGTATTTCCAACAGTTTTAGACTTGCAACCTAATACTTTCTGATTTCTTTGTAAAAATGTTTATCATGAAATAATTTGGAGGTAAATTTTATGACACTTTTTGGTATTTATAGTACTCTGATAAATAACAAAATCAGTACTGAAAATAAAGGTGTTATTTTTTAACTGCCAGAAAATATCTACTTGTTTTATTTATTTGAATATAAAACTCTGGAAAAAAATTCTGAAATGTCAAAGATAATAAAAGGATTCCAATAGTGTTTGTAAAGCACAACTTACCTCTTGTTGAGATTTTTTCAAATAATAGTTTACTTCAGAAATGTTATACTTGAAATAATATATTCTACGTATGTTGTCTTCCAAGCTAAAATAGAAATAATGCTTGGTTTCTGCTACCAAATGTGGATACATCTTTATATCAATATACTTTTGGGTATCTCCTTTGCTATTCAGTTATTGGTAATTATCCAGAACAATATATGATTTTTAAACTCAAATTCTATGAATTCACGCTGTCTAAGCGTTTGTATGAGAACATGGTTCTCCTATAAAGCCAGAAATAATAACTTTAATTTTACAATATTTTAAATATAGGTGGAAAGCCAAAGACCATCCTTCAATTATTTTCAAATAATTACATATTTCCCAAATGTATATTTCTATAGCAAATATTGAATATGAAAAGGGTTTTTTTAATTGCAAGAATTCCTTTTTCTAGGAATTCTAGTCACCTGGTATCTATCGCTGACTGAGTGGATTCTTTAATCATAATTTTACTGACATACATATATTAAATTATCTTGAAAAAAAGTGAACATTTTCATGCTTTTTAATGTGTAGTCATGTGATCACTTTAGTACAGCTTTCAGTTTGCCCAAGAGTACTGCTCTGGTTTTTCCCATAATTGGATCTCATCCAGTTAATGTATGACCCCTTTTAGCCCTTGTAATATCTGTTCCATAATGAGCACGGGGAAGAAAAAAGAAACTGTTGAAACTATCACGTAGTAACTGTACCAAGAAGATGAGGTGGTTAAATTTAATATGTAGCATTACTAACCAGTGATGTGAAACATTCACTGGGAGCCTGCACTTGTGGGGTGCCACTTTCCTTACCTCTTGCAACTATATAAGAAAATAAATCTCAGGTTTTCATTATATGGAGGATGGGAAAGGGTCATAAATTACAGATTAATATGTATTTCATAGCCTTTCCCCTTTTCCTCTGTTAATGGGATACAGTTGAGGCCATGCAAATATGGATTAATTTAAACTACTTGAAAATCTGGTTATGCATTTTATGAAATCATACACTTGTTTCTGGAGAGAAAAAAATGTATGATAATGGGATCAGCTTTACTTGGAATACTCCACCATCCTTGTATAATTTTTATGCAGGACAAGTTAGCAAAACGTTTTATAAACTGATAGGGAAAAAATGATTGTCCAGATATTTTAAATTTCAGCTGGGCCAAAGGCACAAGGACAGTGATCTTGTTGAAAGGTGTGTGTGTGTGTGTGTGTGTGTGTGTGTGTGTGTGTGTGTGTGTTCGTTTCAGTGTGCTTTCAGATTTTCATCCATCTATGTTCATCTTTAATCTGGAAAGGGCTGATGAATGTCATTAAAGGAGAACTGGAACTCATATTGCATTATGACAGAAATAAGGAATTTCTTCTTGCTTTAAATGAGTTCAAATTGTTATGATCAAAATAAAAAAAAAGAATTATACACAAAAGCTTTGAATTAACTTTCAAACATGACTCCACAAACTTTGGAAAAATTTAGACAAAGTGGAAATGTTTCCATACAAATGAAGAAATGTTATTGTACAGATGTTTTTGAAGGGTAAATAATTAAATAATTCTGGAAACTATAGACTTGCAAATTGGTTGTGAACTCCTGATAGTAGCCAAGAGTAAATACCTAGCACAAGTTGAACAGACTGACAAAGAATCATACAAGGAATGATCGAAAAGAAGCTCAAAGCTTAGGTTGAAATGGGTAAGTTGTCCAATAGGACACAGAGTGAGAGTTTTCCCAAAAGAGATCATGTGGAAGAGGAGCCGGATTGTGACATGGCTCCAGACGGCACATCACTGGCCAAACTATTGGTGAGGGAAAAGTGAGAGATTTTCTAGTAATTGGAATTATTTGTAAATGTAATGGGCTATAAGAGTAATGATTACCCAGTCACTTGGAGTTTAAGCAGAAGCTGCAGAATTACTGCTTATGTTTTAAAATAATAAAACTACCTCCTCCCCCAGAAAAAATCAAAAACAAAAAACTTCTTGTATTGTGTCAGGAGAGAGAGATAACTTCTAGTTATTCTTATTTGAACTCATGTCAGTTTCTTCTATCTCCTTAAAATACTCCTTTTATCCCACTTCTTAACTGATGCTAATTTGTTCCTTAAAATCTTATTTATAGTAATTTGGCTTTGATGGCAAGGTTTTAAGTTAATTAAGTTTAGATTGTGGCTTAGCAGGTAAAAGATACATAATTGGATTTTTATATCTTCACAAATAATGTTTCCAGATAGAAGATATCTCTCTCTCTCTCTCTCTCTCTCTCTCTTTTTTTTTTTTTTGGTCATTCGCTATTTATGTAGAGATTCATGTTGCTTCCCTCAAACTATGAACATAGGAAATAAAAATACTCAACTTTATTTGAGTGCACACAAAAAAGTAAGAAATGTGAGAATTGAAATGCAATAATTATAAGAATATTTTTATGCTTGGGCTTGAAGCTCTTTCAGCCAGTATTGGAAAGACTCAAGAAAAAAAACTAAAAATGTTTATATGTTCATAGGCTCACAGGATGTCTGGCCACATGGTTGAAATTTCAAGTTTGGCTCCTTGTGGCTCCTTCCTCTCTGAATTAATTGTAGCACTGAATACATTTTGAACCCACTACAGGAAAGCATCACATGTAAATAGAAATCCTGCTGTGTTTGATTGCTTGAGCCTCTGGAGATAGGCACCAGACGTACACTCTCCTCTTTGGCATGTAGTGGAGGGAAGCAACTGTGGAATCAGGTAAATCAATTAGCAAGCGATTGTAGTGACACAGTAAGATGCCATGGAAGATTATGAGACACCAGTGTGAGAAGGAGAAAAATAGATCAATTCTAGACCATTTCTGATGATACTTTCAAAAGATTTTTCAGATTTTCCTTTGATGGATCTGAAGGCGAGGAAGAGTCAGAATTGACTTCTGAACATCTAAGCTTGTGTTGATGTCATATTCTGAAACAGAAAATTCAGGAGGGAACAAGTTGGTGCTTTTTGAGTGGGAGACTGGAGGGAGAGCAAGATCAAATATAAACATGTGAAGTTTTAGATGCTTATGAGGCATTTATGAGGATATGTCAAGTGAGATGCATGAGTCTGGCACTTAGAAGAATTATCTCGGCTGGAGATAACAAATTGAAAAATCTATATTTCTGTGTTATTTAAAGCTACAGAAAAGTATAGGATCATCAAGGAGAGTTTAGAGAGAAAGAGAAAGAAATGGAGACTAGCCTATAAAAAGGTAGATAGACAGGGTTAATATACATTTTCCTAAAGGGGTTTAATCAAATGTGCCAGCATTTGATGGCAAGAGCTGAACTCACTACCCAGACACTTCTGAATGGATCCAGGAAAACAAGTGAATTCTAATATTTAGGACATAGCTTGGCAAGACTGACAGATTGAAAGGTTAAGAAAACTAGACTGGAATACAATATAGTCCATGGGGTGGGCTTGGCACTGGGAGCCATGACTCAGCCTCAGGAAGCAAGAACTGTCCAGGAGGCATACACATCCATGCACACAGACAAGAACAGGCCAACAAATCAGGGTCAGGGATGTCACAAACAGAAGTCAGTAATACTTGTTATTGTTACAGCACAGTGAGAAAATGTTACATTTGATGATCCATGCACATCTAGAGATGAATAGGAGGAACCAAACCTTGAGGAATCCTCCCTTCTAGCGAGAATGTAAGCTCTATTCAGAAACTCAGCACAGGGTCACTGTCACCAGTTTTGAATTCAGTGATTATAAATACTGCTGCTCTCCCTACTAAAATCACACTGGCATGCGGAACTCAACATTTGCCAAAAGTGAACATCATATCCCCCTGCGCCCCATTGTCCCTTCTTCCCTCACCATGGACATGCTTGTTACACTTCTCGATCACCTCTACAAAGCACTCAAGTTAGTAACTGAAATGTAAATCAGTTCATATAATTCTCCTTATGAGACCCCTCCAAGGGCTTCCTTTTGATCATATAATTAAATCCGTGACTTCAAGAGTTCTTAATGTTCAGATTCCTGACCCACTTTCCCTCCTCATATTATAGCAGTCTACCGCTTACTTATTACCCTCTGGCCAACTGGCCTTTCATACTCTTAGATGCACTGAAATCTCACCTTCGTAATTTTACTTAGTTCTCCTTGCACAGAATGTCCTTCACCCTACTGTTAAGGCAGGTCCCATTCTTCCCTCAGGTTTCAGCATGTCTCTTTCTCAGAGGGGTCTTACTGAATATCCTATTTAAAGTAGTTCCCCTCTTTTATTCTCTCAGCTCATTTCATTCCTTTCTTTCCCCACATGAATTAGAAATTATGTATTTACTACTGTGTATTTGCTTGCTAGATGTCTGCCTGTTCTTTACACTATTCATTCCATTAAGGGCAAGAACTGTGGATTTTTAATAAATTACTGTATCACTATGTATCCCCAGTATTTAGCATATGGAATATTAACATTAGCAATATTTACTAAAGAAATGAATAAATACATGAATAAATGAATGAATGAGTGAGCAAGTGAATGAATTAATAAATGAAGGAAGAAATGTTCTCATTAACATCTGGCTTTTTAGTGCATGAACACAAGCCACCAGCGACGATAGTAGGGTTCAGGCAATCAACTTCTCTCTGCAGTGTGTGAAACTACAAAATGTAATAGTCTTACTCCAATAAGTAAAATGTCATTACAACATCTGCTCCTGGATTTTAATGTTTTTGATACTTGATTTAGTTTTTTTTCCCTTTGTTCTAGGTTTTAAATTATGTTTGGGAGTATAATTAATACATTTAAACTTTAATTGATTTAGAAATCTGCTTTTATTTTTCTCAATTTATGTCCAACGAATAAAGAATAACTAATTTGCTTTCTCTAGACCGAATGTGATTCTCATTTCACAACTTACTAAATTTCTCTACTCCATTCAGAATTTAGAAAGCCATTGTTCTCGGTATTCTCGCAAGTGACTTGAGAATTCCAGCTTTAGTCTGAGTTTATTATTATGGAGCAGAATAAAGTATGCTTGGAGAGTAAACCCCAAACTACTTAACAATTTTTAAATCTAGTTTTCACATAAAATTTGTATTAATGTCCAAAACAAGTGACTGAGGAAATGAGGCCAGTGTTTTGCTCTGATATTGATAAAATGTGTTGGGATAGCTATTGTATAGCCTGCTAAAATCTGTGGTTTGAGGAAGAAAAAATATATTAATTAGTTTTCATCCCAAAACAAATTTTCTTTGAAATCGCAAATCATTGTGACTTTTGTACTAAGCTGTGTCCGGTAGGTGTTAGGGGCTTAAACAATGTTAAATAATGACAAAGAGTCTTCTATTAAAATTCAAACTGATCTAGGCAGTCATTCTTCAAGGTTCCAATAGGCACTGGTCTCAGTTACCATGGTTTAGTTATGTAACACCCACCTCCACATGACACGGTTCGAATTTCAGTTACCACAGCGTATTAACTATGAATGATTGCATAAAGTACACCGTTTACTGCTGGCTCTTGAGTTCACAAATCGCTACATAAATCATGGATGCACAGCATGTTCAGTAGCCAAACGTGCTACCTCTTCCAGGGTCTGTCACTGATCTGTTATTCTGTTCACACACAGACAGGAAAGTGTGCAGTTGTGTTGCCTCCTTGTCTCCTAGAGATAAACCTACATGACATTTTGCAAAACAAATCATCAAAAGAGGGAATTAGACAACAAAGATGAAATTTCAGTAAAAAAAACGAAAAATGATAATGCTTGCTGTGAAATTTGGAGAGACGGAAATATCCAAGAAATACATGACTGTGGGAAGAGGCTCTACACATGCAGCCAGAGAAGCTTAATAGGATGAATGTATCAACATAAATGGAAAGGATGAGAAGGATGACAAAAAAGATAAAAATGTTCCAGAGGGGAGACTGGGGGTGGGAGGGGGAGGGTTGGGAAAGATGTTCCAGAGGAAGCGGAAAACTTCACATTAAAGGGATTCTTGGAGGTATTTCATGACTTTGAAAATGCAAAAGATAAAACGTTGGAAGTTGATCCAAACTTAGGAAGGAATATGACAGCTTGCTAAGGCACAGAGAAGATGCTCGCCCTGCATCTCACGCTACGATACATTACATTATGAGAAGAAGGCAAGCGCTGGCCAAACTACTATTAATAAGATGCTTACAATGAAACAAAATACTTTAATTCTCAATGTTTCTAATGTTTTACATTACAGTATCCTAAATAAATATTAAGTTTACTATTTGTTTTCATTTCTCCATACATTTATCGCTGATAGGAACAGGTTTTAATATTTTAGGAAAAAAAAACTTTAAAACATCATGGTAAACTCATAATTTTCCCATTGGTTATTAAGATCACTTTGTACAATTTCAGTTTTTTGTCTTTACAGTCCCACACTATGGTGAAAAGCAAGAACTGCCTGTGCTAATTCCCTTCCTGATCTGAGTGATTAAGAATCAAGTTCAGTACATTTTATCAGGTAACAGGTACTGAGTGATTTCCAAATGATCACTAATCGTATTTACATAATTAAAAAAAAGTACAGTTCTGATATGCGTTGGAACTTATTAACAGCCTAAAATTAAAGACAATTACTGATATAGCCTTTTAAACATGAATATTAACTGGCCTGCTACTGATCAACATGAACAGGGGCAATAGAGCATATGGAGTCTTCACCGATCATGTTTAACTGGAAAATATGTCATAATTGAACACTGAAAAAAGTAATTTAGGAAGCATAATTTAATCTCTGAAAGATATATTCTAAAGTTATGATTTATTATTTTGAAAAAGCTTCATCTACATTTTTGCCTATCCCAAGAAAGATGTCATGATTTTTTTGGGAAAAGTTATAAATTATTTTCATATCTCCCCAGGTCATAAATAAATTAATTGCATTAAGATTTGCTCCCATTTTAGGAGCAGAGATAAATTAATAATGCATTTTAGTGTTAAAGAAGTACAAGTAAGGGCTTATATTAGCCTTTATATTAGCTTAAGCTGAACCATAATCCAGTAAGCATACTGGAAACACTCTGTATCAGTCAGGGTCTAGGCTAGAGATAGAACATAACTAAAGTTGTTAAAGAGACTCTAATAAAGTGTGTGAACAGAATTAAAACAACCAACAATGTTTGTTGAAGCAGCCAGAGATTAGCAAAAGTGAGAAGACTTCATCACCCTTGGCCTAAAGGTTTAAGGAGAAGACATTATGTTAACAGCCCCGGGAATTCTGATGTGGAGGGATAAAGGCTACTGGATGACAGCTATAGTCCTGGAGGTTCCAGCCACTGCTGGAAATGTGGCCTGAATCAGTAAGACAGAGGGCAAGAAACACCCTGATCTCTTCTCCAGTTTCCAATCTCTGGCCAGTGGACCCCATTGGTTAAATACCACTGGGAGCAGCCAATAAGGGGATAGATATATGTACTATCCAACATAGAGCAACAGCAGTCTCTATGCATTACGTAGAGGTCAACTTCCTGAGGCCCTACACAGAGAAAGGAGTCTGGTTCTGGGGGTATGGCAGACAGAATAACCATCATAATCATAAGACCTTACCAACATACTTGTGTCCCACTGAATTAGGCTTCAGAAGCAAGACTAAAACACATCTCAGGATTTGAGAGTGAGCAGAAATTTAGAAACTCTACTTGAATTTTTTAAAATGCATTTTATTGTAATAAAGTTACAATCTCAAGGAGGTATATTCCCCACTTCCCTATTTAATTTTGCTTAATCCTTATTTTCCCACTTTACTTAAGCCACTTCTGTATATACCTATATTTTGAGAGCCTTAGAGGCACTTACCTGGGAGAGATCAAAGATACAAACAAAATAATTGAAATATAGCATGGCATTACATAAAAGGAGTGTGTTCAATGCTGCCTGCCCATTAAAAGGTGGTCAGGGGATGTCATTATGTAAGATTATTAAAGGTGAACAGGCAGCCACCATCCCCAGAGAGCTGAGGCAGCATGTTCAAAGGTAAGGAAGTGGGAAGCAGCATGGTACTTTCCTAAATCAGCAAGCAGTTCTGTACACTGGAACACAGGGTAAGAATGCGATGTAATACAGATTTGGAGGGAAGCCTTCTCCAAATGATGCAAACGTATGTGTCTTAAAAGTGATGTTGGATTTTATATTTTTAAATAAGATGGAGAAAAGAGTGAAAACTAAGGGAGAACTAGTTACTTTAAAAGCTTGCACTGCTGGTCAGATAGATTCTGCCTTCCGAGGAAAAAAAATGTTGGAGCAATTTAACTCAGGATTAAACTATTTTTTTTTTAACTCTGGAGGTAATAAAAACATGAAAAAAAAACCCTAAAAATGGTGATTATATTATTTATATACTGATAAACAATGGCTCCTGAAATGCTTTACAAAGACTAGGTCAAATATTTAATTGATAACTATAAAGAGGGAACTATAAATGTTGCATCAGACCATGTATTTCACAGTGGCCACAGCATCAGTCTTTAGGTATCAAGACAAAGCACATAAAACAGTGTGAATGAATATGGTTGCCATGTATAGCTACATATTTGTGTGAATCTGGGGGTTCTGACACTCTGTGACTTTAAGACACAGAAGAAAAACTGGGTGGGTGCTAAAGCTCATAGGCGGTGTCATATCTTTAGCTCTTCTTGGAAAATAATGCAGGAATTGGCCGATTTATGGAGGCAGATCTCAGAGAAATACATGTGAGAATGAATTCTGAGTTGATAGAGTGAGGAAGGGAGAAATAATTTTAAAGAAGACTGAATTTATAAGCTTTGGTGTACTTACCAGGGAATCTAGTCATGACAGCACAAGCCGTTGTGAGTAGTTTGAATTGTTTCCTAGTTTGGTTTGATCCAAAAGTGGACCACACACAATATAGATGAGAGAGCAGAGACTTATCGAATAAAGATTTTTAGGGGATATTCCCTCTTAAAAGACCTAGATGCCCTTCCCATCATCCAGACCTAAAAAAAAAAAAAAAAAAAAAAGACAAGACAAGAAATGGGGAGGGATGCATTGTCATGTCTGAAAAATAATTTAGTGGAAATTTTTTATATACCAAAGATGTTGGCAGTCGACTCCATAGTTGATTAGTCATGCCGGTAGTGGCAGTGGGACATTAATTCCAGGTGGAAGTGGTAACCAGGATAGGCATCAGAATAAGCCTGCTCACCAGGCTGGTCTCACTGGCATAGAATAACTGATTAGAGGGTCTCTAGGGTCAAATGAGGCAATCCACAAAAAAATTCTTTGTTTTAGTTATTAGGGGAAAATTCATAGTAAAAGATACCAAAACAGAGAATTGTGGCCCCTTCACCCCATTTCCAGACCAACTCATAGGACATAGCTCCTTGCATCAAACACCCTGAAGGAAGACCCACCAATAATATTCAAAGTGCATATTCTAAATTTTCCATCAACTATCCCCCAATCAAACTAGCTTTACATACCAGACAATTTTGCACTGGGAAAACAAAAATATTAAATTTTTCAGGTATTTTTGGACTCTGAATTTGAGGTAGTTTTGATTCCCAAGGATCCAGAATGCCTCCATGGGCTCTCAGTCAGGTGTTGGTGCTTCTGAAGATCCTTTAATGATGAACTTTTGATCTGAGCTCACATTATAATAAGCTCATCGGATCCTCAAACTCACTTCATAGCCCCATCCTCAGTTCTTCAGTGTTTAGTTGAAATAGATATTTTCAGCAATTGGCAGAATCCTCACATTGGCTCTCTAACCAATAGGTTGAGGGGTATGGTGTTATGTAAGGCTGAGGGGAGGCTTCTGGAACTACACTCTTCACCAAACTATTAAACCAAAAGCAATTCCGTGTAGCTAGGGAAATAACAGAGATTAGTGACACTATCAGAGACTTGAAAAATGCACGGTTGGGGATTTCTGTCACATGGACTTCGAATTCTCCAATTTAACCAGCACAAAAGACAGATGAGTTCTGGAAAATGGCAATGGGTTATGGACTATTCTAAATTTAATCAGATGGCAACTGCAGTTACTATATCAGATGTTGGCCTTAAATGTATTAAAACAGGAGTTCAATAAGGATTATCATGTGAGCCAGAGAGGAGGACGTACATGATAAGGAACAAAAGAGAAAGGGAGAGAGGGGAAAAAAGCTAGTACGTTGTCTGGCAATTCTTCACCCACAACAACTAGGGGGGGAAGCTTTCTATTGGAAGGAAAGGGTGGTAATAGTCCAAGAAAAATGGACAGAACAAGAGAGGAGGTGGTAAGTGACTTTTATTGCAACTTCTACTCCAAGCATGGAATATTTTATATATTTTGAATATTTTCTGTCCCAATCTCTCTTTTCTTTCCTTTTGTGAATTCAATTTCATATACGTTAAGCTGCTTGGTATTGTCCCACAGGTTGTTAAGGTTCTGTTCATTTTCTTTATTTAGCCTTTTTTTTTTCTGAGTTTCAATTTGAATAATTACTCCTGTGCTGCATAATTACTATTGTGATCTTTTCTTCTGTAGCATCCTTCTGCTGTTAAGCACACCTAGTGAATTCTTCATTTCAGTTATTGTGCTTTTCAGTTCTAAGATTTGCATTTGGTTCGTTTTTATAGCCTCCGTGGCTCTGCTTAGATTCCCTCATCTTTTCACTTGTTATGTATATCTTCTTCTTTATATTTTAAACTTATTTTAATAAACGTTATAATGTCATTGCCTGCTAGAGACTCACATTTTACTACCTCTTCTCACGTCCAGTAATTTAAAACTCTGTACTGGTATCATGGATACATTGTTGAGAGTGTGACTATGAATTGTCTTCCTTTCAAGACAACCAGAGTGTTGAATGTAGTTCTGGAAGGCAGCTGCTACTCTGGCAGATGAGCTTGATCTTTTTCAGGCATGTCAGTTGTTGTTGTTGTTGTTGTTTTTACAGTAGACTTCATTCTAAGACTAGAGTAGCCTTGTTTGTAATATGTAACTATTCTGGGAACTCAGTTAAATGCTTGGGTGGTTCCATGTGTTCTCTCCACTCCGGATCACTGGAAATCTTACATCTCCCAACAGGGTGAGGCTCTAAGGTCTCTGTTCAGCTCACAGCTCCCTCATCCTTTTTCAGACCTCATTATTTCCCCCTGCTCATGCACAGTTAACATCTGGACCAAAACATCAGAAACTCCTAGGCAGATTTCTAGATCACTTTCTTTGAACAGCTTTCTTCTATTTTGTATCCTGCCCTACATTCTCAAACCACCTTAATAGTTTCCTTTTTCTTATTCTATTGAGACGTTGTTTCAATATTCTACAAAATAAATACAGAATTATAAAGGCAATCACCATGACTACAATAATACAATTTTGGTAAGAAAAATTATAAAGAATATAAGGAAAATAATGAATTGTTAAGGAAACATTACAAAGGATAAGGAACAAGAAATTAATTAAAATATACAAATGTAGACAAAGAAGGAAGTATGGATAGGTTATTAGGTTTCTGGTCTGTTTGCTACATGGCAGGTAAAAAGCCAAAGGACTAAAAGATTGGTGAGCCATTAAAGCTGTAAGTTCTGTTAGGTGAGAGCATTCAGTTATCTGTAGAGATGATTTTTTGCCCCCTACAACTGCCCTACAAATAGCTGAATATAGTCACAACTGAGTGCATTAATTTGGGGCAATAAAATATTAAGAAAAAATCTAAATATGTTTTTATGTACTTATAATATTTTAGAATTTTCAGTCTATTTTTATAACAAGTCAGACTTGTGGTATCCATTTAAAAGGTATCATTGAATATTGATTTAGACTTCGATTTTAAAATTAAGCTGTGTTAGTGCATATTTAATATAACATTTAAGAAAACGTAAGATTCAATGCATTTCTCGGCTCTTTTTATTATATTTAAAGACATTATTCAGTGCTTGTAGATATTGTTTGTGGTTTTGCTGGTTATACAATTGAAATACTTTAAAAGAAAACAGAATACAATAAACATAAGTGGAGCTTAAAAGGTTTAGATGAATTTAATTAATTAAGTTTATAAATTAAACCAAACATTAAATTAGGCCCTAGTTAAAATGACTCTTCAAATTAGCTAGATTTAGGAATAGAATAAAATTTGAAAGATGAACTTAAAAAGCTTAAATAACAACGAATATCAAATTATAGTCTTAAGAAACCATCACATTAATACTCTTTGGTGCACAGAACCTTCCATCAAGGACACCTAAAATTTGATCAACAATGTTTTTATAGCACCATGTACCTACTAACATTGCAATTTTATATTTGTATAATTAGTTAATTTCTGTCCCCACTATTGACTATAAGCTTTATGAAGGCAAAGACCATGTTGGGTTTTGCTTTTTATTTAATTTCCAGTGGAGTGTTCAAAGTAGGTTCTCAAAATATATTTTTAGATATGATGAATAAATGTTAACAGCATTTTTCCATTCTATAATGAGTATGAATCATCTTTTTATTGAAGTAAACATAGATAGCTGTGTAAGTATAATGCAAAAATTCCATTTATTTCTCAGGTAAAAAATAAAGAAAAAACTTTCTGCCTTACAGGAAGACAGCTTCAGGTACCCTGTCTAATAGTAGGGGTATTGGGACACTCATTTCTGCCACCATACACTTTCTGTGGGAAGGAGTGAAGGCTCCTGGAGCAGGAAATCATTATTGACATGGAATATTACTCAACCATCAGAAAGGATGAATACCCACCATTTGCATAGACATGGATGGAACTGGAGGGGATTATGCTATGTGAAATAAGTCAAGCAGAGAAAGACAATCATATGGTTTCATTTATATGTGGAACATAAGGAATAGCATGGAGGACATTAGAAAAGGAAGGGAAAAATGAAGGGGGAGAAGTCAGAGGGGGAGATGAACCGTGAGAGACTATGGACTCTGGGAAACAAACTGAGGGTTTCAGAGGGGAGGGGGTGGTGGGATGGGTTAGCCCGGTGATGGGTATTAAGGAGGGCACGTGTTGCAATGAGCCACTGGGTGTTATACGCAAATAATGAATCATGGAACACTACATCAAAAACTAATGATGTACTGTATGGTGACTAACATAACATAATAAAAAAAAAAGGAGATCATTGTTGACATTAGTGAGGTCTGTTACGGAGGATTGGCTAGGCAAAAGTCAAGACTGCCGGTGATTTAAGAGGACCAGCTGTGAAAGGAAAATACTGAAAATAGAGGTGTAGGCAGGATTGAAGTTTTCCTCTTTATATGTGATGTTTCTTAAAAAGATGATAGTAATTTGGTCACATTTATTTTCTTACCAAGGAAGAGAATGGCCTGTGCAAAGAGGAAGAAATGTTAATGGTGCAGTATCTCCGTGGAGTGGATGGCATGGCATGAATACTAGAGGTCTTAGCTTTGGGGATGGGGAGAGGAAATGTTTCTTTTAAGATGAGAGGGAAAGATGAGAGTAGATGCAGCTATATGCAGGTGATATATGGGGATACTTAGGCAATAAATTTCAGACTATCTTATTGCCCTCTCCTTTTCTCCAAACCCTCCTAACCACGTTCAAATTTGCCTGAAATTTTGGTTTCATTACTCAGTTTGAAAGGAGATCTTTTCTTTATTACTCATTTTTTAAAAAAAGATTTATTTATTTTAGAGAGAGAGAGAGATCACGGGGAGGCGGGACAGAGGGGGAGAGAGAATCTCAAACAGCTACCCCCATCCCTTTGAGCACAGAGTGAGACAGGGGGCCCAATCTCAGGACCCTGAGATCTTGACCTGAGCAGAAATCAAGAGTCAGATGTTTAACCAACTGAGCCACCCAGGTGCCTCTGTTTATTAGTTATTTTTACCTTAAGTTGAATATTTATCAGAAATATTCCTAGTTTTGAATATGACTGGTTTAACTAATGACCATCAGAACCAAGTATAATTGTGAGTAATTTATTTCTGGAATATGTATATCTATATAGATATAGACACAAAAAGTATGGAGTCAAGCATGTAGTAAAAAGTAATATGTAAAAAGAGCTAATGTGTGATACAAAGAAAGAGCAACAGAGGTAGAAATGGGTAGAAACACACACACAAAAATTTGTTTTAACTATAATCCTTAACAGTAATACCTAAGAAGTTTTAACAAGTGCTCCATCCTTTTCTTACCTCCCAATTTAAGGACTCCACAACGGAGCAAGTGACCTGGAGGCACCTTAGTAACAAGGTGATGATTAGTACCTGAGTTTCCGCTTTGCTCTTAGCCAATGATTCCAGCTGCCTCCCTGAGGACACACAAGATATTTCTAGGCAAACCACAGCCAACATCTGACTACTTTATTGATCATTAATTTTCCATTTTAAGTGTACGGATCTAGAAGCAAATACTCATCACCTTTCCTGGAAAGACGAAAACTTCAAAGGTTCACATAGAAGGGGCTCGAATGCCATGGGGAAAACTGTAGGTTAGGTAAACGACTGTCTAGGCTGAACCCCCAAGGATCCTAGAACATGTGCTCTTTACATAAGACTCATATTCTACATGCTGCTCTTTCCTTAGTTCATCATTCCCTATGATAAAATGGTATGCAACAGTCCTAGTCCTTTTCATTGATAAATAGACTTATGCTAACATAAATTCATCAGGGAATTTCAAATTATGAGTAAAACATAAAATCCCGTATTTTAAAAATGGAATATTTCCCACTTCACATAAAGCTCAACAAAGGCACGGAGTGTTTTTGTCTTATTCACAGATTTATCCTCAGCACCTAGCATAGTACCTTACTCAAGAAGAAATGTCGATAAATATTTGATGGCTAAATGAAAGAATGAGCTTTATTTCATAAAATCTAATCAACACCATAAGCAAGCAACTGTGCTAAGTACTAAAAGGTATACAAAAATGGGCATTCCATTTCCTCTATGGTGCACTTGAAAGACTATTCTTATGGAGACCCTGGCATTTAGCAAGCCACTTAACATACTTGAGACTCAGTTCCTTGATCTGTTAGGTGGGGATCAATATGTGGAGTCTTACTGGCTTCCATGAATATTAAATGATGTACCTTAGGACTTCCAAGAATTTTCCTTCTAAGTACCTGAAGTAGATTGAGTTGTTTTCCCCAATTTTTCACTCCCCCTTCTCCTTATAAGGGAATTAAGCATCCCTTTCTCACTAGTGTTGGTGACTTGTGTTGGTCAATGAGTGGGCGTGGATGCGATGGTCTCTGCATACACAGGCATGTGGCTGCAGGAGTTTGTCAAAGCAGAGCACGTTTCCGCCAGCGCTCTTGCTCATGTGCCTTCTACCACGTGCCAGGCAAGGCTATTCCTGCAGTCTAATGACCAAAATCAAAAGTGAGGAGAAGCCAACCTGACCCTCACTCACGGCCAGAAGCAGCTGCTAGTGTCTAATGTGAACGATAAGCAGGTAGGGCAGGAAAGCACTGAGCTTTGGGGTTTGTAATGCAGCGTGAGCTTGTGAGATCTGACTAATGCAGTTCCTTGACCACAAAGGCAAGTGAGTGTGTACCCCTCCCTCCCCAGGTCCTAACTTAAACCGGAGAGTCAGAAGCCCGGAAGTTCTTTAAAGTCTCATGTTCTCAAATATATATTCATTTTACATTCCAGTCCACAGTACTTGTGTTTGTTTAAGTATAAACAGGGTTTTAAAATATTTGTGATGAAGTCATGTTCCCTTCCTGGAAGGTTTCAAAATACATGTATGTGTGGCACATCACGGCCCTTGTGACAGTCACAACTCTGTGAAACCGTGCTGTACAAAGTTGGGTGTTTTTGCTTTTATTTTCCTTTGAAGTAGAGTAAGTCTAAACTTACAAATGTTTAAATAACTTTTTTAAAATGTAAAATTTAAACATTTCACAATGTAAGACATAAGATAGCTTGACTTTAAAAATATGTAAACAAAAATACACTTTACACACAAGAATGGGGCTAAACAGGGCTGGTAGGCATGCATGTTAATGTAAGTTATTTGGTGGAGATTTTTAAAATGTATTATTATCACTATTATTAATTTTAGGATTTGTCCTCATATCATTTTCATAGAGAGACAGGGCTTCAACAGTTTTTTTAATAGAAATAAGCTGTTTTCTGGCTTAAACAAAAGAGCATCAAGCATTCCTTGAACTTGGAGTACACATTGTAAAAACGCAGCAAATCAAACACACCCAATAAATTTGTTTTGAGGACTAAAAAGTTAGCATACATTTCTCCAGACAATTTTTTGTATCACAGGCTCACAATGAATGCTATTTTTTTTCTTTACCTTCCCTTGACATAAAAACCCTCTATTTTGTGGCTCTTGAATGCATTTCTAGATGCTCTCCTATACATTATCTCCTTTCATCTTATGATAATGTTCTAAGTGTAAAAAATACTATGCGAGTTTACAGACAAGGTAATTGAGACACAGAAAGACCAAAACTTGCTTTAGTTTCTCAGACACTTAACTATAGAGAACAATCTGATGGTTACTAGAGGGGAGAACGGTGGGGGATGGGTGAAACAGGTGATGGGGATTAAGGAGTCCATTTGTCCTGATGAGCACAGGGTGATGTGTGCAAGTGTTGAATTACTGCATCGTACACCTGAAACTAATATAACACTGTATGTTAACTAACTGGAATTAAAATAAAAACCTAAAAAAAAAACTTGCTTTAGTTTCTAAATAAGTCTGTAAGAAGACCTAGAGTCTGAGACTCTGGATGATTAAAATGCCTGTCACTTAAGAAACTGCAGTTGTGAGTCACATTTGCTCTAGATAAGTGTAGCCAAAATCCTGAAAAGTTGCATTTATGGAAGACTGACATTTTTTTCCCTGCCCTGTGATCTCAGCAAGTTCCCTCAATACACCAAGCCTCAATCTCTTCACTTGTACAACATGAATAATCAAGTACAGCTACTTCATGGGTTAATTATAAGGATTAAATAGAAACATGTTTGTGGAACATTTAGCACAATGCCGGCTTATAATAAGCATTTAATAAAGTCATCTATTTTAGTAAATATTGGTCACTTAAAATGGAAAAAATGAATCTTATTACTTTTCACTTGTCTTTTTTTATTTTCCTTGCTTTTTTTCTAGATGGATCTGCTAGATATGCA